>NC_067284.1:36687036-37332286 GCF_020740795.1 Apus apus | reverse complement strand
ATTTCAAAGAGCAATGGAAAATATTATTTAATAAGAGTGGTACAAATATTTGCAATAATCTACTCATGGTCAAAACCTAAAATTCCTAATTTGCCTAAACTTACAGTAGAGACTATGATATTGAAGCAGCATGGTTGATAGAAATGAGATTTTGAAAATAAATATTGCCACTTGGGAGATGGAGCTAAACTGAGATACCTACCTATACAGAGACACAAAACTGGATAGTTCCCATTCCCCCTTGGAAGAAGTGACCTGTAAAAGTACAAATCCAGAAGCAAGAACTTTAAGAAAGATTCAGATAGCATTATGTGTCTGAAGTTTAGGAAATGTTGTACCTATATTTTAGAAAGAAAAATCGGATTAGGACACAAACCCATATATTTTTCTTACATTAGAAACAGATACTATTAGAATAAGTATAGAGGAAAGAATATTTAATGGCATGGAGCTAAACGGAAAAAGAGATAGAATGCACATTATGTGAATCAAAGATAGATTGTGTCAGACTAACTGGATATTTTCTACTATGGAATAAATGATGTTTTACAAAAGTCCAGAGATGCATTTCCTCTCTTTGTATAATCAAAGCATAGAATGGAAGTTTTTCATGACAATTTACAAAATAAGAACGAGAAGAGGAATTTCAAATTTGATAAGTAAACACGAAAAGGAGAGTTTAGTGATGTGTGTTGCTAAGACAAGTTTACAGCCAAAAGGAGGATGTGCTCAGAGTTCTTCAATTATCATTCTTGAGAAAACTGCACTTAGCTTCCATTAACAACCGTACCACAAAAACTATCAGAGGAATTTTCCTGATCAGGTTGCACATAGTTGCTAATGACACATAGCTGGGAAGCACAGTCAGTACAGACAAAGGCTGAGATAGCTGGGGTGGAGCTGAAGAGAGAAGTAACAATCATGTTAAACACAGGGAACAGGAGGCAGCAGAGAGGACAGACCTGGAGTGTAAACCTGGAAGTAGGATTAGTGTTTCCAGCTCCAAGTAATTTAGATGTATCTTATAATTTTCACTGATACTACTCAAGACTCTTCATTTTCCCAAAACACCTAAGCTAATGATATTTGGTAAATCTTAAGTGCAATTATTTCTTTTATCCTTCCCATTCTTCCCCTTTGCGTGTTACTGAGCTACCACTGCCTATTTCTGATGTCCTGTGTCAAACTAGAATATTTAAAAAAATATTTCTGTAAATACTACAGTGTATAATTTTTAATTAAAAAATAATATGTTGAACTGCATTTCTCACCACTGCATGTTCATGCTCCCCTTGCTCTGCTAGTGAAAGATGCAGGCTTGAGCAGCCAGCATGCCCTAAAGCACAAGCTCTGTCCCATCAGCTAGAGAGGATAAGTAGGATAATCTGTATGCACATGGTTCATCATCATCTCTTCTTCTCAAGTCAAAAGCATCAGAAAATTTTGTTGTTTTTTTTTTTTTTTTTTAAGAATGCAATGAGGTTTAGTTCTAATCTGACAGAAATGACAATGTTGGCACTCAGCTGACTCATCAAAAGGTAAGTGCTCTACTGAACAGAGTTTGAGATCTTCTGGAATAGCTCAAGTCATTGGACCTGACCATGGTAATTCCCATCCTACTCTTAAAGCAGACTTCCTGACTCACTACATGACTAGTTACTACATAATGTATATGTACATTAAGCTTTCAGGAATTAGGCTATTTCTCCACATCATGTGCTTAAAGCAAAATATGCTTTACATGTGTCACAGATAATTGCAAAATGTCTTGCATGTTTGCTACAGCACAGATGCTGGAAAACCCTTCTAATCAGATACAGCAACGTTTGCATGCTTAACTTCACAGAAAGGCCATGTTTGTATGCATCATTAAACTAGAAGGGATTCTATATCACACAACCCAATTAGGTGAGCCAATTACTAGCACATTTAATTCGTGCTATTGTCCTCATTAAGCAGCTCTCCTACACTAGCAGCCCTGCATGTATTGAAAACTATGCATCATCTGTGTATGTTTCTATGTCCATATGTGCATGTATATTTATATCTCAATAAAAATATCACTGCTATGTCCTACTTTCAGACAGTTCCATAAATTCTCAGAATACATTTACAGTGAGGAATAAATTGACATGTAAAATACAATCAAATTACTATGTACTGCCTGAAGTATGGACCGAGAAATTCAACTACTCTAGGAACAGTAGTTTATGAAGCAAAACAACAGTAATTGTTCTGCTTCTCTGAGCAAAATTCTGCATGCTTTGCTACTATATATATATGTTATCTCTGTGGGATTTCTTGTGTGGAAAAGATTGCAAAGTATTTGGTGTATTATTTTATGTGATTCAGACAGATTAGCAGATCCTTCTCATGTGACTCCCTGTGGCTATGAAGATGGAGACCTCTTGTGCATATCTGTAAGAAGCTGGTGGTCCTGTAAGTACAAACTATTACATTGTTCTTCTTCAAAATATGATTAGTGTCCTAGAGGGCAAGAATATTTCTTCCCTTTAGACTTCTGGGATATTAAGTAATTCCAGGACTCCATAATTCTCCAATAAAAACTTGCATCAGGACACCTAAGTGTGAGTGAATAAATGAAAGTGAATTGACTTTGATAACTAATTTGAGGAAGGGGAAAAAATGCACATTTGCAGCCTTAAAAATGTTTACACTGCAAAAATGCATGTAAAAACATGTGGGAAACACCATGATAGATATCTATATAGGCAGACATTTGTAGAAATTTCAGTTTTCTGTTACTCCAGAGCAGATTTGTTCAGTTTAGATGATAGTACTTTGAAGTAAAACTTGGTGTGAGAATGTCAAACAGGAATCTTCATGTTTCATAGAATCATTGAATTCTAGAATCATTAAGGTTGGAAAGGACCTTAAAGATCATCAAGTTCCAACCCCCCTGCCATGAGCAGGCAACCCTGCCACTAGACCAAGTTGCACAAAACCTCATCCAACCTGGCCTTAAAAACCTCCAGGAATGGGGTATCAACAACCTCCCTGGGCAACCCATTCCAGTTCCTCACCACCCTTATAGCGAATAATTTCTTTCTAGTATCTAACCTAAATCTCCTCTCTCTCTCATTTTAAAACCATTACCCCTTGTCCTATCACTGTCTTCTCTGATGAAAAGCTCCTCCTCAGCTTTCCCTTAGGCTCCTTTCAAGTACTGGAAGGCTGCTATAAGGTCTTCTTGGAGCGTTTTCTTCTCTAGGCTGAACAGCCCCAATTCTCTTAGGCTGTCTTCATAGCAGAGGTGCTCCAGACCTTTGATCATCTTGGTGGCCCTTCTCTGGACCCTCTCCAACAGGTCTATACATTTCTTGTGCTGAGGGAACCAGAACTGCACAGAGTATTCCAGCTGGGATCTCACGAGAGCAGAGTAGAGAGACAGAACCAACTCCCTGGCCCTGCTGGCCATACTTTTGATGCAGCCCAGGATGTGTTTGGCTCCCTGGGCTCCAGCACACACTGGCTGCTCATGTCGAGCTTCTCACCAACTACTGCTCTCAAGTCCTTCTCCTCAGGACTGCTCTCTAGTCATTCTCCCCAAAGCCTGTATTTGTGCCTGGGGTTTTCCGACCCAGGTGCAGGACCTGGGTTCTTGCATCACCCTCAGTAACACTAATTTGACAGGACTTTTCTGCCTTCAATTGTACCTCCACAACTTCACTGTGGCCAGTAGAATGAAATAAAGGTAGACTTCATGTCTACAATACCCAAATAACGTAATTACTTTAATTACACTAAAAATATTTATCCAGCAGGCTTGTTCAGTACCCAGCTGAAACTCAGTTAATACTTTGACCTGGCATACATGAGCTGTTAGACAATTTCTGTCTCTTTATTATTGTTTTTGAAGTCCCAATAGGCTGAAAATCTGGGATTTTATTGTTATCCCAAGAAGTGGCAACAAACTAAAGACAGAGAGATGTGTAAAGATCTGAATTACCAATGTCAGTGCTGCTGCTATTTTCAGTGCTTTCCTCAATATCTCTCAAAACACATGTCCAGATCATTCAGTTTTCACAAAAATGAAAACATCCAAAAATCCTGGATTACTTTTGATAATTTTTGCCTAGAATACTATTCAGTATAGTCCTTTCCTGTGTTATTTTCTATCCTCAGAGTCCCCCAGGCAAGTATAAATATGTAATGTGTACAAGACCATTTAAAAGAATGTGAGCACTTTCTGATGTGAAATCCAGGTTTCAATTCTTCTTATGAAATAGTGACCAAGAAGCAAGTCCTAGCTTAGCAATGACTTCCAGTGTGACACTGTCTTCTTTTCACTTGGGACGTTTCCTTTGTTCTTCTGACTGGCCATATGCTTCCTGTGCATTCCCAGCCACATACAGGAGGTGGAATAATGGTTTCCTGTAAGTAGGACAGGGATACATGGTAAGTGGTAGGTGGTCAGGTTTTGATTATTTTCGTCCTCACTGCTGGGACTGTGCACAAAATACCTAGGCAGGCCATGGCCTTAAGACCAAGTATGAGCAAACAACTTCTTAGGGCAATGGCTCAGGAGCACCTACCCAGGTGAGAGAACACCTGGTCTCTAGGCTTTTCTTCAATGAAAGCTATTAAACTGTATTTCTACAAAGAAAACACGGTTAAGAGGAAAATTTTAAATCCTCCTTTTAAATGAGGAATATCAAATAGCCCTACGAGCACTGTCATTGGAGATGTGGTCCAACACTGGTGAGAACTGAAACTGGGTTTCCTACATGCTGGGTCTTCCTGTTTCAACTTATGGACCAGACCAAAGGAAGCCATCCTAAAATCAATCTAAACAAAAAACTGAGGTAATTTCCTAGAAGTTTTCAGTGAGTAAAATCTTTTTGAAAAGCAAAATAATTATTTTCCAGTAAAATATCACTTTTCATTTCTTATATGCCTACAATGCATATAAGAGGGGTTTTGGTTTGGGGTTTTTTTGGGGTTTTTTGTTTGTTTGGGTTTGTTTGGGGGTTTTTTTTGTTTGTTTGGTTTGGTTTTATTGTTGTTTTTTTGTTTGTTTTGCTTTAGTTTTTAAATGAAAACAGATTGCTGGAGTATCCCTTAGTCTTTCTGCACTTAGCTTTAAACTAATATCTGAGAGACTTTTGATGTACTTTCCATGACAACCTATGAAGAACTAACTTTTCCCAGTTGTTTGTCCTTTCCTGAAAAGTACAGCACACTGTCAGCTCATGCAAGACTATTAAAGGAGCGATATATGCTATATATATGCTATATATATAAAAATGAATATTATAAATCATATCTAAATCAATACAGATATAATCATTAGTGCATTTTGGTACATATGTCACACTGCTGATCACAGTTGTATCTGGAAATCTGAAATGATTGTATTTGGTATGGGAGAGTGTTAATTTTTCTATGTAGGAACTTTTACTTTGCTTGTGGTTAACACCTTCTTCTTTTTAATTATTGATACAGGTATGAATTACTACCTGGCTGTCATACCTTTTCTAGGAGCAGTGGAGGCTGGCCTCTTTGGGCAGCTGCAATACCAGATAGAAATATTGCCACCAGAGGAGGGAGAAGCTGATTTCTGTTACAGCACTGCTGACTGCTGGTCTCGCAATCCTAAGCTCATGGATGAGTGGAAGGCCTATTTTGAAGTAAATAATTTTACATATTTTTCATGTTTGGTAGGAAATTACAATAGAATATTACTTTCAAAACCTGCTATTACTGTTACTTGTAAGATTGAGAGAGCTTGGCTTGTTTTCAATAACAGCTTGATATAAAAGTAACATGCAGAAAAAATGAAAATCATTATGTAAAGTGAGTCAGAGATAAGAAGACCAGGATTTTTACAGGTTATGAGTTTTCTCTTTCCTTTAAGATAATTCTGTATTTTGGAGTCCCTCCCAAGAGACCATTTTATTAGAAGTTATATATGTATTATTCCTATACTGCTTATGTTAGCAATGCAAAATAAGCATGCAAGATAGAACATTACCCTTGAGAAATGGCCTGGTGTTGGTTTTATAAGGTTCATTTATTCCTTTGAACATCTTAAAAAATGAAAATGTTGAAACTTCATTCCAAAGGACACATATATGCAAGTCAATATTCTCTTTCCTCCTTATTCAGCTATTCCCCAATCCCAAAGATGACAATATTTCTTACTTTGTAGGTTCAATAACTATTTTTATAGATAGATCTCTATATGAAACATTTTTGTTGGTAGTCAAATAATTGATAGTGATCACAAAATTTAAATCCTAAGTCCCTCTTGTCAACTGCCAGTGAAGGTAGAGGTTTTAGAGAAAAACTGGATTTCGTAAGATTGTTTTTCCTACTCACAATGTTTCAGAAGTTATTATACAAGATTCACCCCTCAAAAAGCCACACTCATAGCCATTAAGGATAATTTTTCCTACTTTAAAAAAATCTTTAGGAAGTTGTGGCCAAAAGAGTTTAAACAGATTTTCAAGGAATCCAATATTTCAAACAAGCTTCTGTGGCACTCAGCTACAAAAGTTCATTGAATTATTGTGACAGAATGACTAAATTATGCAGATAAAATGTTGACTCCATTGAAGTCAAAGAACGGCAACTCCAGTTAACTTCAGTGGGGATATTCCATAGAAACATAGACTGGTTAGGGTTGGAAGGGAGCTTTAAGATCATCTAGATCACACCCCCCTGAATAGGCAGGAACACCTCCCACTAGACCAGGTTGCTCAGAGCCCCATCCAACCTGGCCTTGAACACTTCCAGGGGTGGAGCTTCCACAACTTCTCTGGGCAACCTGTTCCAGTGTCTCACCATTCTCACAGCCAAGAATTTCTTCCTTAACCTAAATCTCCCCTCTTCCAGTTTTGATCCATGACCTCTTCTCACTACAAGACTTCAAAAAAAGTCCCTCCCCAGCTTTCCTGTAGGCTCCCTGCAGGAATTAGAAGGGCGCTACGAGGTCCCTCCTAAGCCTTCTCTTCTCCAGGCTGAACAGCCCAAACTTTCTCAGCCTGTCCTAATAGGAGAGGTGCTTGAGCCCTCAGACCATCTTTGTGGCCTCCTCTGGACTTTCTTCAGGAGCTCCATGTCCTTCTTATGTTTGGGACTCTGGAATTGGACATAATACTCCAGGTGGGGCCTCATGAGAGCTGAGAAGAGGGGGAGAATCAGCTCCTTTAACCTGCTGGCTACACTTCTTTTGATGCAGCCCAGGACACAGTTGCCTTTCTGGGCTTCAAGTGCACATTGCAAGCTCCTGTTGTGCTTCTCATCCACCATCACCCCTAAGTCCTTCTCCTCCAGACTATTTTTGATCCATTCTCCACCCACCTTGTATTTGTGCTTGGGATTGCCCTAACCCAGGTGCAGGACCTTGCACTTGGCCTTGTTGAACTTCACACAGATTGCACCTGTCAAGGTCTCTCTGAATGGCAGCCCTTCCCTCCAGCTTGTCAACCTCACCAGACACTTTGGTGTCATCAGCAAACTTGCTGAGGGTGCTCTCAGTGCCACTGTCTGTGTCACCAACAAAGATGTTAAATAGCACTGGTCCAAGTACTGATCCTTGAGGAACACCACTCATCACAGGTCACCATTTGGACATCAAGCTGTTGATCACCAGTCTTTGAGTACAACCATCTAGCCAGTTCCTTATCCAATGAATGGTCCATCCATCAAATCTATATCTTTCCAGTTTTTATACCATTTGATTTGTATTTATTCACTTTATAAATCTCTATTAATCGTATTTTTCTCCTTAAGTTAGACATCATAGTTACTTACAAAGCAACACATTCTATCTACTCAAAAGTAATTTCCCTTATCTTGCAAACATACTATTTTGTGAGGTATGTGCATAAGTCTGAAAAATTAATCTGATTTAAACCTCCCCTCATTTCTCTGCCTTTTTACCTCCCTGTTGCTGTAGTACCTGTTGTCTACAGAACACAAAGCCATGAGCCCTGCAGTCTTCTCGTCCTTCGAAATGGATGAAGCCCTTGGTCTCCTGTGGAGGGCGCACGTCAGGTCCATTGCTTACGCACTGCCCAAGTTCCAGGACAGGTACTGGGATGAGAAGGGGCCAGGGGGATCTTCCCACCTGCATGCCTCTTTGAAATGAGAGTATCTGACACAGCTTTACTCAGGATCGGCAATTAAACCAGCAACAATAATGCTCTGAATCCCTTCCTCCCTCAGGTAGGAAAAAGAGAGAGATAATAAAGGGAGAGAGACTTTCCGGATTGAAAACTACACTAGACAGCTTTAATTAAACACTAATGACAAAAGAAAATATGTACAATTATACAGAAGTATGTTCAGGAATTTGCAACACCTCTATTGCCCTCCCCACCCCCAGCAACTCCCAGGACACGCTCTCTCCTTAGTGTGAGCAGTCCCAAAATGGGCAGACAGGAGCTGAGGGTAAAGTTATGAGGGTCAGGAACACACAAGCCTAGGGATCAATGGTGATGGATAGATGGAGTCCTCTCTGGGTGCTGGCCACTGACAGAAGAGAATGGAAGAAGCAGGAAGGAAGTTCCATGACCTTACACTGAGCTTATGTAGATATATTTATGGAATGGAATACTTTGGTCAATTTTGCTGTCCATCCAGTCCACTCCTCCCTACAGGAGGGTTACAGATATGACTTTTGCTCCCTGTAGCATCTGAGGCTGCAGAGCAAAGTGACCTTGGTGTCTCAGCAGTAACATAAGCTCAAAAACTTTCTGATAGTTAAAAGAGAGCTCACTGAAGGAAAAAATCAATAAAAGGAAAATTGGCTTAATCCTAGATCAAACCAGGACAGTATCCCAATAAATTCTGCATGAACTTTCTTGCATCAGGACTCTAGTCTTTAGGCTTCTGCTCTCAAAGCACAGGATGACCAGGAAGAGATGGCTGCCCAGGCTGCAATGGGTGGGCAAGCTGTGGGCTTAACGTGAGATGCTGATTCCTTTCTGGGAGCTTCAGGCAGAGTCAGGAGCTGTGTCTAGACTGGGCAGGAGCAGCAATGCCAGGATAACTTAGGTGTAAAATGCTGAAGGAGACTTTAAGTCACTTTGGCACTAAGACCACTCAGGATTTCACACTGAACAAAATACATTTGGGATAAATTATAGACTAACATGTTCTACAGTGGATTTAGTTATGTTACATTTTGTTTTTTTTTCTCTTTCAGATTAAAATACTTCTCTGATCCTGAAGCAAATTTTGGTGTAGACTGGGCTAATGCTGTAGATTTCATTGCAGCCACACACTTCTCTACAGATTTACAGAACACAAACCACTTCCAGGCTTTCCTGCCCCCAAGGATGCTCGTTGAAGGGGATGTCCCCCCAGACATTAGTGATTTCAGTCCGCAGCAAAATACAGTCCTGTTTTCACTGAGAGCTCTTCACAAAGCAAATCGATTAACAGGTACAAGGCCAACCTAAAAGTATTTGTAGTCCATAGATATTTAATATATTTAATATCTTTCTTTACCTTTTTCTTTATAAACACAGTGGGGTTTTAAAAAATATGTATACAATAATATCAACACTTCCTAGACACTAACAATTTACAGTACTACTAAAAATACAAACATAAGTAAGCAACACATCAGCAAGTGTGTGTTATCTCAAGCAGTGGGATAATGCTGATGACATGCAGCCAGGATTTCACAAGAGAGAAACACATTATTTGTTGAAACACATGATATTACCCTTTTTCCCCCTCTATTTTTCACAGGAAGTTTAAAAACACAAAGACCGTTTTGTGTTTCTCTAGTTATATCGGAAATAATAAAAAGTGTAAATTAAGTTATTAAATCAGTTGAGATCATTACCAAAAAATGGACAAATCATCATGAACAAGAGTTTGTGTATCCGCAAGTGTTCTGGTTTTGGTTTTTGTCTCAATCTTTGGTCTAGCAGAGAATATTCAGATCGTCCTAGCAAAATATCATCTGTCCTAGCAAAACTATCCTTACACAATTCTGGGCTTTCACTTAAGTAGGTTGTGCATCACCATCCAGTGGTGTGATACAGAATTACAATGACCTGAGGTTTCGGTTCCTTCGTCGGTATCGCTGGGTTGGATTATTTTTACCTTGTCATTTAAGAAGGAAAGTTGTTTTAAATCTTTAAATGAACATAAAATATAAAAATACACGGTAAAAGTAACATCTAGAGCTATGGTATTTGTGATCTTCTTCTGTTCAGTTCAGTGAAAATTCTCTCCCTATCCGCGTTTCTAGCTGAAAAAGGCTGTGTAGGGAAGCTATTCAGTGTTACAAAAGAAAGTCCTCACATCACAGAACGCCTCCCTCACACCTTCCACATAGCACAAGGGTTGCCTCACAGTCTGAATAAGGATTTCAGCAGCTCCATCCTATGCCATGACACAGTTAAGGTTTCCTCGACCCACCTCCAGGAGGGGAGGAGGGCACGGCAAGGACAAGCACAACCTTCAGGGCATCACAGGGGGAGCAGAGCACCAGGACAGCAGACCAGATGAATACTGAACACGGTGAAGGGAAGAAAGGGATAAAGAAGTTTCATGCAGATGCAGCCATAACGAAATCCATAGCTGAATTCCCTGGCTTTGCAGGCTGGAGATTTCCCTGGCTCTGCTTTAAAGGGATGGGATTTGCATTCAGCTGAGAGTTAAATGATAGATAACTCAACCTGGTGACTGCTTTGGAGATCAGGAGTTTTGCACTAACTTTGACTTGGATCAGGATTCACAGACCCAGTGGGGATCTAAAACACTAGATCCTATTGCTACAAAACTCAGATGCCAAAATGTGGCATACTGGTTCAAACCTCTAACTTCTAAATACATTTTGTGAGATGTAGAGTAATCTTCTGGGGCTGCAAACTTCAATAGCAGGTAGAGGTTCTCAGTACCTCTTAGTACCTGTCCAACCCAGACTGACATTTGATTTCTTGATTCAGAGTCTGATTACTCTTTATTTTCTTCTAGCTGCCTCTGCCAGTACAGCAGGGACCTGCATTGAGAGAGTGCTCTGCTACCTCTAAAGCGTCTCTGTTCATGAACTCATGTACTTAATGCTGAGCTTCTCTGACTCAAAGTCAGAAGTTTTGCATTTTATATTCTGCCCCTCACCAATATTCAAAAGAAGAAGAGCAGATGCCTTGCCATTTGAGACCTTTTTTCAAACCTGTCACCTTTCATGCAGTCCTCCCAGGCAAGCAGACCATTTGCTAGCTTCTCCTCTAAACTCCTTATGTCCCTTGTATAATACTGTGCAAAATCAGTTCTCCACTGTTGTCAGTTTTACATACAAGCATGTTCTACGGGAGAATGAACTCCTCTTGGTTTTCTAGTAGACTTTTTTTACCTTCAGATTTTCTCTGTGGACCCTTCATCCGCTATAAAGATCAGCACTGAGAGGAGTTGGGAGCAGGCGATGACTGTCCTACAAACTGGTCCTAATGTCAGACTGGTCAGGCACACTTCTTAGAGAGCCCCTTCTCATTGCTTGGATTGAAAGTATTAGTATAATTTTCTTCTTCAGCTTGAGGTCTTAGCTGACAGAAGTGCAAATTCCTGGTTGATTTAGAGTAAAAAGAAAGATATGCATGAGTATAACTACCAAGCCACTTCTTCAGAAGCCATGAAGCAATATGCAATTGCAGACAAAGGCCTTAACATACCTTCAATCATTTTCACTTGCACCACTGGTGACAAGGCAACAAGTTAAGCTGACTATTGATACAAAGGTTTCTAAGTAGAATAAATGGCTGATGGCTTCCTACACAGTTGTAAGCAAGTATTACTCCATTGGCAGGCTCCAGCTTCTTCTACATTGCACTGTCCACAGGAGAGTGGTGGGTGTATGTTGCCAGATGTGTGCTTCATCCTTTGTGCACAGTGATCTGCATGTGCTTCATGTTAATTTGACAACTTTATGTTTTGTTTCTTTCCAAGGAGGACTGCTGCTGAAGCTCTGGAGAAAGGTTATGTCTACTGAAGAAGGAAGAAAAATAGGCCGAAAACTGATTGAGGACTTGATTTCAAGCTAGAAGTTTGATCCAATGGGGATATATAATGATTCAAAAGGGGCAGATTTGACAGTACTCAGTTTCTGGAGAAAAAGCAGTTCCAACATCTATTGATTTAAGCTTCTAGCAGATATGTGTCTGGTAATCTTGGTAATTTCTTACAGCAGGATTTCCTGAATAGCCATGTGTGCATCTCTCACATATTGAATCAATATATTTATCCCTAATTTTCCAAATTATCTCATTTGTTTAACTCATTTCCTTATAAATAAAATGCCCCACAGAAAATCTTACTTTATTCCTTTTTTGGACTTCATAAGTAGGGTATAATTATTGGAAACAAAATTAAATAAAGGCAAATTATTTTCTGTTTCAGACTAATTATTTCTCTGTAAACAGGGATCCCACCAGATACATAATTACTCAGGTCTTTGATGGTCTAACAGATGATCATCTGAAACTTTTATTTGAAGTTCTGATCCAAACTCAGTACCTCAGCAGTTTTCCACCGAAGACCAACTGCTGTCAACTGAAAATCTTTCAGGCTTTTAAATACTTGAGTACAGATGGATCATGTCAATGTACTGCTTTGCAGCAAGAGTGTGCCAGCCCTAAGAAGTCCTGAAGCAAATGAGCTTATTCTGTAGCAGCTTTTTACACAACCAACAGAGATTTCTGGTGTTTGATTCATTTCACTTAACTCAAGAAAACACTGATCTATATAGGCATTTATGCAGTTATGAAGTCTGTATAGCCACAGGTTGCCTTTCCAGTCCCCCATGTCTCACCCTTCTTGTCACAGCATATGTTAGATTTGATTACTGAGGAAGAGATGTGTTTGCCTTTTGTGTCCTCCCAGCACCTGGCACACTCAGACCCAGGTGCTGATCCTGGTCTTCTGAGTGATGATGCATATGGGGAATTAATGCATGACTAGAGACACCTCTCTGTGTTGGGGAGCAGAGGATGACAACACAGCCACTCCCTGCCGCTTCTTGTCAGATTATAGCTTGCACAACAACATTCTTGAAAATGACACAAGCCTTAGACTTCTAACTCAAAACAACGGAAAGAAGCTTTTGCCACGTTTTTAGGTCTTCCCCACAGCTTCTATGGCATTTAACATCTCGGTTGATAACTCTGCTCCATACCCCTCACTTGGAAGGAGGGACGCATGAGCCACTTGTTCTCCTGCTGGAGAACAGGGCTTCCCTGTGATGCACTCACATGCTAAATGTCATTTGCAGTCTGTGTTGTGATAATTGTCCTGACACACACACAACTGGCAAAGGTTTTCCATATACATTAAGGAGGGAGATTCAGACTCCCAGCTTTTTCCCCAGCACCAGAGTGACTGAAAGAAGCTCTTGCAACTCCAGTACCAGCAGAGCAAGGGCCCTTCCAGCCAGGACCCTCCAGCAGGCACATTCTGAGGCTGCCCTCAATTCCACCCTCCTGTCAAGGCAGCAGCATGGTGAGGGGGAGTGCTGCCAGCTGTGGCTGCTGTGGGGTGACCCCAGGCCCTGTTCTGTGCCCACTGGGCACAAGCCCTCAGTGTTCCTTTGTGCTGCTCGTCAAGCAGCAGGCAGAAGAAGAAACATCACCTCTTCTAGAGGCTCCACACCTCCTGAAGTATTTGCCAAGTAAATGAAGGAAAGGAAAATTATTTGTGTCTTTTTGTGCCATTTTCCGGTTTTATTGGTCCTTTTTCCCCAAACTTGCATGATACCTGCACTGAAAATTAAGAAATAATTACCAAGACATTGAGCAGTTAAACACTATTCTGTCCTTTAATGTCCCAGGACAAAGGTTTTAATTATTCATTGTCATTTTATGGATAAACTTTTAATGTACCATCATTAGCTAACAATTTTCAAAGGAAATACACTAATGAGGTCTAAGAAAATGTGGGAGTTTTTACCTTAATTACTTGGTTCATAGATCAGAATAATTAGATTCCAACAGACTTCAGGTATAATCTAAAAGTAATTACCACAGCTGCCAGCTGTTAAAATATTAAGTTAGTTGTGCTCCAGAAAAGTTAGAAAAAAATTTTTGACCTTTTCTGTCATTAACTTAGATTTAACATAAGGTGCGCTCTGAGAAAACAAAAAGAGCTGTTCATACAATATGCAACCACGACAAGCTGTGGGGAGTGCTTCCATCCCTTTTATCTGTCCTGCAGGTGTCCTGCTGGCCTGTCTCGAGGCCGGGCAGCCAACTGCTTGGAGAGTGTTTCTCTCCAAATGGAATCTGGTTTTGTCCAATTCCTACTGTTTCACTGCTATCCAGGCCCTGTCCTTACTCTGCATGGCCCTTATGTTCTCTCCTATGTGATTTTTTCCCGAATGTGATTTTTCCCCAAAATTTTAGTTATTTCAATTAATAACTGACAAGACAGGCAGAGCACGTTGTCTTTTTCTGATCATGTGTTGAGCTTTCATATATAGAGTGCAAAAAGCTAGCACCTGAAAAGGTCTGAAATTCACTTCAGTTCAATTTTTGAAGAAAAATCCTTGCTTGATACCACCTGTCCCACTGCCATTTCATTTTTGCATTGATGCTGGACATCAGAGCATTTCCATGGCTCTGTTCTATTTAAATTTGAAGTGCCTACAGCCCATGTCCACAGAGGCATTTGAGCTCCTAACACCCAATAGGATGTTCCCACTACAATTTAACTGTTTGAATATGCTTGGATATCTGAAGATCAGATCCAACTCATTTTGGGTCTAATTATCTGTACTACAGATGAGAAAAAATGGGCCATGGGGCTTCTTCGGAATAACTTTTCTGGTGTGAGGCACAGTGCTGCCCCAGGCAGAGACTGGTACAGATGTCTAGGAGAGCCCAGGGGCTGCAGACTTGCCAGAATGCTCCGGCTAGAAAGAGCTGCTCTAGCTGCGAAGCACACACAGTCATTCAAAATGGGGTTCAGAGAATGAGGAATGGAAGCAGAATAACAAAAATATTATTTCCAAAGTGTTTATACCTACTTAAATTATGACTAATTTTATGTGACATGTTTATCTAGAAAAACTTGATAATTTTTAAATGTTTTTAACTGATTCATGCCTAACCAGACTCTCCAAGACAGAAAATGCGACAAATAAAATCATTATTGTCTCTCACTTCCTTCTGCAAAGCATTTGTAGCTGCAGACAAGAGCTGCATGAACAATATGTGCATACATTTGCAGGAAAGGACCACAGCAAGCATGGCAGGACAGATAATAGTAGTATGAACCAGCCTTGCAGACTGGAGAAAAGCTAAATTTTAGAAAGAAATTCTCTGTCTAGCTCTCCTATTGTGTGATGTTGTGCTCCAAAATACTAACAGATGTGATTGTTGAGCTTAAGAAGAACAGGAGCTGGAATAAGGTGGAAAAAGAAGAAGAGTCTTGTTGATGGCAATGTAGCTGCAGTACTCTGTGGGGCAACCACCGAGCACCCACTCAAACCCTTCCTCTGTGCTGTGAGGACAAGGGGGCTTATGAAGGAGCTAGTGTATTTTACAAGAAGGAAAGGCCATAGCTTCTGAGGCTGCCCTAGGAAGATCTAAGCAATCCCTGCTACTTTCTGAGGCTGGCCTGAGCTGCTGACCTTGCTGTGCTGAGCCACAGGGAATAAAGAACTTGTAGTACAGCCATTTCTTAAATCCTGGTGAGATCAGGCCTGAGAGACACTGTGTAACCACTTCCACATACTTCTAAATCTTAACAGACAAGAGGAATTTAAAGTTAGATGAGAACATAAAAATGGCTGGGCTAATGGATACACAGAATCATAGAATGGATAAGGTTGGAAGGGACCTTAAAAATCATCAGGTTCCAAACTCCCTGCTATGAGTACCTCACACTTGGCCAGGTTGCACAAAGCCCCATCCAGCCTGGCCTTGAACACCTCCGGGGAGAGGGCAGCCACCACCTCCCTGGACAATCTATTCCGGTGCCCCACCACACTCATGGTGAGCAATGTCTTGCTAATACCCAACCTAAATCTACCTTCTTTCAGTTTAGAACCATTACCCCTTGTCCTATTACTACACTCTCTGGTGAAAAGCCTCTCACCTTCTTTCCTGTAGGTTCCCTTCAGGTGCTGGAAGGCTCCTATAAATTCTCCCCGAAACCTTCTCTTCTGAAGGTTGCTGAGCAACCCCAGTTCTCTCAGCCTGTCTTCATAACAGAAGTGATCAAGTCCTTTGACCATCTTCACGGTCCTCCTCTGGACTTGTTTCAGGAGCTCCATGACTTTCTTGTGTTGGAAGCTCCAGAATTGTATGCAATACTCCAGGTGCAGTCTCACCAAAGCAGAGTAGAGGGGCAGCATCACCTCCCTTGACCTGCTGGCCATACGTCTTTCAAAGTATATACTTCTTTTTGAAGTATATCTCGGTAGCCACTCTCTGGCAGGGGAGAGTAGCAGTGGACTGGGGCAAGATCAGCAGCAGACAGCAGCAAGGCACAGGCAGGGTCATCCCTCCTCCCCCCCATCCTGCCAGCAGCTGACACTTAGATCAGACCCATAGGGTTTATCAGTACCAGAGAAAGAGTTGTAAAAGGCTACCCTAGAAAATATAAGCTATCAAGAAAAGAGGCAGAAAGCTCATTACAGAGATGTGTTGCTGCAAAACACAAGCACACTTCCAGTACACAGGCACATTAAAAAATTAGGGAGGAAAATAAAAAAACAACATCAACAAACAAAAAACAGCAACAACCTGCCACTAATACATGAAATAGAAGCAAGAAAACTCTTCTTGGAGACTACCGGGTTTAATATGGTGTCAAGGAGTCCAAAGATTATATGATAAAGGCACATTAAAGTGAAAAAAATTTAGGAAAACACTTGGGCAGTCTTAGAAGAGGATTGAAAAGTATCAAACACATAAAGTGAAGAGATAGCAAGAACAAACAGCAGCTTCTTATTGTGAAAAGTGTGGTAGATAAGAATTTGTTTGACATGTTTTATTTAAACAAAAGAGCTTTTGGCATTTAAAGAAGAATGCCCGGACAAGTTTCTTCTTATCTTCCTGGGCACAAAGTCTGGATATATAAAAAATGTGCATGTTGATCATCCAAACAGAAAATGCCATCTCACTAAGGGCTTATGCACACATGGAGTGTTGTGGAAGCAGCTGTTCCTGAGCAGGCCTTTAGTGAGAACACACTGGAAATACTTCTTAACATTAAAAAAGATAAGCCTTTAAGCTAACAGCTCTGTGCAAAAGCTTATGCCAATCTTTTGCAAAACAAATATCTTATTATTTAAATACACTTGTATTCTCTTCAGGCATAGGGATCATGGTTTGTGTTCAGTTGAAAATATATTTCCCTTTCTGAATTCAGTCTTCTTGAGCATAATGTCTGGGAATGATAACCAGTTCCCTCAAGGATTGCCATGACATTATAGCTTTGTCAAACACGTATTAGCAAACAGTAAAAAATCACCGCGGTCAGCTGTACAGCACAAGGGAATCACAATACTTATTAAGTCTTAAGCACTGAACACAACCCTTTTGCTAGGACCTTACTTCATGCCTTTTCTCTACCCTTCACTTTCCCCCACAAGACTGGATGTCCTTTTCTTACAGCACAGCACCATGTCCTCTCTTCCATGTCAAGAAATGAATGCAAAAGGCACCATGTCTCTGAGTCATGTAAACCCAACAGCCAGGTTAGCTCTCATTTCTGTGACAGGATACAATGCTGGAGCCTTGTGTCTGAAGAAAGATACCAGAGACATCTCTGCTACAAATATATTTACAACATTTATAAAATTTTCCACCTTTACTCACATGAATAAAATGCATTGAACTCAATGAGCCTGAATATACAAGACAAGATTGTTGCACATGACAAGGGTGGCAGAACCAGACTCTTTATGTGACAGGATCTATGCAAAGAAGAGAAATTACTTCTTTGGAAGCATTTTAAAAGGAAGAAGATGCAAAAAGTGTTGATAAGCATCAGTTTTGTTCACAAACTAGTTCCCAGGTTCTTCTATAGAATGACTGAAAGAAGCTTAGGTTTGTTAGGAAAGTTACTGCATCCCACCCTAACACCCATCCTAACACCGAGTGCAACTACTGGGAGCCTTGCTTTTTTCTGGGCTCTCTCAGACTCTTGTAGAATCGTAGAATGGTTAAGGTTGGAAGGGACCTTAAGGATCACCATGTCCAAACTTCCCTGCTATGAGCAGGAACACCTCACACTAGACCAGGCTTCACAAAGCCATATATAAATACTTTTCTTGTATGTCAGGTGCTTCAAGTCCTTAATCATCTTCATGGCCCTTTGTTGGACTGGCTCCAGTATGTTCATGTACTTGTACTGTGGAGACCAAGACTGCATACAGCAGTCCAGATGTGGCCTTGCCAGTGCTGAGCAGAGGGAAAGAGTCACCTCCCTCTACCAGCTGGCACTGCTCTAACGCAGCCCATGGGGGACTGTTGGCTTTCCTCTCTGTCTTTTCTAGCTGCAGAAGTCTGGCTGCTGGTATTTCAGCGAAAGAAAATTGTGGTAGCAACAGCTACCATATCTTTCAGACATCCAGCAGAGGATGACAACACGTTCAGTAGAAAAAGGAAAAAAAATCAGTAAAATACAAAAAATCCTTTTATTCAAATAACAGACTGCATTTGCTGGCATAAGAAACCAGGCTGCTTTGAGCTGCTACAAAGAGAAATATAGATTTAGATTTATTTCTTTTTTAAATGTTAAAATCTTTGTATTTCAAATATCCACAAGTGATGCATCAGCTACTTACAAGTTTTGCACACCCCTGCAAGCTTCTGTATTAACTAGTGATACGCAAACACCGTATATGACACATGCATGGAATCAAAGCTTAATACTTAATTTGCAATTTATTTTAATTAGGATGGATATTTATCTTGAATAAATTAATGTGACACAATATTGAGAAATTCCAAATTAATTTGCATTAGTGAAAATTAATAATTCAGTAGAAATTTAATAAGCAAGTCTGAAGGTACAATACTGCTTGAAAAGACTTTTTCTTTAAAGTGCATTACAGCATTTTTGTTATCATTTTCTTTTTAACTACTCAGTAGGACTAAAAATATGGTATGTCTAGACTTTCTAAACATGTTCTTTTTTTCCAACCTTCTGTCTGGCATTTCTGGATATGCCACTCTAATCAAGCTGCTGTTGAGTCTGGAAACTCCTGGTACATAAACTGTGTATTTACACATCACTTGTCAATAATTTTATCTGAGATTCAAAGCACGGCCAGAGGGATGTGCACTTGTCCTAAATCTAACATTTCCAGATACACAGCACTTGCTGTGCTTGTGCTGCCCAGCAAGTATCAGACTTGCTCTGCCAGAACATGAGGACTAGGTCCAGTGTCACCCAAAAATATTAAGCACACTCTACCAGTGCAGCTTGTGTGACTGCACACAGTGACCGCAGACAAGTATGTGGCAGCTCTAATATGATGACATGCTCACTGCCAAGCCCACTGAAATGCTTTTCTGTGCAAGTAGAGGCTCTCCCTGCTGCTGCTTGGCACCCACAGGCACAAAGGGAGATCTGTCCTTCTATGCCAAGGAGGTCTTCCTTCAGATGCTATGTAACCATCTGGCTCTCATTGTTAATTTTCAGAAGTAAAAGGAAATCCTTCAAAATAAATACTTGTTTAAAAAAGATGAGATTGTGCTGTGCTCCCTGTGCCCTCCCTCCAGTGTGGCAGTGTTGGCCACTTAGACTTGACACAAAGAGATACCTGGAGCTGCCTCTTCTCCAAGACCTTTGTACAAGATACAACAAGATGCAGTTGCAGTTCTTCAGCACAGCTTTTCCCAGTCCTCTTAAAGAGGGCAGTGTGTGCCTTTTTCTTGGTTGGGAAGGCTGACTCCAGCTTCCTTCCTTCCTGGCTATGTTTTCAGAAAATTGCTCGCATAATAGCAAAATACATCACTCTAGTGTGATTCTGGATCACTTAAGTTGTGCAAGGGGTTATGAAGATGGCAATGCTAAGAAATTTGGGCACCCCTAGTCCTTCCGAATAGCACTTTCCTCCAGGATGAGAGGCATTGCTTTGCAAGGTGAATTACTTTGTGATACAACTGTACTACTTGTGCAATAAAGCACTGCTCATTGTCTGAAAGAGTGGCAGAATCTGGCCATTTGCAATTTTGAGCCTTAACCTGCAGCCTATGTGACTGGCTAAAGGAATTGACATATACCTTAGATAACCCTTCATTCCCCTCTCTAGCCTTCCTTCCACAAAAGAAACAACGATACAGCAGTTTAATTTCAGTAAGGGATGTTCCTTTTGCATATGCCTTACAGTGTTTCAGAAAACCAACTGGTATTTCAGATGCAATAAGAATGAAAGATTGGACTTGGTATCATTATCTGAATTCATTAATAAATATGGACAGAGAACATTGTCCCTTCAAAGGGACATAAGACATTAGCTGGTTTGGCTTCTTATTTAGGTCAAGTAAGCAGTTTAGTTTCTCAGGGGATTATTATAGTTAAATTACAGTCTCAGATGCTCTTCATAAGACAAGAAGGACACTTTAATGAGGAGCATTTTCTTATAGATGTGGTTGATCTTAATACGTGAAGGACACAGCTTCCTATTTGTTTCCAGTTAATTTCAGAATTATTTTGCTTCAGATGTCTCTGAAAACAAACAAAACAAAATGACAGGGTGAAACAGTAAACATTTACATTTGGATTTAAAAATTACATGGAGAGTGCAGGTGAATGAGCTCTTGAGTCAAATTAATGGCTGCAAGTTAGGGTTAGTCTGTGCTGTAAAATGGTTTGTCAGGACAATTATACCAGCAACCCCAAGATTACAGTGAAAATAAGGCTAAGATGACTCCGACACAGCTGTGCCAGCAACTTTGCCTAAGTGTGTGAAACTCACACCTGTACTTTTTTGTTTCACTAATATGGCTCATGCAGTTTAGGGAAATGTTGGACCCGCATGAGGCAAAGCAGCTCTTTTAGTCAGTTTGAGTTTTGACTCCAGCAAAATGTATTCCTTCTGTTTCTCTGGTGTGACTATGCCTATGATGCCCGTATCACACTACTGGTCTGGCAAACATGGGAGAAGAGATACTCTCCTCTTGGTGAGAGGCTCCAAACAGGTGTGCCCTGGGGCTAGGGCAACAGAGATGCAGGCCTGGAGGGAAGTTAATGAATAACTTAATTAATAGATAATGGAAACGTGCAAATGTGCTAAGACTTCACCAGTGGGCTTTCTTCCCAGCTTTGCCACACTACAAAAGCACATTTTTAATCTGTTCTCTAGGGGAATGGCAAGACCTGTGCATGTGGGAAGAACATCTAGGTAATAATGGTAGTCTGGTAGTCTTCAGAGCCCCAGAGTCTCTCAACCAACCACTGCTTTGAGATAGGCTGCTTGAAGTCCTGCCCATGTCAAAACTAAGAACTGAGTTACAGCTCTCAGAGCAGCACACTATTTATTTGCTCCCTCTCTTTCTTCCTTTGTAATCACCCTTGATTGCTCCCTGGGATTGCACATTAGGGAAAAGTGAAAACAGCAGGCAGTAAAAAAATCACCAAACAATGAAAATTAACAAAGTGGGTGATAACCCCAAATCTGCACTGAAAACTATTTTAGAGAAGAGGGACTTTGAAAAGTGCTGAAAAGATAAGGCTCCAGTCACAGATTTGGGTTCCTCACTTCAATACCCTAAGGCTGCAAAGTTTACCTCAGCCTTCAGCAGCAGGTAAGGGGAGCTGCGAAAGAAACAGCCAGCTTAGAGGATCAGTAGTACGAAAGCTCCAGAGAAACATCTTAGAAAAACAGCACAAAAGAATTATGAAGTTGTGGTGGGGTCAGAAAGCTTGGGTTTCACTTGTGGCACTGCCTTTAACCTTCTGTTATACAGGAACCTGCATTTCAGCACAACCAAGGTTAAAAAAAAAAAAAAGTTCACCTCAGCCTGTTTCATACAATTACTTTTTAAAAAATCAGTACAAAATGAAAATACATAAAAGCACTTTTTTCAAGCAAAAACTGCCTCAACTGTTGAGCTCATGACAAGAAGAAAACAGCTGTGTAGCTTTTTCGTTCCCGATTACATCTCTCTTTGTTCTACTTTTTGGTTTTTGTCTCCTATTTAATAGACATCCAGGCTCAGTCATCTGAGACCATTCCTTTTCCAGCACTTGTATGAAATTCAAGTGCAGAAATCAACGTCCTGAAACAGCCTGACACCAGTATTCATTTTCAGCTCTCCAGGTGGCTGGACCATGTTGTTTCTGTTCTTTTCCAGCCATGAGGTTACAAGCAGCTATCAACACTGGAGACAGAAGCTGTCTTCTCTGGTTTTGCTGCTGGTTTTTCTTGTTGCTGCTCCTCCATGCCTCCATCTTATTTTTTTTGCAGGGACATGGGATGAGGCATTATAGCAGTATCAGAGCTATTCCAGTTCATTGCAAAGAACATCCTCTCTCACCATTTTTCTCACATTCAAGAAAAAGCGCCATTGACATCGTTAATGCCTTCTAAAAGACTGGTAAAGTGAGTGCTCTCCTCATTAAAAAAAAAAAAAAATCTCTGAAAAAACAATTCATGGCAGTAGAGGAAAGAAACCTGTGTTGTTAAAGAGCAAGCCACACATTTTAAATGCTTTCAGATTTTTTTCCTACTTTCTCTTGAATCTTTAATGAAAGGTTAAAATATGTTAATGGTGGTTGTTGCTATAGCAAGCTCAGGCATCTGTAGTCAAGTCCCTTGTTTAATTGCTTATTGTCCTGGAGCGATGAGGTCATGTTAATGTCATTGACCCTCTAGGCACTTTTATTCTGTCCAAATTAGCATAGCAATAACCTGAGGCAAATCTCTGTTCTTTCTTTCTCCCTTCTGCTTAGGGGGAGGAGTAGCTCTGACTAGTATCATCCTGGCATGCTTTGGCCCTGATTGCAGAAGGGTTTTTGTGAGTGCACTGATGAATCACTGGAAATAGTAAATACTGATTTTCTCAAAGCACACCTGACTGCTGAATTTTGCTTCTGTATTTCATTAAAAATTTTCTCCTTCTAACTTGGGTCAATAGATTTCATTTATAGATATAATATATACCAAATAAAAAGGAAATATTAATAAATAGCATAAATGTCCTGAGGAAGGGAAGGACAATGGTTGACTAACGAATTCTTGAAGTAGAACTATGGGATACTTCATAATCCAAGATGGATAGTGATCTTCCTGGAAGTGACTAAGGCCCTTTCTTTCATGCTTTGTCAGATACCTCAAAGAAGACAGCTAATGAAGTGAAACCTTGTCTCTATTGACAGGAAGTTTAAATGGCAGGTGGGTAAAGTGGTATAATTAGAGGCTGATCTTCTAGGTTGACATTGCTTCTTGAAACTGTTTTTCCCTTAATGCCTATAGTAAAAAATACTGTTTGAGTCAAAACAGAGTTTTATTCTCTCTCAGTTTCTTTACATTGTAAAACAAGTGCCCATCTTCAATGGCATGTGGACTGAGGAAGTAATGCATTATGTGAGGAGCTTTACTTTGTAAATTTTTTTAGTCTTTCCTGTAACTTTGCAGTTTCTGTGGCTGTGAGCAGGGAACAAGATACAGATACCACACACAGCCCTAAATGTCCCATTTCAGGGGAGTCTGGGCATTTCGGAAAAAAAGTAAGCTTATTTCAGATCCAGTGCATGGCTTGAGTCAAACAGAATAGAAAAGTTGCATGCCATTCTACCATAAATACAAAGTACATTTTCAAATAAAATACCACTTCCTAATAAAGTATTTTTTTAAAGTCTCCAGAACACAACATTTCAAGTTTTTCTGGGTTTTCAGGGGCTTTTCCTAACAAGAGAAGCAATTCAGCTGAACCAAGTAAAGTTCATGGAAGGTTCAACTACATGATTTCACTCAGATTTAGGAAAAACATCTAATCTGTGTTTAGATGAAAATGATGCATAGAGCCTTTAGAACAAAGGCTCTCTTCACTAGCACTTTAAGTCTTCTGCAGACTGCCAGAGCAGAACCTCAAGGATTTGATGAAAACACAGGTAATGCCTGAAAGCTTTTTAAGAGACAAACCTTAGTCATGCACAATAAGGTGTCCAATTCTGAAAACAGGAAAAGGATTGCATTTAGAGTCCTAGCAAACTGGCACAAATGAGGAAAAAGCAGTCAGGTTTTCAGATAAAAAGCTTTTATCTGGGTTTCTGCGTGGTTTTCTAAGGATAAGTGTTAGCCTAGCTAAGGTTTTTTCTCCACCTGTAAACCTGGCCTTCCATGTGCACTTCTACCACCAGAACAACCATAGGTAAAAAAGGTGTCATCGTTAGGAGTGACAGGGGATCACAAGTGGCAGTTCAACAGTGCCCTTCCTGCCTTGTCCACAGAACACTCGTGGAGACAGTGGCAGCTTCCAGGGAAAACCCTCCCTTGTTTTGGGGAGTGAAGGTTACCAACCAGTCTGAAAAATCACTCTGCCTGCACTTATTTGCATCCATAAGGGATGATAGGTCACACTCACCTTCTTCCTTCAGAGAGTGCATCCTTATTTCTAACCGTGGTGTCTTGAAATACTTTTCTTATGTTTTCAATTACATTTTCATCCACATACTCATAGTCGTGCTCTTCTTCTTCCTCTTCATTTTCTGTCTCACACTTTCCAAGTGCCTTCTTTGTTAGACCTGAGTAATTAGCAAAAAATAACTGTAACAAAATGGAACATTCCACCCTGCCCACAAAAATATACAATTCATAGAGACAGCCACGACAGCTAAAAACAAGGGAAGCAAGGTTCTCCTCAGTTACCTCATTTTCACAGAGATCTTGCTCAAGTTCCTGGACAGAACTTGTGGCAGGTCAAGAATGAAACCTAGATGAGCATTGCATAAAATAGTCTTCACTATAAAGAACTCCTCTTTCAGCTTTTGCATAGTACATGTACCTCAAAGCCTGTGGCCAAACCAGATAATCTGTTGTCTATTCTCTGCTAGCTGTTCACAGGTAAGTCTAAGTAAGGTTTACTAAAATGGTTTAAAAGTGTGATCATTGACAGTGTAAAAGCAGGCAGATAAAATTGTCTGACCATATCAAGAGAAGAGCAATCCGCCATGCACATCATCTATGATCCCTATAGCAGGTGTGTTCCCAGGGTCTTTTGTTTCATTGCCTGAAGAGGTGATCCAGGAGGAGCTAGGAAATGGTGGTGTTACTTTTGGATTTTCTAGAGCCAAAACCTTCGGTTTTCTTGTTCAAAGGTGATATAACACAAAACGCAGGCTTGAAAGTGTCTTGAGGTTAAAATTAAAAGTTTTGAAATACATTTTTTCATGTCCACCTGGACCAATCTGGAGCAATACAGAGGACAAACTTTCAAAAAAACAGTAGGCTTTTCTAACAAGGGTAGAGATCCTCACAGGAGGCCTCTTTGCATCTCTAGCATCAGGGCAGGCTGTGCTTTAACTCTTGGCACAGCAGCAGCTTCACATTGCAGCTCACACCAGTGAGCAACAGGATGCTGCCAAAAGACCCCAGGATGTTCTCTCCTGCCCAGCTGGTCCTACTGCTCCCCTAGGGCCAGAGAGAGCCCTGTAGGATGCATGGGACCACAGGTCACATGGAGCAGGAGTCCACAAGGATCAGTCACCAGCTGGCTTTTGTCTCCCCTCCAGAGCCTTCGCATCCCTTGGCCCAGGCCACAGTGGGGAAGAGCAGGTGGCAGCAGGACCAGACAAGGCTGAGACAGCAACACAGGAGCAGCTCATCCTTAGAGATTATCAGAAAGCTTCACATTAAATGGAGCTGAGAAGAAATTGTGTTTCTAAAGCAAAATGTTCCACCTGAAGGGCCAAAGTGTGTGAAAGGCTGCTTTTGGTACAGCTGTCCCTCTTTGGTTAATTTGCTACCACGTGATGTGAAACAACCTGCAAATGTGCACAAAGCCTTACATCCTATCTGACCTCCCAGCAAGGCCACGCTTGTCAAACAGGTCCTTCTTTATAGGACTGAGCTTCTCAAACAAGAATCCTCCCACGGTTACTCTTGGAACCACTGTGTGTCCCTTCACCAAGAAAATAGCTGTACACTCTTTCAACTGCCTCAAAACCCCACATGTGTTCTTAGTGAGACTTTCCATGCTGAAGTATGTCTCCCTGAAGAAAACTGGGCAGGACTAATTTCTTTCTGAAGTTGTGATCCTCTCCTTTATAGATTTTTTTAAGGCCAGAAATAACCATAAAGTTAATCAAGCAGCTGACTGGCCACACTAGTGCAGAGTTTATCACAGACAAGTCCTGTAAGTCCCCCTGCTACTTTTTAGGAATAAGAAAATTAGCAAAGTATTTCCAGACCTAGGCATCAAAAGGAAAAAAAAAAAACAAACAACAAAAACCCAAACCTATGATGTCAGATTTAATGAAGATCTCACACATGTGGCCACTATCTTGTTAATAAGATTTCTAGGTTTGCATTGATTTGTAAGTGGGCTGTGTTGATACAAGTAGAAATAAACTGATGAATAAAACAGGCATGGAAAGAACAAGGTAATCCCAGTGATTCAGCAAGGGAAATACTGTTTGTGCACTTAGACTTGCTAATGTGGATGTTATGTACAGGTTGCTCATGGATGGTGTAGCTAGACTTTCTTCTTTCCCAGGCACGTGCAAACAAAATTATATGCTGCTAAGCAAGACAGCTCAAGGAGAAAGGAAATTAATGTCATCAGGCCAGATTAAATCACAGCTGTCTCCAGTCCCAAACCTGTGCAGGATACCTTCTGAAATGTGTGTATTTACACTTCAATAAAGCATTAGGCAATGAATGGGACAAGCTGAATGATCCCAAGGGAATGCTGAACAGTGACATCAATGCAATTTGCTTCCCTGTCTGGGAAAAAAAACAACTATTAGCCTCAACACTGAATTACTGAAAAAGATACACCATCTCAGTCTGCTAAGAAAAAGTTTATGTCATTATGCTGTCTATCCATCCATCTGTCAATCTCTTCAATACTTTTTAAAGTTATTTTGCCAATTTCAGGCAGATTTGAGAAGGGAGCAGAAGTCTCAATGTGATTACAAAAGTGAGAGTTGAATTAGTTCCTCTGCTGAAAGAAAAGCATGCAGAACACAGCTGTCACACACTCCATTTGGCAGCAGACAGCAGGATAAATCAGCATGTGCATATTGGTTGGCCACTCCACACACACATAGCTCCAGACCTGCTCTTTTTGATTTGATAGGAGTGCCATAAGGAGAGTTTTGGTTATTATAGAGGAAAGGGGAGAGCAGCAGTAAGGGACAACAGACCTGAACACTTATTAAACCAAATTTCATTAATTCTGCTCTTCCTGGAACAATTTGTGTAATTGCATTTGCCTTTATAGTGGAAGGATAGTGCTCTGCAGACTAAAAATTTCCATTTATCTCACTTGTATCCTCGAGCGGGCAGGATTTGGGCTTTTTTTTCATTGGAATATACTTGCTGGTTTTTTACAAATTTCAAGGTCACAGGCAGTTTACCTAACATTCTGTTCTGCCCTCCCTCAAGAGGCAGGCAACAGAAGTGACCCAGCCCATCAGAACCCTTGCTTGAATGCAACCAGTGCTAGAAACCCCAGCTCATGTACATACAACACTCCACACCTACATGCCCCTGGCCATGATCATAGCACAGTTTGAAGCTGTGGTAAATATCTCAGTTCCAGAATTATGCTGCATAAATTCACATTCAGCCACATTAATAACATTTAGTGTTCATATTTATGCCTAACTTGAATACTATAGCTGTGAATTATTACGTGGAATGATATGATGAAATAAACACGATAGGACCACATCCTTATTTTTGCACATCACTTAAGCAAAAAAGCACAGAACAGAAGGCCTATGAATAAGCCAAGTGTTTTTCTGGACAGTAGCACAGTAGCATTTTATTTGCTGTGTGCCTGGTTCTGATACTTCTCATTGCTAATGAGAGCTAATAGCTCAGGGAAGGCTACTGAAAGCTTATGAGTAATAGCCAAATCAGAGCCCATAAAACTAATGGACTCTTCCTTGAGCTAGTATCCATCAAACACTCTTTCACATGATGATGTAGCATGTCTTTAAAAACTATTAAGTACCACAACCAAAATATTTCATAGGCACTGTAGGGTTACACTTCATTTATGTGTAATGTTCATCTCCCTCTGGAATCTGCTAACGCGTTGCTTGGAAAAGTGTAATCTTAAATTTAATTTCTTAAAAAATCTTAAATTTCCTGAAAACAACATCTGTTGACCGCTTTCACTGTCATTTTATTTTATTTTAATTTTTAATTTTTGTCTTTGTCACTTCTCTTCTAGGCTGTTTTGCTGGTTTATCGAATTCTTACCAACACTCATTTCCACTGTTGCACTACTGCTTCTTTTTGTAAAATTAATCCTCAGTATATCAACAACTCTTGCAAATGAGAAAATGTTACCACAAGTTTTAAACAATCAAAATTTTAGGCCCCATCATACCTTCCTGCAAGAGGATGAGGAGAAGGGCTCAGGGCATCATCCTTCACACCTCAGGCTCCCAGCTCCTGCTCTGCACAGGGCTGGTGGAGCAAGGCCATAACTCCTCCTTGCAACCACTTCTACAAGCTCCTTCCTGGAATCTCTGCATATTATTGCAATTAAAACCAGTCATATCTAATAAATGAGGGAAATAGATAAAGATTCAGAGCCTATACTTTCTTTCCCTAACTGTACAACAGTTTAGAGTTTGGGTAAGAAGAAAGTTGATTGAAAATGTTCAAATACAATTTACTTGCCATCCTATGAAGTTATGTCATCTCCATCTTTAAGTAATTTTCTTACCTTTGTTTAAAACTTAATTTGGAAGATGTGTTGGCCAATGATATACTTTGTTCATAGGGCAAAAACCAGGTAAAGAAGTCCATCTATTTTTTTTAAACATACTTACAGGACAATAGAAGCTAAAATATCTAAACAACAGTTTTGCCCTAATCAAAGACTGAGCTAATGTGTAGAGGCTGGAGAGAGCTGTCCTGCATACACACAGTAAAGAATTCCTAATTCATATTGCTTATCCCTATGTGCCTGATTCAGAACACTAATACAAAATCTCTTTGTCATCAAAGAAGAAACAGCAGCTTTTTTTTTTTCAAAATAATTCAGAATTCAATGTTTTTAGCTTTGGGGGAATATTATGTTTAATTAGTTTTAATGTTTGGTTTAGAGCACAGCCCCATAATCAAAGGTATTGCCCTAACTGACAGGACAGCAAGCTACAGCACAGGGACAGAAATTTCTTACACTATCTTTATTGCCAAATTTACTATATGTTACACGTGCATCCTAAGTTGCAATCAGAAGGTCTATTCATGTATCTCTTTCTCCAGCCCACTAGCCTCCTAAATCAAGTGCCTAAATTCAGAATCTATAATTATCTTCCCTAAAATGTCCTGACATCAATAAATAAAAGCAACACAAACACTTTTTTTATTTCAGACTATAACAATTCCAGAAACCTAAGATCTGAGCAAGAAGATTAGATAATGATTTAGAAACTCCACTTAGAATATATTTCAAGGTTAAAGAAAAACAGATACAGCAGCTTTCTGATGAGAGTTATTATCCTGCAGATGTTTCTATTGTTTCTAATTCATTCAAACTCAGTCAAATATAAGAAAATACAATAGTATCTGAAGTGGCCAATTCAGGTTTAATTGCAACAGAAGAAAATATTTAATTTCTTAGAAACAAAGATAATAAGTCCTATCTTCATTAACATGAACTCTGTAAGGAAGGACAATAGGGGCTTTAAAACTGAAAGAAAAACATGTTGCTTTTCAGAACTGTCTAGCCTTTGGCAAGAAACAGCCGTTGTCTCTGTAACTGTTTTTTTAAGAGCACAAATTCAACATCCTTATTCGGAATTTGAAACAGGATGGTGCTTTGAAGGGGGGCTTAACATTCACCAGTAGAAGTTTAAAGATTAGTCAGTGAATGGTGCATTTCCTCCCACTCAAAACCCACAGGAGTGTGTCTGTGTTATTAGTCTTGACATATTTTCTAATCCATTATCTTGTGAATTAGTAGAGCAGAGTATATACTCTGGAACAGGCAAGCTTGCTGCACGCAACAGTGGACTCCTGGGGATCCCTTGGCTGGCCAGGAAGAACTGCTATACCATTTAATCCAATCTCCTGTATAATTCTGCAGTTATCTTTGAATTAACCCAAATAATTCTGGGCTATACTAACACACATCTTTCATAAAAACCTTTAGCTTTGATTTGGGTATGTCAGCATACAATCCATCACTGCTCTTTGGTCTAGGTAGAATCTGCCTTTTAACTCACATTATATTCAAATTTAGACAATGTTTGCACAGGGATATACTTCAAGGCAATCAAACAAGAAGCAATTTCCTAGCCTTGCAAAATAAGAGACATTATGATACTACCTCTTGATTTTCTATGTGCTTACTAAACAGAGGTACTAAGAGTTTGTTTGAAACCCTCAGCAACAAAGGCCATTCTTTACCTGATCTGTGAGTAGTCTAAGCTAACACAATATATAGGATAAACTTCAAATTAACTAATTGCAGCTTTCATGAGGAATGAGGCAGGAAACATATGATTGATGAGCCAGGAACCGGACTAGCTGGGAAGATTGAGTGCTGTGAATCTTTACAGGACCAGAGCTAAGCAAGCCTTCAGCAGCCCTAACAGCATTTTTTTCTCTAATAGTCTTGGCCATACACTTAGGGCTACTTGCAAAACACAGGTCTCTAGCCATAAACTCTGGGAAATAGACAGAAAGAAAAAGAGCCTGATTGATACCTAAAGTTTAAAAGAAATGTGCCTATTGGAAGCAAGAATTAAGTCAATAATCTACTGTTACAATTGATGTCTGGTCTCAAACAGCAAAAAACTCTGCTTTCATAGAAGGGTTACCACAATAAAGGTTAAGATCTTGATGGAATGAAGGCCAAAGGAAATGGAGCAAAAATAGCTAAGAGAAGATAATTTAAAACTTGAAATGTCCCTAGGAAAAACGTTGTTCTCGATTAGACTGTTTCAGAATTAAAAACAATTGAAGAGTTGGCTATGAAAAACAGACTCATACTAGAAAGTGAAAAATAGCAATTAAACATCAAATGTTCTTGGAGATGCTGGAAAAGGTTTATCAAAGACATATAAATAAGGCTCATTGGGATGGACAAAAGAGTAATGATGTGAGCCCAGAACTAATAAACAGAGAGAAGGCAGGCAAACTTAAAATGGGGCAGACGAAACAGTCAGCAACGTTGCCTTGGCTCACTGCAGTGCTGAAAAATTTCAGTAGAAGATCCAAATCAAAAACGTTTTCAAGAAGTCCAAGTATGTTTTCTAGCATCCAGAACCAAAAGTTGCATAAGCCAACAAGTATCGTGAAGAAGAAGGCAGAAACTTTGCTGATGATTCATTAATGACATGGATGATAGATAGAGTGTACTGTCAGTAAGTCTGCAGATGATAGAAAACTGGGAGGTGTAGTTGAGATAATTGTGCTGCTATTCAGAGGAACCTGGACTGGGCAGAGATTAATCTCATTAAGTTTAGTGAATGAAAACACAAGGCCCTGCAGCTCCAGAAGAATAGCTCCATACACCAGTACGGGCTGGGGCTGCCTGGCTGGCAAATAACTTTGCATAAAAACATTATGGGGGCCCTGGCAGACAAGCTGGACATGAGCCAGCAACGTGTTCTCATGGCAAAGAAGTCCAACAACTCCTGGACTGCATTAGGCAAGGCAGAAACCAGCAGACATCCTTACTCATCTGCTGAGAGCACACCTGGAGTGCTGAGTCCAGATTTGGGCTCCCCAGAACCAGAGGGACCTGGAAATTCTGGAGTGAGTCTTGCAAAGGGCTATAATGGTGATCAAAGAACTGGAGCATCCGAAATAGAAGGGGAAGCTGAGATGGCTTGGACTATCCAGCCTAGTGAAGAGGAGGCTCAGGGAGGATCTTATCACTGGGTATAAATACCTAATGGGAATATGTGAAGATCTTCTCAGACTCTTCTCAGTGGTGCCCAGTGACAAAAGAAACACAAGTAGCAAATACTCTCACAGTAGGAAAATGGCTCCAATACAATGAATGGGAAGACTAGGTGATCTCCCAGTCCTGTTATTGAGTTGAAGCCTTAGTAATGTTAGCTCCAAACTTCTCTTCACAACCAAGGGATCTTAGTTTAGAAACTACTGTAAGAGTTTCTGTAAGAGGCCCAGGAAGTGACTGTACAACTGCACTTCTCACTGCATGAACGAAGCAGCTGCATTAAGAAAAATCTTTGGAAAATCTGTAAAACCATTATGGGACTTCAGCCTGCATGGCTTTCCCTGTCTGTGATGAGTCTAAACCCATCAAGCAAAGCACCTCCACAAGCACTGACTTCTGTGCATGTGAACAAGCCAGTCCTTGGCATGAACAATCTTGTCCAATATACTCATCAATGACCTGGACAAAGGGATAGAGTGTACTCTTAACAAGTTTGTAGATTATACAAAACTGGGAGGGGTGGCTTACATGTCAGAAGGCTGTGCAGACATCCAGTGTGACCTGGACAGGTTGGAGAGCTGGGCAGGGAGAAACCTAATGAAGTTCAATAAGGGCAGCTATAAAGTATTCCACATGGGGAAGAACAGCCCCATGCACCAGTATGGGTTAGAGGCTGACCTGCTGGAAAGCAGCTCTGGTGAAAAAGACCTGGAAGTTATGGTGGACAACAGGCTGACTATGAGCCAACAATTTGCCTTTGCAGGCAAGAAGATCAAGGCCATCCTGCAATGCATTAAGAAGAGCATGGCCAGCAGGTCGAGGGAGATCATTTCTGCCCTGGTGAGGCCTCACCTGGAGTACTATGTGTCATTCTGGGCTCCCCAGTTCAAGAAGGACAAGGAATTACTGGAGAGAGTCCAGCACAGGGCCACTAAGATGATTAGGGGACTGGAGTGTCTACCGTATGAAGAAAGGCTGAGAGAGCTGGGGCTGTTCAGCTTGGAGAAAATAAAGCTGGGAGGGGATGTCATTAATGCTCATATATATCTAAAGGGTGGGTGTCAGGAGGATGGGGCCAGATGCTTCTCAGTGATATCCAGTGACAGAACAAGGGGTAATTGTCACAACTGGTACACAGGAGATTTAATCTGAATATGAGAAAATACTTCTTTACTCTGACGGTCACAGAGCACTGTGACAAGCTGCCTAGGGAGGCTGTGGAGCTTCCATCCCTGCAGACATTCAAAACCCACCTGGATATGTTCCTGTGTAATCTGCTCTAGAGGATCCTACTCTAGCAGGGGAGTTGGACTAGATGGTCTCCAGAGGTCTCTTCCAATCCTGGCCATTCTGTGATTCTATAATTCTGAAACTTCAAGCCTGGTTTATTTCAGTAAGAATGCTTTGCTCATGTCTTCTTCAGGTGCATCCCCTCCTGTTTCCCATGGCTGCCTCTTCCCACAGACAGTAACCCATGTAATAGACCCAACTGACCCCTGTAGCATGGGCAGTGGTTTTCCAAGTTAAGCCCCAGTGATATGCAGGTAGTTCCCTTGGCAACAAAACAAACAATATTAACCCATCTTAGTATTCTGTTTTTTTTTCTGGGGTTTAAACAGAGGATAGTGTCCTTCGTAGATGCCAATATGGAATCTTCACCATTTATTCCTATAAAATCTAATCAAATAATTAAGCAGTAGCAAAATGTAGCCTGCAGAGAGATTTTTCAAATCCACAAAATAGCAAATTTTGGATTATAATTCAAATAGCCAGATGCCAAAATACCTTTCAAAAACCAGTCCCCAAATAACAAAAATCAGCTTCCACAGCAATGAGAATTTGTGACTCTTACACACATCAGAGCAATTTTTCACTATGAAAGTTGATTACATTGCATTTGGAAGTTTCAATATGCATAGTTGCAAACAGACAGTCCTTTTTAAGAGCCTCATACACTGAATGACAAGACAATATAGAGAAACTTTATGGAAAGTTTTTGTATTAATACAAATTATCAGTTAATAAATGCTCTGAGGACAAAAAATTGTGCTTTAGTCTTCCAAATATCCCATTGTTGTAGTTAATGTGATGTATTCTTATTTCAGATATAACTGGTGAATGAGAGATTAATTAAATCAATTTAACTTTTTATATTAACTTCAAAGTCTTTTGGATTTGTCCTCTTATCATCTAGCTTAACTTCAGTATGTTTTCTTTCTGAAAAAGGAAAAACTTGAAAGATAGGTACAAAAACTAATCACCTATCAAAAATGCTTGGGAAATCCAAGCAAATGGTGACTTAAAAATTATCAGACAAGTAATTAATTCAATATTATTTTTTCTTCAAAATCTAAAAATGTGAGTTGAAGACATCTTCATATATGTAGTGTAAACTGCTTGCTCAACTTTAACACCTGTTTGAATCAGTTGTTTTTAATCACAGACCATCTGTAAGCACCATCCTAAAGCAAAAAGAATGTATCTTTTCCACATATCTGTTCCTAAAAACTACTGAATATTCATGCTGCAGTGTCAAAGAGAGTTTGATACCATGCTGCTGTTGAGAGCTTGGATGAATTTGCCTTACGGCATTTACAGATGAAGAACAGAAATGTTCACTTTACATCTCTTTTGACTAAGCCAGAGATTCCAAGTGAAATCATGCAAGATAATCCTGTATGTAAATTATTTATCAGGGCTGGGCTTAAGCTTTGTTATATTAACAACTCAAACCATAAAGCTTAACTGACCTTCAATCACACTGGTTTCCACTAGTGTAGCTTTCCCAGTCGTGTCCTTCTTATTCTCACGATGCACCAAATCATTTTGACAACTAACTTGTAGTTCTGAAACATCGGCAGGTTGAATTGAGCACAATTTCTTGGTGGTCTCTAAGCAGAAATTCTGAAATTACATAGAAGAGCACACTGACTTTACGTGTAAAGTGTTTCTCCAAACTGGATGCTTTCAGAGATTTGACATGTAAGAACAATACTCTTTGGGTGACTTCTGTGAATTTTAACCACAAATCTTCTGTTTGTCAGAGTAAGGCATCAATCATATTTACTACAATGCTTGTCTTTGAGGCATGTACATCACAAAATAACATGACCAGAAGGAACCTTAAGTGAGGACATTACCTTTAAAACCTGTCCAGTCTTCCTTTTCTTGTTTGTGGTCACGCATACACACTGAGGGAGATTTATGTACCCCTTTTAATTGATACATATTTCTTTCTGATTAACTATTTTAATTGGACTGATCATTCATTTAATGAGTTCTGTTACATCCTATATCACATATTCATATAAAGTTTGACATTTCAATTACATTTATTCAGTGGTATTAGCATAGTGAGCATAGTTAGATGATAGGAACAGGCAATTATAGAGTAATTAATTATAGTGTTATTACATTGCAGAAAGTAAGTTACATGGCTGCAATAGTTGCATCCCTTGAAATTCTGGCTTGACACATGTATTTCAATAATTCTGGGCATTTTAATTCTGAGATATTTATGTCATAAATCCTTTCAGTCAAATACATCTGTATAAATAAGAGTCAATTAAAAGTGTCAGAAAGTATGTCTTCATTGAAGCTATAACAGTAGGTCCTGTGTAGGTACTGTTCAATTGCAATTATACCAGAGCATATATTTAAAAAAATAATCAGTATAGATTTTCCATTTAAAATAAAATGTAGATTTTCCTCAGCAACGAAAAACCCATCCTGTTCAGGTGGAGAAGGTCATGCTGGTAAAACTGACAGCAGCTACACAGTAGTAATAGTGTCTGATCTTTTCAGAATAAACCCACAATTTGCAAAAGCACAACATGAACCTGCATTTTATGACAATCTGCCCCTTTTGGAAAATGGTATCAGCTAGCAACAAGAAAGGAACTTGTAATCAAAACAGAAAATTTTATGATGAAATCTGTAAAACATATAGACAATTTTCCTCAGTGGGTGGGTCACGATATGACATAAGTGAAGACCTTAATTTTTCAGTTAGTAGCAGTTTTCCGCATTCCCTAAAATAAACACTGCAAGCTCAATCTGCAGAGGTTGACTGAATTACAGTATTCAATGTAAGTTTGTACAGTACAGGCTGTACAATGCTGTCTGCAGCTCTCCTTGACTGCAAAAGAGCCTCTGAGGTCAAGCAAAGCTTTAAGCAGTGATCTAATTCACAAAAACCCCAGGGATTTGGAAAAAAAAAAAAAAAAAGGAGATACAGCTGAGAAACATTTTGCAAAGAGGACAGAAATGGCAGAAGTTCTTGGCAACAGAGAATTAAAATAGTCCAAAGGAAAAGATACTGTTCAAACTAGGACGATACTCAGCTGGTGTATTGTGGAATAACTTCATTGAGCTTACTGGACCCTTGTCCCCACCAACAGAGTCTGGCCTGTGTGCACCACGTGTTTGCTGCTAGTCTGGCCTGACAATATGAGCACACACTTTGCAGCTGGTTACTGAGAAATGTCTACTTTCTGCTCACTTAAATAATGATTTTTCAGAGCTGTCACTAAACTTGTCCTATCCTCAGTATCAATTATACCTGTTTATCATAAATAAAAGGTCCTGCAAAGGGCAGGGTAAACATTGTTATTCATAGGCAGATTCTTCCTGTGTTCAAGTTGTTTGGCTTACTTAGCACACAGAAAGCTTTCACTTAAAAGTCACCTTTCACATAACTAGAGAACCTTATTTTAATTAGTAGACATCAAAAAATATATTTTTTTCTTAAATAATTAATTCTCTTATTTTTTAGTCAGCTTCTCACTTAACTTATTAATCCTAGCAAAGAATATAATGAATATGTTTTGATTATTTGTTTTGCATTGTCTATTGCCTTACCTAACTAAAAACAAGCCTTGATATCAAAACAGAAAGATCCCTTCATTAAGAAGAATGTAACTGAAGTTTGTGCTAATCTTATCAATCACGAGCAAAATCACACACTGATACAATGGTTACCTGGGGCACCCTGCAAACAAATTAAAATATTCAGAACTCAAACACGCAAAACCAAACAGGATTACATAAACTGGATTGTCACTTCACTGTATGCTTAAATCTGATATTGCTTTAACATTCTTAATAGCACTATAGGTAAAAATTATACTAGAGACCAACAGAGATAAGATACTTTTTTAAACTATACAAGAGTGAAGTCTTACAGCTGTCTTTCAAATACTAGGCAGGCTTAACAGCACAGGGTTTCCATCTACGTGGCAATTGCTCCACTAATTTAAAGAAGCCAGGATATCAGCCAGGGTTTTCTTTACTGCTATTGCCAGAGGAAATATTATTTCAGTTAAAAACTCATTATCCAAATCAGAGTCATTTGTTATAACAGCCTACTCATGAGGAAACCCTGAATCCCAGCATTTGGAAAATACAACCAATAGCTACAGGCACGTGAACTAAAAATGTTGCCCCTATGGCTAAGCCTTGCTCTTACATCTCTAGGTTCACTTATTGTCCAGAAATAGCCCAGAAAACAAAGCACCAAGCCATAAAGGTAAGGTAGCGTGAGACTGCACAGTCCCTCTCAGGAAAGAGGTGTTAAACAGGATCTGAAAAAGTGTGAGCACTAAGGTGAGAACTAAAGGGCTGGAGAGGCATCACTTTAGTAAGAACAAGAAGTTTCAGCATTCTGCAGAAGTTGTAAGCGTTTATCTAAGATGCACAAACTGTGAACACTGAGGTAGCAAACTGAGTTTCAGAGTAAATGGTTTGAATTAATTTCCCTTGATTGCCCGGAGAGCTTAAAGCACTGTGTGGCTGTGTGTGTGTGTGAGCTCGATGCCACCAGCAAGGCTTCCCTTCACTTGCCTGCTTCACAAGCAGTACAGTCTGACAGCAGTTCTTATTCTTACAAATTCTACTGCACAAATAGCACCACTTTTTCTAATCTAGAGCCTCACTCACACAAAACCTGTTCAAAAATGCAATTTTCCCTGCAATTTAAGTGTATGCTAGAATCCCTTTCTCACAGATCCAGGTGCATTCTCTGCTGACTTAAAAAAATCAAGCTATTAATAGTTGTCTCCCTGTGAATATTTCTTTCATTGCTGTGTTTAATTGCTTTTAAAATTCATTTTCATTTCTGATATCAACATGCTGTGGCAATGAGTTCCAGAGTTCTGCACTGTGTAAAATTTCCTTTGGGTGGTTGTTAGGGGTTTTTTTTTACTGTCCTACCTCATAATTTCACACTGCTGTTGTAATCCCTCTCTGCATTTTCTCCCTACACCCAGCTTTTTACTTTTTTTTCTGAGTCATCTCTTCTTCAAGCTGAAGAGTTTCTAATCTATTTAATCTTTTCCCTTACAAGACCAAAATTGTAATCCATGATGCACCAGCTCCTGAAATTTCTGCTTCTCTGCAAGATACAACCCCAAACTACTGAAGGCACTCCATAGACCACACATACTTCAGACAAGTATTTGGTCACAACTTCTTAGTAAGCCAAGAAAATCACACAGGAATTCTTACAATTAAAAGAAAGCCGTCAGCTTTGGAGGGACCCAGCAAAACTAGTGTAACCTCTGAGACAGAATAGCAGAAAGTGAAGAACTTAAAGCAAATAAGAAAAAAAATAGGAAGGTTGTTAAATCTGTTTACAATTTAAAAAATATAAAAAAATAATACATGTGTTCATAATACACATTTCGGATGTTTTGTTGTTTGTTTTTTTTAAGGGAAGAAAAGTCTCAACAGTATCTAGAACATTCAGAGTAAAAAGAAGAAAAAACATTTGTTTAAAGTACAGAAAAATGTGGGAGTAAATATGAAACCAACAGCTGTCATAGTCTCTGAAAATGCTGTGAGAGATGTAGTGGCATATACCAGTCTGACAAAACTATGATTTTCCAGACAGAAAGTCAAGCTGTTATACGATTACAAATTACTCTAGTGAAGAGGAGTACTCATTTGTCGGAGCAATCAGTGCTGGACATGGCACTACACCTTTGGAGTACATTTATTATGAGTCACCCATCCTAGTAGATACAGATCATAAACCTTTTACTGCAATTTTTAAAGACAGCTTGGACTGGCACTCTTTGTTGCCTTTAGAAACTCGAGCCAAAGCTCTCTATAACTTTGTTTTGGCATATACTGCATGGGTATATTTATCTGTAAAATGCTTAATTGCTGCATGCACCTTTCCACCAAAAATAAATTTTAAAAAAAACTGTACACACAGAATGAAAGCGTGATGAACGATTTTGTAGTCCAAGCATACTGTTTCCAGACAAAAAAAAACAAACAACAATCCAAATGTATCCTTGCAAGCTACAAATGAAGATTCTGTAAGAGAGTTCCACAGCATTGTATTAATGAAGAAGTCCAAACTAGGCTGAACAAAGACTTAGGTTTTAATATTTTGGAGAATAATGTAAAGAAATTTTGAGAGAAAGATAGAGACATATTAGTGTAAGTGAGACAGGGTATTCATAGTTGCTGATTTATAGGGAAGAATTTATGAGTTTCAGAGCAACCTAGAGAATAACAACCTATCTATATCATTTTACTCCAACTTTCATTATATCTGCATGACTTTTTGCAGAACAGTTTGGAACTGCAGTGAATCAGAGAAGAATCACATGTTTTTATTCCCATACTGCATCAATACAGAACCAGGGTAAGTACTATCACAGTCAGAGCCTTAAACCATCCTGAAACACAAATCTGAATTCTTTTCTGGATCAGAAGAGCATAAGCTGGAGTAACTACCTGCTGGAGTAACTACATCAGTCAGATTTACACGAGTGTTAGATAAAATAAAATCTCACCCACTAGACGTAGGACTAGCAAGATGTTAACCACAAATTCAAATGATGTGAATATACACATGGAAACTGCTGACACCTTTCAGGAAATTTGCATTGTTATGGCAGAGAGTTGAACTGATTTATTCCACTTGAAGAGGAACAATTACCTTTCAATTATTACTCATTTGTATCCTGAGGTAGCCTTCTGCATGATCTATTGGCAAGACAACTTATCTTGCACATCAAGGTAATATTTGCAAGGGCACAGTGTACCCATATTTAAGGGTACCGATAAGGGTCTATGATTTTGTAGTGAAGAATTTTAACAGTCTTCCCCATTGCACTGATTCCAGTTCATGATTTCAAGCCTTCATTTTCCACAGTCCATTGGAGTGTGGAAAAGGAGAAGAGCTAGTTAGAAGATGTTTCAGAAAGGCCATGGGCAATAAAAAGGATCCTCATTTAGCCTCATTAACATACAGGACAGGAGCACTTTGGAGAATTATTATTTGCCTGCAGAATTCAGAAGGTACTATAAACTAGACATGAACTATTTTTGCCAAAGATGGGGTCAAGGTTGTATCATTTCAAAGAGAGGAACAAAATTACTTGAGTTCTTCTCTGCCTAAAAGGGACATGAAACATCTGATCAAATTGTTTTTTTGATGAGGGATCAAGCACATCTCTCCCTCACAAGGTACTTTCTGTACAGGCCAACGATCTCACAATTAATTTTACTTGCATTGTCAATAGTCTGTGTTTTCCCAAGGATTAAATGGGAAGGCTATGAAATAAGGCCATGCCAGACTGCAGGTAGATGCCACTATAGGCTCATTCTTAGGGTTCAAACGATGTTTTTAAAAAGCAGTATTTTCCTAATAGTAGGGACAGAACTAGTTATTCCTTGTTGAGAGCTTGCATAAGAATATTTTAATTAGAAATATAGAAAAGAGCAGAAAGTCGCGTTCTAGCTACAACCAAAAATAAAAGCAAATAACGTATCAAACTGACTGGTCCCGGATCCAAGTCACCAGGGCTGCGCTTTGCCCGACACGCAGCTTATCTGTGAGCTTGAACAACCGTTCCCACGACGTACCGGCTGTTAAAGCAAAACCAAAACCAACCAACCAAACGAAAGGGATGGAGCAGGGAGTGCGCGGAGAGTTGCGCGGGCCGGGGGCGAGGCGCCGGGACCCGCCGCCAGGGGGCAGCAGCCCCCGCACTATCCAGGGGCCCGGGAAGCGGCGGGAGAGCGGGCGCTGGAGGCTCCCGCCTCCGCGGGGAAGCGGCGCGTCCGCCTTGGCGCGGCAGCTCTCGTCTGACAAAGATCTCTCCTTCTGGCCCACCCCTTCTCATTCCCTCACCGCACCCCGCCCCCCCCCCCCTTCCTTTTGAAACGACAAGCCCAACAAATCTCGCAGTTGTGTATGGGGACTGGGTAGAAAGCATATATCGTCGGTCAGATGTTATGGGGTTTTGGGGCGATGATACGTGGTGAGATGTTAAAATCCGGTAATTAAACAGGCTGAGGTTTAATGATTTCAGGGAAGTAGCAAATAGGGGGGGAAAGGGATCCAGCCAACAGGATGATCTTTAAAGAAGGGCTGTTGTGTGTGCTCGGTACAGGCTTTAAGAAGGGAATTAAATGCTGCCACCTTTCACTGACAGTTCCCACACTTCAGGTAAATTTTCTACAGCTGAGACAAAATAAGTTGCATTATGTTATCAACAAAAAGCATGCAAGAGTGTACTGCTATTACATTCTACTAAAATTCTTTGCTTGCTCCAGGAATTCAGAGCCCCAAGCTTTTTGTTCTTCATTCAATGACTTTCATGTACTCATTCACTCCTCACAGTACTCATTTAGTCATTTATTGTTGAATGAGATCTTTTTCTTTTCCAAAATCTGTCCCAGAATAGTACAGAGTATGTCTCAAGAGACTTGAAAATGAAGTTTGCTACCAAAGGACCTTTTTATGTCAATGGGTAACTAGAGCTGTCAGCCTCCTTTCCCAGACATTTTTCTCCTTCTCTGTGTGGGTACAAGCAAAAAAGAACAGAAAATTATGTTGGGCACCCGTGAGTGGCCTGGGACAAAACAATGCTGTATTAGCCAACACAAAATCACCAGGTTTATTACACCTTCAGCTATGATTGCTACAAATCAAAAAGGATCTTTTAAAAGCTTTTTTAGCAATAGTTCAAATGCAAAATACAGAAGTGCACAATACCCTCCATATTTTCCCTCTTCTCTCCCTGCTAAATACAAAAAGGGAGGATTACTTGTTCCCCAGACCCACAGAGCAGAGAACAGTTTTTCACCTTTACTCTAATGTATATGATGTTAACATCACATTTATTTTTTCAGGTATCTCCTTATCTTAAGGTCTGTTTTTCTCTGAGCACTGGGTCTTAAACAGCACTTCCTTTATTCAACAACACACTGTGTTGAACACTGGAAGAATTGTTCTCTGCATTTCACATGCTGGCAAATTCAAATGTGCTCTTTTCTACATAGCTTCAAAAAGTGGGTAGGAACCATTGAGGTCCCCCCAGCTGTCACCTGTCCGCCCTCTGTGACTCTTCACCCTGCCCTCGCTGCCTGCAGCACTGCCTGCCCACCCTGCCCAGCAAACGCAGCCACGCTTGTCAGCTACAGAAATGAAGCCTGGGCTGTCTCAAATGGGGCAATGAAACACAGTTAGTAGCCACCTGTGAAAATCTGGTTTCCATGGCATTCATGGCATAAGGAACCACGAACTGAAGCAAGAGGACCCTGTTGCTCGATGCCTTCACCCCGAAGTAGGCTTTGCTCTTCTCCTGGGCTACTCACCCACTAAGCAATTAAGTTTTTGGGGAGAAAAAATAGTGTTCTAAAGATGAAAATTATCAAGATCTGCTTCTGTATTACAAATACATCTCACCTCAGCAAATGAAAGTGCTTGTTTGTTCAAAGACTATGAAATGTTGTATCTTGTGAAATCACCACTTAAGCAGAAGATGTGAATTCTTCTCATTTATCTTAATGGGACATTAACTGGAAATTTAATTACAAGGGAGAGCTAATTATCTGCAGGTTTGCCAAACTGCAGATGGAATCTACTCAGCAGAATGAAATCTGAATGCTGAAGCTGGTGCGAACGTAAGTGCGGTTTAGTGTGGGGAAAATTTGAACTGAAACCAAATGAAAAGAAGAATAAAATTTCCTGTAACTCCTGACAGAGAACTTCAAATGAGCCACCCCTCACTGTACTGTTCCCCCTGATGATTCTCCCTCATTCCTCAGATCTTTTCTGTCCCTAAAAAATGAAATAACAGCCAGACAGTTTCAGGGCAAAACACATCTCAGTCGGTGCCTTTTCTTGGTCATTGGCCCTAATCAGACATCAGGGAAGAGTAAGGAGAGAGGTACAGTGATCTGCTACCTCCAAATACACTCTCAACCTCTTACTACTTTCAGCTCAGGGAATTTCCTGCGTTTGACGTGGTTTGTCTATTAGTAACCCTCAAAGGGTCTCTCTTCCAAGTGTTTGTCCAGTGTCCCCTTGAACTCCTGATCCACATCCAGCCTTGTTCTGGCCCCTCTTGGTCTGAATGTATCCTGTCCCGTTTCCTCTAATTGTGGCCCTGCAGAAAGTGGAGAGGGGGAAGAGGGGGATGGGGCGAGATTTTAAAAATAAATTGTTTTCAAGTTCTTACTGCTGTGCTGCCCTTCCTAGCTGCAAGTCCAGTTGCAGAGCTCACACTGTGCTTCCTCTTACTGCATGACAGAAAACGCTGTGCATGGCAGACAGCAGCCTCAGGAAAGCAGCAGGACACCACACTGGTAGGAATTAAATACTTCAGACCAGATTCAGACCTCAGAATCCAGGTGTAAATCTGGAGTCACTCCCTGCAGTTCAAAAGCGTTATTCTGGCTTTACTCAGTCATGGCTGAATTCAGCATCAGGCATCTTGTTTTTCAAAATCATTTGGTTTCGAGGCCACAGTGGGAAATGTAACAGCAGAAGCAAAAGGAAAAATGGGTTATTTTAATAGTAAAATGCATTTCTATTCTAACAAGTATTTCTGCAACCTTTGGATCCCTCCAAGGATTTTGCCTTCTCACATAGGTACACACATACAAATGTACACAGAGGTATAAGTATATAAATATTTCAGCTGGCCAACTAGAACTTAGTCTGTCTTGGCAGAAAGAAAATATTCTGCCCAGTTTTTCACTTCCTTCTTTATTTTCTGACACAGTTTCAAATCTCTGCCACTGACTTTTGAGGAGCACTGAAGGGAACACAGGTTGAATACCCCGGTGAAAAGGAGGCTGAGGGGAGACCTTATCACTCTCTACAACTACCTGAAAGGAGGTTGTAGTGAGGTGGGGGTTGGTCTTTTCTCCCTAGTAACACACAACAGGAAAAGAGGAATCGGCCTCAAATTACACCAGGGGAGGTTTAGACTAGATATTAGAAGAAACTTTTTCACTGAAAGGGTAACTAAGCAGTGGTATAGGCTGCCCATGGAGGTGGTTGAATTACCATCCCTGGAGGTGTTTAAAAGACATAAAGGTATGGTGCTTAGGAATATGGTTTAAGCACTGGGTTGGTAGAGTCAGGTTGCACTCGTTGGTCTTAAAGGTCTTTTCAAACAAGAAAGATTCTGTGATTCTGTGAATTTGCTCACAGCTGTGTTGAATTGCATACTGGTGGTTAGTAAATCTAGCCAGGTCCCAGGGGGTTTTTGTTTGTTGTCAATACAGAAAAATGTCCTGGGGAGGACCTGGATTCTTCCTCATCAGAAAGGATGTTTGCATCCTGAAACTTCTGGCTAAGTGCCTACCCCCCATAAAAGATTCACTTCTATTTACAAGTACTTATCAAAACTATTAAAAGGGGACTTTTTTGTCTGTTTCTGTCTGTTGACATTTTAGATTTTGAATTTCCTAAATTCAGTGCAGGGATCAAAAAGTAAAGGGAGGGAAGGTTTGCAAGGGCATTTGCTCCCCGGTATCAAAATGAAACCACGTGATCCGACATGCTCACTTCTGCATCCCACATACCTCCCCAAACCACCTTCCCTTCTGGGCACAGGAACTGGCTGGAGCTTCAGGAGGTCTGAGAGCTCTCCCTGGGTTATCTCCATGGCAAGCAGCAGATCCTGGTCATGAGTCAGTTTTAAAGCCAGGCTGTAGATTCAAACCCTGAGCTGATTCAATACTAAGCTGTGAGGATGAGAATTAAATATCTTCCTCAGCATATAACTTTTTACCAGTGCTTTTGTTATATACACTCCATTCTAGGTTCTCTCCAGAGAGCTGGCATTGCAGGACAAGGCTTGGCCCTCCAGCAGTCTTCAGAGCTATGCCTCTGTGGCCTTTATAAAGCCTTTCAAGACCATCAAAAAGAGACAGTTGAGAAGGGAGGTCTCTACAAATCCCAGCCTATCATTTCTTGGCTTTCAGAAAAGCAACTGGAAAGTCATCCTAATAAGTAGCACAGAAAACTGTTACTTTGCTTCTACACTAAGAAATGTCAAATAGCAGAAGGTCCATATTCATTCATTTTACATTGTATTGTGGAAGTCCAGGTCTGTAACACGTTGCTATGAATGCATAATGAATTAGTTTATAGTACACAGATGGATGTGCCATTCCACAGACTTCTTCCAACACAGCACCACTATTCTTTGCCTCCAGTATCTTCTTCCCTGTGGTTACATGATGATTAAGTGTTTTCTTCCCTTTCAGTGACTGTGATTATATCATTGACACTCATTTCTGTTGCTCCTAAAGGAACTATTCTGGAGACAGGAGTTACTAATTTTCAATGTATTCTGTTTATTTAGGGTACTATTAAAAAGATTAGCATAAAAATGTACCCACCATCTGTACTGCAGAACTGTGGCTTAAATTACAGCAAAAGTAAAATACAGGTAAACTAAAATTCTCCCAGTATTGCCTCTTAAAGTTATACTGGCTTTCACACTGAAACTGGGGTGAAATCAGATGAGAAAGGATTAAGCACCATATAAATCTAAAATTATTTCATAATTTAAAAAAGCTTAATTATACAGAAAAACTATATGGGAGAGAAGACGGAGAAAGTCAGCTAGGAAAGAGAAATTGCATCTTTTACACAGTTCCTCAAAGTTATTTTGACTGGGAAATCACGTACTGTTTTTGTGAATGTGAATGCTCTTGTGTAAACAAAATGCACATACTAGTCCAGGTTTGGAATTGAACATTTCAGAAAGGGAGCAGAGAATGGACCCCCCAGCTGTTCACTATCTCCTCCTTCCTCCATCCCTTGCAATTGTCATATATTCATATTGTACGATTTGTAAACAGCATTCCTAACAAGGACACAATGTGGCGCCTTACCAGAGACATCACACTCCCTGCCCCAGCTTGTGATGAAAAGCAAAGGCTGTGTTGGCTGCGAGGAACTGCCAACACAAGACCTGAGAGCAAACTAGATCTCTTTAGCGGGTTTGTGAGGACGCGTGCCAGCAACTCACTTGGACTGGCTAAAGTGCTGTCGTATTTTGTCAGTTTTTAGCCTTTTACTCTTAAGTGAAGAGAGTCAGGAACCTATGATTTCATAGAATCATAGAACGCTTTGAGTTGGAAGGGACTTTAAAGATCATCTAGTTCCAAGCCCCCTGCATGGGCAGGGACACCTTCCACTACACTAGGTTGCTCAGAGCCCCATCCAACCTGCTCTTGAACACTTTCAGGGAGGGGGCATCCACAACTTCCCTGGGCAACCTGTTCCAGTGTCTCACCATCCTCATAGTAATGAATTTCTTCCTAATATCTAACGTAAATCTACCCTTTTTCAGTTTGAAACCATTAGCCCTCATCCTGTGGCTACAAACCCTTGTAAAAAGTCCCTCCCCAGCTTTCCTGTAGCCCCTTCAGGTGCTGGAGGGCCGCTATAAGGTCTCCTTGGAGCCTTCTCTTCTCCAGCCTGAACAACCCCAACTCTCTTAGCCTGTCCTCATAGCAGAAGTGCTTCAGCCCTCTGATCATCTTTGTGGCCCTCCTGTGGACTTACTCCAACAGCTGAATGTCCTTCCTGTGTTGCGGACCCCAGAGCTCTTAAGCTCTTAGAGAAGCTATCAGAACCAGGGTGTGGAAGCCTCTAATCATGAATGTCGGGCAATGCCATCTTGAACCTTCATGGCTGCTGCTACTGCTGAACCTCAGTTCAGATTCCTTCTGCAAGAGTTTGGAGGGGCTCAGTAATGGCACAATAGTCCACAAGCAGGTAGCAAACCCTCTGAGGAGTTTTGAGCTGTAGCCAGTCTGCAGCCTGGATCATTCGATTTTTCAAGACTGCTTGGCTCAAGATAGCATGTCAAGTGGTGAGACAGTGGTCAGTTTGAACCAGTCAGCTCCTACAGACCACCAAGAAAGTTAAGAGAAACTTGAGCATCTAAGCAATTTGTCTTCATTGCTTTGATTTTTTGGATGTCTCATACAGGGCAGGCACAAACTTCCAGTTGAGACCAAAAGCCTGGTGAATATAAGGTCTGCATATGATGTCTGCTTAATGTTCTCACACAGTCCTTGGGGAACATTGGTCCTCAAGCTTACAGGAAGGACCAAAATATCTCTTTCATTCTCAGTCCCTGGGACACTCTCTTGCTTATGTTCTCAGTGCATGGTATTATCAGGATCCACCTTGGCTCCTGGTGAGCTCCCCTGGTACTGATGATGAAGCTGGTAAAATCAAGCTGTTCATTTGTTTTTCAGATCAGCAGCCAGCCTTATAAAAGAGAGTGCTGTCTTCTCCTGAGCCTTTGTGCTTAACATTCAGATGGTCAGATGGGTCTTTTTTTCTGGTGTGACTGCATTATTCCCAGGAGCTGGAAATTGAGATGTCCCCAAGCAAGCTCACAGAAGGTTTTTGAAGAGACTGTTTTGACATCGATCTTGTGCCAGTCTTAAGAGGTAATCTTTATAGTCCTATTACATGCACAAGAAAGACAACTATCTCATTCTAACCAACATTAAATAGTTCAAACTTGCAAAGAAGACCTCCCATCAATGGCATGTGTCACACATCACATGATTAGTAGACCTTTCATGCCGCACATCTCAGAGGAATTTGTAAGTAACGTTGCAGGCTGGTCTCCCACATCTACCAACTCAGCTCTCATGCTTTGGCTCCAGGAGCAAACAGGAGAGCATATCTGATCAGACTGGCAGCATTGGTGGCAGCAGGACCATTTTTCTGAGTGGAAAGGACCACTGATCTCCAGTCACCATTCATTTCCTTTGTCTAGTTTGCAAAATGGTGGCAGGCAGGAGAGGCAAAATCTGGGCTCTTAGCTGAAGTAGCAGGAGTTGGTCATAGCTGCATGAGGAAACTGCCTGGTGCAGCCAGCCAGAAACTCTGGGGAAGAAAGACTCATCCCATCTATCTGTGACAAGATGTTTCTCTCTCCAGAGCTGTTCTCTTCTGTATCTTTCATCAAAAACATGGATTGTGGAAGTACGATGCTGTAGAGGGGCACAGTGTTGAGTACATGCAAAAATGTTGCAGCGCCAGAGAGACTGGATTGTCCCCAGCCATGCCTTCAGCCAGCCTTCAGCCAGCCAACATGAGCAGATCAGGACTGCTGCAGATCATGCAAATAAAGAGGTATGTGGCAGACGTGAAGTTGTCTGAGCTGAAACAAAATACCAAACCTGAAATGACCCCAGCCAACTTGCAGAAGAATGAGGTGCCCAGTGTTTGTTTCAACCTTGTTGAAAAATGGCTTGCTGAGTTTGAAACAAAAGCAGCACAAATTCTCAAAAGCATTTGGCTGGTTTGGGCTATTGCTGTCATCTTGACCCAGTGAGAAACAGATTAATGCAAGAAAAATATCTAATTAGCTGGAGTAAATTAGTCTATTAAAATCAGTGTGCATCCTCGTGTGATCACAGCTCCGCACATGAGTGTTTACAGGAGGAGAGCCTTAGAGGCTTCAACCCTGCCAACACGTTCACAGATACTTAAGTTTACTACGGTGAACAATCCCATTTGGCAAACAGAAAATCTCACCGTGGTATCGTACAAGCCTAACAGCTGGCAAGATCAAGACCTTGGACTCAATGTTTTCTACAGCAAAGCATATTTTTGGCACTAAAGAAATGGTAGAATGTCGCTGGATAATCTATCAGATTCACAAATCCTGTCAGTATTAAACCAAAAAATATTCAGAGAAGGAACTATATTTTTCCACAGATTTGGTCAGTGTTTAACATATTGTGGATTCTATGCAAATTCATATAATAAGTAGAGAAAATAACTTGGCATAATTTATTTATTTTCCTTCTTTGTGGATTTATAAGAAATCTAACAAGCATAAAAGAATGTGCAGCTTGTTATCATTAATTCTGTGGTTTAATAATCTTCTTTTTACTGAGGCATAGAAAACCTCAAAACTAACAAATCCACCTGAGTTTTCTGGGTCCCTGATGATATTTGAAAGCTTATATAAATAATGCAGATTTCAGGTTAGCCTCACCCTCCAACACTTCTTTCAGCTTCTTGAATAACTAATAAGATCAACAGCAGGTGACACTGCATGTGACAATGCTCATGGAAGAAAATTCTCTAATCTACCTGGAGTTGGACTAAAATATCTCATTAATTTCACACGGATCATCAGAGAGCATCTGTGAGGTAGCAAGTTTGTGGATAACACAACCCCGCTTGCCAGCAGAAGCCTCCCCTTCAGCACTACTCATTTACTAAGACATACAGTCCCAAATTCTGCATCCTTCAGTGAAATAATCGGGAAAAGATGATGTGAATTAAAAAGCTGTGTCGTGGGCAACCTGAAGATACCCCTGGTGCCTTCTTCTGAGCCAGAATTTGTTGGGTCAGCAGCTTCTGATTCCTCCTAGCCCATTTGGCCACCTCTATAACCAGCATGTTACCTCTCTGTGACAGTAACTTGCTCCCTTTTCAGGTCCCATTTTACACTGGCACAGCAAAAAGAGACTTCAATGCAAATGAGAGCCAGTGAGCTTCACCACACTCTGTTTTAGCAAACCTTTGCAGGAAGTGGTCTCTGTGGTTTTGTGACCCAATAGTTTCATTTTAAGTTTGGGGGTTTTGGTGAAAGAAGAGTTTTGGGAAGAAATTGAGTGAAAAATTTACACGTATCTTTGAAAGCTTTAGGAAGTCTTCACTGAGTTGACTGGTTTCTAGTCCAAAGTAGGATTTCACCGGAATTTTCCAGTAGAATTTCTAAGAGCTTCAATTTTGACCGATCATACATATGCTTGAGATTTAAAAAAAAAAAAAAAAAAAAAAAAAGCAGAAAGAAAAGATCTTGTATTTTAAATCAGAGTATTTCAATATTTTTAGTAGTTTACCAGTTTTGCAGATTAGTTTTGTAAATGTTACATAAATGTTTTCTAATGTCCTAGAACTTAATATTAGTAAGCCCGCAGTTACAAAGGTTAGTTGTTTTTTCTTTTCAGACAAAAATAGTTTGCAACATTCATGTAGTGAAAGGAAGAAAGCAGAGGCTATAAAACGCTCTGCTCCTAAAAGCAGTATTACTCATAGAAATTTCTAGGCTTAAATAGTCCTCATCATGTTTCTCTTACAAACTTAAGAATATTCTTTATAGCAATTTCATAATGTAGCTATCTAAAACTTCTATATTAAGCCCTGGATTCAAGCAGGTAGTCTTTTTTTTTTTTTTTTACTTTACAGGTACAATTGGTACATTGCTCCTGGCAGACTGGCAAGATAGCACACAGGAATTATCTCATTTAACTGTAGATCAATGCCACGACTGCAGCTATAAAATTGTAGGCAAATTGTACAGTAACTACAAGGTTATTATCAATCACTTTTACCTCTGCAGTGGCACAGGAGAGAGGACAGGTGCCATAATAGGTACTGTGCTGAGTACATTTCATTAATATACTCTGTTTTCTTCCTGATGTCGTGCTCCTGATGGCTACTTTTTTCTTGCTAGTGATAAAAGTAGGGAAATCAACCCAGGCTCAAGTAAATACACCAGGATTAGCAATGCTTTTTTCTTCTTATAGATGATAAAGTTTATTTAGTTATTTATTACTATTTTAGAAATGTATCACACGGGCATGTAACAAAACTGACCAGTCTCTTTCAGCTTTCGTTTGGTAATTATTAGGTCACAGCCCTAAGTGGAAGACAAAGCAAAACCCAAAGGTTCATAGCTGATTTCCATTACAAGCAGGCGTTACTCTAGTGGACATGGTAGCATTACAGAGGCTTAAAATCAAGAGGCTGGTCAAGCCCCAGTAGTGTTCCTGAAGAACTGATCAGATTTTAACAGGTAGAGGCAGGAGTGGAGCCACATGCTTTGTCACTGCTCCTTGTTATCAATGGCTGTGAAGTAATTTAAAGATTCAAAGCAGTAATACAAGAGAGCAGACTTTGCCCCCTGTTAAAATAATCTTTTTTGCCCATCTCAAATATTCCCCTAAATGTTTTAAAAACCAGTTATTTCATTCATGCCCAAAATTCTTCACTTTCAGTTCTTGTCTGACTTAGCTCTCTCATGGCCATGGTGAAATTTAATGTTCTGGGCCAGGGAAACACTTGTAACACACATCGTCACAAAAGGGTCTCTTGAGGATTTTACTCCAGAGAACTGAGTACAGTGGTCACTTACTCCAGGATTTCTTCTTACCTGCCTGTATTTCATCTTTCCGCCATAAAGAGGGGAAGAGGAGGGGCTTCCAGAACAGTAAGGTGGCAAATTTATTCTTGCTATCAGTACAAAAATGGGTGTTATTCAAGAAAAGCTGTCTGGTGATGATCAACTAGTTCAGGACCATTTTGCCAAAATAATACCTAATAGTATTTCACAATACTAACTCACAACTTCTTACTAGGGTTTGATGCAGGTGTACAGGGACACATCACACTCTCATGACAAGTGCATCCTTCCAAAGACAGCATTAATCCAACCTGTTGACTTAAAAAACATTATGGTTGGTGTGAATGCAATTTGTAGGCTGACAGTTTGACAAATTTTGTATCTGGTATCTCAGTCTATTTTTCTCCCCAAAAACTGCAGATAAAAATACTTAGTTCAGGGCAAAACAGGTCTGCTAGCCAAGAAACATAGGCACTAACCTGCTGAGTGACTGCAGGCAAGTCATCTGCTGTCTGTTTCCTCTGCCATGCGTTCTCTATCTATTTAGAGCATAGGGATGTCTGCTGAGACTGCCACTCACTGCAGGTTTCTGCAGGGCTCAGAGAACGCAAGACCCTCCCTCTACATGGGCCTGTAGGTGATACAGTGACTGTAAATATCCATGAAAGGGATTTTTACCATAGCACCATTTCCTAGTGGAATTTCATTTCATCCAAATATCCCACTCTTATTTTCTAGTGATTGGCCAAGGCAAGTCCCCAGGTGTGTGAAGCCCTCCAGCTGCCTAGAAACTGAAGATACAGACAGCTGCAATAGTATTAAATACCACCCCAGGATACTTATAGCTAGCAGTAGTCTTTTGTTCTCATCTCTTTTATGTTACCCTTATACAGTCCTCTTGTTTAGCCAATACTAACATGGAAAATACTAACAAAAAATGTATCAAGCCTGCCTTAGTTCATTTGTGTTGACAAAGTAGACATATGCACACACATCTATGTATTTATAAAATATACATATTTTGAATGCAGAATGTTGGAAACCTTCTAAATAAAGCTGAGGTCAGAATGTCAGGGTTTGGTTTTTTTTAAAAAAAAAAAAGTTTTAAATGTTTTAAAAACATTTTAGTTTCTGTACATACAATTGAAAGAACCCTGTGTCCAGCAATTGACTTGCCTTTCACAAAAAAAAAAAAAAAAAAAGAAAAAGGTGTCCTTGCAGAAGTGTGTTTATCTGAACCCAAATATATTAAAAGCTCTGAGAAAAAAGTGATTCCTCAAAACAAAGAGTTCACTGTATATTCTGGTCACCATGACAATAATTACCAACCAACTACAGTGTTATCTGAGACACCACAGGGACCTGACTTACACAAAACAGAAAGCAGAATGCAGTACACAGTATTCCACTGGACTGTAATGCAGGTAACCATTGATGAGTATCGAGATTAGATTCAGTTTATAGGCTCCCCCACTGCTCATAATGTTTTTAAAGGCCACACAAGCTTTCCATTTCAGTTACATCAACTATAAGACCAGCCTTTACCTTGATACATTTCTTTTTCTTGAGACTTTTTTCTTTTTTTAGATGGCAACCTCTTTCAGCAAGGATCATCTCTGCTGTATGCAAACAGGTCAGCCCTCTCTCATACCTAGCAGCATTTACATACATACATACATGGCTGTGCTGCTTAGTCCAAATTAATTTTGTCAGAAGGAAAGGCTAACGTGCAAGAATGGTAGCATCAGAGCTGGACCAGGGCTACACAGAAATATGTCTCAGGTACCACAAAGGCAAATACTGCAACTTTTAATGCTGAGGAGAAAACTGACTGCTGAAAACAGCTCACAGCCTTTACGAAATTACTAACATGACACCTAAAAAGCAGAAGCACATCAGCTGTGTTAATTGCATGGTTCCTCTGAAATGAAGTGCCCCATTTATGGTTACTTGTCCAGTTTGCAGGTGAGACTGTTGCCAAATCCATCACTATTTAGTCAAAACCCTTAGGGTGAAATTCTGTTCTGTGGAACCAAAAGTTTACAGCTGAGAAAGAGGGAGCTTTGATGGCTTAAAACAGGTTTCTTATCATCCAGCTTTTAGCTGCCCCAGGAGCTATAGCTGACACTGACAACTTTTATGCCCTACTACCTCTTTTTTTGCGAAGGCCCTTCAGAGCAGAGGGAACATTGCAATGAAGTACGTGAGCTACCGTCCAAGGATGTATTTACTTCAGTCAGATGTACTGAAGAAGGCATGGGTAGCAGAGGAGAGACGGATGTTAGGAGAGAGAACAGTATTAGGCAAGTGAGGAGGAGCTGTTCAGATTAACTCATTGCATCTGTCTTAAGTCATACAAATGATAGAATTTCACCCAAGGGCAAACCCTCCAAATGGTAATTTCTTTTCTAGAAACAATTTAATGACACACCACTACTAGAGTGCCTGGTACTTTACATACAAATTAAAGTGACAAATCCCTGCACTTCAGCATTGTCATCTAAATTCAACTTTTGAGACCAAGTCCTCTGTGGTATAAATTAGCATAGGTCTGCTAATGCTGGAGGAATAATTTATGCACCAGAAGGGGAAATATCAAGTGGAAAAGACATTTTTTTACTGTAAACCACCAACTTAGCCTTGATTGGTTTTATTTAAATTATTAATCCTCTGGGCATCTGCTGTGACTTAATGATTTTACAACATATGTAGATCTGGAGAACCGTTCTATAGATTCCTGAAGAAATGGGGAAAGACTTTTCAGTTCTCAAGAAGAGGAAATCCAAAGATGAGCCACGTAGAGGAAGGGAATAACCAAAACTTTTAGACTGCTCACATAAAACCTCTGTGGTTTTGGCCTTAACGGCCACAAATGCCAGCAGGGAAAATGGTAATAAAAAATCAGATATTATCATATTTAAAGAAAAAAAATCCCTTGATATTGTTGTTTGAGCCAGTGTATTATCTGATCTTTCATGCCTCTTAGTGGAGAAAGTAAATCTTTCTAAAGAGAAACAACAGCAAGAGAATAGGCATAGGCACATGCCTCACACCACTGGTATGTGCTGTTAGTATCCACAGATTATGTAATTTCTTTTCTGAATATATATCAGTCACAAAAGAGTGTAATGGAATTTAAACCCTTGTCCAGAAAAAAATTAAAGTAGTCCGAATTATAGCCAGAATGAATCATGCCTCTAAACTCTTAGAGAAGAGAGTCCAAGGCAAGAGACATCAAGATCACTGGACTCAACAACATGGCTGCATTCATGGAGCCAACATGGAGCCAAAGCATTTGTACTTTATTGCAACCGGTTATGATCCCTTATAACAGAGGGAATACAACTAGGCTATTCATCTTCCAGGGATACATTTATGACCCTTCAAAGGTGATAAAATACTGATTTTGTTGTTTTTTTTCTTCTCAGGAGACACTAGGTAATGGTACTTTTACTTGCTCATATGCATGAAGATAGTTCACTTGTGAAATGTTCTTTGGAAATGTTGAGAAGTCAACAACTATGCTCCTATTTCTCACCACTAACTATTTCTTTCAAAATACTGGTGATCCTTTCTCTCTTCTCAAATAATATATTCAAATGGATCCACAAAAAGCAATTAAAAAAAAAAAAAAAGAAAGAAGTATGTGATGTTAAAAAATATACATTTCATTATTTTAAGAGAAGAAGATTTGTGATAGCAGGAGACTAGGTAGTGCACTGAACAGAAGCATTAGCAAGTGCTTTGTCCTCTGAACCTATACACTTCACTAGGAACATTTTAGTCATCAGTCATGTTCTGCAAGTTGAGTGACAGTGATGTTTTCCCAGACTGATCAATTTATTAAATGGGGATTTTATATGCCCTTGTTTATTGTAAAGTGTAGAACACAGGTTAATTGGCTAAAAAACTTTTTTACAGATGAATATTGCATTTATTACTAGACTAGGCAGAAGTGAGTCAAATTCTAACATGAAGTTGCTTTTTCTGAGTTTGATTTCTTCCTCCACAGAAGTGTCGTTTGAAACAATAGAGATGGCATGTTTCCATAAGTGAGTAAGCTTTTAAATGTAATGCAATGATGGGTGCATAAAAATGATCTTAGTGGTTGTGTTGTGTGTCTCAGTCTGTAGGCTATGACCATTTCAGGTAAATTAATAGAAAAACCCAACTTACTAGGCTTTAGGCGAGGGTTCCCAACAAGGTGAGGTGTTTTGTAAGACATAATTCTCTGTAAATTAAATCTATTCACATGCATCTTCCAGATGAAAGAGAAATGTTAGTGAAATAAAGATCAGAAAGTAACATGAAAGAGAAATGAATTTACTTTGTTGCACCTATTAATGAAAATATGGACTCTCTGTGATTAGTTGCTGGGGAGACATCTACTAAATACTGAACAAAAAAAGAATTTCAGCACAAAATTATTATGTGGATGATTTCTTTTATCTACCGTTGAAAATTATCTGGGACAGAAGTTCAATACAGTGAGATGCTTGGGTAAAAAGCATGAATGAAATGGATTGATAATATTCAAAAAGAAAAGGAAAGCTAAAGAATTTGGTACTTCTGTCATGCTGTATTTGGCAATACCCAGTGAGGAAGGAGAGGGAGAGGGTGAGGGAAAGGGAGAAAGGAAGAGAAGCTATTCAGTTATACAATCTTATATGTGTGGGTCAGAATTTTAGCAAATTATTACAGTTTATGTACTACTGAGGGGTAGAAAATCATGATGTGGATACTGTCTTATACCTGAAATGGAAGCTGAACAGACACATTGACAAGTGCAATGTTTCAGTATATAGGAATGAAAATTTATGTCAGGAGTACAAACCACACACAATTCTTTCAATGTAAATGGATTTTTCAAGTGTAAAATCATGTAATTAAAATTCTATTTGTCACAACAAATGTATAAAGAACTTACTGGAACTGTTTTGTTTTGTTTTATAATTCAAGCTGGTACTTTATTCACCAGCAGTGAAGATGAAGTCTTCAGAAATCCCTATACTTTCTCTTGTTCTAAGAAAAGCATGGGCCATGCTGCAGGCTTAGACTGTCAAAGTTTTCATCTTTTCTGACTTACTGTGTGTGTGCACATTTGCAGGGGGGAAAAGGACACTCTTCAAGAACTTCAAGACTTCAAACTGCTTCAAACTTCCACTGCTAGGCAAACAAAACCTGTTTTAAATAAGAGTTTGGGAAAAAAAAAAAAACAAGCAGGAAAAAAAAAAAAAAAAAAAGCAGCAAAACCCCCAGCTGTCACTTCTACTTCTGAGTGGTCAGTGATTCTTATGCCTTTGAAACACGCATGGACCTTGTCACCTGTGCCCCTAGTTCCTGTTTTAAAAAATGCTACAAAACTGAAGTAGTGGATGAAAACAAAGATCTGTTAGACATCCTACGATGCAGTGTGACCTTCAGTTACAACCACTGCAAGAGTTTTGGAAGCAGGAGTACTAGCTTACATTTGAATTCTTACTTTATCTATTTTTCCAAAGAGAACTGGCATGACATCCTTTTATTTTGTTTAAGAAAAACAAACCTGAGAAATACAAAAGTTTTTCAGCCCTAGTAAATAATTCCATTACATGCTTAGTTACACATTTTCACTGAGCACCTTCTCACTTCAGTAGGAAGGAAATGCACCCACCAGGAAAGCATGGATCTTCAAACCTTTATTTTGAGGATCTACTTGTAAATTATATTATGTTTATGCCTGTTTCTGTGCAGGAATGAACTTCATCCTCAACACACATAAGACCAAACTTCCACACCCCATGAGATTCCTGCACCAGGCTGAGAGACTAAGACACATGCCACATACCTGGGAGAGCCAAAAAAGCAAGACGCTAGAGCAGCTCATAGGCTAGGGATTAATAGTCCTCTGAGAATATGATTTTTCCTCTACATATGGGTGTGTTGCAGGTTCCTGGATGACACAGGGATGGCTAAGCCTCATCCTTATCTGCCTAAGTACTTTTGAACCCAGGTTTCACCTAATTCCTCAGACCTTGTACCCACACAACCCTGCAGTGTCCAAGTGAACGCAGCAATGGCATTAGGGCTTTGCTTGAACTGCTGATGGACCTTGTGCATACCAGGAGCCATAAGTTAGTGAACTTTTTCCTACGTGAATGCACTAACCACAGCTCTAACACAGAAAAGACATGCCTATCGTTCAGTTAGGGTTAATTGCTAATGCCATGGGTGGAGTTCAGCTCCAGATCAAGGCAAAAAAAGATACAAAACTACATGTACCACTCTATATGCTCTACATGTCCTTGCTCTGACTACAGTCAGGGAACCTCACCAGTATAGATAAAAAGTGATTCCGTCAACCACCAAGCATCTACTTGGCTCTCTAGGCATCACTGGCAGTACAGGCCATAATGGGAGCTTAGAGATGTAGCACTTGCATGGCCACCTAAGCAGAGGTGCTCTGGGTGAACCTGCTTTGCAGGAGAGGTTGGACTAGATGATCTTCAGAGGTGCCTTCCAACCCCTACCCTTCTATGCTTCTGTGATTCTCTGGATCTGGGCTGTTCCAGCCTGTTGGTCACTGCAGCACTTGGGCCCATCTCTGAAGAAACACATACACCATCTTCCTCTCCCAAAACAAATTTTCCAAATTCAGACTTCTTGGAAGAAGTTTCAACTCTATTAAAGCCAATGGACCTGTATTTCCTTAAACCAAGTCTGCATGTGTCCTGTAAGATCCATCTGTCCAACCACAGACAGCCTAAGACAGAATATAGGCATCAAAATATAGCAGCTAGACAAACAACAGAGCAGTCAAAAGAGTGCTTATAGTATGTGTTTTAGAAAGCAAACAATTTGGTACTGCCTAGTGAATGGTGTCAGCTCCAAAAACCACTGCTCCAACAGACAGTTTCATATCAGAGGTTTCTTCGTGCTTACATCAGAATGACAGACATTACATGTTGAGATGAACCCAAGCACAACATTTTGGTTAGGTGTGCATACAATATATAAGCATGCAGAACATTTGTAAAGGAGTTTGTAAATCAACAAATTAGTGTTACAGACTGCTGTGTTATTACAACTGTGCTGTACCTGCAGTCAGGGTGAAAATTTATATTTAAATTTGAAAACTGTAAATATTAATTATATTTGTACATTTGAAACTGTATTTAAATTTGAAAAAGTTATGAAAAACATTATGTCATTGCTTGGCAGTGTGTCTTTTGAAATAAGCTGGAAGTTCCCATTAATATGAAATTGTTAACATATTGTTTTATGCCTTTAAGTATCAAATATCTTTTTCTAATTACATAAGAGATCACAACCAACAAATAAAGCAAATATGTTTAGGTGCTCAGGAGAAACAAAGTTTAATCTACAGTCCATAGAAATTTTAGAGTCATATATTATTGTGGCTGTTGTTATTTTTGAAAGCTGCTATGATTTATTGCTCTAAACATATAATCACAAATTGAAAACATGGATTAGAATGTCTCCTACTTGACCTTTTCACAGATAACCCATAAATATAAATATTAATTGTATGCATTCAACAACCACTGATCAAGTTATATATTGTGAAAACTATCGCTTGAAATATTATTCCACCATACAAATTACATAGCGGCAAATTTTATGGGGGTTTTATGGTAATAGGCACCTTACAAAGCATTGCATAACCTCCATGAATTTACACTGGGTGAGTGGTTAAAGAGGTATATGACGACTTCTGGTTCATGACTGGATTATTTTTGCACTTTAACAATATAAGAAATCCCCTTTGATATCAACTCTTCACCCAAAACAAATCTTGACTTCTATTTATTTATTCAGAGATGAGAAATCAGTCAGCTATTAATGCATAAAACTTTAAAAATGAATGGACAACAACAAAACCAAAACAAACACTTGCCTCTTTCTCTTGGTGTTTTATCCCTGTTTTCATTTGCAGCACTTTCACTCTTACCCTTATTTTTATTTCTTCTGTGCACTCCAATCTCAGTAAAGACTAAGTTGTCTTTGCTTGGCACAAAGCAAAGTAAAAGATAGCTCTGAGCAGCAATGACTGAAGACAAATAATAGAAGAAAGCATATTGTCTCAGTACAGCTACTAAATTCCAGTATGGGTTGCAGCCTATTCTCCCTTCTGTGCCTCATATGGTTGAGTCACTGAGGGAGAAAAGATTGCTTGCTCTTTCTTTCCAGTGTGTATATCTGCTGTAGGATCAAGCACACAAACAGTAAGCCCTTACACTCACACAAAGGATTCCATTAAATTAAAATTATACAAACCTTACAAGGTAAAGCACATGTGTACTCTGAAAAACGGGTATTTCGTCTATCACTGCACATCAAGCTCCAAAAATGGCATATTAATTCACAAAATACTAGATATTCCTAAATTTTGTCTATGTTTTGGGTGAAGACTGAGAATTAAATAATTAAATTTATATATTTTTTTCAAACACAAAGCCTATCAGATGTTAATAGTTTTATCGAATGCTTAGTGTATCACAAAATCTGCATCAGAATACTATTGCTTATTATTTAGTTTCTTAGGAAGATCTTTCTCAACAAGTACATTAAGGAAGACTGGTTTGTTGCAGTTAGGAGTACTTGCCTTCTTGCACCACTACACCTGTATGTGATGTCATTAATAAAAAGCTCTTGGGACATATTAGGAAAACATTCATTGGCATTGCTACAAATATTCAAATGGCTCTGATATCCCAGCGCAGCAGTGACCCTAAATCCTGTGTTTAGGAGAGGAGCACTGGTAGCTGCTTGAGGCTGACATAAATTTGCTTGTCCATCAGTTAATCAGTCAGGCACGTGTACCCAACACGAGAGCTGCAAGGTGACTTGCCATACTCTTTACACGATCTGCAACAGCTTCCCAGCAGCTACTTTGCCTCTTTTTATTTTCTGCTGTAGCAGATTGGTGATTCTTTCTAACTTCTGGTTTCCTCAAAACAAGTTGCATCAAAAATTACCTCCCTGGGTCCCTCTGTGATTTCTTTTAAGGAGTGTTTACTATTAGTATCATAAACAACAAGTTTCTTTACTAGTTAGTAATAATTTTGTGATCTGTGCATAGGCCTGATGTAACCAGGTTTTTTGCTACTTAAAAGGCAGGGAAAATAATTTGGTGTCTCTATGTTTGCTGGCATTATACTACTCATCAGAAAGCTATTTGAAGCTCCCATTTATTGTAACCACGTTGGTTTATCAGTGAACAAGAGCACTTTCTGGGAATTACCATTCCAGCTGCCCTAGAAAACTGCTTTCTATACAACCTTCTGTGTCCTTAACAAACTATGGCCTGCATGGAAACACACCACCTCCCTGTTACACCCATAGAACCAGGGTGTCCAATATGTAATTTATAGAATTTCTCCCAAAGCCTCTTCTAAATTACATTCATTTGAGATGCTTTTCTGTGTACTTTCAGTCTCAGCCACAATATTTGTCTGCCTTTATTACCTTCTCAGCTGCTTGTCCTGTCTCTGGCCTCAGTATGTTTGGGTATGAATTTATAGTTCCTTGCCACTAACTCTTTTTGTAAACACTCCTACAGCTCACTAAATTGCCTTGCTTTGAAGCAACTTGATCCTCTCTCAAAGCCACATGAAATATCTTCTACTTTCTGCATACCAAGTCACCACAAAAGAGGCCATGCAGAAAACCAAATTAACTGTAAATACACAGCCTAGCACAGTTCTTTATGTAGACAAGCCATCTATCTCAGTTAATTCTTTGCAACTAGGTCATAGTAATGATATACCAGCATCCCCGAGAAGAAGTTTCATTTACTCTTCCTGGTTTTACTTTTCAGCCATGACTCTAGATCTAGTGTCTAGTCAGTGAGAGAATCTTATTATAGCAACACCCAGATGTGACACACGGCAAGGATTAAAGTGTTATCCAGCTTGTACATGCATAAGCAGGCTCTCTGGAAACAGAATTGAGACTGATATTTTCATTTTCAAGCCTGCATTTTCCTCCATCTGAGCAGTCAATGGAGCATCTTCCTTTCTAAGTAAGATCCAATTATAATGAGAACTTGGATTGACAGGAAACATTATTATAACTGAATGAGCTGTCAAATCCATGATTAATAAGGTTTTTCATTTAGGTTCAACAATAGCAGCATCAGACCACTGGCATATTATTATTCAATAACTCGTGACATTCATAAGGTTTACTTTCTGTTTTGGAGGATAGAGGGAGATCTCCCACATTCTATGGGGCAAAAGTGCTTTCAATATTTCACAAGAAGATTTTATCTCTGTGTTTTCTGAAGATGCAAACTAACGAAAAGCCATATGCAAAATCTAAGCCTGCTGTTTATAGGTCTGAGTTTCTCTTTTCCTTCTAGCTTCTCTATTTTTGCATCCATATTGCTATTGCTTGAACCATAAGAACAGAGAGGGAATAGCATAGTGTAGGAGGTTTGTAGCCTGGGTGTCCACATCATCAGATGTTGACAGTATGGAGTATAAGCAGGAGGCAAACCAACACCTCGACAATCTCTCTGTTCAGTGAGGTGTAAAATAGCAGATAACCAGCAGATATTTCATGTTAACCACCATGTATGTATGCATTTTAAAGTAACGGTGTGTTGTTCAATCAGAGCAGATTTTTTCTACAGTACACTACTTTTCATTTTTATGTGAGAGACAATGAGAGCAGAATAGTTATGAATTAGGATATTCACAAGGGGTAAAGAACATATTTAGAAATAAAAATCCTCCCTCTCAAAAAAAAAAAAAGCCTACTTATAAAAAAAATGCAATTCCTTCCATCCTACATATATTCTGCTTTCCCATCCCATTTCACAGTTTGATAGAGGATAACTGAATATCCTATTTTTCTGTTTCACTAGGTCTCAATTTCACCTTCCTAGCCTTACCTCCTTAATCTGCTCTTCCACCCAAACGGTGATGCTGCTCCATCACTGTAAGCAGTGTAAGTGATTTGGCTGTAAAAGCTGTCTGCTGGGGCTGACTCTGAAAAATAGCCTTTTAGTCTAGCATTCATTTATGCATCATCAGTTACATCCCACTACTTTTTATCCAAATATGATCTATCAATATAAAAATATATATAACCCATACTGTAGCTGTCTGTTTCCTCATTTTCTTCCCTTGCTGACACCTTGCATGCTTGCACAAACTAACCTTTAACATGCAACTTTTAGTTTAATGTTATCATTTGTCAAAGTCCCACAAAATGGGGAAATTTATGGAGGCAGTCTGAGAAACATCTGAGTTTCCATCCATAACCATTCTTGTCTTGAAACTACCTGCTACCATCTGTAAGCCAATGGGTGAAGACAAGGCTTAGGACACTGGATATGCCACAAGAGATGGAGAAGGGAAGCACAAAGGCTGATGTCTACAGTAAGAATAAACTATGAAGTGGCTAACAAAAGACCATGCTTACAAGGGTGACAATGAGCCTCAAGGTTAACACCTTGCAGTGTTAAATGGGGCAAGTTCATACCTCTCTTCTTTTTTGTTTCTTCCTTATTCATTTATCTACACTTCAGAATCCAGCTGCCCTAGGCAAGTCACCTGCTTTTTGCATCTCTTCTGTAAACTAGCAATCAGTTGAAAACTTTCAAGCAAGGTGACATCCTGGTGTCCAGGAATTTAATTGTTATTATTTTGGTGTTGTTCTTTTGATGTTGTTATGGTTGCTCCTCTTGCAGTAGCCAATGCACAAAATGCTGCATACATGCAAAAACGGTGCTTGTCTCTCTAAATATCCAAGACTGGAAAATGAAACATTGTGTCCCATTTCAGAGACAGGAGAAGCAGCTACAGGAACAAGTTTCCACCAAGTAAATGAGCCTGGATTTACAGCTCATTAACTACTCCATGGCAACTGTCTGTGTGGTTATTGCTCCAGAGTAAATGTGAGGTAGCTCTTGACCCTTACTGAAAGTGAGGCAATGTATCTTGCATTTACCTGTGATTTAAGCATTCATATGAGGAAACTAATGAGCTGTAAATCCACACTCTCACTTCACACACAGCAGTTTCTTCATGTATCTTGAGGCAATGACACTTATGTGATTTTTCTGGCGTCACTGAAGAAGCAAGAGACAGAAGTGGGAATGTCAACCAGACCTATTAAGCTGCAAACCCCATTCCTCATGTGGCCAGAATTTTCTTGCAGAGTTGCTGTTCAGTTGCTTAGTACATCTTCCTTCAAATGAGAGCAATTCACATGCAAACTCAGCCACTCTTTTCCTCATTAATACTGCAGAACATGCATATACCACTTATGCAAAACAGATGGATTGGTAAAAGTAGCTCCCAGATACAGTTTCCTGATTTCACACATGAAATATTAGTTTTTCAAAGAGACTTAAATTTAAACATTAAAGTAAGTGAAACTTCAGGACTAGCTTTATCCTGTCTTATTAATCAGATTTCAACTCAAGCTAATCCAGAGTCCAATTTACCACAGAGTCTGAGTGGTCTTTAGTCACCTGTGCTGTCCATCAGGGAGGTGCATGGCATGTCACAACCTAGCAAAGGGGTTTCTTTCTTTTCCCTTTAAATTTTTTTTTTAATCTGGAACTCAACTTAAGCGACACTCTACTAAGACCATCACACTAGTTCAGGTGGACCATTGGTACAAACGACTGCCTACAGGCATTGCAAGCCTAGGATCATTGCTCTGATTTTTCAGTAGCACTACGGGAATCACAGCAGAATAGAATACCCTGTGCCTCGTCAAATCTCTTGTTACTATCTGCTAAAAAAAATAATAAAATAAATCTGAATCACAGCATCACAACATATTGCCATTTAAGATATTTATCAGTAAAATTACTTCATGTCCTGAGCTAGAACAAGAGCATAATGCTGCTAAACACCTTGACAAGTTCAGTGCAAATTATACATCTCTATCCATAAGGAAAGGAAAATCACTTTCTCAGTACAAAAATTAAATAAATTTGATTTCAAACATTAAAAGCTCCCTTGTATAATGATTGATAAATGCCATTATTCACTTCATTATCATCATATTTTTATTTCATGTCTATGGACTAACACATTCAAAAAGCAGAGAGGGAAAGCCCAGGAGTCTTTATGAGTTTTAATGGATTTGATGAGTCTCTTCACAGCACTCTCTGTTTCCTGATAATCATTCAGTTCCTCACTGCAAGGACTCTCTGGAAAATGTGAGTCATGCCTACAGGTCCTTTGGGATTTGACCTGGCTGTCACATTGACAGCAACTTTCTCATTTCATTTCTTGGGGCAATGAATTTCAAAGCAGAATCCCAGCCTTCTGGGATGCTTCTGCTTCCAGGATGCCCTGCTCTGACAGTACTGAAAAAGCCTGAATTTCATGAAGGAATAATGTAAATGGGCAATGTCAGAGCTTTCTTTTACATTGACCATGTACAACACTTTACAGACTCTAAGGAGCATCTTTTTCCTTTTTCTTTTTCTTTTTCTTTTTTTTTTTCCTTTTTTTTTTTTCAGCAGTGGCTGCATCAACACTAGTTGGTCAAACATTGTCTGTAACCACCCCTGGGCTCAGTTTCAGCCTGTGTCAACTAGTGTTTTCCAAAACAGTTCCCAGGCATGGGCTGGGGTTTAGAGCTCACCAAAGCCCCTTCCTAGTATGCAGTTTGCAAGCAGCCCCACAAATAAGGAGGCTGAAAGTGTTACTAGCAGAGATATCAGCCACCTCATGCCAATTGGCCTTCAGAGTCCAGAAAAATCCCTGAAGGTGTTTAGGCAGGGGTGGAATCAGAGAGCCTGGCAGCTGCCTGTAGTTCCAGCAGTTATATCTGTGGGAGCCTCAGGAGCTCCAGGCAGGCACTGTCCTAAATTGAAGGAGTACAGGGACTGTGTTTCCTGATGGAAACTCACTGCGGTGTACATTATCTCTGGCCAGTTTAAACAAGAAAATTCTTTGGTGGCTTCTGAATAGACTACAGTGCTGCCTGTAATAGGTAGCACTTCATTGACCAACTACCCATGAACTTAGTTTTCGAATCTTTTTGCCATGAGAAGGGTAAATGATAGAATATTGCCTGGAGAACAGCATAATGGGAAGACAGGCTGCTTGGAACCCCAGCTGAATAAAACCATTTCAGATTCCCTCCCCAGTTATACTTCTGGAGAGTTATTCTGCTAAAGTGTTTTCTAGAATTCTGGATTTTTTTATTATTATATTTTTTTTGTCCCGCTTAATAATTATACATAGTTATGTGATTTTGTTATATTATGTGTTTTGCTATGTTTTGTACTTTCTGCAGGTGAGAACAAAATATGCCAGCGAGTCCTCCCCTCACTGACATCAGTGGCTTTCTGTTCACACACTGTGCAGGATTGTCCTTTTTCTTATCAAGGGTCCCATATTTTCATGTGATACATTTTTTTTTCTTCCAGGCATCCTTTTTATTTTGATATTTCTTTTATCTCTGTTCTCCAAGTAGTTAATTTTTAGCTCTAAATTAAGCAATTTGCTTTTAACCAGTTGGCATTTTCATCAGTCAGCATATCCAAATGTTCATCTGTACCTTCCTTAATTTCATATGCTGTATCAGTATTTCCTGTAGCAGTGACGGCTTTCTGCAATGAGACTTACACCTTAAATTGCCCTGCTAGTTCTTCAGGCAATTATCTACATCCTGTCCTTCTGGCAGGCACATTGCTGTCTTCCCCACTGTGTTTTGGTATTGAGAGTATCATCAATCCACAGTAAATGCCTACTACAGAGTTGATGTTTCTCTGTGGAATTTTTAAGCTTTTAGTATTGTTTAAAAGAGAAAATGGTTTTAATGCCAGCTTTCCATACTGAGAATATAAGGAAAACTCCAGTCATTTATCAGCTGGGGCTTTAGGGTTTCCTGCTCTTCTAACTCCTCCCTGTTGGTTCATACAGAATCGAAAGGGTACCCAACAGTCCTTGACCCCCATCATCCAGATTAGAGTGCTTCTCCAGACAGCATTGCTTGGTTTCTTTTGCAGAAAAACCTGGGACATGAGGTGGGCTGGCACAAAAGCAAGCTTCAGCCCAGTATGGTGTCAGGATGCATATAGGGTTCCCAGAAAATGGTTTTGAGACCCCCAGGTATAGACATATTTACAAGCACCTCTGCAACAGAGCACCAATACAAAGTCCTTCAGCTTGGGCTGTCCAATCTACAAGAGAATTAGATGGCTTGACACTTGTTAGCAGCTACAGCCTGCTTCAGTTTTGCTCCTAAAAACCTAGCTAAAAAACAATGCTCTGCTGAAGTTTGGTGATGATGGAGAAGGAGATGAAGACCCATATGTAACTTGGGATGACCCTGTAGCTCCTACCCAATAATGCCGTGGCCTTAGCTTCAGCCCACTGCATGAGAGAAGAGCAAAGGAGGCAGATGTGTTAGGAAGAAACAAGGAAGAGGAAAAGACAAGCCTGCCTGAAAGCAGCAGAGAGAGGGCTGGAGAACCAGGGTCATGTAAGTTGAGGGGAGCTGAAGGGCAAATGACTAGTGTAGTGCAGGGGGACCCAAGGGATGTGGGTCTAGGAGAAATCAGACACCCATGGCACAGGATGGGTGTTAGGAGGAAAACAATTCTATGACACAGTGTGGACATGATGCTCAGAGGAGCAAGAAGATACAGCAGAAGGAGTTGGAGGGATTTAGGGCCTGACTCACCAGGCAAGGCTGAGGTAGGGGTGGGATTCTGAAAGGCTTCAAGGACTTGGCCTCAAAGACAATGTGGGGTGTTCTTTAATCTGTAAGGGCTGCACTTCCAGCCTTACCATGCTATTTGCTAGGGACTTAGAGAGCTAATGGAAAGTGTCAGGGAGAAACAGTACATGGGATACAGGAAAGGAAGTGGAGAGAGAGGATGGAAGGTGAGACACCAGGGAGAGGGAAAACTTCTCCTCAACAGGGACAGAGAAAAAGAGAGGAAGTGAAAGCACAGCTGCAGCCGCAGCAGCCACAACACTGCTCCTGTCAGAGAGAAAACCCTTTCTTATATTTGTGTATCCGCATTTTTACATCTGCTGATGTATGATGCCTTCTTCCCTCATTTCCAGTATTCTTGAAGTCTGTTCTTACTTATTCCTTCCTGGCTGTCCTACATGCATTTTCTAACATGTATTTAGCTGAGAAGGTTAGTTTCTTGCTACGCAGCAGAAATATTTGTGTTTAATCTACTCTATAAATGCCCTAAAACCATGGAAAAAATGCTCTGGAAGCAGAAAAGAAACAGTTAGAAGGAAAAAAAAGAGGCACTGCAGGAAAACTCATTTACTGAAAAATGCAGCTTATGTCTTATCAATTTAATTCCAGATAAGTCTTCATTTTGCTGTGAAGACAGATGTGATAAATATGTTAATGGCAGATTTGGATAGTTGAGTTTGTAGAACTGCAAAGCCAGATGGAAGTGATAATTTTTCTTTCATTTTAATTTTGAAGTAAAAAGCAAGAAAGTTCCTGATATCATAACACTGTAATGACTTTTTGAAGGATAATGAACGTTAGCACAGAATTATGATTAACTATCATGCTTTGATACTTAATATTTTATTAAACTCCTGTTTCCCAAGCTGGAATTCTTTCAGCTTTCTTGGCAGAGCCAAGCAGATTACTGTCTGTAACTGAATTTTCCTGTTCCACATTCATAAAGGTATTTAGTAGCAATCCTAACTTGAAGCTGGTGAGTATTTTACTAATTCTACTGTTGGTAGGCTAGATATATGCCTAAGCAAACAACTGAAAATAGCATTGGATGGAGTTAATCTATCAGGAGCCAAATACTGCCTTTTTTAATTCCCTAAGCAGTGAACTCAGTTCCTGTAAGGTATTAGGAGTAACAGGACTAAACTGTGACCTTCCACTCCTTGATTGCGATTCCCCCAGTATTAACATGTACTTAGCAATATCTGGTGTAGGCTTTTCTTTGATTGTTTCAACTTAGAACAAAGCCACTGAGGGACATATTAACAGCTTCTTAAATCTGTAGGATATTAGATGCTTAAACTGATAGGCAAAAAGGAAGCTAGAAAACTTTTGTGGCTTGAATTCCCTTGAAGAGGAGGAAGCAGTAGGTAGCAGGTAAAAAGCCTAAGAAAATTTTAGGAAATTTTTTGCAAGACTCTTAAAAACCACCTGAAATCTTACTGTGGAGTTACTAAGTGACAACTTGGCATGTTATGTTCACTGTGGTGGTTCTAACTGTGAAAAGAACAGGCACATCTGGTTTGCTCTTTCTAAATTAATTTTAATTTCAAGAAGATGAGGTCCTGACTGGTTCCTCCCATAGGAATTTCTCCAAGAACAACTTGGCAAGAGAGTGAGGACCCCATTCTCAAATCAGTTGCGTTAACTTTCAGGGCTTTATTAGCCATTCTCATTTTCTAGCTAAGCTCACAAATCAGAAACTGATTGGCTTAAACTGTTTAATTCAACCTGACAGTTAGAACCCCCTGAGGACTTTATTCTAATTATTCCAGTGAGAAAAATGTGGATTTCTTGTGAATGATTGCTTATATCCCACATTTTGCCATTAGACAAGGGTACAATCATTGTTTTGTCACCAGTGTACTCAGTTGGGCATCCTTGTGGGTAAATGTGATATTGGTTATTAGATAGATATCTGTTACTTGTTATTGATTCTTTTATGAAATAGATACCTGATATCTGAAATACCATATTAATTAATCACTTAACACCTACCATTTTGTTCATTTGTTTAGTTTGCCTATATTCTCTTGGGGTTTATCTTTGTTTATTCAATTAGTAAGTAATACAAATTGCAAATATATGTGGTCTGAATGTTTCTTGCCCAAATGAAATGATCAGATTAGAGGGAAAGGGAAAGTCTGTATTATACTGCTGAGAGGAGAGAAGAGATCCCCAGGCTCTGGAAGTGCAAGCTGCGTCGGCAGGAGCCAAGCCAACTTAATTAGTCCTGTGAAGAGACTAGGCAGAGTGCTTGGCTAATGCAGCTATGCTATGTTTGAGAATTCATTTGTTGGCTCTGGACTTTGTTGAACTGCGCAAACATCCATATCTCTTCAGCACTGCACCTTGCACACAAGCAAAAGCAATTCTTGCACTCATCTGAGGACCCAGTCCATACTGGCTGCTAATCTCACGTAATTCAGTCATTAACATGACCAAAAGTACAGTCAAAGATACACTGTATAGTCCTGCTCCTGGCCCTAGTGTTCTGTACCAAGGTCAGGGAACAGCAGGCAGAGACAGCTGGAGCCTCTCTGCCCTCGCAGCCTTGCTGTGAGCTGAGAGGCAATCAAAGCACAAGCCGTAGCTAGAGGTGACCCACCCTTACAGAGCATCCTGAGGTATTGGCATGAAACAGTCAGATATTAGACCTTGATCTTTCAAGGTCCCTTCCTGATCTTTTGAGGTCCCTTCCAACCCCTAGGATTCTATGATTCTATTGTTTACAAATACGTAAAGGGTGAGTGTCAAGAAGATGGAGTTAAGCTTTTTTCAGTGATGACCAGTGATAGGACAAGGAGTAATGGATACAAATTGGAGCATAGGAAGTTTAAGGTGAATATCAGAAAAAAAATTTTTACTGTGAGAGTGACAGAGCACTGGAACAGGCTGCCCAGAGAGGTTGTGGAGTCTCCTTCGCTGGAGACATTCAGAACCCGCCTGGACGCCTTCCTGTGTGATGTACTCTAGGTGACCCTGCTCTGGCAGGGGGGTTGGACTGGATGATCTTTTGAGGTCCCTTCCAGCCCCTATGATTCTATGATTCTATGATTCTATGATTCTCTGTAGACTCATGGAACAGCAACATTTAATCCTGGAGCACCAAGCCAAGCAGAGTTTCCCCACTGGTGGGCAAGGAAGCCCTTCACCACCCTCCGGGAAGCAGCCAGTGCTCCCTAAGCACCAAGCAGAGAGCTACATGCAGGAGGAGTGTAGCAATTCATGCAGCACTAAAGCTTCTTCCAGGCTGTCACCTTGTCAGGCTTAAGTGTGGCTCATTAGGATGTTCATTTGTTATTTATGCAAATATGTTTATGCATAGTCACAAAATATGCAAAAGGAGACATTTATCATTTTGGCACTATCTCCAGCTTTCTGAACCCTCAGATGTCCCTGATACATGTAGAAGAAAATGCTGTCTCTCCTATGCCACTGCTGGCATAGAGAGGCCAAGGCAGAGCCTATCAACTACTATCCACATCCTCTCAGAGGATTCACAGTGCTCAGGATAGAAGAGATAAAGCATTCTGTCTGACTTTAAACAAATTATGTTCCAGCTCAGGGTGTTTAATCTTATGAATAAGGGATCTCTACTTGTTTTACCTTTCCAGGAAAGGAGACTTATGAATCTGCATAACTCTATTCTGACTGCACTTTATTATTTATTGATAGTGAGCATGTGACAAAAAAATGTCCTCTGGAACAGTCTGCCTAAATGAGTTTCTTTGCCTGGACAGCTGCAGTCTAAGGTCACCCTCATTCATGAATGTGCAAAGGAACCTCAGCTCTTCACTCTTCTATGTTTATTGCTCTCTCCTCACCTCAGGAAAATATTATCTCCTGGGTGAGTCTAGCCTAGAATCAGCATCTACCTGTTGCTCTCCATACACAGCCATCAGTAACTGCAGGGGGTCTGAGTCCTCCTGACAAGGGTACAAGTCTACCAGAAACACAGCTTTAGGGAATTCTTCCCCAGTTCTGGACCCCAAGCCAGTACCAGGCTGACAGCTTGTCTGTTAGCTCCAGGGACTGGATTCTCATGTGTCTTCGCTAGCCTAACAAGATAGCTTATTGAAGCTGTTATGAGGATCACTGTACAAACTAGCAGAGAAGTTTCTGTAGTACAATTAAAGACAGAAGAAAATTACACAGCTTTTTGTTACATTACCCTTATCTGAGGGATCTGCCTTACCCATTCATTTCTCCTATGGCCTGTAGTAACTGCTTCCCAGGACCCATGTGCAGCTGTGGACCTGCTTGTGGTCTTGGAATTAGCACTGAAAGGAGGAACAAACACCTCCAGCAGGCAAGGAGAGGCACTCACAAAGCCTCCCCTTCTAGAGTGCCTACAGTTGAACCGTAATTTGATAGCAACACAACAAACAAATGTCCCTGACCTCCCAAAATATAATTTCATGTATTACATTAGATTTAAAGTCCAGCACAATCACAAGCAGAGAGCTGAAACTATTTCCAATGTTTTTTCTTCTCCTGTACGGAATTTGCACATAAGAGCAACTGCAAACTAAGTTAAATACCTTCTGGACAGTCTCTCTCATTAAAGCCCACCAAAGTGCCTTTCTTTGGTTCTTTACCAATATATGCAAGCAAATTGTGTTAAATTGACCCAAGTCAGCAACTAAGCACTCACCCAGCTGCTCACACCATCCCTCTTGACATTGAGATGATGAGCTCATCAGGAGAGAGAATAGTAAGACCAAAAGCAAGAAAGCTTGTGGATTGAGATAAGGACAGTTTAATAAGCAAAGGAAAGAGGAGAAAAAATAAACAAAACAAAACCAGTGATGCAAAAGCAGCCACTCACCACATCCCACGAGGAGCTATGACCACCTTCCCAGACCAACCAGCCCCTGAATTCTTTATTGCTAAGCACAGCATTATATGTCATGGATGTCCATTTGGTCCTTTGGGGTCAGCTGTCCCATCTGTGTCTCCTCCCAACCTCTTGCCCACCCCTAGCCTACTAGCTGGGGGGGGCAGTGTGGGAAAAAAGAGAAGGCTTTGACTCTGTGGGTGCACTGCTGTGCAACAGCCAAAACACTGGTGTGTTATCAGTGCTGCTTCAGTCACAAATCTAAACCACAATATCTAAAAGGCTGCTGTGAAGAAATTAACTCCATCTCAGACAGACCCAACAACAAAAATAATGAACAAATACATTGCCTTAGATTAACCATGAAGGACATTATCCTAGAAGAGGCATTTCTTTTTTAACATCAAGTGCTCTTCTAAAACGGCTGCCCTTTATATTCCAGATCTATTTGCTACTTGGGTAAGTGCAAAATCATGTGCTCAAAAATATGTATGCAACTTGACTTTCTATGAATTCAGTTCTGCTGTTTCCAGCTGAGCAAAATTATCTTTACATCATGAAAACATATGCCTCCCCCTAATAAAGATTTAGGCACAGCCACTTCAAGTCTCTCTCTTCACTTTTGCATTTGTGCAGTAAAGGATTATCCATGCAAAATTTTAAAGCCAAGCTTTCTGTTGTGAATCAGCATGTTTCCATTTTTTTTCAGCGATCAATTAACACACACTGGAGATTTTAGCCATTGTTGTCTATAATGGCTAATTTGCCTATTTTGGGAAACTGAGAGCCATTTATGTACATGTCATAGGGTACACCAGTGAAATGGCGACTGAAAATGGACAGAATACGCTTGTAAAAGGTTCAAAGAGAATTGTGATACCTTACCTTGGGAGTCTGTAGCACATCAGACACACCTTGCTTAGGTACTGCAAAATCAGATTTTGGTGCAAATGTTGTTGGCTTTTTGGGAGGCCTGGGGGGTGGATGAAGGGTTTGGTTTTCATATCTTCGCACCATATAGTATTGCTCTTCACTGATCTCTTCCACTATTGTCTTAACCATAGGTGGTAAAACTGCCTGGACATCTTTGTTTAGCAAATGGACTGACATGTTCAAGCGATATACAGGAATTTCCCAGCTCTCCTCTAGATTGCTGGCACTACTGACCAGCAAATAGGAGTCTGTGATTTCTTCTTCAAACTGCAGACCAGGCACAGCAGCCAAGACATCTTCCTCAACAGAAAGGTCCCTCACAGACACTTTGACATTAAAAGGTAAATGAAATTCTTTGCAAATCTCAGAAAGCTGGTACTGTTTCTTGTCATGAATCACTTCCACAAAGCCGCCTTCCATGTACATAGGGAGGAGCACTTTCTTATACTTATCACTTAGTATTTGTTCACAAGCTAAACTGTCTATGCATTTCTCTCTTCCCTCATACAGAACTTCACTAGTATGGCATTGCTGAATTAGAAACTGATCTCCAACTGAAACAGAAAAAAGCTCTTTATGAGGGGAATCAAAGGCTTTAGTTGCTACAACATGAAGCTGTTCCTTTTCACTTCTTGCTATCTCTAAGTCATAGGCAGTTGGAAACTCCCGAGGCCTTCTCTTGAACTTCCCTTTGTAGCTCATAGGTATTAAAAAATGTCTTTTGGGGGAATCACTTCTGATCTCAGAGGCTAGGACTCTTGTTGCCTGGTACTTTTTGTAGATTACGACCTCCTTTCCTGTGCACAATAAACGATAAGGTTTTTGGCTTCTTGAAGGTCCTTCCATGATCTCAGCAACCATAGGAAATTCCTGGCTTGTTCTTTCAAATACATCTTCCAAAGACAGTGGCTGAAGGAAAGAGCTAATATCATAACAGTCAGTTATATCCTTGACCTCAACATCTAGATCTGAGAGGATATGAACAATGTCCTTTCGAACTGAAAAGGAAAAGAAATACATTGATTATTGTTTTCACACTGATATTGGAATAAAATACACGTCCTGTTGGCCAGATACTAAAAGTACCTTCTCTGAAGTGTGTACCTCAGTATTTTAACATGCACAACTAACAGGGCCAAAGTCTAACTCTTATAAGTTGAAATAGATGGCTATCAGATATGCAGGAAACTTCAAAAAGAAAGAGAGAAACAAGGCAAGTGAGAATAAGGTGTGCAAGTGAACAAAAGCTGAAGAAAAAGGAAAGGGAAAAAAAATCTAGTTCACAAACTTTCTCACAGCATCTCCAAGTTTAATCAGCTCTTTGTCTTATCAGACTCTTTTTCTTGAGTACAAGATGTATTTATATTATTTTCTTTCATAGTAACTTATGGTTTCCGCAAAGAAATGGATGGGGACACATTTTAAATAAACAAACAAACAAAAAAATTAACCTGTCAACATATATTGCAATGGCCAGTCTGGGATAAATAAGATATTTTTACATTTATAAGAATAATGAAAATATCTATATTTATTAGAAAATAATATCACAAAAACAAACAAAAACAAACAAACAAACCCCAGAAAACACCAAAATCTTGTATAACAAAGTCTAAGCTTATTGTTAAGGAATGAAGAAATTTCTACTCTAATGGTTCTCTGTGGAAAACTTGAATCTTCTTCTGTAGCATGTGGGTTTTATTCACTGTCAGAACTGAGCCATTGCATTTAGCAGTCTGATAAGAAACAACTCTTCTACCACAGCTGAGCTTGCAAAATGTTGGATGCAAAAGTTCCAAGCACAAAGCTGACTATGCAATTAAGCTTTGGTTAAAAATTTGTCTCTAGACTGGCGACACCACAGATCACTCACCAGGGGCAGTAAAATCTAACAAGCAAATAATATTTAAGGACTCTCTTCAGTAAGACTCGTTCTGCATTGACCTGCACACAAGAATAGTATATCCTGGATTCACATTCCTGTGTAACAGCACATACCAATATTTTATGCTTTAAAATCAGTATCGATTGTATTTTATATGACAGAGTTTTATGACAGTGATTCAGGATCTGTTTTTTCCAACTCTGCTTTTGTTACATTGACACCTACCTTCAGGTGACAAACATCGTCAGCACCACAAGGAAAAGCCAATGAAGGAGGAATGACAAGTGAAAATGAAAGTTTTCTATGAACATTTTGGGGGGGTTCCACACATGTAATTTGTTCATTAGTAAGAAGAAGTATAGAGCATTCCTGCCCACAGCCTTTGAAAATGTAATCTGCTATCACTTTTATCAGGAAATTTTTTATTGAATTGTGGATAGTATTCCTCACACTTTGTCTTATGTCCATTTATAGTTCTTCTAAAAATGGTGAAAATCCATTTTTCATGTTCCACAAGAAAGTAGTTAATCATGAACCATGAAGCCTACTTTTCAAATTTGTATTAAATACTTATTTAGGACACATTTAATTCTTCTTAACTGTTGACCACACTATGAAATATAAAAGGGAATGAAATATAATCAATAAATACAACTGTCATTGGAATATCTGACTAGAAGACAAGACATCTTTGGAAAGCTTTTGGAAAAAGCATCTTTGGAAAAGCTTTTTTTGGAAAGATTTTTAGAATCACTATATTTTTATTGATTCTGCACGTGGATATAAGTGGGTATAGGAATATACCTAAGTGAACCTAGATTCGTGAGATGAAATAGATTCCTGAATCTACTTATAGAAAACAAAGTATTTTATCTCGTGAAGATATGCTTTCCAAACTCACACATTAAATCCCATAGCAAGCACAGCTGAGCATCTCGTGATAAGCATTTAGCAACTATAGTATATTGTACTAACAGTCTCTGCCCAATTTTATTTCTTTCTTTTTTATCAATTTACTTACATAATTAATCAGAGAAAGTTCAACTATGAAAATATTTCTGATTATTATCCTTATGAATTACATAGTTCTGTTAGGATTTCTTTTCTATGGAGCTCACTGGTTTGCTTCTATTAAATGCAGCATGCAAAAGAAACCTTCCCAAAAACTAAGCTCCTACCTTGCAACTTTAACAGGATGGATGCATCAACAAGTATAATTGCAGAAAGTTTCTATCTACTGCTTGGGCTATCCTCAAGCAAGGTAAAACATTTTAGTTTAACCTGTTTTTTTTGCTTAGGTAACATCTCAGTTCAGAGAGGGTATGCTATGCACACACACACAAGGGTCATTACTGCAGCTCAGCTCTACAGGTCATCAGAACTCAGGAGAATTTCACTGTGATCTTGTACCTTTGCACACCTTCTCATTTTATTCCCATGACTAATTTCACTAACAAGGCATAGATATAGACATTGGTAAGAACAGAACCCAGCAGGTTCAATGTTTTGGTGGAACAACTAGAACAGTGTTAATGTGCTATGGACAATTTCATTATTATTATTATTATTATTATTATTATTATTATTATTATTATTATTATTATTATTATAAACTCATGACACAAATTACAACATTTAATTATATTTGTTTTCTAATATCTTCCTGTTTTCTCAGAACTAGAGGTTTCAGAAATTGTCCGTAAGTCTTTTCTCTTTATATCTTAGTGATACTTATTTCTGCAGCAGAGTGAAATAATATGGTTGCTTTCTGCAGCATCCTCTGTCTGAAAAATAGCAGTTGAGTGTGTTACATGTATGTCTATATTTTTTTCTACCTCCTAGCCATAGCCATAAAATATAGAGTGGCTTCTCTACAGCCAAAGTCTGAGACACAAAGGAGATTTTGAGAACTCAACACAATTCCTAAGCTGCACTTTTTCACTATGCAATATATTTTCTTTGCAATAATGATTTAGTTGTAGTGATCAAGAAAATAAGAACAGAAAGAGATTCAAAGCAACAATCTGAATAACAAAGGAATAAAAAAGGCAACCTTATTTTTATCTTTCTTCATTGTGAAACTAGCATCATTGCCAAATATGGGTCAGGAATTCTTGACCAGACTGAATCCTTCCTTCCTGTTTTAAGCACATTTTGTGTATTTAAGAGTACTTTGTTATACTGAGACAACAGAACATTGATTCCTACTTACATTTCATTACTGCCTGCACTTCATAGACAGGCTTGAGAATCAAGCACCCATCAAAATTCTCAGGCAGTGGATTAAAGTAGTCCCATGTGTGTAAAGGATTGGAAAGTTTGACAATCCGGTTTCTGCACTTAGGAATTTTCCATTCTGCAATCTCTTTTAGAGTGTATATCTGATCATCTTCACACTCGTAGAATATTCCTTCTTGTGAAAAGGGCAAAGTAAAGGAATGAGACTCGTTATTTCTGACCACGTTACAGTTCACAGCCATTGTTCCATTGACCTCTTCCACTGACTTGAAGGTGATCTGCTCACCATGCTTGATAGTGAGGTTTGCCAATTTTATATCCTCGGGGCTGTAGAAACATGGATGACCAAATCTTGTTGGCCCAATTGAGACTTTTCTTGTAATTTCCTCAACACTGTCATATGGAGTTTTATCTGCCACAACCTTGTAAAGACCTAAGGACAGAAAACTTGCATTATAAAAAGGGGAATATAAAGGAAGCCTTGCCAAATTTTAGTCTGTGAATGCAATAAAAATGGGCAGCAAAACACACCAAACAATTCACAGCTGATATTCTGCTAGAAATGTGAGAACATCAACTACATGATACAAATCATAGGTGGCTGGAATTAGCCCTTTCTACTCTGCAGATAATTTCTGACATCCAGAATTTTTACATCCATGGTAAAAAGACAAAAAAAGTAGTTTTTCTTTGCTATAGAAAAAAGACAAAATAACCTAAATTCTTTTGTGTATTCTCAGGAAGCCAACCTTCAAGAAAAAAATGCAGACATGGTATGAAGTGCAACACTAATGTTATCAGTGAAATGCAGGATAAAGTTTCTGGCTAAACATTGTACTGCGGTATTCTTCCACACACAGACTGGGGGTTCCTAGTCTAAGCATGTTTAAAGGTACACCACAAATGTACCCAAATGCACTATAGAAAGAATGTGCCTACAGATAAGAATGAGCAAAGGAAATTGATTTTAGCAAATCTGATAGCCCAGACCACCAGATGGAGTAATTCAAAGTCTGGGTGTTGTAGCACTGTGGTTATCACAAGGCAATTAAAGTGCTGAAGTTCAGCCAGGCAGACACTGCATCTGAGCATCCCTATCCCCTAGGGACATTATTATTTCATGTTAATCATGCCCCTTGGAGCTGTCTCATTAAGAGTCCACATTGCAAGAAAAATATGTACATTTCTATCTTTGCATGAATGTTTTCATAGATGAAGATGAAGCGGACGGTTTAGAGGACTCAACAGTAGGGTTTAGCTCAACTGTGTGATTCCCTGTCTTTCCCCAGGCACAGCAGCGTAAATAATGCCTTATGGAATTACACTGCAGATTCCTGGGACAGGCATCAGCTAAGGCTCCCTTCCAAGTGAATACAACTGACTGTAGGAGTTACTCCTAGGCCAAGTTTGCAAGCCAGGGGACCCACACAGATTAACTGGTAGCTACAGTGACAAAGCAGCCAAGCTCTGTTTCTTCCAGCCATTTCTAACACAATTATTAAGAAGCAAGTTAGCTATCCCAGTTGGAATCACTACTGGAGCTGTCAGTGCAGATCAAAACAAACTGGTTCATCAGCATTTAAAAAATATGGCAGTGACAAGGCCCCACTGACAAACTGAAACTGTAGAAAAGACAGCATCCCTCAGTGTTCCAGTGTCATGCTTTGCAAGCACAAGATGGGCATCATCTCTTGGCAGTGCTGGGAGAAAGCAAACAGGAATATTCTTCATTAAAAGATGTATTCAATGTACATATGATGCATCCCAAAGGCAATAACTGTGTTTACCCATCTGTGATACAGGAGAACATGCACTGCCCCTAGAAAGATCTCCAGAATTGCATTAAAAACCCTCCATAAACTGTGTTAAAAAAACATTCCCAGCTGAAAATATTTGGCAATGTACAGGTACAAGAAACACTCTTTTCTATGGGTTTGACAATAAACTCAGGCTCTACTAATTTTGGTGGGATTACTAAGCTATTTGGAATCCAGCTATTTCAACAACAAAGTGATGAGCATCCTGGGTTGGAAAGCAAGTTTCATATGGAAGCATAATAACCAGATCTTATACAAAGCTAGACAACTAATTAGCCCCTCAGGCCCAGGCAGACTGACTTTGTGGGGGCAGAAAAATCTTCACCTTCCATTCTGCTGTTTTTCTCAGTTTTGGCAATAGGATGCTTGCGTGGGCAACCACAGAGCCACTTGGTCTTGCATACTTAGGTTCTGTATTGATGAGACCCATAAAGAAGAGGCAGCTAATAGCCACCTGTTTATGTTTAAGAGTATGTAAAGTTCGATATGTTTCTCTCTCTACAGAAAAGAAATGAATATATAAAAACTTATTTTGGTATGATGAGTGAAAGCTACTGTGGTTCCTCTCTAAGTGCTGTAATCGGCCATAGTATCTTCTCATAAATGCTCTCCTTGCTAAGATATATATTAAAAAAAACCCAAAACAAACCAAAACAAAAAAAAAACAACAAAAAATCAACAACAAACCAAAACAAAAACCAAACCACAACAAAACAACTCCAAAATCAAACAGCATTTTCAGGAACCATTCAGAACCTTATTAAAACCATTATGAATCAAATTACAAACCCAAATGTTTCCCAAACTGAAGACAGAGACTAGGGGAGACATATGGTAAGTTTGAAATGCTAAAGGCTGGACATTTTGAGGTCAAAAGAAAATATTTTTGTACTTTTTCATAACTCAAAAAATGACCGAATCAAATTCACTTAGACTTTCCTAAGGGTGTTTGGTCGACTATTGGGAGGAAAGACAGATGGAAATAGAAAACCTAGAAAAAGGTCCATCTGGTTTACTGAGAGCTGGAATTATTGCTTCTGTGTATCTACTTTCTAAATGTAATATGGTCTACAACTAAAGTGCTCTGATGCCCAATAGTTTTGGGGAAAATTACAGATAGAGACAAGAGTAACTCCACATACATAATAACTACAGGAATGTAAACCCATTGTCACACTCCATGAACCCTCTGTACCTAGTGGAATTTTACTAGGTGAAGTGCCTGCTTAGCCATAATACGATAATTAGTATGCCTCAAACCTAATCAGGCCATCATTTTAAAGGAAAATTTTAGGCATTGATGTACACATTGATAGAGAGTTTGGGAATCCTAAAAAAAAATACTTTCACAGATATGGGAGAGAAGACATAGCCCAAGGACCACCCATTTAGTCCTGTGAGAAAGCGTGTTTTGCTAGAAGGATGCTTTTACCACCTTTTTACAGAACAGTATATGCAGCTCTCTTTTACTGGTTATAGAGTGATAAAATGTATCTCCCTGCAGCTTTATAGATGTCTCTTTTACAGTCTTAATCAGAGTCCTGAAGGAAAGGAGTATCTTTTTAATTCTCTTTTTCTTCTTTTCCCCACAGAAAACTGAGAAAACTGAGAAAACCAGTAGTTAGGTTCACCTAATAGCTCAGCAAGTAGCCTATAAAGGAAAAAAAGAGCAAAGAACTTCTGTCCCAGACTAGCAGTTTCTCTTCCCCGTGGCAATGCAGAAGACAGAAAGAGCTCTGTTCCCAACTTCTCTGGAGCTGATTTGATTGCTGTTCCCTTTTTCCTTCACCACCCACTCTGCTTCCTCCTCTGCTCCAGTATCCTTCTCTCCCCATACTGCCCCAAAGGCCACCTCTCCTGTTTCTTCATCATCTCCTCTTGAAATGAGCCTTCTAGTGCCAAACACCCATGTTCTTCCATGCACGTGCTTTGTGGCCACAGACAAGTCTCTTGTCTTCTGGCTGCCAGGGGCTGAGAGCTCAAAGGAGTGCTCAGCTACATGTGTGCCAGACCATGTAGGAACGAGCAGCAGCAACTTCCAGGGACCCCTTGAGAGCAGGCACAGCCTGGCAATATTTTTGCAGAGGAAGGAATAGAAGAGAACCAAATGAAATCATTTGTGCTGGCACACAGTTCAAGTGTTGTGCAAATTACCTGTCTCTGCTAACTTGCTAGTAGTGAAAATTGTAGTTCAAAATGCTGTTAGACATAGGCATTGAAGTGTCTAGAGTAACAGCAGACTTCTTTTTTTACCCTGTGTATGAGCATAGAAAGAACAGCCTGGCCCTCTGAGGCATGAAAAAGAACAAATTAGAATGAGGATAAAATGAAATAACACAGATAGTGAACTTGCGGTTGCAGCAGTTTCTGTAATGCAAAGGGCAGATTATGCCTTTATCAAGGATCTGATTTGTCAGAGCAAAAAAAAGGAATTCCGTAGACTGCAAATACATTCAGAAAGACAAAGAATAAGGCTCGTTTAAAGCCAATGAGCCCAGTTCTTCCCTCACAGAAATGTTATCCCCAGAGTAACCTAAATAGAACCGTGGATTACTTATGCCAGCATGCACAAGGTGAAAGAATACACGAGCCCATCACACGCAAATTACAGCTCATAGCAGAGGAAATGGAAAATTACATAAAAGCAAAAGATTTCTTTGCATCAAGTGTGGAAATACATCATCTGCAATTTGGTTCTGGGCTTTGTTCTGGAGACAGGGGCAAGCCAGGAAGGCTCCAACACAACATTTCGTTCAGAGCTTAGCATGTGTATGTGGGTATTGCATAAAGAGAAACAGAAAAAAGTCAAGAAAAAGCAGAGACTGGAACATCTTGACATTATAGAGCAGAATCACTCTTCAGCTAATAACTAAATTAGAGAAATGACAAATTTACATCTTACCAAAAAGCTCTTGAATGCAGAAGAGTACATACACAGAGAGAAATGAGAGCAGTGCTCCCTGTTCGGCTAATAGGAAGTATCATTACTCCCCTCTTCAGTGCCACTGTTCAGTAATACACACCATGTAGAGGATAATAATGATACATTTCAGCAAAATGAACTCTGAATTTATTTTTCTGGTGAAATAACCCAGTTTCTTAGAACAGTGGTTGGGAGAGTTCAGAAGTAAGTATGCAAATTGTAGTGATTAGACCGAATTTGAAAATGTGCTTAATAGGGCAACAACATTCAAATGCGAAGCTGTAAAATTGATCACTTGAATGCAAACAAATCCAGATTCACCAGGTTCAAACATATGAAATCAAAAGTCATTCTGTTATAAAAATCAGGAGATTCAACTTTAATAAATGTGGGATTACCTTTATCACTCGGTTCTTTTGAATATTTTAGGATTCAAATGTTCAAACCCATCTGCCAATCAAGATTTAGAATATTACTTCCTATATGTATGCATATTTTAGAGAGAGAAGAAATTTTAATAAGAGCAAAGAAGCTTGGATTTCAAGAAAAATACTGAGTATCTTGAGAGTTCACAGTACAGCAATACTTCAATATCTCTAGGTAGCCACAGGTAATTAAAATGTCTTTATTCACTACATTTGGGCTCTACTAGTGCTTGAAAATGACATTCCAAAAAAGTCCTTTAATAAGTGGTCATACAAATGGTTCTGATTCACTGAGTAAGAAAAACAGTAATGTAAATTGAGGATCCACAGGGGGAAAGAAAATTATATATAGGACTATTTCAGGAAGAAATTTGTATTTTGGAGGTGGAAAATGAAGGCATGGCAGAAGATATCTTCCTGCGGAATTATGATAATGATGAAACATTGCATTCCCATGTGCTTTTACATTTCATTTCCCTCAAGAAGTGTGTCTTGTCTCCCTTTGCAGAGAAAGCATACACCAGTTTGGGCAGCGGCAGAGCCTGAAGGAAATGCATGCATTTGCACACATTCTCACATGTTCAGCAATGCATTAGAATGGTGGTTACTAAGTCAAGCACTCAAACACTAGAAAACACTCACATTGTGTTTCCCCTCTGCAGCATCAAGTTAACCTCTCTTGGGCTTACAATACAAGACAGTGTTAACTAAATGCTGACATTCTACTGTTTTTCTACAAAACTGTAGTCTCTTTCAGTGCATTAGCTAGACTGCTGGCCAAAGTGAGTCCCTGAACTCTCAAGGGCTTCTGTGTCATGTGTGTGCTCTGTCCCACTGTTTCCCGCCTACAGGTATCCCAGGATCCTTTCCACATCCCACTAGCCTCCTCTTGCTGTTTTCCAGCCTGCTCATCCCCTCTCCCCAGAGGGCTCCCAGCATAGGAAATGCCCTACTTCTGTATTTCTGTGTGGGTGCAGCCCACCTCTGATGCTTGTAACCACCTCTATAATCGCTGTCTCCAGTGCCTGATCTTTGCATATCAAGTTACCATCTGTCTACTTTGCTCTGAAATCCAATGGTTTTTTATCTGTTTCCTAACCTAGTCTGCCTCCTTCACTTCCCACACAGGGATACTCACAGCCCAGCACTTCTGCTGCACTCCAATCATTTCTCTATTTAAAACAGCTGGGTCTTAACAGGAGAGGAATTGAGAAGTGCAGAATTGAGAAATTAATAAATATGACATATGATGAACAAGGTACCCTGGCTACAGCACTTGGTCAGCTCTCCCTAACAAGGTCACAGGAACAAAGGAAGATATATTTCAAATAATGAGTCAGTACCACATGCCAAATTTCAAGTCCATCCTCTTAAATATGGATAATTTGGCACTTCTCTATAGAGAACAGTTGAAGTGTTTTTCAAGCATAAGAACCATATGAATTTTCCTCTAATCCTGTTTCCAGGCATGGAGCAGCCACTTTGGCCCCTGGAATTAGAATGAATCCTTAAATTAAATGCAAAAATGCAATAAAATATTAAAAATATTTTATATCCAAAATAATAAAATAAAAATATAGTCATGGTAAATACATTTTACTCTGAGCACATAGTAAGGAAGATTTGAGCTCAGACAAAGTTTGGCAAAGTCAGAAGTAACTGAAAAGAAGATAATTCTTACACTGAGTCACCTCAAGTACAGAAAACATTACTACCAAACGTTATAACATTAATAATTTCTATCCATGCTTGAAAAAGAACTGTAAGAGTTGATACTTAAAAATGAGTTTATTGTGTCTCATGTCATTTAATAAAATTGTATCCTTGACAGCTGTGTTGTAACCTCAAGCAAATATCAATCAAGACAGCAAATCAATAAAATGAACAAAGTTGGTTACTTAGGGTTATAATTCTCCAAAACAAGTATTCATGAAATACTATACCAGGAAAATTTAGTGGTAATTCCACTTTGGCTGAAAACTGGCCGACTTCATTATTCTCACAGATACTTGCTATGAGCTTATTAATTTTGAAGCCAATAACTTTAATGACTTCTCCTGTTGAAAGGCAGGATTCATATCCAAACATTTCATAGATGGAGCCTGAAAAGAAATACAAAAGGAAAGAAATGCATTATTCAGCTTTTTCTCACTTTTTTCAGGTGTCTTTATCTCTTTGAATGAAAGAAAAAAAAAATCCCTGAAGTTATATGAAATAATACTTATCCTGTGATAACTAACCTAATTTTCATTTTCTTCCTTAGTGTCACAAGAAAGTCCATCTTGTGATTTCAACAACTTCCAGATTAGCTCTGTGTGTACCCTGTTCTTAGATGTATGTAAGGAGAACAGTGTCTGAAGGACATGCATTTCTAGGTTATTAGACCAAAAAAGAACGAGGCAGAGGATGGGCTGGGTCATGAGGAGCTGCTGCAGCGGAGCTTGGGCAGGAAAGGTGACTCAGCACAGAGCATAGCATATCCCATAGGAAACAACACACTACAGCAGAAAACACACAAAAAAACATGGACCCTAGAAGGTGCCCAGGGAGAGGCAAGGAGGCAATCGAAGTATAAACAGCATTTAAGCTTTCTGGAGTGCAGAAAACCTGAAGAAAGTACAAGAAATTGGAAAAATGGCAAATTAACAGTGGTAATCTCTGCTCCATGCTGAAATGAGCCTACTGATTCAGGCCTGCAAGAAAAAAAACAACACGCCTTTTTTGTCTGTGATGTTCAGAAGTTTGAGAACAGGAATAGGGGGATTGAACCAAGCATTTCAGAGCTTTCCAGCAAAACCTGGACCTGCAGATTGCCTGGCCAAAACCACCCTCGCTTCTCCATTCTAGCTGTAGTCAATCTTTTCTTTTGCAGATGTAACAGCAGGGGAAAAAGGATAAACCAAAACCAAAACAAAAGCCAAATTACGCAGAAGGAAATTTTTTCCTGGTCCCTACAGGAGATATGGGGTTAATTGAACATATATAAAGGTAGTGCAATGATTAAGTCTTCCTACACTTTCATTCATAGATGGAATTAACTGTACACAGAATATCAGAAATGCCAACTTTAATGCTAGATTCTGTTCCCCTCACACTGTGCAGTTCCTTCCAAGAACTTACCAAGCTCTGTCCCGAAGTGGTGTGGAAGTACCCTCTCCAGAATCCCATCTCAGAATTTCATTTCCCTCATGGTGAGAAACCTTGTTCTCATTTCCATTTCTGATGTATTAGTGATTGTATCAATTGGCTCCGCTAAGAACACTGCTCTGCTACTTAATATTTTTTTTTCTCATTTCCATTTCTTCCTTCCCATAAGTGTTTGCAAGGTTAATTTTGCTCTTCACTGATCACATTTTTGACAAAAACCTAGAAGAAACAAATTCTCTTTATCTCCTCTCAGAAGACAGACTTTCCTTCCCATAATGCCTCTAATAGCCCTTTCTTGCAACTTGTTCAGTTTAAAGTCTTTTCCTTATTTTTTACTGTTAACTTAGGCAACCACAATGAGCTCAGGCAATGAGAGATATTTAAAACCTGACCTTTGGATATATAGTAGCAATCAATAATTGAGATGGCCTGAACTGAAATAGTGGCTTTGCCTGCAGAATTCACTTCCCTCAGACACATTCTCTACTTCACAGCTGTCTTTGCAGTTGTGAGGCAGGGGGGGATTGTGTGAGGAATTTCTAATTTTTTTTTTGCTAGATGTCATACCAGAAATGTAACTATTAGTCAAGTGATTTTCCTAATGCTCACTCAAGATCAATTCCAGTCCCAGCCATATCCTGGGCTAATAAGCATTAATCACTGAGTCTGGGACATATTTATCAGCTCTGCTGCCACACTTGCAGGTGACAAGCACTTGATTATGGCCTCAGCCTCACCAGAAGTCACTGGGAGATGAACTTGAACAAAAGTATCCCTGGTTTTAGCCTAAACTCAAAGCCTCAGCAGAGTGGCACAGAACAATGGGTTTGTGTCAGGACAGAAGGATGAATGACAGCAACTCTGAGCAACTGCTCAAGTTTACCCTCTTGTGGAGACATGTCCAGGCAAACCTGTCAGTTGCTTGTGAAATGCTCTCATAATTGAGATGGACACCAGGAAATCCCCAGCTGCTCCCCTGAAGAAGACAGGTACCGAGGTACATTTTTAAAAATCATGTGGCAGGTGCTTTCGGCAGGCTGGATGTGACAACATTGCCTAGTTTTCCCTTGCTGAGAATCCTACAAAGGATCGAGGGGATTACTGTGCTTAGATTCTCAAGTCCCCCAGCAAGCATCTGCACACTCAGATGATGATTAGCACAGATATATTTTGGATTATAGTGCCACAGAAATATCAACCACTACCAGGTGAAAGACCTGTTTATGCGTCTTTTCCACTGATCTGCTACTAAGCAAAAGACCAAGAGAGCTGCTGCCCTTCAACTAAAAAAGAATAATCTGGTTTTCTCACTGTAAAGATACTGTGTAGTTGTTTGCTCTCTCTTTAGTCCCTGAGCAATTCAACATTGACTAATTCAGATGTCTCCACTGGATATTGCTGTGGCTCCCATCAGTAGGCTGGCTGGTGCTCTAATAAACACATGAGGAATTATCATAGCTCTCATTGCTTTAGCTGAGCTCCTTAGGATGTTTTATGACAGTCAGAAAAGTGTATGTGCAATACTTATTTCATATTAGAGTGAAAGGGAGAGAAAGATTGAGCAGCTGTGCAGAGGGTAATATTCCTTTTGTGCTGAGCCACCTCATTCCTCACATCAGACACAGTAGAGATCACAAGCAACCATGATGTTATTAGACCGAGGGAATCCCAGAGGACCCAGTGTGATGAGCTCTGCATTATAAAAACATGGAAAGATGAGCAAAGAATTCCAATATCCTCACCTCTGAACAAATATGTGAAAACCTACACAAAATGGGAAGCTTTTTTTCTTCAGTGCATATTTAGATCCAGCTTCTCTAGATTACCTGACTTGAAAATAGACCCTTAGAAACCACTTAACACATGAAAGTGACTGCACTGACTAATTATGGGCTTTTGGCACATTTAATTTAATCTTTGCTAGACAACCTTTGCAAGTCTGCCCGTCAAAGCAGCCAGGACCAGCACGCACCAGCAGGCAGTGCTGCTCTATCGAGCCACACTGATTTGGAGGCCTCGTTGGCTGTGGCTGTTGTCCAAGTAACATAGCAGCTGGAGGAGAGAAAACCCAGGAGTGGTTCTGAGGGGAAGAATGGAGCAGCTAAGAGGCTGAACTGCTCAGAAAAAAAAAAGTGTTTGAAGATCTAGCTACTACTTCTGTAGCAGTGAAGAGCCACCAAAAATTAAAAAGAGGAGTCAGAGGAGGGCTCTGCTTCTGATCACGGCTGGTTCTGAAGGACTCATTACTTTTATCAAGTTTTCTTTTCCTCAGTCACAATAGCTTAACTACAAATTGTACTACAGAGAGTTTGAGAAGTCCTGCCCTCCATCACAAAACAAAAAGCATAAACTGCAGTTGCAAAAAAGTGAAAACATTTATCAGTTAGTGATAGGTCCAAGGCTGAAGATCCAATCTGGCAATATCCATGAGAAGAGACTAACTCTGCCAAACACTCAAAAATAGATGATTGGATGACATAAAAATTAGCCTTTGACAGAGCAATCAAAATCTGCAAAACATGAGAAATGCAGATAACAACCTACACAGGGCAAACAGTGTTCTGGCATTGCAGAGATGGCAGAGAATCTGAGACATTGCAAGTGAAGTAAAATACACAAAAAAAGAAAATCTGCACTCAGAAAAGAGAGAAAGTACCTGAGGCAGACAAGCATATGGAGTTCAAGCTGGAGTATACAAAAAGCATTACATGGAGCTGCAGGCTCTGCTTGAAACATCAAGGGCCAAGATAATGAGTTCAGAAATAAGATGGATTATAAATGCCAGAATGCAAGCTACAAAAAAGTGTGCACAAAATAGTACCTTTTATCCCGGAAGAAAAGTCAGACAAATTGTTCGTATAACCAGTGAGTAACAGAGATATACCACCACATGTTCCATCCAATTAAGAAGCTTAGAGACCAACCTTCAACTGCATATCCACAGTAAAACATTTATCTGAGTGGATCTACAGATACGTAGATGTGTATATATGTATGTGCGCTGGTTTTGGCTGGGACAGAGTTAATTTTCTTCACAGTAGCTGGGATGGGGCTGTGTTTTGGATCTGTGCTGAAAGCCAAGTTGGTAACACAGGGGGTTTCAGCTATCACACAGTCTCAAGGCCTTGTGTGCTCCTCACAAGTGCCCCACCAGTGAGTGGGCTGGGGGTGCACAAGACATTGGGAGGACACAGCTGAGACAGCTGACCCCAACTGACCAAAGGGATATCCCATATCGCAGGACATCATGCTCAGCATATAAAGCTGGGGAAGAAGAAGGAAGGGCAGGGGAGAGAACTGGAAGTGATGGAGTTTCTCTTCCCAAGTCACCATTACAGGTGATGGAGCCTGGCTGTCCTGAGGATGGATGAACACCCGCTAGACCATGGGAAGCAGTAAATGAATTCCTCATTTTGCTTTGCTTGTGTATGTGGCTTTAGATTTACCTGTTTAACTGTCTTTATCTCAACCCATGAGTTTTCTCACTTTTACTCATCTGATTCTCTCCCCTCTCCCACTAGGGAAGGGAATTTAGGGAGCAGCTCTGCGAGGCTTAAATGCCAGCTGGAGTTAAACCACAGCAGTATGTTCATAGATATCTACCTGAATGACCATTTTCATGGGCAACTTGCAGAACTTTAATTTCCTTCTCCTTTACCAGGTTCATTTGATAGAGACCAAGAGGTTGAAAGATTATGAGGGTGAGAAGTTGGAACTTAACAAACTGAGACTGTGATTGCAGGAACCTCAATTTTAACAATACCAGGATTCAAAACAACATTTAAAAATTAAACTCTGCCAGTTATACAAGAACAGATTCATTTTTTGGGGTGCAATTGCATTTACAATATTGATTGCAGTTACATATTTGTTTGCAGCTAGATTGCTTTAGCCCTGATTTTAACCCTTGCTTGGCTGCTTGCCTGGAACACTACAACGAAGATTACATTCAGACAAGAAAAACGTTACCTGTGTGATTCGTCATCAAGGCATTTGCAGCAAATATTTGTGTTGATAAAAGGGAGGCAGAGAAACTGTATGGTTTTCGAAAGGAACAACAAAAATTCTTTTTCCTTTAAAAGCCATGATAATTAGCCTTTGTGAAAATAACCAATGCGTGATAACCAAAAGATTTTGCTTCAGCTGCGTGATGTGGACCGAAATGCACAAAATATATAGAAAAATAAAAGTAAAATGGACCTTTTAGTACATTTCTTTGTTGCTGCACAACAGTAATTGTATTTTTCCCACTCAAACCACAAAGAAAGTGTAAGACATTGAAAATGTAAATCAAGTAACCTTAAGGACTGAATCTTTTTGATTTGAGAAAGATGTATGCAATGTAACACAAAAAAAAAAACACATTTGAGCAGAACCCAGAATAAAGCAACTTATTTACAGTGATCAAACAATGTCCCTGAAGGTTGTAATTAAGGTGCTTGTTGCCTTTGAAACCATCTTTTCTGGGTTGTTACTTTGTTCAATAAAAAAGACATTTATATCCATTCATAAACTCATCTCTGGTTTGACAATCCATATTAGCAACTGCTGTGATCACATCAAAGCAACCATAACAATTGTTTCAATATCTTTTTCCTCCATCTTTCCTAAAATGCTAAGCAGCCATACAACCATCATCACTAACATGAGCCCTTTATTTGATTTATTCCTCATTATAGGTACAAGAAGAGTCTTTTTTATTAAAAATAGCAATATAAAATATAAATACAGTGAATGCCTGAGATGGAGAACGTCATTCTTCATGTCAGGACATATGACAGTACCATTGAAAGAAATATTTTACAATACAAGCTAGAAGAGCAAATATCTCAGTAATATGTCCCTTTTCCTTCCCAGCAGCTTAGAGCCCCGTTCGGAGGCTGCTCTGAGGGTGAAAGCTTCACTGCTAATAGGAAGGATGGCTCAAAATCAGGCACAAGACTAAAGAGCGAAAATACATCGCTTACATGTGACTTCCTTTTGCCAAACACCTCTGGGCAGTGTAGCAAGGAGGGCTAGAAAAAACTATGCAAACAAGACAAAAGGCTTGAATAAGGTGGTACAGAGTATCATTCAGCAGGGCTGGAGCAGAAGCCCAGGCTGGCTGACTCCCAGTCTAACCATCTGTCTGCTACAGGGTGTTGCTCTGCACTTCCAATTATCTTCCATTCTTTTCTTTTTCTTTTCTTTTTTTTTTTTTTGGTTTGGTTTGGTTTGGTTTTTTTGGTGGGTTTTTTTTTAAACAAAGACTAAGCTTTCTTCCTCATAAAAACAAATTACTTTGGAGATCAAACACTAGGCATTGACTCCCTAGCCTCATGAGCTTGAACCCTTGAAGGAAGAAAATCTCCCTTTTATCTCTCAGTAGCACCCACTGAATTCATTGCAGCTGGCAGGCTGAGAGCTCTTTGAAAGAAGATCCAAAGAACTGGGAACCTGGCTGTTTTGCAGGGAGATGAAAGATCTCCCTACATGTCCTGAAAGAGGAGAACTCTGTCCCAATGTCCTTTTCCCAGTGCTCCTTTCTCCACTATTATGTTGTCATCAGTTGCCCATATGGGTGCTGTCTTCCCGGATCAGAGGTGACTCTGTTTCAGGGGCTGGTAAAATGGTTCTTCTTTCACATACAGGCACGACTCCCTGGTGCAACCATTCAGTCATAATCATAATAGCCTGCTTTCCCTTACCACATAGCTCAGATGGAATCACAGTTTTATTAAGGTTGCTGCAGACTCCCAAAGTGATATGAAGGGCATAATTAGTGTCAATAAAAAAGATACTATACTTTATGGGCATTATTTAAGGGTTAGCCAATTGTTCAGAGTTTATGCTCTTTGGCGAGAAGGGAGATCTATTTTAAAACTGCAAGGAGAAGAGTTTTGCTTAATGAATTTAATCATATACTTTGATTAAGCAGCAGGGGAAAGCAACAAATTTCTGATGGTGAGAACTTAGGTGTTTGGGGATTTTTGTTTGTTTGTTTGGGTTTTTTTGTTGGTTGGTTTTTGGGTTTTTTTCTGTCAAATACCTCCTGAGCACTAAAGATGCTAATTGGTATGCTGGATTTTCCCCACTAAACTCAAGTAAATTAACATAATGTGGGGAAGATATAAAGAGGCTGAAAACCATATGCATAACTGCAGGCTAAGAAGAAAGCATACCACAGCTTCTCTCTCCAGCTTCTCTCTCCAATCCCAGTCTGTGAGAGTGGCTGCAAATAGCATAAAGCACATATACGGCTTTTATCTGTCTCTTCCTTCCTACCCCTAGAAAGTGCACCCACTAACAGAGTCCAGAGGCCCAGGACTACCAAGTGATAGTGAAAGCTCAGTGAATTTGTGTAGCAGATCCTCTGTCAAATGACAGAGCAATTTACGGGGTTTTGTAATAACTGTCCTCTCTTTATCATGTCCTAAGCAACAAAAATCTGCAGGTTTAGTCCATCTGCGACACAAATCTTCCACAGAGTTCAGCTGCTGAATTGACACAGAGGTAAACTCCCTTCAAAAGCCTCCGTGCAAAGAGTACATCTTGATCATACCTAATTAGGCTGCAGGTCTGATTTCTGCCCGTACAAAACCGTCAAAAAACAAAAGCTGTAAGATTTATCTTTTGCCATATCAAGTCAAACCTTAAATGTCAAGTGCTTTAAGCCATTTCAATCATAATGGAATTTTTACAGAAATTACTTCTGCCGTTTCTGATTTATTCCTTTCCTGATAGGTTTATGGCCTTTTTTTTTTTTTTTTTTTTTTTGGCCTTTTTTTTAATACCTCCTTCTCATCTATTGGAAGGCTTGCACTCTGCATGTGGCAGCAGAGCTTTTTATGTGCAGCCCTCACTATAGTGGAAAGAGTTAGTGAAACCACAGCTCCAAATGCAACATCTTTGACCTTTTGTTTGGGTTTACCCACACAAATCGGAATTACTGCAGCAATGAAGAGAATGTCAAAAGCTGCTTTTGAACAGCATTAGTGACTCTTCCAGCTGCTCACCATTTATTTAATTTTATTCATTTTCTTTACAGCATTAATTACTTTGATTAAGGTATATTTATTGAAATGTATGCTTAACAGAAAATCTGTGTTTTGTTGGATTTGGTTTAAGAAGGCTACTTAAATTTAGTTATGGTGTCAGGCCAGAGTGTTGAGCACTTCAGAGGTGAAGCCCAGACCTGGAAACATATTTAAGCCTCTTCCCCTACTTGAGACAACAACAGGCTGCTCCTTGTGCCATTACAGAGCTATCCAGAAACAGTGAACATGAAATAATGCCATGTTTCCTCACACATAGACCACAAGTTGCTGGAATTAAAAAATATTTCAAAAAAGCCCTGTACCTCAGCAACAGAACATGGTCAAGAGCTTGTGTATCGTGAGATGTTTATCTCAGGGTCTTCCCTCCCCTCTTATTTGCTATAGGTGCCCCCTTATCTCCTTGGAGCCTGAGTTTGTAAAAATTGTCTTGGTATTTTTATAGGATGGAAGGTTTATGTGTAAGGAAACAGGACTCCTGCCACAGCAGACCTCCTTCTCACATCCCTAGGGGCCTAAGTGCAGCAACAGCCAGGGAGCCCTCTCCACTGCAGGAAACCATCACATCAAGGTCAGCTTCAGCAAGCTAAAGCAGGGTGTTGACCCCTGGATCAAGACAAGCTAGGAAATTTCAGTGTTCTGCCCACCTCCTGTGCCATCCACAGAGAGGCCTGAAGCTGAACGTTACGGAAAGAAAATCCCCACCAGAAGATCCTTGAAATAGCTTACTCCTTGGCACCAGCTACCCAGGGTCAGATGATTCTCACTGTGACTGGATGAGTCATCCCATTGAGGGCAGCGACATGAATGAAATGAGGGATATTTGACCCATAAAAGTCAGGTTTTGTTCTCATATTGCATTCACTGATGGGCACTTTACTGTTCAGAATAAAATGTTTTTGAAGCAGCCTAAGCAAGTGCAGGAGAGTTTCAGTGGTACATATTAATAGAGAAAATTTACCAGCATGCTCCGACTACTGACCACAAAGGAGACTCCAAACTATCTGTTACTCTAGCTGTACCTAGGGCTCTTGCTTCTAACTGCTCAATGAAGAGGAAGGGAAACAGCTGTGTTCAAGAGAAAAAACCTCTCCATTTTTACAGACAGTTTTGGTTTTTATCTCTGTAAAAAAAAATGAAAAAAATCAAGTACAAACACAGTACCACAAATGTCACCAATTTCATGTGTAATTTTCCCTTGGGCATGCACTCAAGAGTCCACCCAGTAAATGCACAGGTTGTTCTTATTGATCTTCCACCTCTAAGAAATACAACCCTAATTACCTCCATCAAAGTTGTCCATGCTTTAGCCTCTGTTTAAACTGTCTTCTAGCTTTTTATAAGAAAAAGTGTCTTTATCAGCCCTGAAGAGGCAGCTTGATTGTTTTATTCATACATAGCACAGACTACATATCCTAGCTTTCATTGTCTCACTGGCTTTTCACACTGATAAGGGAGCAGGATTTTTTCCCTCTAGGTTAGCTTATGAAGAGAAAAAACAAAATAATTCCATCCTATATTATCCTTTTCTAACTCTTAGTGTTGATCTGCACCTGGCAATACTGAGCATCTTTAACTCACTTAGGTCTGGAAAGGCATTACCCAAGGATGTATATGTGGCCCCACCGTTGCCTCTTCCTACTATTTTCTTCCTGTGCAGAGAGACCTGGCACTTTGCAGAGCTCCAGGAGAGAGATCAGAGTGGAACACCACATTTAGAGTGTGCTGCTTCCCTGCACTCCCAACCTGCAGAGGTGGAGGCTGCTGCCTGAGAGTTCCCTTCCCCCCAGAAAAAGACCACAGAGCATAAACTTTCCTGATGTGTTTCATGGATCTCTCATGAAAAAGATATCCTGGTACTCTAATTTACACAACACATGCTGCTTTCAAACAGCTGGACTGCAGAGAGGAGCTACCAACTCTCCCTTTACTCTGGCAAGCCCCAGTCTTTGGGGTCCTAACCCCATTGCTGATCTCTGCATTCAGCATTAGGGGAATTAAAAAAAAAAAGAAAATGTGGGATTTCTGTTTAGGCAGAGCAAAATGGGAAGGGCTTGGATAGGGAACATGGCTAGTGGCAAGAAACACCAACAGAATAGGTGCCTTGAGCAGTTCTACATTTTTCACAATTAAAGTTTGACACTTTTTACTGTCCTGCCACTGGTTAAATTAAGCCTGCAGAATATTAAATTAAATTACCCATAAAATAATTATATCAGTATTAAAACAGACATAATTTTTGCAACATAAAGATGAAAGCCTGTACTTGCATGCTATCTGTAAAAATCAGCTCTCATAGAGTACTTAGCTCACCAAGCATCAATATTTACTAAAATGTTCAAAGACAGATATTCAATCAATCAAATCACTTTCCAATGGAGTTTCAGCAGTTTCATTTTTTAATAACACATTTTAATGAGCTATTAAATTGCCATGTACTTCAGTCTGCATTGTAGTTCCTTTCTAATCAGTGCTGATTATCAAGACATTTGTATCTGGCAAACCTACTCTTGTTTCATAATCAGCCTTCCTATTCCCCTCAGAGATTCAACAGTCCAGTTTCTGCAACAATGATATTATGGCTGCAGCATCCAAAACACATGTCCTAAGAGCCATCTCTGGGCTGTTTAGAATCACCCTCTCCCTTTACCTAAGCTTTAGTACCTGTCAGTCTGACCTCGGTACCAGGAAAGGTCATGGAGCAGATCACCTTGAGTGTTATTAGAAGACATATAAAGGATAACCAGGGGATCAGGCCCAGTCAGCATGAGTTTATGAAAGGCACGTTCTGCCTGACGAACCTGATCTCCTTTTATGACCTGATGACCTGACTATTGGACCAGGAAAAGGCTGTGGATATTGTCTATCTGGACCTCCAAAAAGCATTTGACACGGTTCCCCATAGAACTCTCATAAAAAAGCTGGCTGTTCATGGCTTGGATGAGCACACAATCTGTTGGATCAAGCACTGGCTGGACAGTTGGGCCCAAAGAGTGGTGTCGATGGAGTCAAATCCAGCCAGGGCCAGTCACAGGTGGTGTTCCTTAGGGCTCAGTGTTGGGACGTTTTCTGTTTAACATCTTTATGGATGATCTTGATAAGGACATAGAGTGTATTATCAGTAAGTTTGTAGATAACATCAAGCTAGGCAGGAGTGTTAATCTGCATGAGGATAGGGAGGCTCTACAGAGAGACTTGGATAGATTAGATCATTGGGATCATGTTAATGGTTCGGGCTTCAACAAGGCCAAGTGCTGGGTCCTGCTCTTTGGCCAGAACAACCCCAGGCAATGCTACAGGCTTGGGGAAGTGTGGCTGGAAAGTGTCTGGCAGAAAAGGACCTGGGGGTTCTCATTTACAAGTGGCTGAATATGAGCCAGCAGTTTGTCCAGGTGGCCAAGAAAGCCAGTGTCATCCTGGCTTGTATTAGAAATAGTGTGACCAGCAGAAGTAGAGAGGTGATTGTCCCCCTGTACTCAGCACTGGCAAGGCCATACCTGGAGTGTTGTGTCCAGTTTTGGGCACCTCAATTCAAGAGAGATATTGAGGTGCTGCAGCGAGTACAGAGGAGGGCAACGAAGCTGGTGAAAGGCCTAGAGAATAAATCTTATGAAGAATGCTTGAAGGAGCTGGGAATGTTTAGTCTGGGGAAGAGGAGGCTGAGGCGAGACCTGATCAGTCTCTACAACTACCTGAAAGGTCATTGTAGAGACGTAGTGTTGATCTCTTTTCACAGATAATTAGCAACAGAACAAGAGGGAATAGCTTCAAGCTGCAACAGGGGAGGTTTAGACTGGACATTAGGAAAAACTTTTTCACAGAAAGAGTGGTTAGATGCTAGAATAGGCTGCCCAGGGAGGTGGTGGAGTCACCATCCCTGGATATGTTTAAGGGTAGTTTGGATGTGGTGTTGGTGGATATGGTTTAGGGGAGAACTTTGTAGAGTAGGGATAATGGTTGGACTCGGTGACCCCAACGGTCTTTTCCAACCTGAATAGTTCTGTGATTCTATAATTCTATTATTCTGTTTTCAAACCAGGGATGACAATACTTAACTCTACTTCTGTGTGGTACTTCGAACATGAAGAATGAAAAACATTTTAAAAGAACCCAAAGCTATCACTAAACCCCAAGTTCCTGTCTCTACATAGTGTTGGACAGTCACAGGTGGAGACTGCAGGTTGGGCCTCTGACTGTGCAGCCACATACTGTTGCAGGGAAAAGGCAGTAGGAACATGGGTGTATGGACAAGCTTCTCAAACCCTGGCTGTTGTGTCTGAGGCAAACTGAATGAGACTTTAACCGAGGCCAAAGTCCAGGTTTAGCATGAAAAACACTGATATAATCCCAGGGAAATCCTTCCCTCTGGTTCAAGCTAGGAACAGAGAGGGGAGAAGGAATAGAGCTTCCTCAGAAATGTGTCTAAGTCATAGTATTCACTGCCAACAGCAGACGTTCAATTGTGTGTTGTTTCTCTAGCTGAAAGCATTCTGAATGGAAACAAGGTCTACCAAGTCCTGTCCATTTGCAGTTTGGGGAGCTACAGTAAAATATGACACAGTTCTATTAGTAGCAGCAGGAATATAATTTTTTATAGGCTAGTAGGAAGACTAATGGTGAAATGGATGCACACATCATATGTTTTCAGCTTACTCTCCACCCAGAACTGCAGCAGGCAGGCTTAAATCTGAAAACAGAGACCTAGATTGCATTGGTGTAGCAGGGTTATGAAGGTAGAATGGGATCTTTTAGAGCTTTTATCTTGCCCAAGGCAAGCAAATTCCCACTCTTTCCCTGAAGTTCAACTTTGCAGCTTCTAATAAAAATATCTCACCACATAGAAAAAGATACACCCATCCTTACAAGGACTGACAGCATTATGCTTTCATTATACTTCCAGAGGCACTGAAAACCTATCAAAAACTGTAGGGCTAATTTGGAAGTCCTACATTTCTTTGATGGACTGCTATAACGTTGATGTAACAACTCTAATGGATTTAGTAGACCATTATTTGCTCCATTAGCCATTCTATGTACCTGATTAAACTGACATTAAGAAAACCTGCACTTTTTTCTGGGGTTCTGGAGAGGAGAATATATGTAGCATGTACATACGTACAAATTGTTGCTATTTTAAATTCTTACACCAGAAAAGTAATTATCCCTTGTGACTGATCAGTTTCAAATCATCTCAAGTAATGCTTGAAAGATAAATCTTTTCCCTTCTGCATGTTGTGCTGAGAATGGTTAAAGATTCCTATGAAATCCAACTCCATAAAACCACTGGTCCATGTAAGACTCTGCTGACCAGGCTGACTTTGCAGCCAGTTGGGAGCTGCTACAATCAGTGCACAAATGCTCTGATTTGGTCCCTGCAACCATAGCAATAAACCTACACTCCTTGTCAATAGACCTGCCATTACTCACAACCTGATTGCTGATGTACTGTATGCAGTAAGAGAAATCAAAAGGATTGCTGGGGGAGCAAGGGGATCTGCCTGAGGAAAGGCTAAAGAATGGTTGTCCTAATGGAAAGTCGAAGTGCTCAAAGTGGTCCACTCTCCTGTTTAGCAATATAACAGTAGTTACTTCAGACTCTCTCTGAAGCGCTACTCTCACCTCAGAAAATGCAACATAAATCACAATGCAATCACACTACAGTGTGCTCACCCCTGCTGACAACTAGGGAGGGGAGCAAAATGTTCAGAAGGAATCCAAGACGGACAGAGAGCTCAAGGAGGGAGGGAGAGGAAGGGAGAATCTGGCCTGAGAAGGTATTTTGTAACCCTAGGTCCTCCAAACCTATCAGGCACAGAGTGTGCCAAGCTTCCTCTGAAGCAAGGAAGAAGCAGAGAGAGGAACCAACAAGTGCCTGCGGGTGGACATCAGTGTTTCTACGTACTTGCAAGTAATTTGGGGATGTGCTGACTATGAGGGGAAGGAGGCAAGTAGCGTGCCTGTGTCAGCCTTGCTAGTTGTATAAGCAAGAAACACCTGCATGTCTTTGTGCTGCCTCTAGTCTGGTAGTGGAAACACACCTGCAAACAGCTGAGAGGAAGCCTCCAGGAGCAGGGACAGAAGAGATGATGCTGCTGAAGAATGAAGAAGCATCAGAGCAGGATAAGGGCTCTAGCTTTTAGTGCAAGTGTTCCCAGGTCTCTAGAGCACATGCCGCCCCATCCCAAGGCTGTGCAGGCTCTTTTATTATAGACAGTCCTCAGCTAATAGCCTTTCTTTTTCACACGCGAGGACATTGCTGCAGAATGATCTGTGGGCTAAGTCTCCACGATTTTTTTTCTCATGTGGAAGAGTTTACACAGTAAAAGGAAGCAGCAGCTGAAGTACCCTGGCTCCAAAGGTGTACTGGTAGGAGTTTTACCATCTGCTATCAGCAGGATGCAGACTGTAGGAACTCAGAAACCTATTGACATCTGGGCTACCTTAATTTTAATCATAGTAGTTTGTATATACATGTATATCTGAGAGTATTTTGTGTAAACACATACATACTTACTTATACGCATGTATATACAACTTGTATTTTTATTACCTCTGCTTCCTTGGCGTGTGCAAAGAGACATATATGATGGCTATGCCAGCATAAGGAGGTGATCTCCCTGTCTTTAGTTTAAATTCCACTATTCATCAGGTCTCCTTACCAAGGATGCAATTCAGTTCAAGTTCTTGAGCCAGTTTAAAACATAAATTTGAACAGGCCACATGTCAAAGGTCAGAAAAAGCATATTTTGAAAAGTTTCTGGTAGTTTTGGCCAAGCTCTTTTTTTTTTTTTTTCCCATAATGGCCTTTTTGAGTATCACTACTATTCATGTGTCCTCCAGTTTCCAGAGCAGCCATGATGGGCAATTGGGCAAATATGGCCAATGTACTACCGTCACAGCTGAAGTATGCCCTTTCCCATTTTCTTTTCACCCCAAGATGCTGTTCTTGTGGAGAGAAGAGTTGCCCCCTCTGGCTGCACCTCAGACTTTCCATGGGCACAGCTAACAGCAGCCACCTCCTCTCTCTTCCTACGGAGCAGTGTGTGAGGATTTTTAGATTAAAAATAAAATAAGAAAAATATCAAGCAATAGATTAGATAGATAGATAGATAGATAGATAGATAGATAGATAGATAGATAGATAGATAGATAGATATTGTGGATCCTGAAGCAGATATTTGACTGAAGCAGGCTTCAGCTCACTTTATTAAGCCCTCTTCGGTTTGTTCAGTATGACCTCAAGTTTTACCTTGCAGTGGCAGGGAGGTAACTCTCTTTTCCTAGACTGATCCATGGGCTTGAGACCCATGTGTTTTCACTGTCACTAAACAAAGCTCATGACCTGAGCAAGTATAGAACTTTTCCTTTCAGTGCATGTCCCTTTACCTGCCTTCCATCGTGTTTTGTGCACAAGCAGAGCACAGCACTAAGAAACACCACAAAAAGATCTACAGCAGAAAAGCCCAGCAAAATATTGCCCCTGGGATAGTCCTGTCTGGCTCATATCCACCCTTTTGTATTGTTTCACTACCTGAAGTGCCCTCAAATGCTCAGCAGAATATCAGGAAAACCTTATGGTCCCTCAACAGTCACTTTCCAGACTCCTTGGTTATTTCAGAGACAAAGAGCACCTCTCCATACCAACCCCTGAAGAGCAGAGCTAGGTTTAATCAATTAGCCTCTGCGGGGTGATTTGTGGTTGCTGGATTGATGGCACTGTGTGAGTGCAAAGCAAATTCGTGACTCGTTCCGGTACTTTTTCCAGGATACAATGAGGACTAACAGCAGCTCCTTCCTTCACTGCCTGTGAGATCAGATGCACACCATACCATAGACATCTCCAAAGCTGCTGATCATTAGACTGGTTCTTCAAAGGGAAAATTGCAGCTGGTGTGAAACTGCTGGTTGACAACTCTGCCAGCATCCTCCCTCTGCCCCCCCTCGCATCCTGGATGCAAAGAGGACCTGATGTCAAAGACAGACTTGCAAAGCCCTGCCAGAAAGCACGCGGTACTCACCTTGGAAATAGATGCCTGACTGGATTTGCAGGACCCTGGGAAGGGCCCTAGGGTCCAGAGAATGAATGAACTTCTCCAGGGTAGATGCCATGGTCTGCAGCAAGGCAACATGTGGGTTTGGCACGTAAAGACCAGTGAACAGCTTTTGAGGCAGCAACACTTGCAGCCTGGTGCGTGCTGCTGTTGGCTCCGCGGTGGAGGGGAGGAGCAGCATGGGGGGGGTTTCTGCTTCCTTTCCTTTGTGGCTGCTTCCTCCCAGAGCTGCAGCTGGAGTGGGGTGCGGTGAGGTGATGCTGAGTTGATGGCCTCACCATCAGGCTGCGATACCTGTGTCCACATAGGGTCCAGGCCAACCTGGGAAAGGTGCAGGGGGTGCTGTGGGTAGTGGACTTTGGAAGGGGCAGGTGGACCTGCCACAGAACTCTGTCTCATTGGGGACGGTTATTGACCCTGTAAAAAGAAGATACAGAATATCAGTCCTGCCTAAAGCGAGAAATAACATGCCTTGGTGGGTTTTACTTGTGTTTGGTTTTGTTGTTTTTTTTTCTTGGAGCACTGCAAAATAGTTTGGTGTTTGTTCTCTTCAAAACCACAAAGAGCCTTTGAAGAAAAGTGAAACCATTTTGTTCTGATGCTTTTTGCTGTCTTAAACATTGTATCTGGATTTAAGACATACAGTAGAGTAAAAATGACTTCGTCATATAAATGGACATTAAAACCCAATATTGTTATGCAAAATGGCCAAGATCTTTTAATGCCACCAATGACTGTGGGGATTTGATTTTGAGATGCTGCAATTGGGAATGAATTTTAAGAGGCTACTGCCCAGTGCCAAGTGAAAATCAGACTGCAAATCCCCAGCATTGGTCCCAGCTATGCTGTTCTGAGCCTGATGAAGGGCTGTTACTGCAGCAGCACTCCTCTGTAGAGTGAGGCCACATAGAAAATAAGTGACAGACTCAGATCACCATAAAAACTGAAGTGACTGATTTCATGTTCCTGTACACCACTTTTCTGTCTCCCTGAGGTGTGAGGGAAATTAGGAAGTATGATGTCATGACAAAATGGTGAGCTAGATAACCAACTGCTCATTTTCAAAAAGTTCAGTAGCAGCATTTCATCTGTATGTAGTAATTCACAGGAGACAATATTGCTCACATATTAAAACCCTCACATATTAAAACCTATAAAGCCTATAGTAGGTGCCCAGGCCTCTGAGGTGCCAGGCTAACTATGGGGTTTGAAGAGTTTGTTAACTTGATCTTAACAAATACTGCTCCAGAGAGTGTGAAATAGATTTTATAAGCAGGGGGGCTGCAGGTGCAGAGCTCACTGTTGCAGTTGTTAACACTGCTCGTACTGCAGGCAAGATGAATAATAGGACTTTGGGTCTAGAAGTGACAGGTATTAGTAAAAGCCTAACTAGAGAACATGAATAGCCAACTACTCATAAACTATTTTAACACAAAAGATCCCTTCCAACAACACACACTTGAAATTAAGCAAATATAATTGATCCAGGAGAGAGCTGGGAAAATCACATGCATTTGGTGGTAATCAAAAAACCAATATTGTAAAAAGCTGGTTCTTACAGGGCACAGAGTACTGAAATGTGTGAGTGGTTTCAGCTATTTCAGTGGGGCATCTTTATATGTTTAAAAATTATGTGTGCAGCTCTAGCAAATCAAAGCCAATTTTCTTGGTCTATCGGCTCCCAGGGTTGCCAGGTATTGTGTCAGTGCCAGCAGCCGGGCTTTGCCTGTCCACGTTGTTTTGGTCTATGGGTAAGGAGACCCTAAGGCCATTTATATTTTCCTGAATTTACTTGTATTTGGCTCTTTGTATTGGTAAGATTGCCAGGAACAACACCACAAAAAACATTTAACATGAACTGCAAAAGCACATAAAAATTAATAGCTGTTTTCAAAATCACTTGAATCCAACAAAGCAAATGTACAAACAGGCATGGATTTTGTACAAGAAAAATCAGCACAAAACCTGGTTTATGTTGCTGAATCCACCAGTCCAACAACGCAGAGGAGGCAGGTGCAGGTCCCTGCTCTCAGGGCCAACCAACAGCATCTGTTTGCAATAGATGTGGTTGTGCACACACGTATACAGCACCTGTACACATAAATACAGCACCTATACACACAAATACAGCACCAGCCATGCAGCTGAGCCTCAGCAGAAACCACAGCACTCACACAAACACCATTTCCCTTGTCCTGCTCCCTTCTCTGGCTGATCCGGATGGAGCTCTGTCAGTGAGAATTAGATACATAGGTACTCATGCAGTGGGCATCCCCCCAGTAGCTGAGTTTAGGCATAGTCCACCCAGTAACTGGCCTCTGATCCTGCTGGGACTGGAGCAAGCGAGCAGCCCTTGAGGCTCAGAACCCCACACCAGTGTCTCATACAGACCCCCCTAAGCGCACACACACACACACACACTCCACTCTACTCCTCCAAGCCATGTGCCCTGCTGGCAGCCATATGGCCCTGTGACCTGTGGTCCTGGTCCAGCTGCTGGCACTCAGACCCCAAATACACAGACATACACATAGAGACACACACAGAGACAAACACACACATACACACACATAGGAAAACAGTTGGAAATGGATCTGAATGAGAAGCCAGGATGGGCTGCACTGATGCGGCATAGGGCATGGTCAGGCAAGCATACTGACCAGCAGCCTGCTTACGTGTGATCAGCCCCTTTTAGCCCCTTAAATCCTGTATTTTCCCATCCTTGTTCCTCCCAAAACTGCCTCAGTCCCTCGTTTTCCCTGCCTTTGGTTCCCACCCTAAACTTCTTGCACTGGGCTATTACTCTGCAGCCCATGGTGTGTTCCATACGTGCAGGTATTGCCTGTAGGGTCTGGAAGGTTCTTTGGAGAGCGTCTCACCTCAACTCATGTAATGGATGTCCCACCCAGCTCAAGGGGTCATCACCTTTCTGTGGTGTTCTGGAGGGCTCTGGGTAAGTCACCATTTCTCTGATGGGTTATTAGGGTGCCCTGCTGGTGCTGTGCCTCTGTGCTGCTTCAGTGGGGAGATGAGCCATCAAAGGGCTGATGGCTCTCCTGCAATGTGCCTGCAAATGCCTTGCCAGGGTACCTCTGGGGTTCTCCCACCCACTGTTGTTCCTCTGTACTCCTCTGTGTATGGAGAGACTAGATTTTTATCACACAACCTAACAAAACCAATTGTTTTGGCAGCAATGATATGCACTCATCTGTAATTGCAGTCCTAATCAGGAATGCTGTCCACTGCTCACATGCTGTCAGAGGAGTCCCCAGGTCTGCTAGCACCTAGACCGGTAAATGAGAACCACTCATTTGTTCCCTCATATGGTCTGCAGGTGCTTTTTCCAGTTTGACATGCAATGCCAAATGCAGAGAAAAATAATTTGCCATGTCCAAAACATCCTTGATCCCAGAGTGGAAAATTATCACACCATCATCACAGGCCACTGATAATAAGGGCCCATTTTGAGGGGTTATCGTATTGGATATTAAATCCTTAGGAGGATCCTGGAAAAATTCCCTTCTCTTCCTCCAAGATTCATTATTGAAGATTAAGACAAGCCGCGGAAAAATGCATGTACACTGTACTGAGAGGAGGCAGTATCTGAGTCCATTCTTGCCACACTGGAAGAATAGAGATGACAAACCTCTGCTTACCACACCTCTTTTTCTGAGTTATTGCATTCTTCTTATAGAACTTATCGGGACCTCCACATTACCTATGTCTTATAAGGCTCTGCAGGTAGCATTTGCTTTGGCCACTCCAATTCCTACCACCAGCAAGAGAGGGTGAAGGTCAAGCCAGGCATGAAAACCTGCAAGAGCCAAAGTGGCCATGAGTACTCATGCAGCCATGGGGTCAGCAGCTCTGGTTGCTCTGGAAGAAGTGCACAAACAGGGCCCGATGTCTTCCCATGTGAAAAAGCCACTACATATTCTACTGGGCAGCAGGGAGGGTGGCCAAGAGCCAGCTGTAGGGGAATGAGATTGAAAAGTAGTGGTTAGCTAATTCAGAAGAATGGGCAAATGGGCAAAACACAGAATTTTACAAACTTTTCCCAATAATATTTTTCTACCAATACTCATTTGTTTTACTTACTGGTTTTCAGGAAGAATCATAGAATCATAGAATCATAGAATCCTAGGGGTTGGAAGGGACCTCAAAAGATCATCTAGTCCAAACCCCCTGCCAGAGCAGGGTCACCTAGAGTACATCACACAGGAAGGCGTCCAGGTGGGTTTTGAATGTCTCCAGTGAAGGAGACTCCACAACCTCTCTGGGCAGCCTGTTCCAGTGCTCTGTCACTCTCACAGTAAAATATTTTTTTCTGATATTCACCTTAAACCTCCTATGCTCCAATTTGTATCCATTACTCCTTGTCCTATCACTGGTCATCACTGAAAAAAGCTTAACTCCATCTTCTTGACACTCACCCTTTACGTATTTGTAAACATTGATGAGGTCACCCCTCAGTCTCCTTTTCTCCAAACTAAAGAGACCCAGCTCCCTCAGCCTTTCCTCATAAGGGAGATGTTCCACTCCCTTCATCATCTTTGTGGCTCTGTGCTGGACTCTTTCAAGCACTTCCCTGTCCTTCCTGAACTGAGGGGCCCAGAACTGGACACAATACTCCAGATGTGGCCTCACCAATGCACAATAGAGGGGGAGGAGAACCTCTCTTGACCTACTAACCACACCCTTTCTAATGCACCCCAGGATGCCATTGGCCTTCTTAGCCACAAGGGCACATTGCTGGCTCATGGTCATCCTCCTGTCTACCAGCACCCCCAGGTGCCTTTCTCCTACACTGCTCTCCAGCAGGTCAGCCCCCAACCTGTACTGGTACATGGCATTTTTCTTCCCCAAATACAAAACTCTACACTTGCCCTTGTTGAATTTCATCAGGTTTTTCCCTGCCCAACTCTCCAGCCTGGCTAGGTCTCTCTGAATGGCAGCACAGCCTTCTGGTGTGTCAGCCACTGCTCCCAGCTTGGTGTCATCAGCAAACTTGCTGAGGGTACATTCTGTACCCTCATCCAGGTCGTTGATGAAGATATTGAACAACACCGGTCCCAGTACCGACCCCTGAGGTACTCCACTAGTCACAGACCTCCAACTAGATTCTGCCCCATTGACTACAACTCTCTGACTTCTTCCTTTCAACCAGTTCTTGATCCACCTCCCTACCTGATCACCAAACCCATACTTGATCAACTTATCTATAAGGATGCTGTGGGTGACGGTGTCAAATGCTTTACTGAAATCAAGATAGACCACATCTACCGCTCTACCATCATCTATCCACCTAGTAATTTCCTCATAGAAGGCTATGAGGTTAGTCAAACATGACTTACCCTTGGTAAAACCATGTTGACTGCTCTTGATGACCCCCATGTCCTTGATATGTCTAGAGATAGTGCCAAGGACAAGTTGTTCCATCACCTTTCCAGGGATGGAGGTGAGGCTGACCGGTCTATAGTTACCCGGGTCCTCCTTCTTGCCCTTCTTGTAGACTGGAGTGACATTTGTTATCCTCCAGTCCTCAGGCACCTCTCCTGTTACCCATGACTTACGAAAGATGATGGAGAGTGACTAGCAATGACCTCCGCCAGCTCCCTCAGCACCCTTGGATGCATTTCATCCGGACCCATCGATTTATGGATGTCCAGATTACTCAACTGATCCCTAACCCAATCTTCATCTACCTGGGCAAACTCCTCCTTTATCTTTACTTCTAGCCAATAAAGTTTTTCAAGTTTCCAAATAAAATCAGTTCTGAGCCTGTGAAGGTCTCCAATTTTTTGTTTTTAAGCTCAGACCATTCTCTAGATAAATGCAGCCACTAGCTGATCAGGTTGATGGAAATCTTTAAAACAATCCTGCAAATATGAAACCAGTCATTATGCCTACAAGAAGATATGTCCCCTTTATTGAGCTTATGAACCCCAAAAGATGGGTATTTTTAACATTCCTACTTCCATGGGCAGCCTCTGCTAATAATCCCCACAGAATGACTCACTTTATTTAGAGGACTTTTTAATCCTGTAGCCAAAGGCATAGCAAGATGCTGCTGAAATTTAAAATAAGGAGCCATATTAAAAAGCAAGGATGATTATCCACAGAAACTTATACTACTTCAGCATCAGCTGAAGCCCAGAGATAAAGACAAAATCTGCCCTTCTAAAGATACTACCTTGCTCTGCTCCACGTTTTTGAACCTGGTACAAAAATGTTTGAGTGGAAAAGCTTAACACCTTTACAAAGCAGGCGGTCACCCCAGTGAATTGTGATGGCTCCTGGCTTTAAAATCTTGGCACATTTTAGTGGCCTCTGATTGTATTGTGAACTTTATGTTTTCAGGAACTACCTTCTGGGTTCTTTAACATTTCCTTACAACTCAGCAGAGAGATCTCAGACGTGCTCTTCATACAAAATTTACATGGCTTAGCAGGTGTGAACAAAAAGCTGTTAGTAGAAGCTCCGGAGCCCAGAGGGTTGCTTGCCAATATTTGACTCCAGTGAACAGCCTATTGAAGAACCAGGATCCCCCAGTGCTTTTAAAAAAACTGAAGCACGTGTGCACACATTGTATTTTGAAAAATAATAAATTTTTGGCTGGCTATTTCTATGGACTGAAAAATAATAACCTGTGGGTATTTTCTACATTTTATTGAGCAATTCTGTGCCTACTGGAGTCAGAAAGGTCTTTCCATTGATTTTAATAGGCATTGGAGTATATTCTTCCTCAGGAAGAGTTATGGCTATTGGTTGGTTGTGGCGTCCCATAGAAACATCTTGCTGACAATGGTATTTTAAGGTACAGTGTTGCAAATAATATTGACTTGCATTTTTTTTCAAAGTTTCTTCAACAATGAACAATAGCTTTACATCAGTAAACTATAGGAAATATATCTCCAGAACCCTCTCTCCCACTGTCAGTAAGTGTGCTAGCATTGTGGTCTTAATAAATACATTTAAAGTTTTAGTACTGTGTATGAATTGAACACTCAAAACCCTGAAAGGCAGGTAGCTCTACTAATTTTCTGTTCCACCACAGAGAAAAGGACATGACCTGAGATTTCTAAGCTCTGCACTAGTACGGACTCCAAATCTCAAGCTAAAAAATCCCAAAATTTCCCCATCTATAGACAGGTACTAATTAATCACTGAATCACAGAATTGTCATGGTTGGAAAGGACTTCTGAGCTTACTGGGTCCAACCATCATCAGCAGAAAAACTCAAAACAACAACAATCAAACAAAAAACTGAACAAACACAACCATACACACTGCAGCAAAAAACACACACAAAAAATGCAACCTCAGCCACTAGCGCATGCCTTGAAGCGCCATATCTACACATTTCTTGGATACATCAAAGGATGGTGACTCCACCACCTCCTGGGGCAGGCTGTTCCACTGCCTGATTACTCTTTCAGTATTGAAATTTTTCCTAACATCCAATCTGAACTTCCCCTGCCTCAACTTCAGGCCATTTCCTCTGGGCTTGTCATGATTTACATGGGAGAAGAGTCCAACACCCACCTCACTGCAACCTCCTTTCAGGTATTTGTAGAAGGCAATGATGTCTACCCTCACCACCCTCAGGTGATGCTAGCTGTCTTTATACATATATAAAGATGATTGATTCTTAAGTGTTTATTAAGTATTTTGAAGATAAAGCAGAATGTAAGTGTTTAATGCAGTAGCAGTTCTGAGCCTTTCAAAGAATCACAGAATCATAGAATCCTAGGGGTTGGAAGGGACCTCAAAAGATCATCTAGTCCAATCCCCCCTGCCAGAGCAGGGTCACCTAGAGTACAGCACACAGGAAGGTGTCCAGGTGGGTCTTGAATGTCTCCAGTGAAGGAGACTCCACAACCTCTCTGGGCAGCCTGTTCCAGTGCTCTGTCACTCTCACAGTAAAATATTTTTTCCTGATATTCACATTGAACCTCCTATGTTCCAGTTTGCATCCAATACCCCTTGTCCTATCACTAGACATCACAGAAAAAAGCTTAACTCCATCTTTCTGACACTCACCCTTAACATATTTGTAAACATTGATGAGGTCACCCCTCAGTCTCCTTTTCTCCAAGCTAAAGAGACCCAGCTCCCTCAGCCTTTCCTCATAAGGGAGATGTTCCACTCCCTTCATCATCTTTGTGGCTCTGCGCTGGACTCTTTGAAGCAGTTCCCTGTCCTTCTTGAACTGAGGGGCCCAGAACTGGACACAATACTCCAGATGTGGCCTCACCAATGCACAATAGAGGGGGAGGAGAACCTCTCTTGACCTACTAACCACACCCTTTCTAATGCACCCCAGGATGCCATTGGCCTTCTTAGCCACAAGGGCACATTGCTGGCTCATGGTCATCCTCCTGTCTACCAGGACCCCCAGGTGCCTTTCACCTACACTGCTCTCCAGCAGGTCAGCCCCCAACCTGTACTAGTACATGGCGTTTTTCTTCCCCAGATGCAAGACTCTACACTTGCCCTTGTTGAATTTCATCAGGTTTCTCCCTGCCCAACTCTCCAGCCTGTCTAGGTCTCGTTGAAAGGCAGCACAGCCTTCTGGTTTGTCAGCCACTCCTCCCAGTTTAGAGTCATCAGCAAACTTGCTGAGGGTACATTCTGTACCCTCATCCAGGTCATTGATGAAGATATTGAACAACACCGGTCCCAGTACCGACCCCTGAGGGACTCCACTAGTCACAGGCCTCCAACTAGATTCTGCCCCATTGATTACAACTCTCTGATTTCTTCCTTTCAACCAGTTCTTGAGCCACCTCCCTACCTGATCACCAAACCCATACTTGATCAACTTATCTACAAGGATGCTGTGGGTGACGGTGTCAAATGCTTTACTGAAATCAAGATAGACCACATCTACCGCTCTACCATCATCTATCCACCTAGTAATTTCCTCATAGAAGGCTATGAGGTTAGTCAAACATGACTTACCCTTGGTAAAACCATGTTGACTGCTCTTGATGACCCCCATCTCCTTGATATGTCTAGAGATAGTGCCAAGGACAAGTTGTTCCATCACCTTTCCAGGGATGGAGGTGAGGCTGACCGGTCTATAGTTACCCGGGTCCTCCTTCTTGCCCTTCTTGTAGACTGGAGTGACATTTGCTACCCTCCAGTCCTCAGGCACCTCTCCTGTTATCCATGACTTACTGAAGATGATGGAGAGTGGCCTAGCAATGTCCTCTGCTAGCTCCCTCAGCACCCTTGGATGCATTTCATCCGGACCCATCGATTTATGGATGTCCAGATTACTCAACTGATCCCTAACCCAATCTTCATCTACCTTAGCAAACTCCTCCTTTATCTTGACTTCTTCTGGGGCTATAGGAACCTGGGGCTCCTGGGGAAAGCCTATGTTGCCTCTACTGTTAGTTTTGTCGGCTATGTATTTGAAAAAGCCCTTTCTATTGTCCTTGACCTGACTTCGAGGTTAAGATCCAAGGAGGCCTTAGCTTTCCTAGTTGCCTCCCTACATCCTCTGACAACATTCCTATACTCCTCCCAAGTGACTAGCCCCTCCTTCCGTGATCTATAGATTTTCCTTTTCTCTTTGAGTTTGCCCAGCAGTTCCTTTTTTAACCACACTGGTCTCCTAGCTCCCTTACTAGATTTCATACCCATTGGTACGCTCTGATCCTGAGCTTTCAAGAAGTGGTCCTTGAATGTTGACCAACTATCTTGAGCCCCTTTACCATCTAGCACCTTGTCCCATGGGACTTCCCTTAACAATTGATTGAGGAGGCTGAAGTTTGCCCTGTGGAAGTCCAGGGTTCTGGTCTTGCTATGTGCCCTATTCCTCCCACACAGGATCCTGAACTCCACCATCTTGTGATCACTGCAGCCAAGGCTGTCATTGACCACCACTGCTTCAACAAGGCCCTCCTTGTTGGTGAGTACAAGATCCAGCAGCACTTCTCTTCTAGTTGGCTTGTCCACGAACTTTCCAGTACAAAGAGAAAGTGTCAAAATGAGTGTTTATACAAAATGGGCTGTCCAAGTGATCCCCAAATAGTGTTCTCACCTTTTATTTAACAGCTCAGAATGTGAACTCAGTATTCCTACGGGAATATTCATATCTCTGTACATGGTGTCACACTGTAAAATCTATCCAGGCACTTGACTGACCCTCACTGTTCCAATAGCTAAGCAAAGTGATGGATTCTCCTACATTGGACAGTTTCAAGACTCAGCTTAACAGGGTGCTGAGCCACCTCATTTGAACTATATTATTACCTGGAAAGGTTGGACCAGATGATCCTTGAGGTCCCTTCCAACCTGGTATTCTATGATCCTGTTATTCAAATATTAAGTATTTTTGGTCTCTATCTTCCCTATTCAGTTTGGGGTATCATTTTGCCATAGTAGACCCAAAGCAGAAAAGTTAACAAATTATCCAGTTACATGGAAAATCTATGGCAAAGCTATAGCTTGTGTCCAAATCTTCAAAGCCTGACCTGAGCACTCCTACCACAAAACAATTTTCCTACTCTCTCTAAAAGAAAAACAAGAAAAAGTCAAACCCAACTACCTAGTTGGTTTCTGTGCATTGTTGGTTTGTTGTTTGGGTTTTTTTGCGGGGCAAGAAAGGAAGAGAGGGACCCAAAAAAGAAAAAAAAAAGACATCCCACAGTTTTATAGAGAAGTACAGGTCCATTAAAAATTTACTTTGGGAATAAAAATTACTTGAGATATCTCCAAAATACAAAAAGTGTTTTGAAATATGTTTGGCATATCTTCAATGCATTTTTTGACACCTGGAGACATGTTGGGGAATTTTTTAAAATTAATTTTAAACATAACTCTCTCCCTTTGTGATTTCGGGAGTGAGGTGTGCTGTAATTTATTTTTAAAGAGGCAATGCAGGTTTCTAGATCCTGTTAAAGGAATCCAAAATAATTTTTTTGCACCCTGCCACTATTCAAAGGAAAAGACACTGAATTAATTTAAATATATTTGTTAAAGATTGATTCCCCCAATGGAATTTACACATCTACTTTCACTAATTATTCCTGAAGTTTCACCTATCAACTGACAATTTTCTACAGAAGGGAAGCAAAACAGTTTGACTTTCCCTGACAGCAAAGAGTTTGAACTGAAATAGAATTAAAAGTGGCATCTCACACTCCTTACCTCTCTAATGTCTACATTACCAGGAGAAAGAGCAGTAATAAGCCCTTTTGATTGCAGTCTTTTTACAGAGTTTAGTCTAAGCAACTGGGAAAAGAAATCAACAAACATTTATTTTAATAACAGCTACCTTGAATTTTTTTGTCAACCTCAGTATTTATCTTAAATGACGGACTTGTTGTCTGACTTTCAAATCAATAATAAAGTGGTGGCACTGAGTTTGCCCATTTTTATTGAAACTGAAAAAGCAGCTGTCACTGTAAAATACATAAAACCCCAAGCATTTCTTTATATTTTCTTTTTTTTTCCTTTTTTTTTTTAAAGAAAAAAATAATTAATGGGAACCTTTCTAAAAAAGGTACATAGAAAGATAGTCTGTCACGAACACAATTTTACTGTCCTGATTTTAGAAACAGCTTTAGAAAGTTGGAGAACAAACTTAATTGCAATTATTACTTCCACTGTGTGTATGCGGTTGAATCTAAAAGCAAAATTGTTTCTGTAGGAAAATGAAGCTTCATCAAAGAAAAAAGACTCCATATAAAATGTAGTTAACACTTGCCAACATATCAGTTAAATTGGTTCTAATTTCCTACCTTTTTCAAGGCATTGATATTACCCTGCTACAAGGCATTTTGGTTTTCATTATTATTTAACTATATGAAAGCTTGAATTCATTTGTTGTTAAGTGATCTGCATCCATGGCCTTGTTCCAGGTGTCCCCTGCTCTTTCTTAAGGAGAAGCAGAGTAAATATGTAGTTGCTGGACCTCCTTCCTGCAGTTTTTTTTTGTTTGGTATTTTGGTGGTTTTATTTTGGTTTTGTTTTGTGTGTTGTTTATTTTTTAAATACACAGGATAATTTAACATAAATGAAGGGATTTGAAAAAGTTTAAGAAAGCTGTGTGAAAACTAAGATTAGAAATAAAGACTAAAGTGTCATTTTATTGGCAGAGGAAGCCGGACTCCCAGGCTGGCACCTGCCAGAGTTTCAGCCTGTGGAAAAGATGGTGTCCATGGAGTTCTCATTCTGCCCTCATAAGTCTTTTTCCCCAAGAACAGTGGGGTTGGAGGCCAGGACCCATCTGCATTTTGTCACAGGCACAGTTGCAACTAGCGCTGTGTTCCTTGTTTGTGTCGTACAGGGGTTTTCTACTTATAAGCCATAAAATTGCTTGGTTTCAGGAAAGGGTCCCAGTGCAATTAAATAGAGACCGTTTTTTTGTGTTGTTTTTTTTTTAATTAATGAAGAATCCAGCACTTTTAGCCATAAAAAAATACCTGAGAGCAACGTAAGTAGTGTATATTTGCTGCACATCAAGCAAAGATAAGCACCCCCTTCTTTTTCTCTTCCAGTCCTATTTCTCACTTTCCAAGAACAGAGTGTTGCCAATTTCACTGTGCCTGGTACAATTAACATAAAGAGGGTGGTCACCAAACCCCCTCTAATGCCCTTAGTGGTGGCACATGTCCCATACTCTATCTCACACAAGGGAAAAATGCAGTACTTTCAATAGGTGCCAGCCAACAGCTTTTTGAGTCTTTACCAGCTTTGGAGCTGACTACAGGAAACAGGGAGATCACTAACAGCACACAGCACACTTGCCACTGTGAAAAGCTAAGCCTTTAGAAACTTATTTAGGAGAAGTGCTGCAAAATACATTAATTTCCTTATCACATTGGTCCAAAATTTGTCTTCCTACCTGTGGAGGAGGAAAGAGCACAGGAACTCTTCTCCAGAAAAATCTTTAAAAAGACTGCAATTTTTGGTTTTTTTCTCAAAGAACCCATAGGTAGCATTTATTCTAACTTTTCTAGTGTGTATTGTAGCCTTCTCTATCAAAATGCTAAATCCAGAAGCTTCACCATATGTTTTCTTACCTATTTTGTCTGCTTTTCCAAAGCTGAATAAATCTCATTACTTCTTACGTAGAGTGGTAACTTACTGAGCAGTGTACACTGCATCCAATTCTTTTTGTGGGCAGCCTTGGAATACGGGACAAAGGCAACGATCCAGCCAAGGCCTTTTCACCATGTCCTCCACAAACTTCATTTAAATTACCTAAGATTTCAGTCTGTAAAGGAACATCCTGGGACTCTCACTTTGGCATTGCATCTTGTTTTCAGTTTGCTGCATCTACATTTATTTGACATCCAAGAGCATTTGTGACCCTTGGGCATCTTCTTCGGTATGTTCTTAGCACATGTTCTCCTAGGTGAAGCATACAGCGAGGCAGTTGGACCCTTCTCCTTCCTCCTTCTCACCATACTGCTAGACACCCTGAGCCAGGGGATACTGAGAGCCTGGGGGCCACTACAGCATCCTGGACCTTCTGGTGCTGAACATGTGAGATCTAACAAACAGCTGGCATGAATAGATAGATAAATTTTGAAACATGAGTCTACAGTTCCCTTCATGTCACTCTGAGGAAGGGATTTGTAAGTGTTTTTGTAGAATTATGTTAATGAATTCAAACAGACTTGCCATGGCTAGAAGATGAAATGTGAAATCTGAAAAGCCATCACTTAGACCAAAGTCCATTTTACAAACATATTTTGCTCAATTCTTTTTCTGATTTCTGCTCTCTGCTCACCTATAAAACCCACCAACCATGTATGGCTGAAAACAAGTTTGCCAAGGAAGATTTAATACATCATAGAAGAGAAGGTATTTTAAAAAGGGAAAAAGATATCCAAACCAAACACTCTAACTCTTCATAGAAGAGACAATAAAATAAAATGAAAGCTAGCAGAGTTACAGCAAAAAACATCCCTAAGATTGAACAAAAATTATGAAGAAAATTTGCCAATCCCTGTTTCAACATGAGTTGAGGATGTTGTACATCTTCCTTTAACTAGCAGATAACCAGAGCCCCTGGCTCATCCAAGCCTGCTTATGATAGGCACTCATCATGACGCTGCTCCCTGGAGTTGTCCTTTCTCCTTGCTTGGACAGTAGCAAAAAGAGCAATTGACTGAAGGGATGCTTGCAACTTAGGGTGCCTCACCTAATTTTGGGCAGATACGGTCCTCCCAGGACACTGTACTTCTGAATTCTGTCACTGGTCCCTGTGTTTTAACCCAGCATCATGGCAAAGAGACAAGAGCTTATCTTCCCACTTCCATGCGGACACCAGCTAGGGTAATGTTATTGGAAGCTGGGTGTGGGAAAACTGATTTTTCCACACTCCCTTTACTAGTGAAAGTCTCATCTCAAAATCATGTTAGCACATTTCAGGAACTGCCATGACATTTACCGCATACACACCAAAGTACATACATCCAGATTTTCCAATTTTTTTCCTTCCCTTAACACCTAGGATCTTCTGTTGAGTTAACCAACCTCTCTCATACATAAGTGGGTTAATCTTCCTCAAATCAAACAAACCTAAATGTATCACTAAACAAACCTCTTCCTGTGCTGTTTCTCATTAATTTAAAGACCACAGACCTTTAAAGAATTGGAAAAAAAAATATTTTCAAAGAACTGGAAGGGAGTACACTTTTTCACCTACTTCCTACCCCAGAGAAACACTGGAAGGAATAAAGGAGCAGTTGCAGCTGTTTCACTTTGTAATTACATGATCGTCATCCTACTTTACACACTCGGCAGACTTTGAATGACAAACAGCAAGAAGCTTTCCTTAGAGATTCCAGCTGATCCTGGCCCAGGTGAGATCAGAGGGTGGGAGGTGTTAGTGCAGCCATTTAGTGTAGATTTGAAATTACTCTTTGAAATAATTTCTGCTGAAAAGATAAAATGCTTGATGGAGATAGTGCCATGTCCCATCCCTGCCTGCTTGCCTTCAGCCTGTGTTAAGATTGAGAAGATAAAAGAGGAGGAAAAAAACATCAATGAAAACAAGAATTTAAAAAAAACCCACAACTAATGGACCAAATGGAGCAACCTAAACTATATTTTGGAAAGGGCAGTAAACAATGCCCATTTGCTAGATCCCAGCCATGTACAAAGACCACTGGAAACCAAAGAAAATCAGGTAAGAATATAGAGTCTAGTCTGAATAACACAGCCTTAAAAAAAAAAATGAGTATCTGTCCTCTTTAAATGTTTGTGTGGCCTGTGACAAGATAAGAATCATCATAGAATCATTAAGGTTGGAAATGACCTTCACGATCAACAAGTCCAACTGTCAGCCCTACAACCTGTGACCACTAAACCACCTCCCAAAGCACCATGTCTACCTGTTTTTTTAACACCTCCAGGGTCAGTGCCTCCACCACCTCCCTGGGCAGCCTGTTCCAAGGCCTCACCACTCTTTCCATGAAGAAATTTTTCCTAACATCCAATGTGAACCTCCCGTGGTGCAACTTGGCCCCGTTTCCTCTTGTCCGGATGCTAGTCAGTAGGGAGAAGAGGCAACACCCACCACACTACAGCCTCCTCTCAGGTAGCTGTAGAGAGCAATGAGTTCTCCCCTCAGCCTCCTCTTCTCCAGGGTGAACAGCTCCAGCTTACCTCACTGGTAAACTCAAAGTAATGAGCAAGATCAGGACATCACACTGCCATGATGAGTGTTTACATGATCAAGAAGGTGTGTCACTTAAAGTCATAAAAGTGAAGAAGAGGAAAATGCAGGCTTGTATGTGTATATCATCAAAGTAATGGTCATGTTTTATTCTCTGCTTTTCCCAGGGCCATCTGTTAATTCAGTTTTTATTTTGGCATGCTGGTCTGTAAACACAGATAAATTGCAGGGCATGTGCTTCCCCTCTCCTTCCTCTCCCCCCCTCTTCCGAATTTTAGTAATTTTCCCCAAATGCTAAATGGTGTAGGAGTCTGAAGCTATTTAATTTATCAGGTTGTCGTATGTTTTCATTTCACTCAAAATTCTTCTCTTACCCCCCAGTCTTGAACATTGCTTTTCTCAGTATAAATTTTCTTCTTCTAAGAAAGGAAAACCAAAACCAAACTATAATTATGTTAAAAACAATCATCAGAAAGAAGCCTGGGAAGTACCATTTGGCTCTTGATTAACTGTGGAGTAGGAGCTGAGATCATGCCTGTGAAATTATGCCTGAGCTATAACTTACTGTCATGTTTACTTTTCATTTGCTGCTTGTCCTCAAAACTAAGATAAGGACTCCTCTGAATGATCTTGTTCAGAATTGCAGCAGTGGTGTTCTCCTTCTCTTGATCAGGAATGACAAACACAGTATCACAAAAATTGCACCTTGTGGGCTTCAAGGCAGGTAATTGCCTGAGTCCAAAAACCAAGTGGAGTTCATAGGTCATAAAATGAGGTATGTAACGTGATTCTCAATTCTCTTGCCTGTGTCAAGCCTGGTTTAGCAATTATTATTATTTAAATCTTTCATGATATGTTCTCAGATCTCCTTTACTGACAGAGCTGCTCATGTAAACTGTTCATTTCTTTTCTTGACACTGTCCCTTGCTCAGTGTCTTTCATCCTCAGTGGCCTAAACCATCTGTTCAACCTTCCTTGACCAGAAGCATGACGTAAAGTCATATTTGAGACTTTTTCACTAACTGGGGACATTCAGGATTTTTATTTCTTTCCATTTATGTTGTAAACACATGTTTTTTGGGAACTTCCCATCTCATCTACATTTTTTATAGACTCCATTCTGCCTATTCACATGTCCAAAGCCAGTGCTTTCTATGTTGTTGCCCAAATAACCAGTGAACAAGATACTTATCTTCATGCTGCTTCCAGTCAGTTCACTTCATTATTTTATTCTCTTTCTCTTGCACAAAGTTTATAAATCCCCTTATGCAGAAGCAAAAGGTCTACTCCTTGGGCCTTTGCCCACTGCAGGTCTCCTCTGAGTGCACTATAGCATCCACCATACCTGTACCTGCTGCCTTTAATCCGCATACCAACAGTTTGCTCTTACTGAAGGAGAGAGACTGCTGCAGGCTGTGACTCTGACTGCTTAAAAGACTATAATCTTAGAAAGGGTCTGTGTTAAGGAAGGCTATTATTTGAGGTAAACAACTGGCTGAAAGGAAGGCAGACTGAAGTAGAAACAAAGCCTGCACTTCTTCATGTTTCTTACAGAAATTTTTAAAAGCCTTTGCCACAGACAAAACCACACAGCTATTTTCTCACAGCTGTAATTACAGCTCACTGTCACACTAGCTGAACCAGCTCATCTCGCTGGAGAAGAATTAGATGAACCTATATTATGTCTAGTGCTTTTATGTTCCATTTTTATTCTCATCCCAGAAGCTGTCTCACCTGTGAGAGCTCCTGCTCAAACACTGCAGTATTTCTTAATGCAAGGGAAGCTGCAAACCTTGATCATTTCAGAAGATGAAACAAAGCAGCAACCTATTTGTACAGTTTAAACTGCATCAATAGAAGCTTCAATGATATGATTTTATACAACAGAAGAAGCTGCAGCAGTGCCACATCTTCCAAAACCTATGATTTCTACCTAACTCAAAATGAAGGTGAACCTTCAGCAGGTGGTTTGTGTTTGTGATCTGTATGATCAGCAAGTTGTATAACAAGTTCATCCTGAAACTGGGAAAAAGGCTACAGCACCAGGTTCTGTGCTGAAGATAATTTGGGCTGTGGGTCCAGATGGGCTATTTATTGTCCCTGCTCATGGATATGGCAAATGGATCAGAAAGACTAATAAAACACTATTAATGAGGCTTACAGATTTAATGCCCTTGATCACAAGTTAACTAGGACTTCACCTGCTGAGACTTAAGCAAAATAAATGTATTTCAAAACATTCAAAAAATGAAACTTACCATCATTTGGCTTTATGGCTGCTACAACAAACAACTCACTCTGGTTACAAAGAGAGAGAAACTCTAAGGATGCCATAAAAGCTGGTTTCACATTTGATATTAGAGTGCAAAAAGACAGTAACTCCCTTCCAAATTTCAGGACTGGGCAAAATACTGTGCCATTTCAGTTACTGTTCTACAAAAGATTAGATACACAACAGAAATACTGAAGTTTTCCACCGTGAAATGGAAAGGGCTCACACTGGTTTGCACTTGGCAGGAAAACACACACGTATTATCACAATCTGCAGGTACTGTTTTGCCAGATACCTTTTTTGTGCTTGTTACCAAAAAGCTCCAGGGTATTCCAAAGCTTGCAGAAAGATCATGATTTGGTTCTGTGTCTGGAAAAGAGGGTTTGTTACTGCTTGCTTGCTTGCTTGCTTTCTTGCTTGCTTGCTTGCTTGCTTTTTCTTGCTTTCTTTTTCTTTTTTTTAATACAGACTTCAAGTTTTCTGCTTACTTGGGGGTGATCTGAAAAATCTCTGAACATGCGGGGATCTGAAATTCATCTTTGTGCAATTTGTGAAATCAGGACTATTTTCTGATCCAGATGGAAGCTAGAAGTAGTTACAAGAGACTATAGAAATCAATCTTTTTTTATCTCAACAACACACAAAAATACCTGTTCCTTGTTGGCCAAGACACAGTTAATAAACCTTATTATTAGGTAAGCATCCTGTTGTGCCTGTCATCATACATGTCAAACTCTCCATAAAATAGGACTCGAAATGCAACAGTGGGGAAAGAATTAATTTCTGAGAAACGTGGGCCAAAATAACATTTATGCCTGTCAACCACCACCACAATCTCACATCATTCTTTTACTCAGGCTTAAAGAAAAAGCATACAGGAAGCTTAAAATAATTTAGAAACCCTTCTATATTGTCAGCAACTCAAATCTTGCTCAAACAAAGCTTCTAGCTAAAAAATATAATAAAGACAAGGTTTTTGCTGCTTAAAGTTGAAGAGAAATTTATGGGACTAAACCTCCGCATATTCTGAAAGTCTCAACCTCAGTATATACAAGCTGTTAATAGCAAATTATTGAAGCCCAGAAGGTAAAGACATAAGTGAATATTCACAGAAAGCCTTTACTATCCTGGATCTGCAGAGGTTACAAGACCTTTGACTATTTAACAAAAGAAGAGCACTAGCAATAAACCACCACAAAGGTTCTTTTGTGAGATTAGGATCACTTAACTCAATTCAGACCTCTATGTGACACAGGAAAGTACAGCAGAAAATGAGTTACTTTTCTTTTCAGTACAGAGCAGGGCACTATAAAAGCAGCTTTTACATCTGTTTTGAGATCTCAGGGTTTCTTCTGACACAGCAGCAGAATGAAGCTTAAAAGAGGCCTTTTATACAATCATTTGTCGGTCCAGGTGGCCTGCTCATGCAATGATTCTGCAAGGTTTTTTTTCAGGCTGTGCCTTCCTTGTCCTTTAACATTTCAATTCATATTGGAGACTCAATGACACAGCACTTGCCTACCAGTGCTTTCCCAGTTAGCTTTTTTAGACCTTTGGTTTTGGAAATTGTTAACCCATTTGAAAGAGCACACTCCTGCAGTAGCTTTTGCTTTCAAGTTTATCTAAGGAATATCGCGCTGCTTAATGTAGTACCTTGGGCAAGGCAAGCATGTACCATAAACTACCTAATTCTATTATCTAAGTGACTTCCTGAATGAAATAAATCCCAGTAACTGCTTACATATACTGAAGATACTAAGATTCAAGCTTCAAACTCAAGCTTGTTACTGTTTTCCACTAAGAAAAAGCCTCTTTCAAAGCTGTTGTTACCTAATGGGCAGCATTTATCCCAGAAGCAGGAAATTATAGGATCTCATTGAACTGCTGGGGTCTGATCTCTCAGGACCTGGATCAAAGTTCAAAACCTGGGTCTCTTTACACCTCCTTCTGCTGAAGCTAGGTCACTATGAACAGGGAAGGGGTAGATTCAGAGGGCTATAAAAAAAAAAAAGAAAATGAAAAAAAGAGAAGCATTTCTTCATACAGGGTGCTCAGAGTCAGTAGCTCTGGTTTTAGCAAACTCCAGTCTCTATGACACTGTTTTAGATACTTTCATAGATATAAGGTGCTTGAGGCCTGATCTGGTCCTTCAGGATTGGATCCTAAGATCTGATTATTTAGAGAAAATACATCCCTGTTACCTCTTTAATTACTGCTCTATATAAAATGAATTGATGCCATCAATGTGACACTTGCAACTATGAAGATTAAGACATTAGAGTCATCACTTCTCAGCTGTCGAGCAAAGCACAACTTCTCGCTCAGAGGAAGCATGTTTGGGAACTTACACACTCCCGTGGTTTCTTTTGTTATGTGACATTATACCAGTTTCACCTTAATTTCAAATTTGAATCATCTTGCACTCCTCCACGGATGAAGTCTTTTGTGCCTCTTCTTTGTATTCTGACTCGATGCCCATTCGCTTTCTTCATATTTACTGCTTGTGTTGTTCCAGTCTTCATTTTATGCTACTGAGGGAAGCAGAGCCCATGTACCTTGCAGGCTGTAGCCACTTGATTGAGTCTGTGCTAATATTTCAGCAGAAAGATTTTGAAAAGGTGTCTTGAAGTCTATGAACTGTTCCAGGGCAGGAGCTGCCAACACATTATACTGGTGCTGGTGGCTTTTCACTGCCTAAGCAAGTAAAGTATTTCCCTCTTCAAGTGCCCAAGGTCAGGAATATTTCTCTCCCTCCACTGCACACTGGCTTTATGAGAAATACCTGTTTTCCCTCTGGGGCAGGTTTTCACAGTTCCCCCACTTCTTTCTCTGTCTTGCACAGGTGTAAGAAAAGGATACTGGTGCAGCATTTATCTGTAGGAACAGAGCTGGTGCTCCCAGAGAACAGAGCTGGCATTTACTGCCACTGGGTGAGACAAGGGAGGGAAAAGATCTGCTCCAAGGAAAGGAAACAGTCTCTTTCTGATTTTATACTTAAAAAGCTGATTCTAATATTGTCGTTTCCCTAAGAGACTTCCAAGATAGACTACAACCGAAGAAAAGTATTTCTGATCTGCTTCTCACACATCATATTGCCTGTGCCTGCTTCTCCCTGGCCTTGCAAGGAAAAACTTCCAGCAAGTTCTTCTATCACAAGCTACTGCAAAAACTCATTAGGTCACCTCAGTGAGCTACAGTTACAGAAACTATCTGACTCTCAAGAGTACTTGAACATGGACAGAGTTCCCATCTGCAGAAGAACCACCAGCACCTGTAATACCTTCTAGCTGAGGGGGACGCTCCCATGGAGGACTCCTGTGCAGGCACGGTGCTGCGATGCCAGGATGCCATTTGCACCAGCCACATCCTTGACCTAAAGAGGAAACTGGACACAAAGATCTTTCCAAACATTATGAAGTACTGATGGGGATGGACCGCACCACCCCCAACACATGAGCGCTCCCTGAAAATCGCTACTAATTCAGCCTAATGTAAACACTACATTTTTTATTAGGAAAGGAAAAAGAACAAACAAACATAAAAATTACTCTGGCCAGTATGGAATGGGGCTTTTGCATTCCACAACCCTAAGAGCTATTAATCTAGCAAAAAACAAATCTAGACTAATCTTCCTAACACACTTTGTGGACAGCAAAGGAAGGTTCTTCCAGAGTCCAATTTATCTAGTCCCAGATACATGTCTCACAGGAAGGATGCAGCAGCATGTGGAGGTGGTGGGTTGTTTCCATAAAATGTGGTGACCAGGGAGCTGGCTTTGGATACATCCAGGACTTTGACTGGCAAAGTTAGCCAAATGCCATGGCTTCAGAGAGAAAGGTGGGAATGTTGCAATTCTGCAGCACATAGTTTAAAATCCCCTTGACAATGTGACAAATGAAAAATCAAAAGCAATTCTGAGTAAGAATGCAGATGAAGTGAATGTTTTCACATCTGATTTGTTTACCTTGCTTGTTCATAGGTGACAATGGGTGACAAAAGAAAAACATTAAGATCTGGAAGAGGTGGAGCTCTATACAACACACACAGAGGCACTGAAAAAAATCTGAGAAATAGAATTTGAGGAGTGTTTTTTTATAAGGGCATGTAGAGATAGAACAGGGGGTAATGGCTTTAAACTGGAAGAGGGGACAGTTAGGTTAGACATTTGGAAGAAATTCTTCACCATGAGGGTGGTAAGACACTGGAACAGGTTGTCCAGAGGAGTTGTGGATGCCCCTAGAAGTTTTCAAGGCCAGGATGGGTGTGGCTTTGAACAACCTCGTCTAGTGGGAGATACGCCTGCTCATGGCAGAGGGACAGAACCTGATGACCTTTAAGGTCCCTTCCAACCCTAGCCATTTAGTAGGTTTGCAGATGACACTAAGTTGGGTGGGAGTGTCAATCAACTTGAGGGTAGGGAGGCTCTGCAGAGAGATTTAGATAGGCCTGACTGATGGGTCAAGGCAAATTGCCTGACTTTCAACAAGGCCAAAAGTCCGGTCCTGCGCTTTGGCTGCAACAACCCCCAGCAGTGCTACAGGTCTGGGGAGGAGTGGCTGGAGAGCTGCCCAGCAGAGAGGCACCTGGGGCTGTTGATTGAAAACCAGCTGAACATGAGCCAGCAGCATGCCCAGATGGCCACGAAGGCCAAGGGCATCCTGGCCTCTATCAGGAATAGTGTGACCAGCAGGACCAGTGAGGTGACCTCACCCCTGTACTTGGGCTTGGTGAGGCCGCACCTTGAGCACTGTGTGCAGTTTTGGATGCTGCAGTATAGGAAGGACATTGAGAGGGTGCAGAGAATGGCAAGTAGGCTGATTAGGGGTCTGGAGACCAGGTCTTACGAGAAGAGGCTGAGGGAGCTGGGGCTGTTCACCCTGGAGAAGAGAAGGCTGAGGGGAGACCTCCTTGCTCTCTACAACTACCTGAAAGGAGTTGTAGTGAGGTGGGTGTTGGCCTCTTCTCCCTAGTGACTAGTGATAGCGCAAGAAGAAATGGGGTCAAGTTGCACCAGGGGAGGTTCAGATTAGATATTAGGAAAAATTTCTTCACTGAAAGAGTGGTGAGGCATTGGAATAGGCTGCCCAGGGAGGTGGTGGAGGCACTGACCCTGGAGGTGTTAAAAAAACAGGAAGATGTGGAGTTTTGGGAGATGGTTTAGGGGTCAGGAGGGGTAAGGCTGACGGTTGGACCTGATGATCTTGTATGTCTTTTCCAACCTTAATGATTCTGTGATTCTATGATTCTAATTTGTCTGAAAAATTGTGTGGCATTTATAGTGTTGGATGGGTAATTCCAAGACCTGCAGTCTTCTCAAATGCTCCGTGAAACACTGAAGTGAAAAATAATATAATTTCCTATTGAGATTTTCCTTATTCAAATATATTGGTCTTCCAGACAAGAATGACTCCTTAAGGACAGTAAGTGAGAAGGTATCAAAATATGAAATAATATAAAATAATATTTAAATAAAAAGTTTAATTCACTCTTACTTTACAGAATATTTAAGAGCACCTTACCATTTTACTGTTACTTCTAAAAAAGACCAATGGAATGATTTTAGCTGGTAAATTGTAGGAAACCTGTAGGAACAAATTGACACAAGCTAAGCAAAAGCACAGTAATATTTTGTACACCACAACTATAATCAGAATCTGGCATTGGTTTATTCAAATTTTGCTTTCTTGGAAGCAAAGCTTACATGTTCATAAACATCAAAATAAACATTGCTTAATTTTACAATTTGCTAAACAAATACTTTTTTACCCTGAAGGGCATCTGCAGAGCCATCTATTCATCTATTTGTCTGGCAGTTCTCCTGTTGACCAGTACTTTTTTAAACAATTTGTTCCCTTACGATTTTAATGGTGCTTTAAAATGTCTTCCAATATTGTGCAAGTCATAAGCAAGGCCCTCCCTTACATATTTTTTTTGTTCAGTACTCAACTAATGCAACTGTGAAAAACTATACATTTTCAGGAAAATGTTTTGATTTTGGTCCTGCAGTTAAAGACCTCCTATAACTGAGTTGTTTACATGGATTTGAACCACAAGCATGTACACAACAAAACCACTATACCAATGTTTCTTGGTCTATGCATAAAAAGTATGTCTTCTACTTAGACTAAAACATACAAAAAATAAACTACAAAAATTGTTTACACTTGATTTCAGCAAAAAAAGCTTTCTTCAAGAAAAATGACTCTTCTTTTTTTCAGCCATCAAAAAAGGAATGCAAGTAAACAATAAATACATGTGCTTTCTCCATATAGACATATTTACACTTGAGTCTTTGGCTTATGTTTAAGTTTCTTTATAAAGATCTTTATGTGATCCAGCCATCATTGCACATTAAAACAAAATAAGCCAGTTTTGTTTATTTTCTTTTACTATATATAATATATATATGCAACACTTGAAACGTATAAAGAATGAACCTTACTATCAATCTGCACTGTTATTGTACTTGAACAATGTATCAAAAGGAAAAAAAAAAAAAAGAAAAATTAATACCATTAGGAAATATTGATACATGCAACAGATGGTTGCTCTACTTTAATTGAGAGACGCTGCATATACAAACACTGAAAAGTCCTAATTTGCTCAAATCTCTTCTGACTCTGGTTTTCATTAAATAGTTTTTATGTGGCACTAAATGTTGATACTGTATACAAGCATAGAAACAGATTGAGTTATTTTATTAAGATACACAACTTCATAAGAAAAATACTTTGCATTTAAAATTTAAAATCCCTCCCACCCCTCCCTCTTCCCCTAAAATCTTTCTTCACAGGATCAAGAACTGTTGTCAAAACAGCTTATTGAGTTTCATGTATTTGGTGAACTTTGTCACATCCATTCTGACTAAGAGGATTCCAAGTACTCCAACGCAACATCGTAGCAGAAGCGATATTGCTCCTTTAAGGGAGAAAAAAAGAAAAGAGTTGTTAAAATAAATTTCTGAAGTATTAACAGCAATACCTATGAACAAGAATAGTCTTTGCTAACTACTGAGCGATTTCAATTCAAGCCTGACATCCTTGGCTCTTTTTTTTTTTTTTTCCCTACTACACAAGTATATTACCAGCTCTGATTTAAAAACTCACCCTAATCAACGAACTAGAAAAAAAAAACAACTGACCACAAAATGCAGTGATTTGTTTCTCTGATTTTTTCAGATTCTGAACTAGTTTATCAAGCATGAGAAATTCTCCTATCAGTCAGAGCATTCTTGCAAAGAAAACACCTTGACTGAGATACGGTTTATATTTAAGTTAGCTGATATTCAGCAGTTAACCAGTGCCTGCTGCTTGGACAGCCAGGGAATACTGAGCTGTGACAGAAAGCTGCTCTGAGCTCCCAGCCCATTTGTACAATCAAGTCGATGTAACATCCAAGAGATCAGATGCATATTTAAAAGAGAAGTTACAGCTCAAAATATCATCAGAGTTAGCATTTCCCGTTAACAAGGCTGCTGTTCAGAGCTGATACTGGGGGAGAGGAGGGAGGAAGGAGAAGAAAAACCAAGGGAATTAATTCAATCTCTATTGTCCTTGCAGCCTAACAAAACAAATCTGCTTTTGTGATTTATTTTTGTTTGCAAAGGAAGCCAGCATGATCCATCAGCAGGAAGTGGTGAGGGTATCTTAAAGGCTTTATCGCACTGCTCATTTTTGTTATCTGATCATCTCACTGAATGTGGGGCACATGACAGAGTTTTATATTGGTTTTCCTGGTTTGTTTTCTAACTAACGACACCTTGCTGCTGTTCAAGAGTTTTGAATAAAAACCCACACAACAGAAACACCTAACTACAGAAACTCAGTAGCTGCAGATTAAAGCTACAATGGAATCTAGGACTATTTTGAAATGAAATGTAAGTTTACAGAACATTTATCAGAAACACACACAATCTACCTTGGCCTCCCTTTACAGTGACACAAGTAACTTTCCATGTGATCTGACCCGTTTTCTTCATAGGAGTGAACTGAAATCCAAGCAGCAATTCAGCATGTTGTTTCTCAGATGCCTATGGCACAGCAGGCTGCAAAGTATTTGCAGCAAAACCAGCAATACCTAGCCCAGTGTCTCTGCTGCTACAGGATGCTCTGTTAACTTTGTAACCATCTTCTTAATTTATGTGGTGGCAAAGGATGGAAATGATGCACAGTATTAAACAAATCACGCCACCGAAGCTACTTGATACCAAGCAAACACCTGGAAAAAAAGCGCAATAAGGGAAGAGGGAGCTACTGCTATTTTGCTCAACATGCAAGTTCACAGGGTCAGAAACAATTTTCACTATGCATAAACTTCAAAAGGTTTTTAATTTCAATTGACATCCCTGATTCTTATGCTGTAGGCAGCCATCTGGCTGAAAAGTGACACTAGCTGCTGGCAGTGTGAAAGTCAAACGGCAGAAACTCCCAAATATTGTCTAACCTGCTTTCACATTCACCTACAGGAAGAAAAAAAAAAATCCAGTTGGGAGGATTTTTTTACATTAAACATTCAGTTTTCATGACTGCAGTGATCGCACGCATGGATATGCACCCATACTGTATGCATAAAGACTGACCAGAAGAGTGAAGGTTATTCTGAATTCTAGCAATGTACATACAAATATTTAGTCTTGTGATTTCGCTTATTCAGGCTCACATAGTTTATATTAATTCATTGTTTATATTGTTTACTATTTAGCTCAACTGTTGGACTCAATGATCGTAATGGTCTTTTCCAACTGAAATGATTCTATGTATCGATTTCCATGACAGTAGATCCAAGTCTTTGATTTTAAAGGTCTGAGGTATCATTTTGACTACTACAAATCTGAGCAACAAACACTAGCATTACTGAAAACAGATTCCAAAGCAGCAGTTGTTACTAACAAGAAAAATACTCACATCTCCATCTACTGATCTGGACTATACAGCATATTTCTACCAAGAAGAAATGCTTTGCCTTGTAAAATTTCAAGATGGTTTGTGTGACCACAACCTGCTGCAACATCTCTTCAAACAGACCAGGTTATTTTGGGAGATTAAAGTGCATTCTGTTAACTCAGAATGTTTTCTGTGAAAAGCATGGTACCACTACAAGAAAAGTAACATAAAATGCTTAGCCTGGCCACTCATGATGCTGGTTTGTGTCTACACTCAATAAATGTCCCTTTCTTCTTGTGGCCCAGCATAGGGTTGCTCTGGTTTGTGGGCACAGGACTGAGAATACAGCTTGCACAACAAGAGAGCCTCTGACTACCTGACTATTTGCAGCAAATCCCACAGGCAGGTGCTTACCGGAGTTTCTACCATGTTGGGTTTGCTGTTCCGCAAAGTCTTCACGGCGTGGAAAACGTCCACCACGTTCTGCCTTTTTACCATCTCAACCACAATGCCAATGGCACAGAACATCCCGCTCCGGCCACCGCCATTTCTGTACACAAGGGAAAGAGGTGGGTAATGTCACTGTGGCGTAAGAGAGCATCAAAAAAAGCATTTCAGTTCTTTCATTCTGTTAGCATGAGTGATTCCTGAGTCCTACAGGGAGACCAGGCCATAGCAGTATCCTTGCAGCTCCAGTGGGTTTGGTCTGAGACATTTACTGTTTCTGACCTTCCTCTGTTACTTCTTTTGAATTTTGCCCCTAGAGCCCACCATGCTCTGCTACAGCCTAATTTACATAGGCATTACAAATGAAAAAAATTAAGTTCAATGGCAAGTACTACACTGGGGGGATGGGGGGGGAGGGGTGAAGTTTAATAGCAAGTACAACATTTTCCGTTTAGTTCTGGAAAGAGACTCACTTAAATTATTCTATGGTAGGAGGATTATCCAGCCAGAGTAATGCTAAGGCTTCACAGATTTGATGTCTTGTTGACCTTTAGGGACACTTCTGAACTAATTTAATCTTCATTTCAAAGAAATTAAGGGAGTTATTTCTTCTTGTTAAGTTTAAATTAGCCATAAGGTTCAACAGATAATGAAGAGGGGTGGGTAGAAAAGGGCCATAAGTTAATTCTGAACATTTAAACAGAAGCCTTTCTTAAAAGTAATATGCATAATTTACTTAAAAATAAAATGCAAAATTCAATTTCTAAGTTCTAAACTTTATCTTTAAATAAGGTAGGAGAGAGATTGGTCCTTCTCTGCTTAAGGATAAAAAGATGCCACCTTTTCAAAATTACTAAACCACTGAAATATTAGGCTCAGATAAGTAGCCAGTGGTCATCTACCAACAGAAGTTTTAGAATCATGTAGTGTATTATAGACCTTGTCTCTGATTTCTAATCCCCATAGTTTTCATTCTAAAACTCTCAAAATATATCAGGCCTTCTGGAAAAAATGTAACACACGATACGCAAGAGAAACACAAAAATAACCATTTGGCACTTAGTATAAAAGACTTCCTTACTGAAACCATACAGAAGAAACTGATCTGTACACATTTTGTACCTGAAAAAACATGCTATCATGTACAGAAAGAGACAATACACAGTATGTAGCATCTTGTCTAAAACACTCATTCCCACGGTTCCTTGACCTAACACAGACAAATCCCAAAGTTGACCAAAAGCCAACCTACAGTAGTGGGTTTTTCTTTTAAATAAAATAAACAAGAACATGTGTAAAAGAATGCAGCCAGAAGAATACTGCTTGAACTGAAAACAAGAACTAATTTATAAGCATTTATTTGAAGAGCAGTGATTTGATTGTCTCCCAGTTACTCACAGGCAATGAATGATGGTTCTGCCCTCCCCTTCTTCACATTCCTCTTGCCATTTTTCAACCTGGAGAATTAACTTCAAGAAGGATCTCTTGGAAGCTGGTACATCTCTGTGAGAAGCCCATCCCAAATACTGGAATTGCTGCACCATCAGATAGCCTTCCTGTGGCTGAGGGAAACCAAAGAGCTTTAGGTCAATATGGCATGTTTAGATCTTGGTTTAGATAACCAAAATATAAAACTAACATGAAATTAAGTATTCATATTATGGACAGATTCCAACATGTATATACATTGCATGGTAGGGTCTTCATTAATTCCTATCACTTGAGCTCAAGGAAGATGTCAAAAAAGGGAACTATATAGAAGACATTACAGTTTATCAATCTACAGTTTATCAATCACTAATGTAACCTACCCTGACTTTTTCTAAATGGACAAATTCCCTAGATACTATGTGTCAAGGGTTTTTATCCTTAACAGCAATCATCAATAAAAACCACCACTGTTAAATTCTTAGACCAAAATAAATGAAGAGATATATTTTTGGCTGCCATGCATTAACTGACAATAATTAACATATATTTTTAATATATATTATAACTTCTAATTAAAAATTATTTTAATTAACATTATAAATAAACAATTAGTAGAATTGGTACACAAACACGACTATTTGCCTTGAAGAGTTCACTTTTTGCCAGACTATGACAGCCATGACAGCCTTGCTGCCAGTCTCTCAGTCTTCCATGTGTTAGATGGTACACAGGGAGAGCATAGCCTGTCACAAGAAAGGCCTCAATAATGGGAAGAATAAACAGTCTCTTCACTTTCTTGTAGCTAAAGAAGATGAAAAGGAGTAGGAATGTGGATTTTAGAAAAGGAAGAACAGAGTAAATAAATATTTAGATGCAAGACATAAAGGTGAAAAGGCATGGAAGACAATGATAAGTAGAGGAACTGAAAACCAAAACATCATAAAAAAGAAGAAATGGAAAAAATGAAATTAAGAAATAAACCAAAACCAGAGAGGAAGTCTCAAAATACAACAAAAAACCAGTACTATAGTGTAATATTTGCCAGTGTGCCTACACCTTAGCTTCCTGTAGTTTCCAAGCAAGGTATGAAGAGCTGAACATGTTTTTCCTAGCTCTGAATATATGCAAAATAAGGTTGGGATAAAAATACTGGTCACATGCAAACTGATTTCTGCACTTGGAAAAACGAAAATGTGACCAAAATAAAAGAAGAAAGAAAAAAAAAAAGAGAGACTGCTGGTTGACTGCACATATAATAGTGGCACAAGCATCAGCAGTTCATTACCTGTAAGCAACGTAAATAAGTGATTTACAGAGGTGAGCTAGAAGAGGAGACACTGCGTGACGAACAGCGTTTGAGAAGATGCCGTGATAGTGCGAAAAAATATGGGACAGCAAAAAGACAAAATGCTGCAATGTGTGAAAAAAGCAAACGAGAATGCAAGGCTGGTACTGCTACTGAGGCTGAAAAAAAGATTATGAATATAGGTCGAGGTGTGGTGGCACAGAACCCTTCAGAGGCAGAGGAGCTTTCAGAGTTTTTTCACACCTCGCTTTGCAGGGTGCCACAATCCTCCTTTTATGTTGTGGTTCTTGCATCTTAGGCTGAGAAGGTGCTGGATGCAAAACCGGCCTCACCACTCCTGCTCCTGATTCACCACAAAAGATGTCTTACGGAAGCTATAAATTAAATATTTGTCACTACCTGTTCACTACAGGGATATTTCTTTCACTGCACACTGAACAAAGGGAATACTTCTCATACATCTTCTGCTCATCAGGGAGAACATCACAGAACAACAGTCATTCACCTTACTGCTCTCTCTGCTTAGCATGCAACTATAGGAAAGTACTACAAATGAATATTAGATATCGATGCCTGACTGGCTCTTTCCTGGGTAATGTCGTAAGAACATTGGTATTTTACTGTTATTCCAATTTAAAAACCACAAGAGCCTCGAGAGTGTTAAAAATGCTGTATTTTCCCGTTAGGTATTGTTACAATAATGCTTACCCTTGTTAGGTTGCATATCCTGAAAATTCGGTTTATGACGTCACAGTCCATTGAACAAGACATGCATTCCACTTGGATGGGACCGTACCGCAGTATCCCTTCCTCGGGCCAGTACTGAGGGCAGCCCTGCACCAGAGCAAAACCAGGCATAATTAAATGGTAAGTTCCAACTTGAGCATTGCCTTGTTCCACTGCAGACATCTCACCTAACCTTTACTGAGTCACCTAGTGTTAATTAGTTGCTGTAAAGCAGAGACCAACTGTAAATCACTGCAACGCTCTACACTTCGATCATCTAGTGGATCCAGACTGATTAAAGCATGTGGATGGTACATGGAAACCTCGAGCCCCAAACTAACCTGTGCTAAGTCGACTTCATTTAACATCACAAGAGAAGTGCAGCCGTAGTCGTACACTAATCTCCAGAAATCTTTCACAGTGTTTGGTAAAGGATGCTGTGTGACAATAAAAGCTGCTGGCTGCCTGTAGCTCTGTAAAGGCAAATTATTTTATTAGCACTGGTAGAGGAATTACTTCATAACTCCCACTCAAACACTGCAACAGAAAAAAACATATATAATAGAACAAAGTTGCAACATCAATTACACCAGATTTCACCAAAGCTGATGGTAAAAATGTATTATTGTCTCCAGTAAGAACTAAAAAGTTACTCTTTTCACCAGAGAGTGTAGTGATAGGACAACGGGTAATGGTTTTAAACTGAAAGAGGGTAGATTTAAGTTAGGTGTTAGGAAGAAAGACATTCTTCACCATGAGGGAAGTCAGGCACTGGAATAGGTTGCCCAGGGAGGTTGTGGATTCTTCCTGGATGTACTCAAGGCCATGTTGGATAATGCCTTGTGCAGCCTGGTCTAGTGGGACGTGTCCCTGCTCATAGCTATGATTCTATTCAGGTCTGGCCTTCTGCTTTGTGACAGGCCAAGAAACAGTAAAATGGTGAATATTCTTGTAGGTGGATGGGGTTATAAGTCACCATTTTGAAGACACAGTGCTGGAACTGCTGCACCTAATGCACAGATCCCCAAATTTAACACCCATGCTGGTATCAAAAGCCATTTGGCTGTTTTTTTACTGAATCAAGTAGAGTGAATTAATGTAGGTGAAAGACATGGCAGGGCAATTAAACCACTTTTGGTATGGAAGCTTGCTTGTTTCAAGATTGATATGAGGGATCTTCACATGCAGTTTATCGACCACCCTTGAAGAACAAAGTGCAAGGCTCAGAAGGAAAAAATACAACTCTTTTCACCCTTGGACTTGCTGTAAATTGTGATGATAACAAATTAAAGTCTTATGCATCAGTACTTGTTTGACAACAGAATAAGGAGGCTGACAATTGTTTATATGTTTGTTACCCTTTGCTAATGCATGTTGGAAGCATACTAAGGTAGTAGCAGCTTGTGTCCTAGTTCCTAGATCTGCTCAGGAAGCAAAGAGAAACAGCCAGTATCGATTCTTCCCTTGTATACTTAAGAAATAAAACATGCACTAGTTGATGCTTTCCTAGCCCTCTTTGCAATAATTTTTGCTCTTTCCCAAGATGAGAATGTACTGAGTCTGCACTGATCAGCTTTTCAAAAAGACCAGGCAGGAGATCCGCTGTCTCACTGGGAAGCAGACACCTTCTTGTGGGAACACAGGGACAAGTATATTGTAAAAAAGGGAACGTTTCCATTTCTGTTTTGCTACAGAGAGTCCCCTTTCCTTGCCCAGCAGTGGGGTCCCCCTTGCTGGATAAATCAGTTTAAAAAGAAAAAAACCAAACCAAGAAAAACCTTTTATTACTTGAAGTTTTAACCCTATACTTAAAGCCTTGCTATATGCCTTAATTGTACTACATGACTTTTTTTCTGTTGCTTTTTTCCTTTTATTACTACCATTTCTGGCTTTCCTTATTTGCCTCTGATTTCTCACCCATTAATGCATTACTTGGTTCTGTCCCTGAATGCCACACACTGTTACACACTCAAGAGTCCTCCTGCACCCAGCTGCCCAGCCTGAGTGGTCTTCCTTTCTCCCAAAACAACACTCCTCTATGCAGCTGGGTTGGTTGGTCCATAACACATCAATTTTATCCAGGTGCTCAATGTAATTTTAACTGCAATTCTAAACAATTTTGATTGCTACCAAAATTGTGCTCACTGTTTTAATTCATCCACTCAGCCCCAGTGACTCCCTAATAGACTGGTCTCACACATGCTACTCCTCCATTTTTCTGGCACAATAGCTAATTGTGAGATTAGGGACTGCATTTTGCCAGCAGTTCAAATGTTCCCTGCACTAGCTCAGGCAGAACTCTAGGATTAATATACCATTCAGCCCGGCAGATTTCTGCTGCTATATGCCATTTTATTCCAGCTCTCTCCTTGACACGGCAGTTTCTGACAGCATGTCATTTCTGAGGAAGGAGAGATGCTCCTGAAAATCAGCCACTAAGTATTTACTGTAAAGGTGGCTTTAGAGGTCTAGCTTTGGAAATGCTAATGGCAGGCACAGGCAGGTATCTTACAGCACACGTGATGAACTCCTTTATCGATCAGACACCTATAACCAGGTTCACCTCCACTTTTCCCATTAATTCAGCTTTTCTCCTGATAATACTCCTGTCACTCGAACTTCAAATTTAAAGAGCTGCAACACAAAATAGGAACAAAAAAAACCCCAACCCTATCCCCAAACACGTAAAAGAAACTTTTTTTTTTCATTCTTCCCCTTTCTCTCCTGCCTCAATATACATAGCTTTTTTTTTTTTTTTAAATAAAATAGCAGTAGTAACCTCATGCTCAGGTAGGTAACATTTACTTCCTGATAAAGAGCAGATTTTTGAGATTCTGTTGAGATTTGAAGGACTGGAGACTAGAGCTTTATATAATGCTGTTTAAAAGGGGTGATTTCCAGTGGGTTTTACAAGGATGAAAAAGACAAACCTTCTGAACAAGAAACAGAAACTGGTGGGGTTTCTTACTCATTCCCCCCATCCTTTGTTACTGGGTACTATGAAAGAATTACCCTTTCTCAAACCAGCAAGTGTTCTCTCTCATACTACACAGCTTTTCACAGCACACTGCATAGACAAAGGAGATAGTCTCTTACGTCCATAAGAGCAGCATTGATGTAGTTGCTGCTCTCCCCATCAATGGTAATTAAGAAAGGCAGACATCTGTCAGGTGGCAGCATATCCATGAAGCGGTTCTTGTCATGGTTCCTTGGCAAGCAGGCTATGCTGCAGTCCTCTGCTTGCAGGCGAGGGGTCACAGAATTCAGGGTCTAAGGAAAAGAGGACACTGTTGAACTTACAGACAATGGACACAAGATTCCTCAAGTTTTAATTTAAAAATAGCTTCTGTCTGTCTTATGGACATGTTGGGAATTTTCAAGGGGGGTTAAGCTGCAGGTGTAAAAGGTGTTCCATGTACCACTGAACAGATTCCACAGGACACCACCCTCTCTGAAAGGAATAAAACAAGTGGAGCCTTTGGAGCCTTGATGAGCTTTGCCTTAGCTGTGCTAATGCTGGCCAGCACTCCGCAGCTCCTAGTCAGTGCTCTTTATTCTAGACAGATACTTACTGCAATTCTATTCAAGGGAATCTATTCAATATTTCAAACAACTTTGCCAACCATGTAATCATGGGTGCTGTATTTGTGGACTAAAAGTAAGGCACCAAATGCTATAAACATGACATGAAAACCCTTTCCCTTGAAATAAATTACCTAGAGGCAAAAAAATTGTTATCACATGAAGAGTTAGTAGGAACTGTGAATACCTGAAACTCATCTTTGAGATGCGAAGAGTTTGTCTGAGAGTCTATTCTAATCATATCAAAATAAGCAGCTTTGAATTCACAGACAGGAATAGCAGTTTCTCCACACAGACAAGCTTCTAGAATGGCATCATGAATGAAGATGTACTGCTCCTACCAAATTAGGCAAAGAAACAAAAAATATAGCCATTTAAACACAATATCCCTTTCCTTCATTTAGGATAAAGAGATCTCCTGCACCCTGTAAAACTCATTCAAGGTAGTGTCCATCAAGCCATTAAATAACACTTTAGTACAACCACAATCTTGTCCTAATTGGGATGCAGTTAACAAGGATGTTTTATTCAGAACCAATTTAAATTTAGTAAGACTTAACAAAATGGGCATAGCAGTTTATTTAACAGGAAGTTTTCAGTTTTCTTGTGGTGCCTGTGGATTTCTGCATATATGTCAGTGACTTGTTGTCCTTACTAATTTTATTTTTTTAAAAATAGCTTTCAGACATATAATACTAGCAGAAAGTGTAAATTGCTTCAAGCATTACTGATGTAATTAGCAATTATTTGGCACGCTGCATTCTCCTTACGCGTGAGCAAACTAGTACACCAATTGTCTGATGGCAGGCTCTAGGCCAGTAATAAACTCAAGATGGGTCCCAACAGAAACAGTGTTTCTTCCTGTTCTGTTCTTTTTTCTGATTTGCCTTGAGACACTCTGAGTCTTAGACAACAAAATTACTATTTCAATCAGGCCTCCCAGCAGTTGTTACACAACACCTGTTATATTACTCACCTCAAGATGTAAACACTGTCCATACAGCAAAGTGTGAGAACTGTGCCAGCCTCACCTAGTTTTTGTGGATATCAATGAGGTTATTAACAGCACAAACTTTATTGTGTGTCTGTAACAAGAGCACAGGTCTGGGGACTGTGGTCTTATTTTGGCTGTACAGCCTGTGCTGCCTTACTCACATAGCTATGGAGCTATTGCCACCACTTCTTCTAGAAGAGCATCACAAAAACTTGCTGCAATTACAGCTGTATTTTGCTGTGTAAGTATGAACCTCTGCGAGAAGATGAGCGGAAAGAGGCAAAAGGGGGAGAAAGAGAAAGGAGCAGCAGAAGGGGTATTAATTCACATGCAAGAGCAGATTAAACTGGGATGGTTGAAGAAGCCACCCTGTTAACACTCCCGTCCACACATTTCCCAAAGCTTCATGGCCACGTACTGGGGGGAGTTTGCCAGGAACACTTATTTGTTCAACTGCCACAGGCTGCCCCATGGAATAAAGACTGCACCAAATTACATTGATATGCCTGGCTGCCAACTGCAGAGACTTGCATGGGTTCACATTCAATATTACAGGTGAAATAACTTCTCAGGTAGATGTCCACATGGAGATCAGGAAGGAGAACTGGAAAAGAACTTCAGGTAACCTGTTTTAATGTAAATCAATAACCTAAGTTTCTATGGAAGTTCAAAGATAGATAGAAGAATGGGAGCTGTTACAGCTTCAGAACTAAGGCATTGTTTTTACTGTGGAGCTGCTGAAGGCATCAAGAAAGACAAAAAAGGTAGAAAAGAAAAAAGGCTTGACAATGAGGTTAATAAAGCAAATAAAAATGGAATTGAAAAGGGAGAGTGAAATGGATGGAAAGTTCCACAGGTAAGTCAAATTATGGATAAAATGGTTGGGGATAGTGAAAAAATTGTGGCAACCCGCTGAAATTCCAACCTAGAGTTGTTGGAATTGCTGATATCAGAGCTCAGGAGAGATTTGCCAGACAGGCCTACTGTAGGGTATTCCCTAAAAAATCCTCCTTGCTTTCTTTTTGTTACAAAGTTAGGCAAGCACTTTTTTGTGTGAAGACTGCAAGAGGTTGCAGGTTTGTTGCACTAACTTGGTTCTGGGCACTGTTCGCATTAGGCAATGCTCCCCAGCAGAGATAACACCTCAACAGGGCCAGTGCCTGCTTTTTTTGGAATAACAGTGAAACCCTGACCTTGCACATTCCAGAAAGCACTAGGTGCTTTGAAGGTTAACTGCCATACCTCTGTCTGTACCATGTTGATGCGACGGGACCGTAAAGCTTTGACACAGTTGTAGATATCCACAACACCTTCTCTTTCTGCCATATCTAACATGATATCGATCACAATATAACAACCTGTTCGTCCAGCACCAGCACTAAAGAGAAATCAGTAAATACTGTTAGGAATAGTCCCATGAAAACACCTATAAACTTTATAAACCCATTACCAAGAGCATTTTTATAAAGTCATTCAGTTCATGACCACTATCCAATTTTTATCTTCTCTCCTTCTCTTCATAAAGTTCTTTAAATCTGCTGATGTACCCAAAACACCCATTTCCCATCAGATTTGACACACTAAGTAACAGCAAAAAAATTGTTTTCCTCTTTTTATCACCCAGATCAATAGACTAAAGATGATTTTTAAATGATATATTAAAATAAGAAACTCAACTGTGTGTTTTACCTGCCAAGCTCTAAGCTGGTTCAGGAGTCACATTTAACAGTATCCAGAAGAATCTTGACTTATTTTAATTTTATATAGAGCTACAGACAGTTTTTGCACAGTGAATTAATAAAATCTGTAAAGATTGAGTAACTTTACCTACAGAACATAATAAACATTTGATAGTGAAGGAAAATTCTATTTGTCAAAGGACTGTGTCCCAACAATACAAACCTTGCAAAACTTTCACAGGAAAAACAACACTCTGTATTTGTTGCCATTAACCTCATTCCATCTTTCTTCATTTACTTGTTTACTTTGATTTAATTTAATAATCTGTTCAGACATTATATGCAATGTCAAGCTTTCAAAACAGCTGTATCCACACTTATTCTCAAATGCTGTCATAAAATTGTTGTAGGCTACCTAACATGATAGCCTTAAGTATCATATGATTTAGCTGGTGCAGCTCTTGCAGGAAAAAAGAAAATTCTGGCTATTCTATTTATGAAAAGTGCATTAGAATCCATTTATTTCCAAAAGTTGTTGTAGACAGCCAAATCCTACCACAGTGTGAATTAGGCAATTCAAAAAAGGAACAACAAAAACAAAGCACTTCAAAATGATGGATGTTTCACAAGAGACTACTGTAAATGCTCACATACACAGTTGTGGAAAAAAAAAATCAGTCTATCTCTTCTCTACACACCTGCAATGGACAACAATAGGCCCTGCACTAGGAGGGTTAGATAATTTGACTCTCCGTATAAAGGAAAGCAGGCCTGTGGCATTGTAAGGAACTCCATGATCTGGCCAGCCAGTGAAATGAAACTGTTTAACTTCACGGATTTCATTGTAGCCCCTCTGTAAAGAGGAAAAAAAAAAAAAAAAGGTTATGAAATTCAAAGTATTTCATAGACAATATTCTCTGACTCAATAACACACACCTAGAATCTACACAATGTTTTCATCACTTCATAATTTATTTAAAGCAAAGATCACACAAAGCTTTTTTTTTCTTCATTTTGAAGCTTAAAACTTTTACCACTGCCATTACGTATGCTAGTTTTGCCTCATTAGATTATTTTTTAAAGACTTAGATGCAATTTGCACCTGTTTGCAGAAGTTTTGCTAATTTACACAGTAGCCTGCTACATTTGCAGGCAAGTATAGTGATTTTCCAGAAGACCAAACCGTATCACATATATTGCATTCCCAGAGTTTGTTCTTTGATGAAGTGAGATTGACTCAGCGGCACTCAGGGCAGAGTGAACGGGGATGAGTGACAGGAATGACTCATAACCCGGTACAGAGATGAGGTGACTGTCAAAGGGGTGGGTAGTAGTTAACAATTCTGGGGAAATTCGAAATCCCACAGCAAGATGTGTTTGGATAGTTCAGATGCAACACATTATTCCCACAATGAGGTAAGGCTGCCTAAGATGTGGACCTGCTAACCAGACAGAGTGATTTAGTATTGTACAGGAGCATACTCGATCCTAGCCTCCCTCCATTCTCCTTGCTACCAGGGAACGGTGCTTTGCCGAGCCTTTTCAAAACATGCTCACCCTTCCCAGAGTGAAGGTCCTGACAACGTACTCCGCAAGGGGCTCCACCTCGACACAAGTCACTTTGAAGTCACCATAAACTTCTGTGTCGTCAGGCCAGTACTTGTAACACTTGACCTACATAGAAAATGGGAATGCATTTTACACCAAAGGAAATAAAAGTTTGAGGATACATTACTACATGTACTGCAATGCACCACATTTATTTCTGAAATGACCATGCGCTCATATGGCTTGACACAGCTAATGGTCATTCTGTCAAGTTAAGCACTAGCTACAAGGAGTTTCCACTGCTTTGCAAGCTCTACTTAAATGCAAAATTTATTTCTAAATTAGCTTCTTTTTTTTTTTTTTCATGCTGAGCTATGGAATACATTCCCACTTACGTTAAACTGGGATGCATTTCATAGCAGTAATCAAACTGTTGCAAGTAATCCCAGATACTTTATATTATTCCCTGAGGGATGTGTTACCGCTAAACTGTAAATAATTTGCTGATTTCTAGCCACTGAAATAGAAGTGTGTTTGCTCACTAGTCCACTTACTCTGTTGGAGTGGCTCAATATGCAAATCTATTTTGCTGAAATATGAATTTTGGATTCAGACCATTTTTCACTACTCAAGAAAAAAACACAGCATCAAGGTGGATCAAGAACTGGTTGAAAGGAAGAAATCAGAGAGTTGTAGTCAATGGGGCAGAATCTAGTTGGAGGTCTGTGACTAGTGGAGTCCCTCAGGGGTCAGTACTGGGACCGGTGTTGTTCAATATCTTCATCAATGACCTGGATGAGGGTACAGAATGTACCCTCAGCAAGTTTGCTGATGACACTAAACTGGGAGGAGTGGCTGACACACCAGAAGGCTGTGCTGCCATTCAGAGAGACCTAGACAGGCTGGAGAGTTGGGTGGCAAGAAACCTGATGAAGTTCAACAAGGGCAAGTGTAGAGTCTTGCATCTGGGGAAAAAAACATAATGTACCAGTACAGGCGGGGGGCTGACCTGCTGGAGAGCAGTGTAGGGGAAAGGGACCTGGGGGTCCTGGTAGACAGGAGGATGACCATGAGCCAGCAATGTGCCCTTGTGGCTAAGAAGGCCAATGGCATCCTGGGGTGCATTAGAAAGGGTGTGGTTAGTCGGTCAAGAGAGGTTCTCCTCCCCCTCTATTCTGCCTTGGTGAGGCCACATCTGGAATATTGTGTCCAGTTCTGGGCCCCTTAGTTCAGGAAGGACAGGAAACTTCTTGAAAGAGTCCAGCGCAGAGCCACAAAGATGATGAAGGGAGTGGAACATCTCCCTTATGAGCAAAGGCTGAGTCTCTTTAGCTTGGAGAAAAGGAGACTGAGGGGTGACCTCATCAGTGTTTACAAATATGTTAAGGGTGAGTGTCAGGAAGATGGAGGTGAGAACAGTGCCAGAGCAGAGATATGAGGGTTGGTGAGGAAGGAGGGGGAGGAGGTGCCTGAGCAGAGATTTCCCCACAGCCCATGGTGAGATGGCAGGCTGTTCCCCTGTGGTCCATGGAGGACCATGGTGAAGCAGTCCGTGAAGGACCATAGTGGGGTGGATGTGGATCTGTAGATGGTGAAGGACCATGGTGGGGCACATGTATATCTGCAGCTGTGGAGGACCCCACGCCAGTAGAGGTGACTGTTCCCAAAGCAGGCCGTGACTCTGCGGGAAGCCGACACCCCACACTGGACCAGTCTGCTCCTGAGGGACTGCACCTTGTGGGAGGGACTCCTGTCAGAGGCACTCGTAAAGGACTCTCTCCCATGGGACAGACCCAACAGTGGAGGCTGTGAGGAGTCCTCCCCTCGAGGAGGAAGAAGTGGCAGAATTAATGTGTGATGAACTGATCTTAAACACCCACTCCCTGACCACCTGTGCTGCTGAGGGGCACACAGGAGTGAAGTAACTGGGGTGCGGGGAAGATAATTAACATTGTGTCTTGTTTTCTCTTTCTCCTCTTCTGATAAATTAATTATTTTTTTTTTCCTCCCCCAGTTGAGTGTGGTTTGCCTGTGACTGTAACTGGGGAGTGAAAACCTTCTTGTCCTTGTCTCGATTTCTGAGCTTTTAGTTGGACTTTCTCCTCCCTACCCCACAGTGGGAGTTGGGGGGTGAGTGAGTGGAGGCCTGGTTGTTACAGGCTGGGCCTGAACTGTGACACAAAATACTCCAGCCCACAACAATGTCAGGACTATCAACTCTTCCCCTTTCCCTTCCAGGGATGCAGGGCTATCATTCAGAATACTCTTCCACGTTCTCTTGGTAATGTGTCTTGTTAGCAGATTTTTCTTCAGGCTTGTAGCATTAAATGAAAAACAAAGCAAAAACTTACTCTTCCAACTTCCACTAAATTTGTGACCATCACAACACAAGCTGATTGCTCCTGCCATATCATTCTCCAGAAATCATACACAGTCTCATGAACTGGACCTGTAAGAAAAATCCCAGGTAATACTGTGTAACAAAAAAAGTCAAATCAAATACTAAAAATAAAATCCAGAGCTCTACAGAGCTGACACACATGAATGCACTTGTTCAGAGATGAAAGCTTTGTGAAACCACATCATCATACCATCACGCCAGTTTCCAGACTATATTGTTATTTCTAACCAATGCTGAATCTTCTCAGTTTAACTGAATTACCACTTGAAAGAAACAGATAGCAGGTGTTTCATGTAGCAAAACACCAGAAGTTGCTTGAAAACTACAAGGACACCACAATGTGTGACTACATCTATAGTTACTTTTCTAGGTTTGTTATACATTTGTTTAATATAATTAATTGAGTGTGAGTTTCTTCAGATGTTCACTGAGGAGATGTCCACACCAGAGTGAAGTATCAGTCAGGAGGGTTGGTGGAACAGATCCTGTGCATGTATCATTCAGCTCCTGGCTAAGTGCACAAGCACGAGTAGACGTGGAACCATAAACTTCCCACTGAAAGGTATTGAAACTAACTTAATCATTCTGTGAAGCAAATGAAGAGCACTTGTTTAAGCCCTGCCTCCTGCTCTGCTGCAGACAAGCCATGTTCAGTTAAGTGATGGAGGCTTTTACCCTGATGCAGTCATCTCAGAAATTGCTCCCTGACAACAGCCCAGAAGTAGTATAAATATTACTGCACACAACACAAATCTAAAGACCCAACCATATTCCCTCATATACTAGATCGAAGACTGTGTTACTAAAGCAGCAATAATTTTTTACATGCTATTATGAGCAATGATTTACATAGCAAACCAGAAACAAAATAAAAAGGTAGACTTAACTGCCACAGAGAGACCTGTTTAGACAGCACTTACAGGAAAAAAAAAAAAAAAAGAAAAAATAGGGAGTGGGACATAAATTTGAGTATCGTGCTTTAAAACAAGCCTTTAGTTTGCCTTTCCTGTGTGCAGCTATAATCAGCCAATGGCATAAATAGCAGGATATTTTCAGCCACCTATCTGATTATATTCACAGATCAAATAATCACACATCTAAATCTAATTATTTTTTCCTTAACTCATAGCCTCTGATATTTCATTGCAATCTTAGAAAAATCTGGTTTTCCTCATTGTGAGGAGTTTTATCAGAAATACAAAATGAATAATTTCCATAGATATTCAATTTTCCCCTGTAACTCTCCTTTTTATTAGCAAGGTGTTGTATGAGAAAGATTTCCCTCATTTCTTCCTATGAAGAGGCTTTGTCCTTCTCAAGCCTTATTTTACCCAGATATTCTGAGACAGAATTTAATTTATCACTACTATCTTCACCACCTCCATCCTGGACTAAATGCTAGACAGTAAAATAATACATTGTAATACGGAAAGAAAAATGCCTCAAGACCTCTCTTCTCTGTCCACATGCCTCTTTTCTCTATTCATCTTCATAACAGGAAATCATAGTAGTAGCTTCTGACTTTATCAGCTGAATTTATCTCTGAAAGAGCTGTTCAATAGCTAATTAACACGATAAATTAGTGCAATTTTTGCATTTATTCACATTCCAACTGAATATACTGTGTTAATTTCACAAGATGACAACTCAGTATTGTATATGCTTTATTTTAATCTACTTCCATTTTATCAAAACACTGCTGAACACTACAGACAACACTTTTTTGGTTTGATTAATGCTGGCAGATTCTTACCTTGGGTTGCAATGTAGTGACTTGGTCTCTGATATCCCTAAAACAGCAATATAAGTTGGTTTGAGTACTATATTATTAACAGAGAGGGGAAAAATAAAAGCATAAGGTACTACAGAATTCTTATCCCTAGACAATATTTTCAAAACAAACCAATATTTAAGAACAGCATGAAGCTCAAACCCTAAAAAAACCTGTTACTACTGATAAGGTTTGAATGACAACAAATAAAACGGAAATAAGAACATCTGACTTGAACAGACATTGTCGTGTACTGGGAAAGAGTGTTTTAAATGGGATCTGTGGGCCTAAAAATTAGTCCTCTATTGATATTCTCTCCCCAGTTGAATACATTGGGGTGTTTATTTAAAGTGTAGCAAAAATTCTCTTCGCAATCAGATTGTCTCAATAGTTGATCTGCGTTACCAAATAATCCAATATAAAAAAAATACACACCTTTTAGAGAAATACTGTAAGGCCCAGAGAGGGATGTACCCAAGCCATAACTAACCAGGACAGACATTTTCACTGCTAGAGCTGGGCACTCTGGTGTGTGCATAAAGCTAAGTCCCTACTGTCATCAAATCTTCTGCAAAATATTTTGCACTAACACCCAAAGTGTGTGTTAATTGGACATGATATGCACAAGTATATACACTTACATATATATCTATATATCTAGCTCGCTAGCTAGCAACATAACCCTACACAAGTAAGCCTTTCCAGTTAGCTGGGTCTAAGCCAATGCTAGCAATCCTGTACAGCATTAATCATCTGCATAAAAACTACAAGACAAAGAGATTCTACTCTTGAGGAAATAATTCAGAATATATTTTGACCAGTGCCAGCAACATTAGCTGCAAAGAAGAAGCGAACTTTAGTATTGCTGAAGAAGATAATACAGAATTTTGCAGTGTGCAAATGTTAAAGAAATAACTCAAATTATTTTCTAGGTTACAGTTTTATTAGCCCACTTGATTCAAGTATTGCATTATAGGGAAGCATAAGCCTTTGCATTCCCAGTATTCACAAGATGCTGCTAAAGAGAAGGATTTCAATGTACCCAAGGAGTTTACATCCCCTTCCACAGACTGCTTCATTATGCTCTCTAGAGTGAGAGCACCTTCCTCTGGGGCTTATGAAAAAAATTCTGAGTATCTTACTTCTGGCTTTACAAGAGACTAAGATTGCAACAAATGACTAAAAAATTTTTCTCAGGATCCTTAATACCAAGTCCCAGCTTCAAAAGATGAAAATGGAACCTTTGCTATGCTGTTTTACACTCAGTAATGCTTTCCAGAGAAGGTAAAAGTGTCACTTCAAAACTGCGAAGTGCCAGTTTTAACTTGTATCTCTCCTGTCTAGTTATAATGAAATTCAATTTACTCCTAAATAACAGAAACAATGTCCTCAAGGAACTGAATTATTACAAATCTGGGAGAGTTTTCTTGTTTAAGGCTGCAGGCAAAATAACATGGGTCTAACACTTCACAGACATTGCTGTGTAAAAATATCAAAACAAAAAGACAGTGATATACCTGGAGCTAAATCTTTATATCCTGGAAAGTCAAGAGGGTCTTAAATATTTTATCAACTAGAAGTGGACAGGAAAGATCAGTAAGGTGCAATCATAAAGAAAAGTAACCAAAGCCAAGTATTTTAAAAACACTTGTATTAGCTATTCCAGTATCTTCCAAATTACTTTAGAATTATTTTCAATACTGTCCTGGTTTGAGCCAGGATAAAGCCAGTTTTTCTTTTGCTGATTCCTTTTTTTCTTTTCAGTGAGCTTTCTTCAACTAGCAACTGCTAGTCCTGCTCAAACCAGGACAAATACAATAACTTGTTTATTTCTAAGGTGTTAACTGGATAAAAGTTATATTTAGTTAGTCAAAACATCTGTAAGAATTTGTTCAAATCTCCTGTTTGTATCAGGGTTCTTTTTTAAATGTATAATTTAGTTTGCATTTTAATCAAAGCATGGATTTTAAAACTTCAGAAGTTTTCTGCAGAACCAAGGAAATGTCTACTATGTTAATATATTTATATAAATAAATATGACACCTTTATACTTATGATATAAATATATATGTTTGTGTATATACTTTGTAATACCTAGATTAACACTTTAAAACAAATGTCAGCTAAATGTTGTTTATCTAAACTGTGGATAAAAACAAACACCCCTCCCCAAGGCCATAATCCCTCCCTTTTTGCCAAACATATATCACAACTACTTCACAGGTACATTTTCCAATGACTACAGCATACTATCCAGATTTTCACGTATAAATAAGGAGAGGAAAAGAAAAGTTGGTAGCCAAATAGCCAAAATCATCATCATAAACGAAAACAACAACTGAACAGCAAATTCTCTTTAACAGATGGGTTCACCTGAGCTATCTAACAATATCTAATATTCAGAGCTATGTTAAAAGGCTAAAATATCTTTTCAAAACGGGTACAAAAATATTCACACAAAAGGAAATTTTTTAAAGGAACAGATGAGACAAATTAGATGAAGCATGCATAGTTATCTAGTGACAAAAATAGAATAGGAAAGTAATTAATAACAATATCTATATTAAATATTTACAATAGGATGCCATTATTCACATATAGTGGTACTTACATCCCTGTACAGCCAAATCTACAGCCCAAACCAAAGTCAGATGTGAAAGAAAGCACAACAATGTCAGTGAGTACTAGGACGTAGAACAAGGAAAGTGTACATTTTGTTCTTAATAAAAGAAAGCTTTCAATAAATTTGTAGGCATAACATGCAATAGTTTCACATAGAGAAGCTGGCAAATTGAGAGGGAGAAAGCTGTGTAATCCACTCACATCTATGTAGTTGGCATTAATGTAATCTGAAGATGGATCATCTTCAACAGGTTGCAAAATCACCCTGGAGTGGTCATCTGTAAAAACCAAGTGGTTATGGTGCCTTTTTGAAGTGTGATTTTTAAGTAAGGTATTAAGGAAAGTTGTCTAGAAAACCGGTATCAGCTGGCATAAGCACCTAATAATTTACAACCCGTAAATGGTCACTGTTTACACAGAATTACAAAGAACCATTTTGTCTGAGGTCTCCAATTACTTCAGAAACATTCACTAAACTTCATTAAGTGTAGTTGAAAGGTATCACAGTTACGCATGGTTAAAAAGATATAAAGAAACCAAGTTACTTGCTCAAAGTCCCTTTCAAAATTAGATCCACTGATGGAAATCTAGAAAACCAAAAACCATGATTACTGTTTCCTTTCTTCTGACCCCAGCCTGCTTACATTTGTATGGAGACATTAAAATAGTAAGTTAGGCGTGGTTAGTGATGCACTATGGATCTGATGAAGAGGTAACTCCACCGATTCAGGGACTTCTCCAACAGCTTCCTTCCTGCATGTTTGATCTCATGTGAAAAACTGTACAAACTGCATTATGCCAGGGGACGAATCTAACTATTTAAACTCTACGCGTAAAGAATAGAGACAGAACCCACTATTTTTTGTCACATCTTCCAATCATCAGTTTTACACAACTGCTATTCAGGTGTATCAGCTATAAATCCCATGGAGTTAGAAAAGTTTTGAAGCTGTCAGATTTACCTGAAATAAGTTATAACAGTAGAAAACTACCACAGCATTTACATCCAAATGACTGCCAGCTTGTCGCTGTTACAGAATTACCACAGCTCGCACAACAGAGATGCAAATACAAAATTCAGCCTGAGTTATAAAAGAAAGTTCAACTTTTGTGGACAAAGAAAAAATGCTGGAAAAGGCACTGTCCTCCTTCTCTGTGTGGGATAGTTAGGAGCTATAGCACTTGAGACTTGTAAAGAGAAAATATGGCACGAGTAATACATGACTTCAGCGACTGCTTAAACCAAGCACACCGATACTCACATGCTATAATGTTTCCATAGCGGTTCTTTGTTCTGTTTTGATCCTTCTTAGCGACATCCCAAGAAGCTGACTGCCCCTCAAAGAAACTCTATAAATAAAAATGTTCCGAAAGAAAACATTCTGACCATTAATTTATCTCCAAAAATAACAGTTTAAAAGAACTTCCCTACTACAAAGTAAGCTCAGCTTTGCTCATTTGCTCTGGTCATCCAGACAGCACCATGGTACGGAAATGTATCTAGAGAAGGAGGGAGGCTCTCTCCTTTTGAGTGCTGTGGGTCAATAGGCAAGTCACTGAGGGACTCCAGAGGGATTTCAAATCCTGGAATTGCGAGAGGGCTAAACCTGCTTAGACATCCTTGCTACGGAGGAACAACAGTAAGCTGAGAAAACACAGGGAGACCGGTCACCCTTTTTACAAGACACCATAATACATAGCCTGTTTACTACAGCATTACATTGCTTTCCTCATGTTGCTTAGTTAAATGGCTTTTATCCCTACAGAGCCACCAGGAAGCCTCCTCTGCCAATGTTTATTGTTAATGTTGTTTTTCCTCATATCCCTCCCTCTAGCCACTAGCAAAATCATGCTACATTTTTGAACTCTTCTTAAGAGTCTGATCTCTCAGTAGTGATAGAGGCAGCTTTTATTGCTCCTTGGATTTTTCTTCGTTGCCCGTAGATATTTTACAGCTGTTGTAGGTCTATGCTATTCTTTCCTTCCAGATGCTCTCTCATCCTGCCTTGGGTAAGTTGGCTCTAGAAAGTACACAGTAGCCACGGAAACAAAACTTCAGTGCACACTCAGAAGCCCAAGAAAGGGCAATGATGTCATGTATGGAAACAGAAGAAGCAGCAAGTAGGAAAACACCTGATGTGCCATCAGGAACCACCCTCCCCCAGCAGTGGTTGACACTTGGGCTTAGCCCTGAAGTTTAGCAGAGCATAACAAAGTGTATTTAAGTAAAAGAGAGGAAAAGAGAATAATATTCTTTTAAAAACCACACATTTATTTATTCCAGTTCTTACGTTACAGTAGAGACAGCTGCAGAAAGGAGAGAAGGTTGAAAACTGAGTCAGAAGAGATTATTTAGAGAAAACTCATTTTAAACCTAGCTGTATTGCGTGCAACCTTGGCAGTGCCATTCCCAACTTTACTGTGTGTCCTGTCTGATATTCTCATCCCAAAGAATCACAACAAATTCAGAGATCAGAAGCAAAATGAATCTATACTCGTCTTCTGCCTCAAGTGCTGAGAAACTTTTTGCTTCCATTTTTATATTAAAGTTGTAAGTAGACATGTTCAGGCAAATCTAATGACATCATCAAGAAGTTATTAACCTCAGCACATCTTTACTGCTTCTCAGCTAGAGTTTAGCCTCACTATTACCCTACCGAGATGCTATAATAAATAATGAGAGTGCTTCCAGTCAGTGCTTCTTGCAAAAGCAGCCAGGTTAAACCTTTACCTTAAACTAATCCAGGAGACCTGTACTTAAGATGGCTTGGAAAACTCACGTAACTAATTACAGCAATTCAACTAAGAGGCAGCAACAAAAGGGTGGCAACTTCATGCAATACATCAAAAAGATTCAGTAGGGCATGTCTTCTTATGCCTTAAGAGTACAGACAATGTTTTTTACAGACACTTCTAAGGGCTCAGACCATTGGATTCCACTTTCTATTTCACTTTTTGATTACTTCTATAGGAATCTTATGCCTGCTTACCTGTATCTGTTTTTCACTTAAACCCATGATATTCAGTTGCATCCTTTTGCAATGCACTGCAAACAAAAGGCTGCAACTTTCAAAGCGATTTTTCCCAGCAAAAACCCACCGCTGAAGATCTCACCTCATACTCCTCTTTAAATCCATAGCTGTCAGAGGTCTTCATTAGGTTAATATGCTGCAGCAGATCTGCCACCCTGATGGCAGGGTGCAGCTGCCCAGTCTGGTATGGAGATTCTGTGCCTTCGCAGAGGTAACGGGGAACATCCAAGAGCCGGCTGGACTCTGCTGTTGCACTGTGATTTTCATCTGTTTTCACAAGAAATCAATGCATTAGGTACCTGCAGGGCAATAACACCTGCTGCTACAGATATAAACATCTATTCTCAACCTCTTCCCTCAAAAATGTCTCTAATTTCTGAGAACACAAAGCACTCCAGCACATAAATACTGTGAAGTACATAAAGGTATTTAACTGCAAACACATATAAAAGTTTGCAATCCTTCATCCTGCAATAAAGATGTCTGAAGGGCATTTTATTTGAAGCTACAAAACTTTATGACATTAATGTCTTTGGTAACTCAAGCCTCTATCACCCAAAGTAACTTTTTTAATGGCTAATACTAACAGCAATACTACATTTTAAACAATAAATTGGCGTAAGTCTGTAGTGGTATCAGTGCATCATTTGTTTAAAGCAAACAAACAGTAAATTGAGATCCCAGTAAAAAATACAAGCAATTATGCTACCACTTCAGAACACCATCTCCATTTAGGAAGACGAATCAGTACTTCAGAGTGGTCACTTCAACCCAGGTCTTTTCGTAGAGAGATGAAACTGTTTAGTGTGCTGATTTCAGCCACAGTTTTTGCTCTGCATAAACAGAGAAGTCTCCCCTACTGCCTATGTTATGCCAATTATCTTATCAAAATCAAACTTGCACGATCACATTTATTCAATGCCTCTGTGATTTATTTAGTTAGTTAGTTAGTTAGTTAGCAATCAGCTGTTCAAACAACTTTACAGAGGACGAAAAATTCTAATTGAAACCTTTTGGGAAAGTAGCTACTGAAATGAGAAGTGGTAGTTGATCCCTACTACATTTCTTTGAAATCAGTTTACTATTTTCCTTGCAAAGGAACCAGATTAGGAAGAAAAACACCCCAGGAAAAAAATATGAACACCTCAAGGGTTGAATTTCCTCCAATTCTACCAAAATACAAACCCTTTTAATGCCTCCTGAAATCAGATCTCCTAGTAGGAAACCCGATTCTTTGAACTGTCACACAAGTTGCTATTTCAGTACACTTATGCCTCACTAAACTGCCTAATAGCATGAGTGACATGCAGCAGTCACTTTTCATTGTAGTGTTATGGATTTTAAATCATGCACATTTCAAGCCACCTCAGGATTTGCAATTCTCTCCATTCCTTGCAGTATACTTACCAGTAATAGGCACTTTAACCCATTGAAGCAGCAAAAAACAATGAGTGAACAGAACATAAGAAATTTATTTCAGGACTATATTAGAAAATGACTAAAAGAAAATTATATTAGAAAGTTGTTAAAGCTTCACAATAGGTAACAATGAAAGCCATTTAAAAAATATAAGGGACACATTATTATGTCATCATTGTAATGATAGGGACTCGAGAAAAGCAAAATTGTCATACTAATGTAGAGCTAATGTACACAGAATGGAAAGTAGTGTTAATAACCTATTCATGAAGTAAAAGAAATGTAGCACAGCTACAAAGCAATAAGAACTTAATATAAAATAACATGTTCTGTAATTTAGAGCCCATGGAATTTTGCTCATCTCTAAATAAAACAAAGGAAAACTGTTTTGAGGTGCTGGGCCAAGTAAGGGCTACATGGAGATGGAGCAGACCAAATGATCTATTTCCGAAGTAACGAGTTTACTAGTATTCAAACCTTTCTACGTGGTGTGCCCAAAAGCTTGTCTACTTCACTATTTCAGTCCAAGCAACGAAAAAACATTACTTCTTCCAACTAGCATTGCTTTGCTTATACAAGGACACTATCATACCCAAAACACCATTACCAGTAGATAGAAATACAGACAGGAACTATTAAACTGTTCTTCAATTAATCCCTTGTCCTTGGCTGCTCACAGCTGCCTGTCCCTGCAACTGCCACAGTGTAGTGGCAATTAATAGACTTTGGAATATGCTTGAGAAGTATCAGCAGACAGTATCTATGTAGCTTGTAAGTGCCTGAAATAAAGCTAAAAGAGCCAAGATCTTAGAAGAATTTCAGGAAAAGACTAATTTTCTATGACTTTAAGTCCATTGGTAATTTGGGAAGTATTCAGAATTACTGAGTCTACTTCTTTGCTCTTTCAGGCAATAATGCTATTTCGCCACCCCTCATAAACTTCTTAAAACATCTGATTAAATTTCCTTGGGCCCAAAGTTGAAGGCTCCAACATTCAACTGCTCTGATGGTAAGAAACTTTCTAAGAAACTACTGTAGTCTACAGGATGGCATTTGCAACATTACCAAAAAGAAATGAGCAGAATATGACTTGATAAATCTCCCACACGGTGAGTATATTCCAGCTTAACAAAGACCAAAGACTACTCACAAATAGTGATTTGCTGTCAGTCTCAGAAAACACTTTACATGAAGATCTGCAAAGGCTCCTCCTGGGTATGCTTTCTATCAATATTTTTACCCACATCTTGCATAGTGGGCTAGAAAATACCCTGACAGTATACACAGAGGGCACTCAGCAGTAAGGCACCACAAGTATTTAACAAGTGAAAGATCAGATTTCAAAGTTATCTAGATTATTTGGGAGACAATGCAAAAAACCCCCAACAAACTGAATTAAACATTGAATGCAACATACTGTGTGTAGGAAAGGGAAGTCAAAGATATAACTACAAAATGGAGTAATGGACTGGGTAATGATAACTAGGTTTTAGCAGGTAACTCTATACCAGTCAGCAACACAAGTGCAACAAAAAAGACAAAACACAGTTTAGGTAGCAGGATCACTACAAGCAGGGCATGGGGGTACCTATTCCACTCAGCTCAGCATTGAAAATTGTACTAAGAACTGTACCTGATTTGGGACACCACAGTTAAATAATTCGACCTATGAGTTGTGAAGTGTTCAGAGGAAAAGAATAATAAGAAGTTTAAAAAACATCACCTACAAGATGATGAGTGAAAGAACTGGGATTAACTCAACTAAGAGAGAGACAATTGAGGAGACGTGAGCCTTTCAGTGAGTAAAGGACAGGATTGTAACAGCTCTCTGTATTTTCCATGAGTCTCTCAAAAGGAAATAGTTGAATTCACAGTAATGAGGATGTAGTCTAGATTAGTTCAGTTAGGGAAAAAAAAAGACTGAGCATTAGTAATAACTGGTAGTAACATTCAAATAGTAGTAACTAGTACTCAGTTAGAAAATTGAACTTTGGGTCTCAAATCATACTAACATGGATTGGAATTTAATTTCTATTTAGGAGGAGGAAAGCACTGGAACACACCACTGCAAGAGTAGAATTCTCTTTGCTACAAATTTTGAAAACACAGTGGACTGCCAGAAAGAGCCTATATTATTCACATGATGTCCCATCTCAAAATAGAGGAGGGATTAAACTGGGTCCAGGTCCCTTTAAGCTTTACTTCTAGAAATCTCTTCATATTCATGTCCACTTCTTGATATTTGTCTTTTATCCTAAAATAATCTCAGCAACTAACTGAAACTCAATACTGCACATTGCTTTTATCAAACCAAGAACTCAGGTACAAACTATATTTTTAGCTTTTTGTGTAAAAAAAACCAACAACCCTCTAACATATGCATTCCGTGTCAGATGTGACACAGGAGTAAGCAGCCTGGCCACTCCCAACATCTGTTCTTTTTACATTAAGTATGAAGTTCAAAAATTTTCTTGTTGAGGTTAACTGAAATATGTTATTAATATAGGCATACATATATCTGTATAAAATATCTGTACAGAACCTACAAAGCTGTTGTTTGGTTTTGGGTATTTCCAAAGTTTTTCCCTCTCTATTTCTATTTTCCTTCTCGTTATTTACTTAGAAAAATGAGCTTTGGGTGTCAAACAATGCTAATATGCATCTGCATTTTATTTCTACACATGTCAAGAGAGTTCTAGTTTCATGTTATTTCATTGCAACTCGTTTTGAATGCTCTGGAGAGAAAAGCTTCAGTATTTTCCTTTTACCTGTTTCCTCATTTATTCTTCACTCAGCATCGACTAAGAATAATTTATAATGAGAACATACAGTAATTTTTATTCTAAAAGCAGTGTCAGTTTAATTCTGAATTGATAAACTGAGTGTACAGTCATTTTCTGACAACAGCATAGCTATCTCTTACATAAAACAAGCTGTTTCAATGTTCAACCATGCAAGGAGATGAAACTCATGCAGGAATGGATAATGAAGGACTAGGGTCCTCACCTAACACAGCTGTCGGCACAAGTGGATCATTGGGCACTGTAGGAAAACAAAGCTCATGAAGAAATACATTACCTTCAATTTGTGTATTTTTTAAGAATAAAAACAATACACTTCAGTGTATAACCCAGTGATAAGTAAACCCCATTAATTTTGTTGCAACAGAAGAACAGAATGAATACACAGTTCCAGAAAGCATTCTGAATAAAAGAAGAATGAAAGGCAGTGATTTTGGACTTCAGAAATGTAATGATAAAGGCAAAGAGATTCTTACTGAAATGAAATAAAGACGAGATTACATGCAATTTAGTTTTTGAAAGGGCTCCTCCTTCACTATTGTTCTTTTGCTTCACAATAAAGGCTCACTTTCATAAAACCAACTAGTTTCCCTTTAAACTCATCCTCATGTAATACTTGAATAGCTCATCTCAAAATAAAGTGGTATTTCTTTAAAGTCTTCCAGGTAATTTAAAAAAAATTATACACATATTTGAAGTTAATAGCTTTTTTTTTTTTTTTATGTTCCATGCCAAAGAAATTGCTCTTAATAGGTATAGAAAAATTACAGATATACAGATGCAGATATCTGAATAAGATTAATAGAATTTTATAATTTGTTATCACAACTAGAACCGTGCAGATACAAATGCACTGTTTCTGACAGAAATGGTGGAATCCAAAATTTGGTTTTCTTCCAATCTGGAACAAAAAGTAAAAAAAAATTAACAACTCTGTGACAAAATTGAGCTCCAGTTCTCTAGCCATTTGCCTAACATTTTGTCACACAGCAGGCAATCCCAGAAGCTTGGAAGGTTCTTTGCCTCAGCACAGGCAATGGTCAGGAGAACTGAATGCTCCAACACCCAAAAAATCATGTACCTAGGACTCTGGAAAACAGTGATGCCAAACTTCTTTGCCAACCAAGCAGGACAGCTGTGGTGGCTGAGGCTCATGGGCTCTTGATGTCACCCCAGTCCATCTGAAAGGCTGTCCAAGTGCCTGACAGCCCCGGCTCACTAATAGCCACATAGGTTCCTGATGGATACTTTGCCTGGGATCCGCCATAACTCAGTCCAAACTGCATTATCTTTTGCAAACATGCTTCCACAAATTTCAGTGCCAATAAGACATCAAACTTTGGAGATTTTTCAAACAGTTCCAGCCAAAACTGTGTAGGAAAACTCACAGGCTGAATATTGAACTCCCATCTCTAACAGGTTATGAGACACTTAAAACGATAGCGCTCTGTAGTTTGGCAAGCTTCAGTAAATTGAGGAATAAACCTTCCTCCAAATTCCATTTCCCCTGCAACAATCATGAAAGAACCTAAGAGCTTAAAGGGATGCATTTTGCTCAAGCATGGTAAGTAGTATGGCAGGCAGGAGAAAGGAAACAGAGTGTTGTTCCCAAAGGATGGCAATTCACAAGCAGTTCAGGCTTCTCAGATCTGTATAACACCAAGGCACAAGTCCATGTGGCTGTGAGAAGGTCTGGGTCCTACCAGTTCCTTTGCAGAATTGTGTTCTTTTGGTAAATTACACACTAGTTTTAAAGTATTCAGAGTCTGCCAGTAGAGTATCTTTGGTGAAAGGGACAGTACAGATGCTGGGAGACAGGTGTGTTGGGCAGTGGTAGCTATAACCCAGACACTTAACATTCAGAAACCCAAACTGTCAAACTTTGTCAAAACCAGACAGCTGGCAAGACTACAAACCAAAAAGAAAAAAAAAAAAAGGAATACAAACATAGAGCAAATCTGCAGATATATTAACAAAATTGTTCCTAAACTTCATAAACAGCAATGAAAATTTTGTTTCCTTCTGTTATAATGTCCTTATTGCCAAAAGAAAGAAACTAATTTGGACCTCATATTATTATTCATTACAGACATGGTGTTGTGCAGCAATATTTAACATCCTGTTATTAAATATCCTCACAAGAGAAAACTCCATTTCAGATTTTAATTGAGACATTCCAGAAGTGTAATATTTTCCCTGGAACAAGTATCAACACATACTGAAAGTATATGTAGATATTTAAATAATTGGCCTCATACCAATAAAGATAGCATACAAATAAGCTTACTCAACCTTTGGGTTTAACCAGTGTTCCTAGAAAACCTGGATTGTTTTCCAGGTTTCTGTATTTGCCTATATTCCCAAGTACCTATCACTGTTGTACTTACATCTGGGACTGAAGTTATGAGAGTCCATAAATGTGATGGAAAGGGGATCCTCAGCATGCAGGGTGCTCTGGTCAGCGTAACTCCTATCCATTGCATTCACCATGTGTGTCATCTCCTGACGGGTGGTCCCCATGGCATCCTTGCGCTTCTTAGCAAGTTTGCTGCCCAGCCAAAAAAAATAAACCAAACCACCTTAATATTTGCTGAACATTGATGTCTACAGTAATAATGATCTATAATCCTGACTGACTGAAAAGTTTGGTTGATTTTCCTGTGTACAACTTTTCCAGCATGAAATTGATAAAACTATGCACCCTGCTATGAAAGAGTCGCAATCCTGTGCTTTCTGCACACACACACAAATGCTGCAATGGAAGTGCTAACTTACATACCCTGGTAATAATTTTTTTTTTTTCCTGCAGAGTAATTACACTAATAAAAACAAATTAGAGAATATAATTACATTTTAACTGAAATTATAAATAAGAAGCATCTGTGCATGCAGTTTGATCAGCCATCTCCATTTAAATCTGTGCTTTGATTTTATAAATGGGTAATTCATTCCCATTGCTTGCCTTGTTAGGAAAAAAATATTTAACCTTCTAAATTACTTTGTTAGTAAAAAAAACTATGAAATAACAAAAGAAACATAATTATTCAATATAGAGTCATATTACCTTTTATGTTAAAAGTTGTTCTTCCCACTCAGTACACCAGATACAACATGATACCACACTTTGTTTCTGATACTGAACTTCATTTATTTAAAAAACAAACAAAACCCCCCTCACCACTCTACCTTTTTATGCATTATGGGAACATCTTAAACTTTGACAGTAATGATCTTACACTCTGGATGTATCACAGTTAACCAGTAACCTAATCTGTACAACTAAACCCCCTGAATTAACATTCATTGCCCTTAAAATACACACTTTAGAAATATGGCTCAATTCTTTAATTTTGATGAAGAACTGGAAGGGATTTTCACCGTCTCTAGAAGTCAGATGGAAACAGATTTTTCTTATTATTTATTTATTTTTAATCATTTAAAACCTACTACTCTTAAAACATGTATCTCAAGTAGTAGGAAGAATGCAGAGCAACACAAAGTACGTTGGCTCTGCAGTAACCTGACATACGTTATACTGCTTTGAAATCTCCCTGTTTTCATCTGAAGCTGTGACTGCAGTACAAGAGAAAGCCAACCTGCTTATTTGAATAAATCTGACACCACAAGGGAGAAACACAATCGTCACTGAAAATACTGGGTTCTTGAAAATGTATGTTTGAAACACAGCTTCACAAGGTTTTTCTGCATAAAAGATCATCATAAATCCTGCTAACTGTTTAGACAGTGTTTATCTTACATTTCTCTGACTAAAAGGACTGCTTGGTCTTCCTCTGCTCTCTGATAACTCTATAATGTTCTGTGCCACACTCAAACAGTAGAAAGAAAAGAACAGTAATGTAAATTATCCATCTTTTTACTTGTTAAGTCCTGGGAACATCCACCAGAAAGGAACCTAGACCACTGTCTAGAGCAATAAGCATTCATGTGTTTCCACATTTAAAAATATGTTAAAGGATTGTTTCTTAAATTAATAGTCTTGGTTCACAATAAAGGGCCACAAAGTAGAGCATAGATGGACAAAACATTCCTGAAAATCACAAATATTTGTTCACCTATCAGCTGCATCTCCGTATTTTGTCCCCCCGACCCTTTTATCTTCCCCATTTCAGATAGACTCGTTGGAAAACCACTACTCAATAACCTCCTCACTACAAAAATCCCAAAGGTGGTCTCTAAACCTATTACCTTTTTATCAAACCCTTGTGGTGTACATGAGGGTTCTGTGTGTATCAGTTTTTCAGTGAGAACTGAAAAAACAGTGGTAGTTGCATGTCACCCATAAAATGGTTTCTTTTATATATTTACTCCACACATTCCTATTTCCTTAAGAAAAGTTGGTTTAAATTATACTCTTGGTTGAACAAGACCATCAGAACTTACAGAAGTGAAACTGGTTGAGCTTTATAACTAGTTCCCAATACTATTAAAGCTTTCACAAAACTGGCATTTCTAGTTCAAACTGCTTTTCCAAAGCCTTTCAGATAGTCTTTACAGAGAGAAGACTTTTCTACCATCACCTCAGAAATGGAACTAAGAAAAAGGCTATTACATCTCATCTCTTGGCTATATTAAGCCCTCATTTGAAGCATCACTTTGTAACAAAACTTGCTAGCTATGCTAAATAAATCAACAGCTAACAAGGCTTTCAAGTTATTAGCTTTTTACAGTAGCTACTTTCTAATACTTATGCTCTGTTTCAATTCCTAAAAAGGCCCAGTGTGTCATAGCAGGCAACCCAGACCTGCTGGGAGATGGGAGGACAGCTTCACTGTTCCGACAACTTCATTGTTTGACAGCTCCTGGCTCCCTGGGAGTTTGACTTTTCTCCTTTCCTTTTTCCCCATCCCTCACTCAGCTAAAGCCAGATGCAATCTATGCTTCATGATAGTTAAGCAAATGGTTAGGCTAAAATACTTGAGGCTGAGAGAAAGTGTAAATGGTTCTCATTATCTGCTCAAGGATCCAGTTGGGTGAACCTGTGCAGGTGGGTGTTTCAATGGGAGCTGGAGGGGAAAAGGGCTTCATCATAGGATGGAACAGTGCAGTTAATTATCTCGAGCTGACACAATTGTTATTTTAGAAGGAAATAATAATTTGTCACAATAAATTGGAGAATGGCAGTTAGCTAAGCCAGCTTAGCTTTTTATGAAGTTTGTTTAAAGAAGTCAGCTAATCTGCTTAAAAATGTGGAAAAACATAATCATCAGAAACCACCAGTTCATCAAAGCACTTGAGTGTATTCTTGGATCCCCTGTGAAGGGCTTTTAAATTCATTTAAAATTATGAATGTGTGTAACTGCTTTGCTTAATCACTGCCAAAACCTCTCATTTGGTAAACATGTTTTAAAAAAGGTCAATTTTGCTTCAGTGAAACAAAACTGTATGCAAACCAATGGCATAAAGTAAGATCCACTCTTTATAATGTGCATCAAAGCACCTCACAAGCAACAAATGCAGATCACCTCACAAGAAATACTTTTGTAAAAAAATAATATTAAAAAAAAATAAGAAAAAAAGGTTGATACCCCAATGACAGGCGTGTTACTCTGCTATCGGTAGGGCAGAGACCTTAAGTATAAAGGTTTGGCTTCTGCCTACAATCCGTGTAGAAAAAGTGGTGTACAGGATCACTCCTGGTAACTATACACTAAGAAAGAATAATTTATGATTTACAAGCACAGTTCTCTAGCTAGAAAATGGGTTGTTTTTTTTCTTTAGTGTGATGTGTCACTGTGAATCATAATGCAAATTAAATTATGATTACAATAAACTAAAATGATAGTTATGGGAAAAACTGTAGCAAAAAGCAAAAGACTCAATATACAGTTAGAAATACAATATCCCTTTAAAAAAAACCACAGGGTAAGAGTAAGGTAACAACGATACAAGCAATTTCTCAAGCCTGAGAATAAAGAATGGTAAGGATCAATAAAACTTTAGGAAAATTATAGGCTGTTTTTATTTTTTTAAAAAGGGATACTGCATCTTTAAAACATGTAAAATAGTAAGTCACCCGTATTCTACTTACAGATAGTAGGAGTAAGAATAGTAGCTCCTCCTGGCAAGCAAATCACAGACAGTGGAAAAAGAGAAGCAATGGTGAATGAAAAGCGTGACTCTGTCACATTCAGTAAAGCAGAGAAATGTGCGTTAAAAAAAAAAAAAAAAATTGAAAAATTAATGTTTCTTTGGTTAGCATTTCAACTTGCTCATGCACAAACTAGACTTCCTTTGCCGTGCAATTAAAAAAAAATACACTAGCATAAAAATTAATTTTTTTAGAAAGATCACTTAAGAAAATTACATGCTGAGATTTCATTTATTGCCAAAAAAATTGAAAATTAAATGGACTGTGTATTTTCAACATGCAGTTAAGCATAATATAATGATTACCACCTAGATGTCATGACAAATGAACAGCTGTGTACAAATCTTGTGCAGTAAACATGCCTTTTACTTTTCAGTTACAAAAACTCAAGATTGCATTCATAAATACATTTAATCAGAAGACAAATTTCAAGTAATTAATTTTAACATCTTTATTAGTACACAGGTGTATACGTATATGTTTGTATGCGTACTATATGTAGCTATATGAGTACACACATTTCAAAGGATGCATGTTCACAACAGATACGTGTGTACTGACATATATACCACACATTTCCTGGATGCAAACATATTTTTTTCTATTTTAAAATCCTATAATTGGAAATGCTGATGTAGTCATGCTAAGCATTAAAAATATGGAAGGTAAACAAATGGAAGGAAATGAAGGACATTTGGAAACAGTCCAACAATTACTCAGAAAACAAAAACGACATTGCTTGTTAAAGATGCAGTATCCCTTTTCTTAGTTGATTTGATTACTGCAGTAAAACTCTGTAAGAGCTGTTAAGAGCTTAATTCCGGAAAACTTCAAACCAATTTGTACAAAATGATCAGGCAAAGCCTAAAACATCTCAAGCTCATGAACAAAACTGCTTAGTACTCTGTTTTTCAATCAAATGTAATGCTGCATTTAATCAGACTGAGATAGTGATGGCTGTGCATACGACTCAATAAACCAATGCAAATGCAGAAACCATTGTTTTATAGACTTTTCTGTGTCATAAGCTATGGTCAATTCAAGTACCAAAAGGGATACTACATGATGGATCACTGAATATGCACACTACGGAAGATGATTCAAATGGATCGGTTTTCAGTCCCACCACAACTAAGTGAGGTGTCTTTATGTATGTGTGAATGTGTCAGGGTTTTTACAGCTGTTCCTTGGCTTCACTATGTGGATTTGGCCCTGATCCACTAGACAGGCTGATTTAACTCAGGTATACAAAGGTTTTCTATGCTTTTTGTAGGAAGCCTTGACTAAAGCTAGCATTAAAAAAAAAAACCTGCCCACTTTCCCTAGGCAGAGGGGAGGGCATGGCACACCTTTAACATACACCACAGACAACCAATTAAACTATCATGATGAAGAATTGCCAAACATTAAAGATTTGTTAAACAGGTTAATTTCTCACCTATTTTGAATACAAAAGAGTACAGGCGTTTAGAAATGTTATGTGCTTTACAATGATGATCAAGTATCATTCCTAAGAGGGTACTGACTTCACAGGTTCAGAGGAGGGAAGGGGAAAAAAGGGGAAATTTTAAAATAACATTTCACTGACATGTTTGATTTACTTTTATCAAACAATTCAAAAGGGAAAGTAAGAGTCTAAAAGGACTCGGAATGCAAGAGGTAAAAAAGGATATGAGAAATGAACACATTGAATTTTAAGCTTTTTGTTACCTGCAAAACTAGTCAATCCCATCTGGAAGAGACTGGCATTATAAACTGGTAGACAGTTTCTCTCTCTCTCTCACACACACACACACAGAGTCCTCTATTATATGTAAGGAGCCTGCTGCAACACGTGCTGAGAAGATGATCATCCCCAGCACATAACTTGCAATAAAGCTATAAAATAGAGAGTTCTCCCTGAAAGCTGAAAACCAACCTTTTTTTCTTGTTTTTCAAAACCTGTGTAAATAATGAAAATTGGCTGACTGTATGTGTTGTTTTTTTTTTCATATGATGAGTTCTACCTTTTTGCATATGTGTTAATTCTCAACCACAGAGGTAAACAACAGAGAAAAGTAAAAACACTTTTGGGAAAATCACATATGTAGCTAACTAACACAGAACACTATAAGCATACCTAATGTTTCTAATGCAGATGTTTCTTCTCCAAGTTATATATCTCCAGGGATAATTGTAAAGAGGCAATAAATTAAAAAAATCTAATGCAAACCAGCAATTATAACATATAGAATTATCTTAGGTACAATTTAAACTTCTTTTTCCTTAATCTTTAAAAAAAACACAGCAAGCTGCATTTCAGAACATTTGCAACATTTACAAATACACTTTTTATTAAGACTTCTGCAAAAGGCAAGGGAATGCAATGCACAAACCACTGAAGGACAAAGGTCTCATTCTGCCCAGGAGAAAGCAGGTTGTGCCCTGCGAAGGGGACCTGCCAGGGAGGGGGTGCACAGAAGGAGAGAAACAGGCTTTGGTGCTATAACTACCCATATACAGAGCTGTACTGGGAACTTTTATGCCAGGTTAAAAGAGTTGCAACTACTGGGAAGTCGAGACTTTTAAAAACCGACGGAGCAAAGGGTAGCACAATTAACTACAGGTAGCTACATTCAGATGTAGAGTTAGCATAGTACATCGCCAGAAGATGGCGATATTGCTTACAGTCCAAGAAAGCACTGAAAAAATTAACATTCATTCAAATTAATACACTTTAAAACAATTTCATGCACTAAGGACTCACTAGATAATTTTACAGCGATGTGGTATGACTTTTAAGAAAAAACTCCAAGTTTACAAGAGCATAAATAGAGGTATAAAATGACATTATTTTGCAAGTTGGATAACATACAAATAACTCATTAGAGCTGCATATAGAAAATCAAATTCATTAGGTGATCACAACAAGAAAAGTGCAGTAAGTTGTTCCTTTTTTCTTTGCTTAAAAAAAAAATAAAAATAAGGTACCATGACTTTCAATTCCAGCCATTTTAATATTCTGTACATTCCTCCAACATCAACTCAAAACTACTTAGAAATAAATGAGAAGATGTATACCTACTATAGGATCCCAAATATATAGAAATCCTCTCTTTAAATCTATTATAAGAATCACAGCAAAAAAAACCCAACAGGAAACACTAAGAACTCATCCAAAAACTGCTGTGAGCTACTGCTCCTGAAACTTTTTTTTTTTTTTTGAAGACCTGTAAAATATACCCATTTAGTTACTGCTTGATATGGAGGAAAAATGGGATCAGCACAAATAGTTTTCTTACCTTTTTTTGACGATCAATATGACAACAAGGAGAAGCAGGATGAATACCAGAATTCCAGCACTTATTCCTGCTATTTTCACTACTCGATCTGTTTGTTTAGCTGGATCTGGAATCACTTCAGGCTCTTCTGTTGCTGCTGCTAAAAGAATAAAAAAAGAAGTTGCTTAAATGTGTAAGCACTAGAGACAAGAAAAGCATCAATGGTTGTAATTTCCAACTTAGGTATGTGCTTCAATACCATTGCCAGATTACACACATGTGCATTACATGCACCATATGTGTTTATACATCCACATATATGTATATAGAAACACTAAAAATTTCAATCTATATGCCATACATTTACAACACCAAGTATATTACCACATAGGAGTGTGTACAGGTGCATATATTTTTTTTCCAAAAATCTTGATGGATACAGAAGTGTATATGCATCTGGATTTCCAAACAAGTTACTGTACTACAAAGCAGAAGACAAAGCAAAGGCAATCTATCAACTAAATCACCATTACTACCTTTAATGTTATCTTTTCAGGTATTAAGTATGGAATATTTAACACTGAGATTATATTAAGTCACAAACAGTAAAATAAACTCTCTTTTCCAAGCCACAGACAGCACCCTAAACTCTAGTCCTTCTCTCATCCATGCAATTTCAGTCCACCTTTGTATATGAATTCACCTTACAGTATATAGCCTTAGCACTGCCTTCTACTGGGAATTTTGATTCTCCAAATAAGACCACTCACAAAGCCAAGCATAATGTCAGCAGTAGTTTTATTTCTGCTTAGAGGCCTTAGAAAAAAAAATCTACAGAGATGGAACCACTCTGTAACACAGCTGGGTGGGCTGAGGCTGCAGGTGACAGCAGAGAGGAAACCAGGATACTCATGAAAGCACACAGCCATTCAGTCTGCACCTCTCTGCATCACAGCCTGGCTTACAAAGGATCAGGAACACAGGCTTTTTCAGCCTGGCACAAATATCAAAAAACATAAATAAGTTTCAGCCAGGGGTAAAATTCCATGAGGCGGTTACTTGTAAAATAGGAAATGCTATTCAGTTCTCTAGTTCTTACTTTCTAAGGCTGAGGCTTAGCACTTTGCCTTTCCCCTGCTCACAGGCACTGCCAGGTCTGTGTGCTTGCTTTCTCTTTTGCTGACCCTTCCTCTCTCACTCACCAGCCAGCATGCAGGAGATGCCACTTAACCTCTACCTCCTCACAGCAACTGCATGTGGAGTAGTTACAAGCTGTTGGTGTCATTATGCCTACACCGTTACACAGAAAACACCTTTTACTTTGAAACTAGAAGGCTTCTCAACAGACAACCAAAACCAGAATGAAAAATGAGGTGAAGTCACACCAGACAGAAACTATCATTCCCTCAAAAATCTGCTCCATGGGCCTTTTAGAAATCCAGTGTAGTCAGCACCAGAGATAATTGGTATCTAACACTTTCTAGTTTTAACCATATTTCTCAGACCATTTCTACTCAGGTTTCATGTGTATTACCTTTTGAGGGAAGAATCATGCTGATGTTTAAAATCACTCTTTATTACTTGTTTCTGTAACCTCTATCTCAGCAGAATCTGAACCACTTAGTAACAACTTACCCTCAGAACAACCTTTTGAGTTGTGATCTCTTCCAGACACCCATGCAAGAACTAGGCAGACAGTGAGAAATCTAGCAGTGCTCTGAATGTAAATCTTAATGATTAAGGCTTCAACATCATAATAATCTCACTTTCCAACAGCTTGAACCCTATCTGTTGAGAAATACTAAATGCTTCCTCCTTTGTGTAAAGACATGTCTACATGCACACTTGCATACATAAACTGTGTAGGCTCAAGACTATGTATTTTATTTGTAGTATGTATGTTGTTGAGGTGTCCAGGGCTGAGAGATCAGTGATGTATGTGTAGCTGTGTCCATACAACACATGCTCACACACAAACTAGAATTAATTCCAGATACACATACAATGCTGTCTAACAGAGGAAATGAGGGAGATGACTTCTGAGATGGAACTAGAAGTTGTTCAAGATCTTCAATGCTTAAAATGAATCAACTCCCAGTCTACTATTAGCTGGGCTGGATGTGACAAACACAAATGAACATTTGGTAAGCAGTAGATCCAAATGGCCAATCAGTAGAGTCAAAAGATCAATCAAAGCTAAAATAAAAATAGCTTTATATGCCAATGGGGAAAAAAACCCAACAAACTCCTGTCTGCTGTATGAAGTACTGGGAAACAGCAAGGACATGGGAAGGGTAGACAGGGGAGCATGCAGGAGCAGGATAGTCACTGTGTCTGGAATTGCCATGAGTGCAATGTGATCACAGCTGGGTATCTCTGACCTAGCAAAATAAGAATTACTCAAGCTGAAAAATAACTAAGGCTTGAGCAAGAGATACAGTTGTGCGGATGGAGATTTAAGCCTATCTTTGAGAGATTTCAGCATATGAATCCCAAGGACTGGATGTGACCTGAAGATTGACTTTGAAAGTTAAAGGCTCAAAAATACATCCAAAAGTACAAGCTCTGGGCCTTGATCAGGAGACTGGCATTTTCACAGGGTATTAATGAGAGAGGAGAGAGCAGAGGGAAAAGAATGAGAGACCCATCTCACACTTCCTTAGAGAAAGATAGAACCCTTCCTGCTTGATAGAGCAAGCTGCAGTGTAGGTGCTTCTCACAGTCATATTTAAAATTATTGCTTAGCAACTCACAATGTTATTTCATTCAGAAAAGTTACCTATGAGAAACAACTACAGACTTCTCAAAAAATCTGAGGGGAAAAGCTTTAATGCTGCTTATGAGATAAAGCTAGTGCCCACTGGAAATGCACCATGGAGTCCTAAATGAGGGGAGAAAAATTATATTGAATATTCATAGACTAAGCACATAACCAGTGGTTGAGACCCCGATATCCAAAATGATAAAATCTGTGGGCAAAATGCTACCCCTCTCCCCAGTATCAACAGAAAAATTGCCTTAGACTTAAATAAAGCCTGGCTTATTTTCCAGCAACAGTTGTCTCGACTAAATGTTACATTAGGGGAATATATGAAAGCAATTACAGATATAAGTTACACTGTAATTTATTTTATATGTATATGCACTGTATGCAAGGAAGTATTTTATTTTGGGGAAGCCGTTGAATGTAGCATAGATTCATTTCATGAAACTTATGAATTGGAAAGTATTTCCTATTACTTGTGTTTTAATTTTGATAGTCCAAAGTGCTTTCTAATAAGGATGTGTGAGTTTATGTATTCACAACCAAAGGATACAAACATAGAAACCATGTGCCTTTGTGTTAAACTTATGTGTCCAAGTCAGCGTCTCTTGGTTGCTGATTGCACAAGGACTACCACATCAAGTGAAATTCTGTTTTCTCTGAGAATTTCCTTTGTCCATCCTCTAGACTACAAGACTGTCAGGATTTTTCTTTCTCTAAAGTGACTCTTCTCTAGGTTGAACTGCTGGTTTTGCCAAAAATAGCACTGCATCTAACCAAGGTTTCACCACGGGAAAATCTTGCCTAGCCTAGCCAACCTTCTGTGATGGAGTGACTACATCAGGGAACAAGGGAAGAGGTACTGATGTCATCTGTCTTATCCTATGTAAGCCTTTGACACACTCCCCCAAAACACCCTTATCTCTAAATTGTACATATACAACAGTTAAAAATGGAACTATTTTCATAATTTGATCTAACGTCTGTATATTTCTAAACAAGATAAAAACAGTCTAGAATATTTAAGTTATAAAAACATCTGCTTTACTAATTCCTAACATTCCTTCTTAGTAATCTAGTCCTGCAATAATCTTGCACTGCAGACTGTATTAAAAGGTAATTTATCAATTCAAAAAAGAACTTTATGTGGTAACAGAATGATCATCATATGAAAATGGACTCTTTATTGGTTATTAATTCCTTTGGCCAGCCTTACTCTAGTACGTCTTCAATTAAGTGTTAATTTTTACAATAACCTTGCATAGTCCTATATTTTTCACAAGTAAGTCTAAGAAGAGATAATCCTACAGTTTTCAAGCACTGCAAAGTCATCTTGCATAAAATTTGTAAGAAGAATTTCTGATCTGAAACAGAGAATGAGCTACACTCTCCCCCACCCCCCAACCCCCCCCAAGATTAGCTGCCTACACAGAAGACTTAGCTCTAGATTTGGAGGAGAACACTGGATTTAGCAATTAATCCACTTGCCTATCTTTGGACCTAACTAACAGTAATAGAATCATATTCCACAGTCCTATTCTCAAAGTTAATAAAATAACTGGATCCAGCCATTCTGGCTCTGTATACTGTCAGTAACAGTCACCATATGAAAAACAGTTTTCATTGTTTTCATAGATACTTAGGGACAACACTCCATCAGTTGGCTTCTGTGATCAATAGCATGAAGTTCAACTGTGAACAGCACTAAATTAGACTAGGATTGCTAACACTCTCAGAGACAGCAAAATTATAAACAGTTGGTGAGGCAGAGGTCCATCTTAGTCGCATAATTTACTGATGTACCTAATCCCTCTAATTTTTTTTATCATCTTTTTAATAAAATACACCTAAAAATCCATCACTCACTTCTAAAATTGAGTGTTTGCGTAACAGTCATACTTTATTCTTGAAGTATACCATACCATAAGGAATCCAGTCACAGCATATATTGCTTTCCTGTCTCTCCTTCCTTCCATTGCTCAGAATTTACACACAGCCTTGCAAAACTTGTCCGAGAATTTATGAGACTCAGCACAAAATCTATTTTACCTATACCTTCCCAAGGTAGGTGTTGGAATCAAGATAATTATATTCTACTCGCTCAACAAAATTACTCAAGCAGAAAATTCTGGTAAGATTTCTCAGGGCTGCTTGCATGGTATCACTTAGAGAGCAGCCAGTCTTCTAAAAGACAGCTTTTAAATCAGAGGTTTTGAACAAGATCTTATACGTAAATTTCTCACCATTCCATTTGACTCTCTTCACATTCACAGCACTTTATGCTGGGTTTCCTTTGTGTGAATGAGGGAAGAAACTGTTTTATGCATGATTAAAGCTGCCATTTTATTACACTGCATTTTCTTTGAATGCTAATTTCTGTTTGTGGCAGATCTTTGAATTCTCACAAACTGGTGCTATTGCTGCATAGCTTGATATTCAAAGTAGCTCTGCTCAAGATGATCTGTTCTGCACCTTCGTTATGTGGCATTCAAAAACTTAATTAAAAACAGAAATGACGTCTGAATGAGTTCAACAAGGTAACATCAGGATAACATCTAATGAAACTGGAGTTCCAGCCAGCTCTGGCAATATGTCACTCTACAACCTGAGAAAAGGGCTCTTGGAGAAGCTGAGTGAGATATTCTGGTTAATATTTTCTTTTAGACTGGGCTGTCTTGTGTTTTAATCATCTGCCCAGAAAGAATGTTCCAACTCCATCAGTTTTGTTACTGCTTTGCTGGAATGATTATCATCATGCAATTAAAGAAATTTTTAGAAGTCTGAAAGTTAATTAATAAATTCAAGTTCAGAGAGAGAAGATCCGTAACCCTTTTTAGCTTAATTGTGTAAAACAAAATAAGACAAAAGTCTCAGCTGATTCTATTTGACGAAAATACTTGAATGTGCTTTTGCAGGTATGGGGGAGATGGGATGTGCAACTTCTTTCAGCAAACTGTGCACATGGTTCATGAGGTCTTACACATTTCCCCATGTGAGTCAGTTTGATACATTACTGACCTCTCTTTAAGACTTTTCTTTTTTCAGGCTGAAAGCTGGAGATACATTTCCTGGGAAAGGAATCCCCCATGATGCTCCTGTCTCTATGGTTTCCAAAGAGCTTCCCTCTTGGAGTGCAGCTTCTGGGAGATGAAGGCATGCCAGAAATTCACTAAGGTTTGGGTACATCTAAGCTGTTGCTTCCAAGAGTCTAAATTAGGGTAGCATAATTAAAAAGAAAAATTGTATTTGACTATGAACCAAAAATGTAATTCCTGGAGCTGTGCTTTGAAGTGTCAGGTTCATCCCTGTCACCATGGTAACTAGGGTCCATGGATGGCTCAAGGAAAAGAGCTCAACAGGCTCTGCCAGTGAAAAGGGGGATGCCCAGCATCACCAGCCTCTTCTGTGTGTGGGTCCTGAAAGAGGAGAGTCGTGAGGTGATGCTTAGATAAAACCTGCTCTCTCACTTTGTATTGCAACATCCTGTGCCTATCTTTGTCCTCATGTGTGTCCCTTGCTGGGGGAAAGGGAGAGGCATCACAGATGCTACCAGCTGTGTCTTGAAGAGGGGGTCCTCAAGGCCCCAGAGCTTTGTGATATAGTATGAAAAAACTGGATAGTACTGTTTTCTACATAAAAAGTCATTGCTGCAGAAACAGATAGAGACATTGTTTCATGGGCCCCTACAGCTCCTTCTGAAAGAGCTTTTTGATCCTTCTTAAAAGATGGCTTACGTGGAAAAGCAAAATAAATACAGCTTCAGGCTAACCTCAAGTCAGATTTGGGATGGTATAAAATGCTGTCGAGGTACAGCAAGTTCCACAGGTAGCTCTGCACACAAATATGGTACCAGGTAAACAAATAACTCCCTGCTTACACATCCTCCTTCCAGATAATGCAGAAAAATAGCCTGAGCTTATGCTACTGGAAGTTTTTTAAACCATGAACATGCAGATTATAAATATTTATAGACATTCTTAATTAATTAAGCAAACTAGCAAAGCATATCTTGCTATATAATAATGAGAAAGCTACCTGAAAATTCCAGTATATTATCATAAAATCATAGAATGGTTCGGTTTGGAAGGGACCTTAAAGAACACCTAGTTCCAACCCCCCTCACACTATACCAGGGTGCTCAGACCCCCATCCAACCAGCCTTGAACACTTCCAGGGATGAGCCATCCAAAACTTCCCTGGGCAGCCTGCTCCTGCTTCCCTCATAGGGAAGAATTTCTTCCTACTGCCTAGCCTAAATCTCTCCTCATCCAGTTCAAAGACATTACCCCTTGTCCTATCACTACATGCCCTTGTAAAAAATCCCTCTCCAGCATTTATATATAACAGACCAGTCCTGATGGGTATTGTTTAGCCCTCACAAGTGGAGATCCATATTGTTTTGATAAGTGATATATAATAATAATTAAATAATCAATCCCATCTTTTCTACTCTCAAGCACATTCAGATCAGTTGATGGCCTGGTACTATTTCAGTAGGAAACTTCAAGGAACACAGAATCAGGTGAACCAAGTGTCTTCTGCTACCAGTGACTGACCAAAAATTAATGAGGACTTACTCTTTTAATGTTCCACTGAGAAGTAATTTAACTTCACAACTACTTTGAAAACAGTAATGGTAATGAATTTAGAACCAAATATGAAATAGTTGACCTTAAAAGATTCAGAAGTATCAAGTGAAAAAAGTGCTGAATGCATTTGCCTCACTAACTGTGAAACCTTGGACACGTGCAGGTGAATGGAGCCAAAGTAGGAACACTGCTGAGGAGACAATGTTCCAGCAGCACTCTGTCCTGCTGTCCACAGGTCACACTGAAAGAGCAGATCAGTGCCTTCAATACACTTCTACTACATCTGCCACTAAGATGTACTACTAGTACATACACTTTGTGGACAGGACAAAGGGCAATGGGCAGAAGCTGGAGCATAGGAGGTTCAAGGTAAACAGAAGGAAAAACTTCTTTACTGTGAGGTGACAGAGCACTGGAACAGGCTGCCATGAAAGGCTGTGGAGTCTCCTTCTCTGGAGACTTTCAAAATCCATCTGGACAAGTTGCTGTGTGATCTGCTGTATGTGATACTGCTCTGCTGGGGTCTGGACTAGATGATCTTCAGAGGTTTATTCCAACCCTGACGACTCTATGACTCTATAATGCAATTATAGGATTCAGCTACAGGGAATGAAGATGCTCAGTGCATTTTATAATCTAGAGGTTGTAAGGTTTCTGATTTGCAAGTTATTATCCTAACACAAGAGATAGATCCTTATGTAGAAAAAACTAAGCTAGCTTTAAACAAGCTGGCACAGTGGCACAGCTGAGTCCCCAAAACACAAAAAACTCTGGGTGAACACAAATGACAACTGTGACAAGGTATTTTACACAGGGGTGGAAGCTGAAGTTACATTGCCAGCTTCTAGTCCAGTTGTTTTAACTGGGAAAGGACGCAAGATATAAAAATGTGAGTTAAGACTTCTGAAACAGCACCTCTGAAAGCAAAGAGAGAACTTCAAGGGCAGAGGAACATGCCCTTCCCAGTGTTGCAGCAGCACTGCCCAAGAAGAGAGGAGGCTCGTCCTGGCTTAAGCACATTCCTCAGACTAGGCAGAGCTCTCCTTGCCTTTGCAACCATCAGCTCTGAAAGGTACAGAAGACATAATGTAGCTGAGTTTACACAGTGGAAATGTATCCCATGGATAAATTAGAGTCTATTCATTAGTCTATTTGACACCTGAAAATCCATGAGACTATTTCTTCTCTCACCTTCTGTCCTGCCTTACCTTGAAAACAAACAGGAACAAACCTTTGAAAGGAATCAGAACACTTTATTTTGTGGATTTGGTACTGTGTTTTTTCCGTCTTTCAAGTTCCCTCTCAGTGCAAAGGCTGAAAAAAATCCTAATCTATGCCAGAACTCAGGTTTTGGAAAGCTACAAGGATCTCCTCAAATGCAAATTGTAAACAATACTAGGTGTCTTTGTTTCAAAATGCTAGGTCTCATCCCAAAACAGCAGCATGTTTGATATGTTGGAGAAATTATGAGAAATATCTAACACAATTTTTTTTTTTTTTTTAATCTGGTCAATTTTCTGTCTTGGAAAAAAAATCAGTTTTTAGAATGAGACCTTCTTGAGCCACTTGATACAATTCTTTCAACTGCCAATACGCAAGTAGAAATCTAAAGCCTCAATATTTTCTCACTGCAAAGGTACTAACAGATCTTGAAAATGATACAGAAAAAAACAGTTGTATAAATACAAAACATGAATGCTCCAAAGAATCAGCCTGACACAATGGAGTTTAAAACACTATTCCTCCCTGTTTTTCTGGACAGGGGTATTGCTCGAGAGCAATCCCCTAACACCTTGATCCACCTCCTGACCATAACCACTTAATGACAACTTGCTGGATGGACTGTTACCATTTCTTATGGTCACTGTGATTATTTCCAAAGTACAGCAGATCTGTGCTTAGATCTGTTATAGCATTTTTCCCCCAAGAACAAATAAAGGAGACCAGCCTTTTGGTAATGAGTACATTTATGAAATAGGTTGTTGTTATTTTTGTTGTTGGGGTTTTTTTGTTGTTTATGGGAAGGGTGGAGGGGGAGTGTTAGTATTTGGCCACATTACAAATTAATCAACTTTCAAGTTCCAGTCTGCACAGCCTGCTTTCAGAAACGTGTTTTTAAAATAAATTCTCATTTGATGTTACAATTATTAAATTTCAACAATGCAAAACACTGCATTAAGAAATGACTTGGTTTTGACAATGACTCCTATGTGGCTTGTTGGATCAAAATTAAACCTGAGAAGGAAATCACTATAAAAGTGATGTTTGATAACAAATATACAAAATACCTCATCTTTATGTCCCTTTCCACCAGGTTACATATAAGAAGTTTAGCAGAGAAAGTACACTGCAATGATATATTTTTTATATATGCAGACAACATGGTTTATGGGGAAAAATACAACCCTCAAATGTCTCAAGTTCCATTTTGCTGTATTTATTGAAAATAATATTGTGTGAATTAATTCTCCTAATTTAAGGAACTATAAAACTGTAAGAGAGAATTTACTGTTAGTGTAGGAGCTGCAGAGTTATTGCAAACATGCAATTACAATGAAGGAAGCAAGGACAGCTTAACTCACCTCCACCACAAAACTGCAAATGCTCAAGCCAAACTATGCTCACACTAGCTCGAAAACCAGAAATTCACAAGATGAAAAATTATCTTAGATTAAATGCAGCACTCATAACATCGATGATGGAATCAAATGACAAAGGCAATGAGGAGGAACAGAAATCCTGTTTCCTTCCTCCTTTCAAAAAAACAAACCCACACAGATAAAAGTTTATACAGTGCTATAACTAGCCTTTAATAGCACCCACTGGTTATTATTTGTCATGCAGAATGGCAACATTTATTCTCCTCTCCAAGAGAACTAAAGGTTAATTCTTCCTTTGGAGTTAGGCTCCCTCTTTTTCCAAACTCACACAGATTAAAGTTTATACAGTGCTCAAATTAATCTTTCATAGCAACCTGCTGGTTATTAGTATCCCGGATTCTTACTGTAATGACTGCCAGCCTTCAGTATTTTGTTTCCTGTAAGATTTGATACTTTCTCTAATAAAGTAAAAGAGTAAACATAAGCACCCTGAAGGAATCAAGCATACTTTCTTTCACATGGATTCTATTATTCCATCCAGATACATTTTTTTCAACTTCTTCAGCTATACAATACTTTCCTGGCATGGGACAGTGTCTATATGAGTCCAATGGGACAGCTGGGAAACAACACAGGATGCACTGGTGTGCAACACCCAAAGTAGACAACCTTCCTCCTCTTTAAAACCTTCCCATCTGAAAAACATCCACTTTCAGAAAGTTACTAGGGTCAAAACTCATGAGCTTCTCCTGAACTTCTAAGAAATACTAAGTGTCCAAGCAGCTGTAGGTCTGGGAGCATAAGGGAAAGGCAAATATCCTCTTCCAAACCTACCTGGGTATTGCCCAGCTGCACATCGCAGTGGCTGCATGTACTGTCTCAGCCATTACCATTATGCAGTTGCTCCCAAATCTGCTTATCCAAATACATCTGAAAGGTTTTATGTCAGCATTTTAAGCTTGGCCACCTGATTTTGCACTGAAACATCAAAGGAGGGTGCTTATCTATGCTAGTCCACCAGCTGCGACATGAGGGCAGCCGCCTTTAGCCAACTGAAAGATTTGACATCTTCCGCTACAACAACCATTTGCAAAACAAACATGTTACCTAAGCCCTTAAACCCCGTGTAAGAAGTCACAGGCCTGTTTATAGGTTTGTTTACAGCATTTGACATCTAAAATCCCAGCTGTAATGACACTGCAGCAACACACTGCTAATGCAATGACAACTGTATGGTAAAACCACATTGATGTTTGCAGCGGGTTGATTGCCACTGACTAATGAGTTCAGATCAGGACCTGTAATGACATCCAAAGTCTTTTGCACAGTGTCATTTCCTCTCTTTCCGTAGTGGCATCTCTCTATATTACTAGCATTTCAAAGAAAACTTTCAAGTAGGAGGAAGAGGTGGTGGTCCTGCAGACTACAGGACAAAGGACTCCTGCAAGAAATAAGACTGTTAAAGTATATTGCCACTTTCTGAACCTTTGGCTTTATTTTTACACATTTTTATTGTTTTTTCATTTTAATACTGAAGCCTTGTTGCCTTTAAACCTAAAACTCTAAGAAATGTCTATCTTCTGAAAGAAATAAGAGACTTTTTGTTAATTTCCATTATTCAAGTAATACACAAAACCGCAATGGGGGGAACCAGAGGTAACAAAGAGCCTCCATGATTACAGTCAGATGAACTTTTCATACCTGCTACCACATTGGTTCATAAAAGTAAAGATTAATCAGTTTTTAACTGCACAAAGTTTACTCTGAACAGAAGGCAGCCAAATTGTAGGAAAAGTAGTACTGAATTTTGCAGCATGCAGAACTAAAAGTATCAGTTTCAAAGGGGATTTGTGGCCCCCTCAGCTGCGTGTTTTGTAGGTAATGGAGCATTTAGATTTTTTTTTATCCAGAGGATGAAATCAGCTGCTCTGTATTGGCTATGCCTTGGATTGTGGCTTTCCTAGCTAGATTCTCTAACAAAATACAACTGTATCAAAGGAAAAAAAGAATATATCTAACAAAAGCTTGTAATCCATACAGAAGCCAAAATAAATGAAGCCAACTATAACATGCAAATATTGTATTACGATTTATGTAATGGGTTGCTGGCAAAGAAGATTACTGTACTGGTATTTATGCTTTAAATCTGGTTTCAGGGTTTTCAGTCAGTTGTGATCTGATTAAAATGTGACTTATTTGGAGGAGAAAATCACCTTAGACTGAACAACTGCCAAGAACCCTTGCAGATGAGGTAGCAAATCTATCTTACACCAAGGCACCAAGCTTTGCCTAATAATGAGCAAAAATAAAAATAAGAAGCAAAAACCTGAACTAAACAAGGACTGACATGAAAACAATGTGCTCTACTGTTTAGAAACACAAGCTAAGACGCACCTCATTTAAATTGTCCCTTTGGCAATATGTAACTTGCTATTTGAATCACACAGGCCACCCCACTTACAAGCTCCCATTTACAAGAGGGTATTCCTGACCATCAACAGCAAAAATGGCCTTTTTTCTCTTCAAGGAACTGAAAAATGGTTTACTCAGTGACTGGCTTGATACAGCTTTAATGAATGACTTCAGCTCCTCACTCCTTAAAAATCAGGCAACTTCAGCTTTCTTACAGACAGGTAGCCAAAGTTTTCAAACTTGGGTAGAGGAAGTCACCCTGACATAGTCAGACAGCTCCAACACAGGAGATGACTTTCAGCTGGCTTGAACACTCTCATAAATCAGAACTACTGTCATATTCTAAGTAATGTTTGAAAAGAAACGTACACCTGGGAAAACATATTAGTTAATTCATACAATGACATCATCTCCAAATAAGACCTTCTCCTCCCTGACTGTGATGCAATAACAAGAGTAAATATCCCAAAAGTAAAATTAAATGCAAAATTGTTTGCATACAACAACCATTCAAGAAATGGAAAGTGCAGGAAAATAATGTATTTATGAACCAAACATTAAACAACTTTGCACTACAGTAAACTTATAAAAACAATATAAAACCATTTTTGATCACTAGAACACTTTAGAAGGTAAATATTTATCCAACAATTCTTTCAGCAGGACAAACTGCCAAAAAGCAAAAGCAAGAAATAAAAATGTAGTTTTGATCTAAAAATCACGTTCTAACTTGTTCTCACCACACAATAAATACAAATCTTAGAAAATCTGTAGTATTAATTGAGTAATCTGGACGTCCATAAATCGATGGGTCCAGATGGAATGCATCCAAGGGTGCTGAGGGAGCTGGCAGAGGTCATTGCTAGGCCACTCTCCATCATCTTCAGTAAGTCATGGGTAACAGGAGAGGTGCCTGAGGACTGGAGGGTAGCAAATGTCACTCCAGTCTACAAGAAGGGCAAGAAGGAGGACCCAGGTAACCATAGACTGGTCAGCCTCACCTCCATCCCTGGAAAGGTGATGGAACAACTTATTCTTGTCTCTATCTCTAGGCATATCAAGGACATGGGGCTCTTCAAGAGCAGTCAGCATGGTTTTATCAAGGGTAAATCATGTTTGACTAACCTCATAGCCTTCTATGAGGAAATTACTAGGTGGATAGATGATGGTAGAGTGGTAGATGTGGTTTATCTTGATTTCAGTAAAGCATTTGACACTGTCTCCCACAGCATCCTTGTAGATAAGTTGATCAAGTATGGGTTTGGTGATCAGGTAGTGAGGTGGATTAGGAACTGGTTGATGGGAAGGAGTCAGAGAGTTGTAGTCAATGGGGCAGAATCTGGTTGGAGGTGTGTGACTAGTGGAGTCCCTCAGGGGTCGGTACTGGGACCGGTGTTGTTCAACATCTTCACCAACGACCTGGATGAGGGTATAGAATGTACCCTCAGCAAGTTTGCTGATGACACCAAACTGGGAGGAATGGCTGACACACCAGAAGGCTGTGCTGCCATTCAGAGAGACTTAGACAGGCTGGAGAGTTGGGCGGGGAGAAACATGATGAAATTCAACAAGGGGAAGTGTAGAGTTTTGCATTTGGGGAAGAACAACACGATGTCCCAGTATAGGTTGGGGGCTGACCTGCTGGAGAGTAGTGTAGGTGAAAGAGACCTGGGGGTCCTGGTAGACAGGAGGATGACCATGAGCCAGCAATGTGCCCTTGTGGCCAAGAAGGCCAATGGCATCCTGGGGTGCATTAGAAAGGGTGTGGTTAGTAGGTCAAGAGAGGTTCTCCTCCCCCTCTATTCTGCATTGGTGAGGCCGCATCTGGAGTATTGTGTCCAGTTCTGGGCCCCTCAGTTCAAGAAGGACAGGCAACTGCTGGAAAGAGTCCAGTGCAGAGCTACTAAGATGATTAAGGGAGTGGGACATCTCCCTTATGAGGAAAGGTTGAGGAAGCTGGGTCTCTTTAGCTTGGAGAAGAGGAGGCTGAGGGGTGACCTCATCAATGTTTACAAATATGTAAGGGGTGAGTGTCAGGGAGATGGAGTTAGGCTCTTCTCAGTGATGACCAGTGATAGGACAAGGGGTAATGGGTGTAAATTGGAGCATAGGAGGTTCAAGGTGAATATCCGAAAAAAATTTTTTACTGTAAGAGTGACAGAGCACTGGAACAGGCTGCCCAGGGAGGTTGTGGAGTCTCCTTCACTGGAGACATTCAAAACCCACCTGGATGCGTTCCTATGTGATGTACTCTAGGTGACCCTGCTCTGGCAGGGGGGGTTGGACTAGATGATCTTTCATGGTCCCTTCCAACCCCTAGGATTCTATGATGATTCTATGATTCTATGGTTAATGGCCAACCGTCTTCATTATCTCACTGATCATTTAGGGGTAATTTAGGGAGAAAGGTGAAAAAACTGTAGACCCAGGCAGAAATTTTACTTAGTGGGAGTAGTAAAAATAAAGATTCAATCCTCTGCTCCCAAACTGGCACCAGGACTGATACATTTCTGATCAGCTACATGCTATACTCTCCCAGAAAAATAATTCCACCTTTTTCCACCCACAAAGACAAGGGCAAAGCCCTTCTCTTGGGATGGTGGCACTATGTCACAGCACAGCCTGGGGTTAGAAAGCAGCTCTGCAGGAAAAGGGAGAGATGTCCCCATGGACAAGCAGAACAGGAGCCAGCATGGCACCATGGTGAGGGTGAAGGCCAACCAAATACTGCATTGTTGTAGTAGGACTGAAGTCAGTAGGTTGAGGGCTGTGGTCATGACTGTCTATGTGTGCAACTATCCCGCACACTGTGTCCAACCTGGGCTCCTCACTACAAGAACCAATACTGGACCAAGCCTAGCAGAGCCAGTAGGGCGATGGGGGCACAGGATATGCGGGCACATACAGAGTGCTGTGGGAGCTGGAGCAAAGACAGTTTTGGGGAAGGGTAGGGGAAGGAGGGAATTGATCTAGGTGCCATCTTCAGCTGCCTCATGAGTGGATGAATGTAGACGAGGCACAGCCAGACTCTGCTCTGATAGATGCAGAGCAAAAGGGCTAGGGGCAACAAATGTGACTTGCAACAAGGAAAATCCAAAATAGAGAGCTTAAAAATAATCAGAACAAGGGTGGGTCAAGCACTGGGATAGGTGCCCAGAGAGGAATCTCTGTCCTTGGAGACACTGTCAGCTTGAGAAGACCCTGAGCAACCTGACTTAACTTCCAAGCTAGATCCAATTAAGCTGAACCTGCTCTAAGCAAGGGATGGACTGGAGAACCTCCAGAGGTTCCGTCCAACTGGAATTGTTCCAAGATATCAACTGAGACTCTTCATCTCATTGCTTTAAGTAGTCACTAGGGACTTGTTTTAATAAATAATTACGTGAAGCAGTATTCTCTGAAACACAGGGAGTGCAGTTTTAACTTTGTATTTATTCCAGTTTCAGTATTTCCTTTATATTCATGTTTGAGGCTTTTATCTAAGGCTGTTGCAATTTCAAAACCAATTCTCTTAGTTCCAGTCAGAGAGGGATCCTAGGCACTTTCTGAAGTTGACTGTAGCTTTAAGCATCTGGCCCTGAGTATTTAAGAAAAAAAACTCATGCTCTGGTTTGCCAAAACAATCTCAGTGGCCACTGATTTCCTATATAGATGAAGACTGCTCTTCAGGTCCTGCCTCTCAGTGCAAAGTGTAGAAAGCCAGCAGAGAATAGACATCAGCTGAGTTAGTCCTTGCTTCCAGAAAGCATCTTGATCAGCTGAAGTTCCATTCACTGGGAAAAGGGTTAGAAAGCACCCTTTCCAGATGCTATTAATATGGCTATATACTGGGTAAAAAAAAACATACTGCCTATAGCATGTGACTGCTTTCCTCCTCATCTGCTTGTGGACCTCTCCCCAGGGGCTCCCCAGGGCTGGAGAAACCCCACTGTAAGAAAGAGTGTGGAGATAAAAGAAGGGCAATTCAGGGTTTAGCAGCAGAAAGACAGATTGTGGTTAAAGGAGCTGCCCTAGGTCTGACAGAAGGAAATTACAGAGACATGGCAAGGAAAATCAGAAACGAAAGGAAAAAGAGTACAGAAAACAGATATGCAGAACAAGGAAAACATGATGAAAAATGAATCGGACTACTAAGAAAACACACACACAAAAGCCCCCAAAACCCAAGAAAAAGGGAAACAGTAAAAGAAATACAGCATAAAATTCAAAAAAGAAGAAAGGGTAATGGTTGATGAGAAAATGTTTAAAATTCTTTAGTGATAACATAAATGATTTTTTATTAAATCAATGATTTTGGGTTGCAAACATCAATTTAAATTGGGCTTGAATTATATTCCCTTGCTATAGTAATTTAATGTCAATGAAGAGAAGAAAACCCAAACATGGATCCCTGTGAACAAAAGAGGTGGAGTCTTTCATTCCTTCTTTCAGAAGGCACAAACCCAGACCTGTTACAAACATTACTTTGTGAACTCTAGAAAGGCCATTCCCTGTGCTGGTTAGCAATGGGAACTCCAGCTGCTACTACACATGCTGCCACCACACAAAACTACCACGTAACTCTGCATAAATTTTGTGCCTTTTCCTGAGATGGGCAGAACATGGACGCAAAGAGAGCGACAAATCATGACTCAAGTGCACTGTCAGATACGCACACGGTGATTTACAGTGCAACCTCCTTGTGATATGTATTACCCCGGGTCACAGCTAAATCTTCAATTTTACTTGTAGCAAATATGTTTCCATTTCTCACCATGCAGGTAAAAACAAACTAACCCACCAACCAAAGTCACTGAAATGAGGGAAGTGGTGTTGCCTTCTTCTTAATAGAAAAACATCAACACAGACCATTTAACCTTCCTTCCCGCCCAAAAAAAATCAGAACAACTCCTGCCTCAAACTATTGCACTGCTTTCATCCTTGATGATTCTTAAGACAGTTTTAAAGCCTGCATACTGTTTTTAAGGATAAAAAAAATATTCTCAAACTAATCTTTACTGACCAAGAGGGATGTGGGCCAAACAGTAGAGTAGTAAACAGAGACTTTCCAGGGAGGTTGGGAGAAATATAAGGGTGAAGTAGTAGCTTTGGATATTGTTCTTTAACTCCAGCTAGCTTCAGGTACCTGACAGCGAAATATTAACAGCTCATCCTCCTGTGCCCACTGTTTGGGTTTTTTTTTTCCTTTTTTTTTTTTTTTTTTTTTTTTTTCCCAATTTAGAGCTAACAGAAGATTTCATAAAGATACAACTTTCAGAACATCAAATTTGAATTATCCCCTGTAGGCAGACATAGTGGAAGGAATATTTTCCAAACTTTCCCCAACTTTCTCCTTGGGAAGATGAAAAACATGCTGAAACACATGACATGAAATGTAAGCCTTCCTAGAGAATGTAGTGGGTCTGGCTGGGACAGACTTAACTTTACCCATCACACTCCGTATAGTGCTGCATTCTGGATCTGTAACCAAGACAGGGTTGATAACTCAGGGATGTTTTAGCTATTGCTGAGCAGTGCTTGCACAGCATGGAGGGTGTGTCTGTTTCTCACACTGCTTCCCAGAGCTGGGGGTGGGCAAGAGACTGGGAGAGGGCATGACCAGGACAGCTGACTCCAACTGACCAAAGAAGATCCCATCTCATATGAGACCATGCTCAGCAATAAAAGCTGTGAGTCTTGAATTTCCAAAGTAACCACTGCTCAGAGACTAGCTGGGCATTGGGCTGTCTATGGAGGGTGCTGAGTGACTGACTGCTTTGCATCACTGTAAAAAACAACAACAAACAAAACAACTTCTCTTATTAAACAATATTTATCTCAGCCCACAAGTTTTCTTACTTTTGCTCTTCTGCTTCTCTTCCCCATTCTGCTGGTGGGCAGAGGGAGTCAGAAGCTGAGTGGGTGCTTAGCTGCTGGCTGAGGTCAACCACCCCACTTCTTTCTCCCCAAAAAGTAAACAGAGAGGGGAAAAGAGACCAACAAGGAACATTTTTTTAAATCTTAGAAAACAAAATTAAAAACCCCTCAAAAACCAATTTAGACCACTGTCCATTTTTATTCAGGTTGGTCTTCTAAAAACAAAAAGTTATTTCTTCTCCAATTAACCAAACCTATTTATGCTGCTCTAGTCAGTTAATTACTACATTGTAATTCACATGTCACCTCTCCTAGCTGAATCTTTAAAAGTCTTTTCAGGTATATTAACTTGAGACAGAGCACTCCTGTTTAACAGCTGAGAAAGCTGCAACAGAAAATAAACAAGCCTGGAGGTAACAAGGATCTCACACTCGAGCTATAAATGTTTGCAGATAAAGGTAATGTTTGGCATAACTTAACTGATTTCCTCAGTGGTTCCCCCTCCCCCCCTTTCCCCACCCACTCTGCTGTTCTTACACCAAGGTAAGATAAAGTTATATGAGGTTTAGTACCTAAAAAAAGCAACCAACACTTACTGCCACTTCTTCACACAGTTATTTTTGCTATACCTAGCTTTCCTCCTTTTTTTTTTTTTTCCTCTTTTCCTCCTTGATATTTTACACAGTATTTCAGGCAGCCTAAGATGAAATCATTTGCATGACAGACTTGAAAGGTAAAGCACTTCAGTGTACCACTACTTTTTTTTTTTTTTTTCCCTCTCTATGGCAACAGAGGATGAATGCAAAGGGAATGAATGACACACTAGTCCTTTCATACCCTCTTTTTTTTCCCAAGAGCATTCTTTTTTATTCACCTCACTTTCAATTCAACCCATTCACAAAAGATTAGCATAACACATCTTTTTATGCTTGTAAGGGTTACAGCTGTAATCGCTTCACCTCATCACTCTACTTAGAAATCTTGTCTCCAGAGGAGTAATTCGATTACTCACGACAATCCAAATTTTGCCTAACCAAATAGAAATTCATTATAATGCTGTGCTGGTGCATCAGTTTACTATGAGTGGATGGGAAAATAAAACCCAGCAACGTAAATAGTCGGTATGAAAGGAAGAAAGCAATTGTTACCTAACAATAGGCTACCAACAAAAGATAAGAGGACTAGCAGAAATTCTGAGTCCCATGGGCAGGGTATCCTCCAAACTAGTAATGATTGGTAGCTTTTAAAAGTACTGGATTTCAAATGGGCATGGAAAGCCTATAAATTGAGGGGAGCATCTGATTGCTTCCATCTCACTGGTTTTTAGCAGGTAGTGGGTATGTAGAAACCTGAGACAGAGCTTTTACACAGGCTGAGTACCTGTATGTGCACATATACCAGTCCTTGTAACAGCTTCTCTTGTTCCCTGCTTCTGCAATTCTAAAATGTACACGAAGCAATCTGACTGCAATCAGCTTCCAAGTAAAACTAGCACCATCCTTAGCAACTAAAAGTGGATAAGCATAAAAGAAAAAAAAACAACAAACTGAGGACAACTGGCATCTCCAAATGACTTCCAGTTGTCCATATGCCCACAAGCATAAATCTAAGAAAAGCTCATGCTGATTGTGGCACAGAAGGACAGCACTTGGGGCAGAAGAACAGATGCCAGGATCATGCCTTCTTTTTTTAAAAAATATTATTTCTGCAGAGTGATTTAAGATGCCCAAATGTAATGGGATAGGTTCTCAAGGGCAACATTTGTTTTGCCAAAGGTTCAGGAGAATTGGGATCCAGCTAACAAATCTTTAGCTGTTTGACTGGCTTAGGTCTGTTTCCAGCTTTCTGAGTCCATAACTATCTTCTTGATTTTCATTTTTACGGATTTCCAAGGATTTCAGTACAACATATGGGAGCCATTAAGGACATTAAGGATTTATCAATTCATATCATCTTTATAAAAACATGAAGTCTAAAATATATTTGGGATTAAAGGCAATATATATACTACTCATAGTCAAATTAAATATTGATGTGTTCATGTCTGTGTTATGAAGAAAAAGAGAAAACATCCTGATTACAGTTGCTGTACAAACAAAACATTCCAGATTTACTCATAAAAAAAAATTAGTTAACTGCATTTATTTTAGTCTGATTTCTTTTTAATCTGGATTTTTTTTTTTACTTAAAGCTGGTGCTCTTTAAAATTCTTCTAAGCACTTAACCTTTACTGTGATGTGTGTGTACTTTACAATGACTGGAAATCAATAATAATTCTGATACCAAGTCCTTTCTGCCTTGAAAAACTTAAAATATCCCTATGACAGCATCTTTCTTCAAATACGACTCCTGAGAACTTACTAATAATCACATTGTTAGATGTGAATGGAGAAATTGAGTACGTGGAATAAAATCCAGATTTCAAAATGAAAGAAAGTCCTCAGAGCATAGAAAAACAGTTTGTTATTGTTATTTTGCAAGTTACTGGTCAACATCTACATAGCTGCAATGACTATTCTGACTTTATACAGGGAAAGCATCTAGATTTTTTTCTCTTCACTCCATAACAAAAAACCAGGGGAAAGCAATCCTCCAACCAAAATCTAATGTTCTGATCCTAATAAGATGTGCAGTTCCAAGAGAGAAATTTACAGCTACTCAGAGGAAGGGGGCAAGATTTGGCACCCAGCCACAAATCCATAATGTATGTCAAGAAATGCAGCAAATCTTTCAGGTACAAGAACACACATTCTCTTTTGCCTCCTGACACTTGCTGATTTGCTATTGCTTGTTTGCTGGAAAAGAAGTTATGATATTAAATTTTATATCAGTGAGCTGTTAAAGAAACAAGCTCTTCTCTTTGTGGAAAAGTGGCTTTGATACACTTTGCAGAGAGCACAGGCATGGCTAGGAAAGGTAACACTGTATCACAAGAGCTTTCTCTTTGATAAAGAACTCCCACCAGAAAAGCTGAATGACCTCATTAAACTGGACAGTTACAATGATAAAATGGAAGTCACAGTAGAAAGGTCTCAACATAGACATGAAAGCATGCATACATATTTCATATGCCCCACCCCACAACCAAAACAAGTCCTGAAAGTTAATTAAGTAAAAAAATACATTGCGGGACTGTCAATATCACATGCTGGCCATCATGCTCACAGATAAAGCAAGTACTTTTTAGTGTTCATTATGATAGTCTTTATTCTCACTTTGCTGCAAAGCATCTTGTAAGACATTCTAACTATAAGGAGATAAACATGACATAGGTCTCAAAATTAATGTTACACAAACACCAGCAGGATAGGAAAATGGCTGAGAGTATCTGTTCTCATAAAAAATTAATTCAAAACACAGTCCTGGAAAAAGAAATGTATCTTAAATATGTACTTAACTTCTGGTTTAGGGATGTTTAATTTATGTTTCTGTCTCAAACATTTATATCACAGTATAAATTGGTTTCAACTACCTTAACCATGTTCAAACAGGAAATAGCTACCTCTCGAGAAGGGAGAAAAAAAGATAGGTTTTTCAGTTCCTCCTGCATGATTGTATTTCCCCTTTAGGCCAACACATGCTAAGACAATTTGCTGCAAATCTTTCATTTGTTATTATGTTGTGGCCAGTGACTTGGATGGCAAAATTTGGCTTGATGAAATACTTCTGTACTGGGTAGGGCTCAAGAAGCCTCCATATGTACATGACTGGAGCATGCCATACAGATGATGTGTATTTCTTTGAAGAGTGGTTGAGCAGGCAGCTCAGACATGGAAGGAGTAATATTTTAAGAAATTTTATGACTTAATCAAAAGCAGCTGTTACTCAGTTTTATAGTCTTGAAATACTTGTTCAAGTGTCTTGTTCAGCAGATGGACAGATCCTCATTTTCCCAAATCTCGGGATGAGTAATTATAGCTATCAGGGCTCTGTCCTTCTGGCAGCATGACCCTATCTCAGCAGTGACAGAGGCTACATCTTATGGTAGGGTACCTGAGAGGTTTATTGTATGGGCCCAGCTATGTACAATGTGCTACACATCTGCCCAAACCACATGTCACCTCTCCAGGCTGGCAGTACACGCTTTCTGTAAGCTCAGGCAACACCCGTACCTAGGTTGCTTTCCTCTTCTCCTCCAAGCAATAAGCACTGAGTTTATTAGGTTCAGGTCCAAAACCTAGGTCAGCAGTCAGCCATTAAAGCTGGAACTCCACCATCCTCAAACTACAGAGTAATACAAAAAAATCAACCTTCCTGTCTGACATCTACAACAGAACTTTATGTCAAGGTGTGAGTAGTATTACAAAGACCAATCATCATCTTTGATCACATTTGAGATACAGAATCAGAGAATTGTCACGATTGGAAAAGACCTCTAAGATCACCTAGACCAAGCATCCAGCTGGGGTGGGGGGAGGCAGGGAATAACACAACCCACCCTGAAAAAACAAGCAAACAAACAAACAAACCCCAAAACTAACAAAAAAACTCCACACACCACAACCACCCACCCCATAAAACCAATAACAACACTCAAACCACAAAAAAATGCACAACGCTCACTAGAACATGCCCTGAAGAGCCACATCTACACGCTTCCTGAATACCTCCACCTCCCTGACCTCCACCACCTCACTGAGAAAATGAAGCACCCAGTGCCCAGGTTTAACAGTTCAGTTTTTTAACAACCTTTACACCAGGGCAAGGAATGGTAACCCTTTTCATGGGGTGCTCAGAAAGATTAACACAGGGATGTAAATCTCTGTATAAACATTATGGTTCAGCTACTCCAAGTAGAATGGCACTAGCTGACAACCTTTCCAAATTTTAGAGTATTATCAGATACTAGACCCCTGAGGATTAAATCTTAATGAATTACCAGAAGTGAGAGATATTAAAGAACTATGAAAAAAAAAATCCGTTTACATCTGCAGAAAATGACAGCAAGTTGAATTACCACTCCTTATAAAATCTGTAACAAAATTCTAGGGAATGCAGCAGGGTCATTTCAAAACAGGAATGATAGTCTCAATTTAGCACAATCTGACAAATTAGAAAAAGATTAAAGAGTAAGTTGAGGTTTGCTTGATTAAGTATTTTCCACTGTAAAGGGTCAACAAAACAAGCAGACAATTCAGATAACCCAGATGATGTCAGTGTACATAAACATTAAGGTTCACAGTAAAAATGCCTGTACTTGTGCAAATCAACTGCCTTCCATATGATGCAGCCATTTTATTGTCAATTACAGTAACTGTAGAATTCCAACCTCTCCCTCTCATGGAAAACAACTTGTCCTTCATTATTGCTAACGATGTGGATGTAATAGCAAAAACTCCTTCAACAGTTCTTGCGAACAGTCAACAGTCTAGTTTTCCTGTCATCTATCAGTCCTAACAATAAGATGTACAGTCAGATAGTGTTTTATAAAGGTATCTTTGTATGATATGATTTACCAAAAATACCATTTACATCTTCCATAGCAGTCAGAAATACAGAAACACTATGGATGGAGAGAGTGATCATACCTGTTTTCCATCATTAACTCAGGATTTGGTTTTATTGTCCCAGAAAGAGGTCCATTTTCATTACACTGTGAAGTGTACAGATGCAATCTGTTCCACTACCATATTCACTTATACCTTACAGCACCATTCTGATTTTATTCACCTGTTAAGATGGTGTAAGTATCTATTCTCTGCCAAAGCAGAATATCTTCAGACGTAATTTCCCACACTGAACTTGATGACACGTAACTGAGGATCTGCCTTGAACTTGCCCATTAAGCCATCTCATTATGATGCCTCTGAGCTTTTCTCTGCATTTCAACTGGAAATGGTTTGGATGCTCAATATGGAGACCATAAATGGTCCAAGTTTTGTAACCATGCAGAGTGGCAACAACTGGAGATGTTTTCTTTTGTGGGAAACCAGGTGTCTTTTATCTCAGACATGCTGCCTTAACATCCTAAATACTATAATGGCTTCTGCTATTCCCCGCACAACTTTGCTGTTACTATGCTGCTAAAGTAGCACTGCTGTTTGCACAAATTTCACTAGTGCATTGTCAGTGCAAACTATTGCCTCAGGATATTTTCCACCACAGCAAGGTTAGAGCAGGACCTCTTTTTCCTCTATGCTAATGGCCTGGCCAAAACACTTGGCACTGGGGCTGAAAAGGTCAATAGTATGTAGTCTGCTCACATATGTGTGAATAACTGATACTCACTCATCAGGAAAGAGCAAGTAACACCAGTCAGCAGATACAGGACCACTGATTTAATGTCCAGGTTAAGTATTCTGGCATCCATAGGGTACTGAATGTGGTCACCTTTCCTGTTGACTCAATAAAGCAAATTTTAATCAGAAGCAGCAAAGGATGCAATCTATTTTGTGACCTTTTTGACAGTAAGGGTTCTGCAAGTCCACCCTGATCAAGAACCTTTATCACCACATTACAGTGAAGCACAGAGAATATTCACAGTTCTTTCCAGGCTGCTGAATTTGCACTAAAGCCTCAATGCATTTCCAAAGTCCAAAACCATTTAAAACCACTCACAGGGTTGTGGGTCTGTTCCATACACTTTGAATTTACCTGGCTACAAAAATCTCTTTAACTGCCTCCTTCTCTGACAAACAGATGTGCCATAACCACATGATTTCTAGAAAGATCATCCCTCCTGCAAGGTCCATCTGCACACCCTTCTGGTCAGGATTTTTCTGGAAATAGTTTAGCACATGACTTCCCATCTGTGAAGAAAGCAGTTTGTGCTTCTGAACTTCAGAGCCATTGTCTCCTTACACAGCTGACAAAGCATCAATCTCTGTATTTGAGTAATTTGGCAGCAGTGCCAATCGACCATACTGTCTTGCTCTGCAACACATTTGACAGTGTTTAGGAAGTGCTACTACACTTGGCAATACTCCTCCTTGTTTCTAGATGAGTAGCTGTAGAACTTTGCTTTGCACTCTGTCAGCAATGACAAGCAAATAGTGTAATAAAAAACCCTTGTCATGCTAATGAAGGTGTGGAACTTATTTTCATTTAGTTAAAAATGTTTGATCAGATACAGAGAAACACAGTGATGCTGATTTTAGGGCCATAAATGGTTTTCAAAAAAACTAATAAGCACATTTCTGACTGAGATTTTGCTGAAGTTCTTCTTCATTTTTCAGGCATCATTCTTTTCTGAGACAAAGTCCTACCTGTCCTTCCCGCCCTGGTGTGTAGTGAGTGGCTTTATTCCTCAAAAATATGTTGTCTTCTATTCAAAATATCTCTGTGGTAGGTAGCTGTTAATACAAGGATGGATAATTGCAAAGATTATAACCTCTGTGCTAGGGTGTCACATATTGATACAACATTCTGGTTTTGTGGTTGGCCTGAAGCAGCTTAAACTTGAGGTTCTATTTCTTCCAGCAGTTTTATACATCACCTTGAGACCATCTGACTGCACCTGAGGATGGTGAAGACTACCTCCCTCTTGCTTATCCCCACTACTCCAGCACATACTGTCATTTCTACCCTGCTTTCAGAACTACACAGGCCATTGCTCTAACCTTGGAAACATTTAACATTACATTGACTATGTTAAGTTAGTTTATTTTGGTGAATCTGAGTGCAATCAGTTACTTTTAAGAGGGACAACAATGAACCTGCTGCTAAGATGCTTTTCTCACCAGTTCTGTGACCACAAGACTCTCTAAGAATTTCATTTTCTATCTGTGTTGTCTTGTGTGTGATCTTCTGACATCAACTCCTCATTATTAATGATCATATCATCAACCTGCCATATAAATGAGTTTTGCTTCACCAGTGCTAAGTTGTAGCATAGGAAGGAAGCTGCTACTGTTCCAACACTGAATACACCCACAATGTCTTCTGTAATGACAGCACTTTAGAACTACAGGACAGTGATGTCTAGCTAGGGCTCAGAGCATACCATCACTACTGCAGTATCATTCAAGTTTTGTTACTACTTCCAAAACAACCTGGGACTTTCCTAAAAACTTCCACATCCAATAAATATGTTTATATTAAAATATGTGTATTAAAAACCCCCACTGCAGTATTAGCAAATGGTCATTTGAAACAGTCATTTTAATTGCCTATCTGTTATAAGGGGAATCAAGGATTTCTACAGCAGTTTTAACTCGAATGGGTTTTGTAAACCCGGTAGATTTCTACCTTTATGTCACCATATTCTTTAACAATGCATGCAAAACATTCAATGTCCACAATCTGATTAATGAAATAATATTCCTAATAGCCGAAGACGCCTAAGAAACTAAGCACCTACTAAAAGATGCTAAGATGCGGATCCTTCACTCACAGAATCACAGAATATTAGAGGTTGGAAGGGACCTCTGGAGAACATCAAGTCCAACCCCCCTGCCAGAGCAGGATCACCTAGGGCAAGTCACACAGAAATGCATCCAGATGAGATTTGAATGTCTCCAGAGGAGACTCCACAACCTCTCTGGGTAGCCTGTTCCAGTGCTCCATAACCCTTATAGTAAAGGACTTGGAACTTCATGTGCTGTAGTTTGCATCCATTGCCCCTATAATTGCTTATCCATTAAACTTTTCTGACCAAAAGCAGTCATCTAGTCTTTCAGAACATAGTTATACACCTATGTTCCTTAAGACTAGGGAAAGGGGCCAGAAACTAGAAGATACTTCTGATCATAATTATTCTCAAATGCAGTTAGAATAAATTGTTCAGCTCAGGCAATCTCATAAGCATAAAAAACATTAGGTAATTTACAGTTTTTGCTGCTACCTTCAAAAGGAACCCTTGTCTCTTAGTGATGTCAAGCAACAAGTAGAAACGGATACTTCTTTTCAGTGCCTTATAATAAAGAACAGGAAACACATTCTTTGAAAATTGTTGTCCTGTGCATATACATCAGGTAGCTTCACCTCATAATTGCTGATGTTACGTTGAATTCCTTGTTACTCAAATAAAATGTTGCTAATTCAATGCCATGGTTTTATTAGTCTCTGCACGTATAAGAAAATACCTACATTATAGGCTTAGTCTTTGGAAATTTGGAGGTGTCCCTCAGTTAAATGCTTTTTTTTAATAACTATCATTAAGTATTTCATCAAAGGATCATTCAGTATTTTTATTTACAACCAAAGGTATCACTTATCAGAACTGGCAGATGTGGTTTCTTAGTGAGCTACTGCAATTTCACATACAAAAAAGGCAAATGTATCACTCTAATATTCTGTTTCCATCTTTGGAAAGCTCAGCAAGTCAGTTAAAAATCTCCTCTTGATGAGATAAAAGACATTATGCAAAAGACCACTGAAGTTTAAACATATTAATAGCTTTTTCCTAGGAATGAGTCAAAAGCAAGATATGACTTGGGCAACATCTGCATTCTCCTCTAAATTTATATTGCCACTTATGTCTCCAGTGCCTCTTATGATGGTACAGCTAAAAGTCATTGTAGGAGCATCTATCCAAACATAAAAACAACAGTGAGAAGCTTCATTTCATATACATTTAGCATCTGACATCTTCCCTCATTTGTGCACTAATCAGTAACAGACATTCTGAGCATCCTGCTACAGGAGGTGATTTGACTTTCACAAATTTCCCTAAGAGCAGAAACATCATCAGGAACAATTTCAAGGAAATAATTATGGTCTAGACAGATTTATGACTTCTAAAGACCTAATCCAAAGCACATTAATGTCAGCGGAAGGACTCCCATTGACATCAAAGGCCTTTGGATCAATCCCCAACTGCTGTGGGAACGAATTCAGAGCAATAATGATGGTGGACTAAATGCACACTTGCAGTTGAAATGTTACCACCCAGACATTTTTATTCCTCAAATCAGATTAAAAAGTCATTTTCTGCTATTTCACAATTACTTCCAGATGTGCATCATCTCAAATGGCATTTTCATCCATCTGTATGAATCAAATGTGCATAGAGATAGCTAAGTTCTACACTGTCTGAACTAATAATAAAATTAAAACCACAAGGGAAGATTATTTTGGAGGTGATTAAGTTCATTTTTTTAAACATGGAATGAAAAACCTTGGACTTCATTTATTCCTTCTAAATACTTTGGGAAGAAGCTACCAGGCCCACCACTTCTTTATTCACTGCCACGGTAGATTTCTTCTAATTAAATTTTTAATATTTTTCTCTAGTCCATGAAACAAACAAATACACATAAATCAGTGTTAGCCTCAAACTTGGCAGCTTACAAACTGTCAGAAATGTCAACTTCATATACTCTCTGCTTAATAACAGCTCTGCTGTCCCTTCTGTCCTCTTAAATGTCTATTTACATGCTAAATAATTTGGAGCATCACTCTTCTCTGACCATGTTAATCTGGCTTAATTCCTCTAGCAGTTGGTAACATACTAGACTGGAAAATGAAATGCCAATGTCCTGTGTGAGTGGCAAGCTATCTTCAAAGTTCTACACAGGTTGAATGTTGCTGCCTTACCAAATTAGTTTTATGAAGCTTGAGAACATTCTTTAGGAAATTACATCTAACACTATTTTATTTTTATTTTTTTTTTCCCCAAAAACCTACACACTTCCTAGCATAATTCCATCTTTCTGTTCCTAATGAATACCTGAATTATTAACTTGAATCTCTCCACCCTGCTCAACACTTCAGAAAAGAAGAGGGTTTTTCTTCCTTCAGTTGCTATGTATGGGGAAACCAGATTATTACCAACTTGTTAATGCTACTACATAGATTCAGAAAATAACACGCTAAAGAACAATTAACTGTTGTTTGATTTGTGTTCTGTGTTTTTTTGTTTGTTTGTTTGTTCTTAATGATACTGATCAGAACACTGGTTACTAAGAGGATCTGAATGCGGAGGATATTTGGTTGACAACGGAAGGCAATATTGGCTAAAAGTATCCAAGGAATTGAAATAGTTCACAGTTCATATAGTTTTGTGGCTATACTTGTATTGGAAATGGTGCATTAGGTATTTCCTACCCGTCACCTGCATCACAAGGAGTTATTTTTAACCTGGTTTCCTCAAGAATCAAAGCTTATGTGAACAAACTGTATACACATTTCATAGCCCCTCAGCACATTTAATAACTTGGGACTTTATTGGCCAATTCAGTCCAATCTGCAGAATGACAAAAGTCACAAAGTCATTAAATTCTTACAAGCTTTGTGGAAATAGGTGTCCAGATAAAGGGGGAATCCTATCATTACCCTAAAACAGGGCAATCAAATAATCACTCTGGCACTCATCCTTCAGCTGCAAGTACACTGGAACTGCTCAGGAGACTACTTTTTAATCTGATGCTGTTCCAATGTTTTCTTCCATGAAAAATTAGTTCAGTGTACTTTAATACACCAGACACTAGTAAGCCCCTCAGCTTGCTATAAAAACATTTTTTTCCAAGCAAAACCAACAGCAGCAACATACTTTAGTTATGACTTGGCACCACTTTTTCCGATAAGTTCACACTTCAGTGCATGTTGTAATCAGAAGTGCAAAAAACTTTGCATCTGGAATATATGGGCTGAAAAGGTATGAGTGCTTCCATTTAAATTTGCTGCCTTTCATTAATTTGACACCAATAAACAGACTTTCCATCAGTTCTCACAGGTAGAAGGCAATCCATGGGAATGACACATGCAAAACTCTTTATGCATTAAAATAAATGTATATTATATTAATAGGGAACTTCCCAAGCAAAAAAAACCCAACAAACTCAGGGAAAAAACAAATTTAAGGAAGTCAAATTATCAAGATTGCAATTTCAGGGATATGCACTTCTCCAGCACCAAGCCTTGACATTATTACCATCTTTTTTTCCTTCTTGAAATCTTATCAGTGTGAATAAGCACAGCAGATAAACACCAGACCCTTGAGTGAGGGGAAAATGAGAAAGTATCCTTGATAGTAACACTGAACTTCACTACCAGGGAAATTTTCTCTTGCCTTTACACACATCTTTAATATCGTTTCTCTCCTCCCCTTTTCACCCCAGCTCTTTATGATTTTCAATGCCTTTTCAACATGTTCAAGGGAAAATTCAGTTTGGCCAGCTGAAGGTTGCTTCATGTCACAGGAGATTACACAGAACTACACACTACTTTTATAACTGACTACATAGTTTAGACAATCTCCTGTTTTATAAAAGGGTACATTAGCTTTACTGCAGTGCATTAGGTAAAGTGAGACAGTCCTCTTTTCCCTATGAATATATTACAAATATAATCAGACATCTCCTAGGTCAATAATTCAAAGCAAACTTACACACTATAAAAAAATGTGCATGACCAGATGAACATATACATAAACTAATATCTTAAGTACACCTTTATTCAAGTACAACAAATCATGAATGGAAACATGGGGGTAAAAATCTCAGTATCAGCTTTTTAAAAACGCTTTAGAATACCAATAAAAGTCATTCCAGAGGTATGAATATAGATGCTTTTGGAGCAATCATTCCCTGTTAAATGCATTATTAGGAGCAAAAGAAAGCATTTGCTCTTAATGTTGCCTCCCCCCCTATTTTGCGTCTATCAACTAAGTCAGAGAAAACCTTTGATTTCCAGTTCTACAGCCAAGGAGTGCATTGCTGACAAATCAGGCAGGACAGTTGCTTCACAAAAACATGAGCAGAGCAGCATTCAGCCAGAGCAGCAAAGGCAAGGTTGACAGGACGATAGTAAGAGATGTGCTGCTCCCTTCCCTTCAGAACACAGACATTGGGGTGCAGATGCCTGCTTTGTCAGAGGAAGGCACATGAGCAATCACCAGGACTACTGCTCCTGTCAACACTGTTTTGACATTGATGGACTGAATATGGTTAAATAATTTCCTCATAAGCCAGGTGAATTCCTTCTCCATTTTGTTATTACTATTCAGAAAATTTATGAGAGACCATTGCTCTCCTCTTCCTCATTCTATTTATCTGTGGTAGTTGAGGATATTTCTGAGCCTTTCACGACCCTCCCTTGACTAAAATCCTAGCAATACATACTCGTGTTCATAAATATTTGTTTATGCAAATATATTTTAATTCAAACATTTAGTCTTGTCAGGTAAACATTAAGATAGTGCTGATGTACTTTTCCTAGAAGACTTAGCTCAAGGTTTTAATTTCCCGTTTTTCTTAGTTTACCTCACTTGATGAAAATATTAACACATCTTGAGAAGTACATTTTATTTTCCGGTTTCGCAAGAAAACACTTTGTTGCTACCACCTCATTAGAGGCATCAGCTCTTAACTGGAACAAGTTTTAAATTGAATGAAGCAACTGAAAGAATGGTGCTGACATGCCACCACAGTACTTTAAATGCCTACTTGCTCATATCTAAAGCTGTTTTTATGCTGAATATCAATATGCAATTAGAAAGAGACAATATAAGTAGTGCTGGGCCTCTGCAGAGCACTCTTTCAGCATCTGTAAGTTCCTTTCTTGTTTATGCTGCCGCAGTCCATCAAACAATTCTCATGTTGACACAATCAAGTAACCAAAATGAATGGCTATAAATACAGCCAAAGCAAGAGATAACAATAAGCAGAACAACTAAGTCCTCATTTAAAGATGAAACTATTTTTGAGTGAGCAGTATGTGATTAACCCACTGTATGTGAGGTCAATATGATTTATTCTCAGCTATGCAGCCAGTCTTAGCCCTGGGCCTCACTTGCTATCAAAGACATAAGCCTCTCCCAAATCAGCCCTCCCCTATGTCTAGCTAACAGGCGGAGCTCTTACTTAGGAAAATTAACTGTTGTGTCCTTCATTTAAATTATTTCCACCCTGCTTGGTAATAATTGTTAGCACAACAGACAGTTTTTACCAAGTGTGCTTGCTAGTCTGCAGCCCCTCTATCTGCCATCTGCAATGCTCCAGTTGCCTAAGAACAGATCTTGAAAACCACAGACAGGGAAAACCAAGGGGTACTAACTTTGTCTAAATTCTGAATATTTCTAGAACAGCACTCTCTTGGCTAAATACCAAAGAATAAAAAGAGTAGACTGTTAATACATTTTAAGACAATCAAGTGGTTCAAAATAAAGGGACAGTACTGGCTTTTGTTAAAACATTTAACAGAAACTCCACATTTCATTAAAAAAGCTACTTTTCTTGGAGGGACGAACCTCTTACCTTTTGTAGCTATTCGAACACACTGAGTTTTCGTTTCCTGTTGAAGAGGGAAAAGTAAAGAAATCAGTCAGATCAGGTTGGTTTTTCTTGCCCTCCTTATTTCATTAATTCACCCCAGATCTGCTGATCAGCTGGAGCAACTCAACAAGGTGGCTCAGGGCTTTGGGCTTAGCTGAGAAGATGCTGAGTGATTCTGCCTTTACTAAACCTGGATGAAATCTAGACATGGATCTGTACTATCCAGGATAACAATGGGGAGAAAAGGTGCAAGACAGCCCAAATGTAGCCATGTTTCAGATTATTCAAATCAAATGGTAGTCAATGCCATAAGAATGTTCAGCACTTCGTCTGAACTAACTTGTCTTGCTGCATCCTGATGGTCTTGAAAAGAGTCATGTGAAGCATGTCAGCAACGTGCTCCCTCGGGCCTCAGAGTGAGGAATTAGCATAGAAGCAGCCTAAAAGCAGTCATATCCCTTCACACATGACATTGCTAATCTATAAACCATATAAACTGCCTAGGAAAGACAGTGATTTGACAGTGATGTGCCTCAGAAGAAGCTGCACATGCAAAGACATTTTTTATGTTTTTACTTCCCTGATCACCCTCCCCCCTTTCAGAAGTTTGGTCAGCAATTGAAACAAATTAACAGAGAACTGACTTGGTTATGCACAGTTTGGACAACTTGAACAGACGAGGGTCAGTCATAAATGGGTTTTCTGACCTCTCTGTACAACGTGCAGTCATTTTAAAGGCAAACATACTGAAATAGCATAAGATTGCATGAGAGGATGCAGCTGCTGCTGTATTAGATCACTCTAAACAGTATTAGCATGTAATTAGAAAATATAATAATGGCAGTTTCATTCTATAAAATATCGTCCCTCTAGTCCTGCACCCCCCAGCACGCCATCTGTGAATACAGTCTCTGGGATCTCTGTCCTCTTGAAGATTCCCAAGCAACAGGTAAAATATGTTGATGCTGTATTGTAAACACAACTTGTAAAGACTGAACAAAGCTGTGAGTCGAGGCTTCCTTTAGCTGTTCCATAAAGACAATTTTTCAACCTAAATAAAAGCCCTGCAAAGTTTATCTATAAAATCTTACCTAATCCGCATTCTTCTGGATGTACTTGTTCACTTTGTTCAAAATGTCTGCCAGGATGACAAAGTAACCCTCATCTCAACCCCACAGTTTATTTCAGAGTATACTTTACTTTTTTTTAACTATTGTGGTGAGCCTACTTGTTTATAGTCAAGCACCTGTTTAAATATTCTGCAGCTCAGAGGTTATCTTACAACCACTAGATCTCTGTCCTGGCAAGAATGCAGTGCAGTCCACCCAAAACCTCCTCCCAAATCCTTCTAGGAACAGAAATCTGATCCAAAGTTTTAAATCATACCAGAGAAAACAATTTTAGGATTAAACTCTGTCACAAACTGAAATAAAGTTAAAGGAAAAAAAAATAATTTATTCTTCCCTCATCTGCTACTTACCTGCCAAAATGTAAAAGCCAAAATAAAGATCTATTTTGGTATTTAATATTTTTGGGTTACTTCTACCTCTTACTTATTTATTGGAGAATGAAACAAATTTTCTTACATTTTAGTCAGCTGGAAGCCAACAAAAGCAAAGGGATTATATACAGGAGGTGAGGGAAATATGACTGACTAGCAGTTACCTTTTATTTTGCTTTGCTTACTTCATCCATGTCTATAGATAAGAATTCAAAAGGGGAAATAGTCTTTTCCATCAGAAAAAGCCTCCAGCTCTCAAGCAGCTCCAGTACAGCTTCATTAGCTCCTGCTTTGTCCCCATTCTGACTTGATGAATATGCAATTTTCATGTCCATAGCTAGAAGGTAGGATTTTCTTCCAAGGCTCCAAGGAGAGGCTGCCTGTTAGCTCAGATCTGTTTAGTTACCACAGAGACCCAAATGTGAGGGTACACATGGCTTCTGCTCCTTTCCAATGGCTCCGGTGAGTCTCAGCAGCTATTGATCTGGCGGTTCATCAGGCAGTTCCTTCCTGACCTGCCTGGATGCTTCCCATGGAGACTTTTACAGACGTATCACCTTCAGTTTTCTAAACTCTGATTTCCTTTAACCTCCTCAACTCTAAAAAAAATCCCTACATTTTTAAATACCTGCAGCTTCTGTGTCTACCACATTTTCCATCCTCACCTTCCCCCTCCCTCATTTTTTATTTTTGAGAGGAAAAACTATTCAAGAGAAACAGCATGGGGCATGCAGAGCAACAGTTGTTCTTCTCACCTGGAACCTGGTGGTTTTCCCCCTTTCCATATGCATAGAGAGCCACCAGCAGTGCTCAGCAACAGAGTTAAAAATGAAACACCAAGGAGGCCACAAAGGTGAGTGAGAGCCATACCCTTGCAGTGAAGCAAGCCTCAAGTACACATTTCCAGGAAGGCTCTCAAAAACACACTGTGGGCCTTGGGCTACCCTCACTTAAACAAATTTTAGCTTTTATTTGATGTGTAAGAGTCTCCAAAAGTTTGTAACACAGTTTTATTAGCCTGCTGAGCAGTCTACCTTCAGTTTATCCTTCAGGAATTTAATCTTTTGAAGTGTGCAAGTACTGAGAATTGGGGAATGGACTGTGGATGTCATTTACTGAGGAGGTGGAGTCACAGCACTGAAATGACTTTGCTGAGATGATTACTATTACAAGGTGTATTAAACTCCCATCTAGCAGCAGTTACTGTGATACAAGGGTGGTGTGAAATGTGAATGGCACACTGCCACCCTGTCACAGCAAGGAAGGGATTACAGCCCTGCCACTGCCAACACCTACTACGTCTAACTTTGGCAGTCCTAATTGTCACCACTGGCATGTCTTTGACTCCCTCCAGGAGAGAGGTGTGGTTGGCACTTACCTTCTCAACACTGCTCATGGCCTGGAAATAGATGTTGTAGCCCTTCCGAGGAGCCAGTGGTGGGTTCCAGAAACCCTGGTAAGTCCTGTTGTCACCCACAGTAAAGGGGGCTGGCTCTGGCAGGTTTCCTGGAGGCAGCTCAGCAGCAAAGTAATACGGTGACCCCCCACTAAGAGCAGTTTGATAGGTGACAGGGATTTGGTAGCACTCCATGGCACCCGTTTCTCGCTTTGTTCGGTGTGGGTGCAGCTCCTCAACAACAATCTGGTAGGCACTAGGGAAACAGAGGAAGATCAGCACATCTTTAAGGTCATTGCTGGGGTCAAGTCTCTAGTCTCATAAAACTATTAACCCAACTCTTTGTGTAAACTCAGAAAGAAAGGAAAAGACAGCAGATGCATGGATAGAGAGATGGAACAGAGGCTTGAAATACAGCAAAGCTATCTAATTCAGCCACTGGAAAGCAGCAGCATCCACCTTTTTTTCAGGAAAAACAACCATAGAAATCTATACACAATCTCCTAACATTTTTTAGGCTTTTTTCTTTTCAAGAAACACAGGAATCAATCTGACATTAAACTACAATAGATTAAACTCCTGGCTAATTAGAAGCATCAGAAGTTAGCATTTTCCTTGGAAATGATATTAGAGAAAGATGAGCTTCAAGGCCCAACATAATGACTGCCTCCAGGCTGTGCTTCAAGCACCAATTTGCAGTTGTCATATCATTAGAGACAGAATGTGCTGACAGGCTTCTCCACCTCTTGACCTTGCAGTGGCTTCTATCTTGGCTCAGAGCTATGCAGATCTAAAATACAAGTGACATGCTGTAATACAAGCACAGATGGACAGAAATCTGTCCATTCCACCAAAACAGACTGCCTCATTCCTCTACAGTTGTCAATGATAAAATGTTATGAATTGCTGGTAGCAGATGGCATTTGGCCTATTAAAACTCAGTCACAACCTCCCAATACCTCTCTTGAAATGGTCCATGGCTTGGTCACTTTTCAAAATCATCTGCTCAAAATAGAGCAGGTAATTATAATTCTTCTTTCTCCTGTAGGGGAACTACCTAGCTGCAGGATGTCACCATCTCATTATCAGTTTTGTCTGCTCTGCAGAAGTACAGAACTTACATACTGAGAGGATGCAAGTCTTCAGTTTATAAGAAAAGAACTAAAAAAAATGAGTTTTTTTTATTTTTAGTAACTATATGTGTGCATATGCATGTATATACATGTGTGTACACATGCACACCATTTCTCATTTATATGCAGATATATTTGAGAACCCTATGAAGGGTTAGTAAGAAAACACACCTCCACATGTAGACAAGGCCTGAATCTACTCAATCAAACTGGCAGAATTGGTCTTGGTTTTGTTTTAAAGCTTTCTACATAGAAGAAGTAAAATCAAAGAGAGTTCTGAAAGCATCACTACACTGCTGCAGGGAGTCCGAAAGGCAAAGACAAAGACAATCTTCTTGATTTCAGAACTTACGGAGGAGCATTAAATTATTTTGTCAATGTTCTCAGCTACTAGTGTGCAGAAAACTCAATAACTGTAGTGGCAGAGATGAAGTATGATACTGGGGAATGGAAGAAATGAGAGAAGAAAAAGTAAGAAATTAGTTTCATGTCTTTCTTGAGAAGTTGGCATTCCCCTTTCCTAGCACCTAAAAAATTGAGGAAAGCCACTTCCCTTTCAAAGTGACTATGAGGAATATAAAAAGTTGCCTCATTTTTGAAACCCTAGGTAAAAGAAGAACACTTTAAAAAAACGAAAAAAGAAAAAAAAAAGTTAGTTCCAGGGATCTCTGTTGCTCAGAAACTGCTAGTGAACTGAACATGGTTATAAATCGCCATCTGTGGTAAACTCTATGGATTAACCAAGTCCGGGTCATAAAGCCTGCACAAACATACCACTTCCACAATACTCCTGTGACTCCTTAAGAATTCCCTCTTAAGGCTTTAAAAGAAATACAGTAGCAAAAAAACCCAAACCCTAAAAGAATGGATAGTTTACAAACTTGACAGGATGCAAAATATTAAAAACAATTTTTGCTTATAATGTTCCAAGGGAAGAAATTACTATGGGAGTTCATTCCTTCCCTGGCCTGGCCCTGGAGCCAGGCAGGGCTAAAACCACCGCTCCTGAACTGGGCAGCCAACCAACTGGAAAGTACTGGGAACACAGACGTAGTGTCTCCGTTCTGCTTCTGAATCTTCTCTCATTAGATGCCAAAGGACTGGGACTGACACAAATTCTGCTCTCTGAAGTGCCAGGAGAGCAGGAAACTTGTCATCTGTGACACCCAGCCAACTTTAGAGGAAAAAGCCAGTGGGGAGAGCGGAAGGACACTGCAATGCCTGCATGTGATAGAGGCAACTGTCCTCTTGTCACCCAGCTCAGGAGCAGAGATCACCACATTTATCATATCACCCCTCTTTCACCTCATTTTATAGAACAGGAGGTAAATGAGGTATCTTGTTTTAAAGGCATATGCTCTTTTTAAAGGTCAAGTCTCTTTGGAAACCAAAATAAACGAATATTTAAAGATTAAGGGCATGAGACTTAAATAATAGAAGAGTCCCATTTAATAGCATTCTTTAAAAACACACAGTGATTTTTGAATGTGATATAAAAGGTATGGCTAAAATTTAGGCACGAGATCACAATAAAATATGAAGATTCTGAAAAATTTTCAAATAGTAATTTACAAAAAATATGCTTCAAAAAATAATGCTTTTTGGGTTCTTACTCTGAGCAACTACAAGATGTGGAAAATAAGAAATAAACATATACATTGTAGCTATCTGCATCTATACAATTACTTTTAGTTAAAGAAAGAATATCCAATGACAAAAAGTCTCTAAAGTCTCCAACAGGGTTGTTGTGGTTTTTTTTTCCACAAAGTACTTTTTAACTAAAAGATCTGCCCACCCTCCTTGGAAAAGGGATCTGGCAGTATTTTCCATGCAACATTATAGGCTAACAGGGCACGCAGAAATAGTCATTTACCTCTGGGCCCTTTGTGATACCATCTGTTTAAGCCCATTTACTACCACTCTAGTGGCTGCAAAGCAGCACTGTCACTCGATGTACCCATAACAATTTGGAAAGGACACTGCACTGTAAGAAGTGAAGACAGAAGCCAAAGTTAAACTTGAAACTTGATAAGTGGAGTGTTTAATGGCTGCAAAGTACCAGGCTGTAAGTGAAAGTTTAAAAGCTACATACTTGGCTAATCATTGTATTTTTAAGTGTTACTAATCCTAGCTTCAATTATCTTACGTTTTCTAAATATTTTTTTGTGTGTGTAATGGTGGGAACTCAATTATTGAGAGCTTCCTCTGACTGGAACTGAGGGAATTCCTACAATAGCTATGTTTTTCCCCAGTATTCCCATACAGCAAACAAGGATTAAAAGAGAGAAAGGAAGAAAGAGGGAGGGGCGGAAAACCTAGATCATGATATTCTTTCTCCCTGATGAGTAAAATAATTCTGAGCTATTCTGAAAAGTAAGTACCATTTAAGAAGCTTCTACACAAGTTGCCAGGATCATAAAGGCCAAACGGTTTCTGAGACAGCCAGGTAAGCAGAGCAAGTGTTGAAGATACATCAGGTGAAGAGCTCCTGTGCTGAGATATTGCATGAGGAAATTATTTTTTATGTCAAAAGTCTTTTTATTTCACTTAAGAAAACCTGCAAAGAGCCTCTCTGGTGGCCAAGACAATTACTAACAGCCTAAGTAGGTCCCTGCCAACAGAACTTCCTTTCCATCACTGCCTAAAAACTCAAGTTCTCAAACAGATACTGCAGTGGTGAACATATCGTTCATACTTGAGGCTTCAACATCAGCTAGAGGTACTTCCAGGCATCTAGTGGACACATAGTGTCTTCCACTTTGACAGGTGCCAGACTGACTGACAGCCCAAGATACGACCTGAGCTCTTGGAAGTCTAGCTGACAACTAAGTTTTAGTTGCTCCCTGCCATGGTCCACTTAATTAGTCTAGCTGCAAAATGAAAACAACCTGATTTTGCAAATGGAGGTATAAGAAAAACACTTTACGAGTCAAATAAAATACATTTAATAATTAAAAAGTTGTGCTGATCCCGATATATGCACTTTGTAATCCTCCTCTTCAGCAGGATTTGAAAACAAAAGGCTGTTTTGCTGGTGCTCAGTCAGGAGCCTTCAGAAAAACTACAGTGGCAAATCCCATCTCCAAATGAATCACCGAAGCACCACTGATGCTGCTGGCTGGGACCTCAGCCACAAGATTGATGGTGAAACGGCACGAGGTTCACAGTGAGCCTGAACCATCCAGCTCTGTCTCCCTCTGCATTTCTACTTCGTAATCTGATTTAAAACTTCAGGAGGCCCTGAAGATTGCTGGGGATTACACGATACTGCTTGTCAGGGAAGCTATTATTAAAGTCATGTTTAAATTGTGATGACTGTGCCATGTAGTATCTTAAAGAAATGACTGGTAGTCACACATAGATTTCACTTAAGAAACATGTTTCTTGAGGGCCTGTGCTGATGAAGAGGATGATGTACAACATCTGATCAGTGTAATTCTACTTGCAAAAGCAAAAAAATAACAGACCAAGTTTTGTTTTGTTTTGTTTTGGTTGGTTTTTTTTTTTTTTTTTTTTAACGCAGACCTATTGCTATTAAATAAAATGACCTATTGACCATCCACAGTTCCAGGCATTAGAGGACTGGGCACAAATAAACCTTTTCAAAACATCAACTGGTTCAGGCTGATGAACATCATTTGAGTCTCTTCTACTCAGTTACAGCTGCATGCTTGGGGATGCTTTTTTTTCCCACCTAGCTAGCAGCACTCATTACAGCAGCAAGACAGCTTGTAGTGGAAACACAGCTGCAGTGAGGATCATAAAGTTTAGTGAAATGTATTGAAAAAATGCAGAATTAAAGAATATGCTGAAAAATACTTGACTGCAATATGCATAACTTCAGGAAAGGGAACAGGACCATGTTTTCTGCATTCCCCTGGAGAATGCTCCTCATTTCAAGTAAGGAAAAAACTATGTGGCTTGTTTTAATAAAGCCCAGACCTCTAGTTATGGTAAAGGAGTTACTTCCTTGGCCTCTTGATGTTAGAAATTTGATGTAATCTCTTAGGCTTTAGAAATTAATTAAAGTGGAGAGGGAAGATGGGAGACAGGAAGAAGGACAGGCTTTTTTGAGAACATTCTCAAACAACAGTTACTAACACTCTATCAAAGTGCCCTTATCAAACCATCTATTTACATTTAGTACATAGGTCCTTTTTGTCACCTTCACAGGCCACAGTGACAAGCTCATGTCAGAGAACTGAGGATGCTATGTGGAAACTGAGCAAATAAATGTGAGGTGGTGTGCTGCAGGTTTACTCTTCTGTGAGTTACTTGCCTTACAGTGCAGAGAAACCAGAGCTCCCTAAGCCAGGTATGAGTAATTCTCCAGCTGCATCCCATCATGCTACCAGTTCCTGAAATAAAACCCCCAGGGGAGAAACCTGGGATGTGAGACTGAGCCCCCTCAGAGCGAGCAATGGAACTGAAGGTGGGAGACCACTGCCATCTGCACAAATGTGCCTCAGACCAGTTGTAGAGAAGATGTGCACCACCGTCAGCTGACCCCAGCTGTGTCTGGCCAGCATGCTCTGGAGAAGTCTGTGCGCCAGCCCCCCTCAGGGGACCAGGCACAAGTCTGAAAGGATTTGTCATGGATTAGATGAGAGATAGATACCACATTTCTCAAACAGGGACAGCTCTGGATATGACCACCAGCAGGACATCTAGAAGGCCTTAAAAGCACCTACAAAGATGTACAGTTTGTTTAAGCACCTGCATAACGCAGAAGCGTTTTCAGATCACAGGTCTGGTTTCTACTCTACCAATTCAACAAACACTCTATTTTAGGAATCCAAATCCTGTACTGAATGTAGCCTTGTGCATTTTATCATTCTTAACACCCAAAAAAATCTTAGGTTTCCCCCCCATGGCAGTCTTTCAGAAACCAATGATGTATGGGGCTGCAATTTTAGTTATGAATATAGCACTTCAATATCTCCTATAAAGGAGATGAATCTGGATTATCCTCTATGACAAAATATAAATAAACAACTTGATCATATCAACTATAAGGGTGACTATATGATAGGTAAATAAAAACGCTTATTGGTATGTGACTCATTCCCACTACATCTATGTGAAATCTTACCTTGCTTTTAATGGACATACAGTTAAGAAACAGTTAATTTCCCTCTACTTTTAGGGCTCAGGCACATTACTCAACATCATCTGAGCCATGGTAACTGACTTAATGTAACATAGAATGAAACACATTAGCCTGCATTTCTCTAAAATGTCACAAGGGTAAGAGCATGGAAAGTTCTGATGCTCAGTAGCTAATTAATCCTCAATTAGTCAACCCTGTCCCTGAATATTGCTGATGCAGCCACATCAGTACAACACAAATGGAATCAAATAGTATCACAAAATTTTTGAACTAACAAGTAGAAGTAAAGAGCAGGATGTGGATTAATCTTTGCAAACAGAATTAAATTATTCCTCAATAGAGAGCAGAAAGAGAAAGACTCCTCAAAGTTAACATAAATGAAACATTTTAATATGATTATGGGACACGCCAAATAAAATTTAATAGCTTGCTGCATGATTTCTAGTAAGAAGCATTCTGAGAAGAAGAAGGTCAAATAGTTTGTATTCATCACTATTATTCTCCCATTTCCTCTGAGCTTCCAATTTTCCAATCATACATATAGGCTACAGAATAGCTGATTTGAAGCACTGGAGAGAAAGCGTTATTTTCAAATCCACTTTCTGACAAACACCTTTCAACCTCATATTTTAGAGACACTGTGAGAAAGTAAAATGAAATTATAATGGATAGGAGGTGGTTCTAGGGACCCTAAATCAAGCATGATGGACAGTTGGATGAATCAGGTCATTACTATCTCTAAAAAAAACCCCAAACCCAGTATTTTTTTCTTTTTAATTACAGATCTATTGGCAAGCTCAGTCTAGCTAAGAAAAACAATAGTAATGTCAAATGAATATCACTTGGAAACGAACAGCTCCATGAGCTGCAAGATGGCATATAATCAACTAAAAAGTACCTAATTGATTTTAAAAAAAATAGATATTTCGTTTTTAATTTTTTTTTTACCTGATAGGTGCACCTTTGGCCTGTGCTGGTCTCAAGAGTACAGTTATTGTAGTAGCAGTTTCATTGAGAGATGCATCGACCCCTTCATAGTCTGGTAAAGTGGGAGCTGATTAACATTGAGTGGGAAAGAAAAGAACGAGAAATAAATCAGTGAAAACATTTTGGATTTTCATGAGATTGTGGCTGTTTGCAATACGGTACAAAGCCACAATCTTCATCAGCTACGTGAGTCTTTTAAAATTATTTTCCGATCTGGTAAAACCTTTTACTAGAACATGATGGGACCTTGCCAGCAATTGATAACCCCACCCCCAATTGCTTACCCTGAAATCATGATACCTATTGAATGAAACAGGTTTATTCAAGAAGAGAAATAGAGGGAGGAGGTGACTGCTAAAAACCCCTAAGACTACAAAATCTCATTTTGGCCTCCCTCTTCTTACCTTACAAACTATTATATTCACCATCTTAAAGACCCAACCTCTACCACCTCTCTTCTTCCTCCTCCAACAGTGCAATAACCTTTTTATGTTTTACCATGCCAATACCAATGAGAGCGCAGGAATTGGACTTGCACAGACATGCATCTGTGGAGACTAGAACTGAATGGGGACATCTATTCCCATGCCCATTTATCCTTTCATTTCTACCAATGGATGGCCAAAGCTGCTCATTAATCAGTTTCTGAACCACTGCAGTTTTCAGCTCAGGATATTAAGAAAAAACAAAATCAAAGTCAAAACCAGAAGCAGATTAGGAACTGGTTCACTAATGGACTGGCTGCCAGACCTTTGTGGCAGTAGTAAGTGTTGTGGGTCGGACAGCTGGTGTTGGTGATTACTTCAACCATCCAGCTCTAATCTGCTGCCACAAACCTGTTACAGTCCTCAGTGGTAATATTGTTGCTGACTTCCGCTCTAGTGCAGAGAACGAAACAGGACTTTATGTGAACCAGAAAATAATATATTTCTATTAATTACTGATTATTCAAAATGCATAAAATTATCTGCATGGCGTTTTTTTGTTTGGTTGGTTTTTGTGGGGCTTTTTTGGGTTTGGTTTTTGTTCGGTTTGTTTTGGTTTTTTTTATGTGGCTGTATCTTTATAAAATTTTTAATGGTGCCTGTGTATTTAAAAATGAATTTTCACAAAAAGATCTTTCCTAGTAGGATGTCAATCACTTCAGTCATAATAAGTTAACAGTAACATTTCAATAGGTAGAAGAGTCCCAGATAAACACAAAAATTGCTCGTATTTCAGGAAATATTATCAAAGAATGCCATGCTGGAAGGGACCTCAAGGATCATCTGGTCCAAGATTTAGTGTTCATTTGATGTTCATTTATATATTACTCACTAGGATCATGGTGACCACTTGTAAGCTTGCTTAAAAGCATTAATTTCACTCATCATTAAAATAAAGCTTGCACTTCCTGAAACATATGCATTGCCTCATAAAGAGTATCAGTTATGCAGAGCAAAACTAGAGAACACTTCAGCCTAAAGAAAAAAAACAACACCAAAGTGACAGGCTGAAATTCAGGTAAAAAAGATCTTATGGCCTGTTTTTAAGGTTTCCTAGTATTAACCATGTTTTGCCAACTAACATACCCATACTATGTCTAGGAAGTGTGCTTTTCTGGACAAAATTACAGTTACACTTTCAACCCCTCTCCCCTACAAAGAGGTTAGAAGACAAGCATGCAAGTACTACACCACCATTATCCATGAAAATTTATTAACTGGAATTTCTTGTGAAGAAACCCAAAGACCTTAAAAATGCTTAGTAAAATATTACACCTCAGAACAACCCAATGGATAAACAGAACATAACATGTAGTTTGGGGTGTTTTTTGGTGGTTTGGTTGGGTTTTTTAGAAGGATCTGGGGTATGAAGAGTGCTAGAGTTTATGTGCAGGGATGGAATTCAACAAACTGTTCCAGTTAACTATGACAACTATAGAATTTCACTTGCTACATAATTAAAGGAGCTCTGTCTTCAATTTCTTCACATTTTGATTTATGTGCATGCTTTTGGGAACCCAGTGAGGAGAGTATGTGAGTAGTTTCCCATAGAAATGGAAGGTGCATTCTACTGCATTATTACTTCCCTTTACAGGACAACAGAAGTTTAATTACAGCAGATAACAAGGAAAATTGCCTGCTTTGTACTGTTTACATTTCTAAACGACTGACTTCTTTCATCTCTGCCAAGATCCAAAGTCACCAGGTCATAAAATCAACAGTCTCTCTAGATACACCACTGATTTATCTTCTGCTGTCAACTGCATAAACTGCTATCTTACTTTTTGAGAATAATACTGAAATTTAAGAAAATAAAAACACTAAAGCATTCCATTTGACATTATTTTCTTCTAGAGTTTGCTGTACATTATTAAGACAAACAGAGTGTCAATCTTAGTGCACTGCAGTAAGGCAAGAGGAAGCAGACCTATATGAATTTGGAAAAAGAAATTCACACCTCTTCCCAACTGCCCCAGTTCTGCTATAGCTGTGTCCTCCTAAGTGGTGTCACCTTGAGTAAGTCAGTTCATTTTCTGCATCTGACTTTACTAATCTGCAAAACAAATACAGTACCTAGTGACCTATGGAGTGCTGTAAGGCTTAATTAGTTAAGGTTTACATAGCACTTCAGAATCTTTAGATGAAGGTACAAGATTACACAAAATCAAACACTTTACAACTACAGGTGTGCAATTTCCACCTCATGCAAGCATTTATCCCTGAACTTATGCTACTGTTTGGCAAATATGCTCAAAAACATGGACAGTAATATAGTTTCACAACATGATAGAATTTTTGGGGGAGTTTTCTTTGCCATTTCATGATTTTTTTTAAGTCTTACCAAAAAAACAAAAAAAACATTTTCCCCACACTTACGTTTTTTTACTTCCCTACCCCATTGCTGCTTTTTCCTTTTTACCTGAGATGTTGGTTGTTACATTGATTGTGGTTGCTGGTCCAAACCCTTTGACAGTGCTTGCACGTATAAAGAACTGGTAGGTAGTACCAGGGTGCAAGTGTGAGAAGACGTGGTGTGTGCTGTTCCACAGCTTCGACACAGTTTGGGGAGGTCCTGCGACTGGAACTGCTGGGTCAAATGACCGGATGCTGCTATAGCTGACCTGTGAAAACAAGTACAGGCTTTGACACAAGGGGATTACGTTAGCTTGGCTGAAAAGCAGTCTAGCTCATCTAGCTACCCTGCTGGCTTGGGGATACCATGAGGTGACTTGATGTGTATTGCTGTAGAGTCTGCTTCACTTGAAAGGTGCAGGTGCCCTTCATCACTTTTTTTAAGGTTTCAGTTCATGTATGGAAAATTTCAATGTTACATTTAAATTAGGACACCCCCACTGTCCTCTCCATTTCCAACAAAACCCTATATTTTTCCCTTCCTGCAATACAGCTCCCTCTCCTCTACTAATAATCATATTTAAATGCCATTCAAACCAAGCTAACATACTTCAAGCTAGCAATGATATCTTCATATACTGGTTTCAGCTGGGATGGAGTTAATTTTCTTCATAGCAGCTTGTAGGGTGCTTTGTTTTGTATCTGTAATTAACAAACAAACGCTCCCACGTTTGACACATCCCACTGTGGAGGACTGAGAGAGCAGCTGACTGGGGCCAAGCTGCCTACTGGGGTTAACCCACACTACAAAAAGATCTTTGTTATCATTAAATTGATAAACAAATAGATATAAGGGGTTTTGTTTGGTCAGCTCATTTGTCTTCCTCCTATAATTTTCTAATGTACAACATTGTATTCTCTGTTCCTTTAAAAAAGGAGTGCTGAAGAGGACGGTTTTATTCCTCAAATCCGACTGTGTTCCCTACCAACCTCCTGTGGAGGTCCCCAGAAGGCTCATATATTAAATACACTTTAAATAGAATATATACAGAGGTTCCTTGAACGGTGGTATCTAAAGACCTGAGAAAGCTAAAAAAACTTGCTCCAAATTTAATGACCATCTTACTTTTCATGTAACCTTCTCTTCCAACAGAAAATATTTCATAGATTGTGGCTGTCATGGCTTTGGAAGTGTCTAATAATGGTCCAAGATTTTTAAAATTAGCACTTCTCATGTGGATTGCAATATTGTTATACTCACATGCCAAAGCCATTTGACAGGGCTGGCCAGCCATATTCTCCATAATGATGACTTTTTAATATCTAGTCACTACAGAAAATCCAGGATTCTGTAAATTAAAGCAGCATATAAGACAATAGCTGCCTGCAGAGCATAAACACACACTGTAAGCCACCCCTCTTGCCACACTTTCTGAACTCTATCCTACGCTTGTTAGCTGTTTAATTATTACCTCGTACTGAGTAATGATGCCATTTGGATCCACAGGTTCCTTCCAGTTGAGGAAGATCTTATCTTCAAAAGGAGTTCCTTTCACCGATTTGGCAGGTATAGGGCCTGGTACTACAAACACAATAAAACTTTTAAAAATAGGAAATTCAAGAGACAGAAAAATTAGAGATGACAGAATGTCCTATTAAAAGCAAAAGCGAGCACAGGTCTGTTTTTATTAATATTCATTCGCACACGAAAGGCAGCAGTAGAGAGTATGAGAAAGCACTTCAAAGCGTATTTTGTCATTCACGGTGCAGAGAGAGCATGAAGTCGAAACTTTATCCCCACATACTGTTTTCAAAACTTCATGCAAAGTCAAATTGTCTTGTAGTATAGCCAGGGGAAACAGTTCATGCTAGATTATGACTTCAGGGAACATCACTGAACTCTGTAATAAGCGTATCTTAGGACAAGGACTACATGGTTTTAAAATCCTTTTAAAAAGAAAAATCAAAGGCAAGGAAGAGCCTCAGTTATACAGCATCTTCCAAACGAGACAATTGCTTACAAAATAGTTTTCAGTCACCCCTTCTTGAGATATGTTGTTTTAGAAGAAACCCTTATTTAAAGAGGGGGTTGGGCACAGAGCAAAGACTCCAGCTCAGCTGCCCCCCCCCCTCAGTCATCGATGTGTTCGTGCTGCAGAAGGATCAAAACTGCTTACTTCAAATCTTTCCAGTAAGAGACATTTTTAAAGCTTTGAACTGAACCACACTAAGATGACCCCACTTTCTTATTTTAAATGGAACCAATATCCCTGGTGTAATAACAAGACTGAAGTGTCACCTAGGGCCTCTTTGCCTGAGTGATTCACAGTACCTGGTAATCCCATCAAGGCCAGGCAGGACCGCTTAGTTATCTCTCATTTCAGTTTACAAGATATTTTTGCCTACTCACACGGTTCTTTTTTAACCACAGCAACTCACCTAAATTTGAACACGTACATGCTGAAAGAAGGGGATGAGGATAAGAGAGTGCCTGAAGAAACCCCAAATCCAAAGAAACATCCCGCTTTAAAGACCAAAGTTGCCCAGATCTGCACTTTCAAGCTAAAATGTTACTTCTATTTAATATATCCACATGTATTTCTCTCCCCTTCTGAATCTGCCAATTTTATTCAATGCAACTTTCAGTGATATTTCTTGGGTATTAATTATCAAAGCAGACTCAAATTTTACAAAGAGAAAAAATAAATTAAAACCCGCTGGATCAAAGGAAGTGCCAGTAATTGTACTAGCAGCACCAACCAGTGAGTGTGGTCTGTCCCAATAGTGGGATTTATTCCAGTCTACATGGAAGCTATAAATGATGATCCGACCCTTGGTACAAACAACATAATTTGGCACATTAATTATAAATTAATGGAGTCAAAAAAGGCCACAAGTAAACAGACAAGGTCTTCACAAAACGGTTCATCCATCTGTTAAGCAAATATTTAGGAGAAGTTAACTAAAATGATACTTTTTCATGGGAATGCTCTGTTTTTCTTCTCTACATCTCAAGTGAGGTAGGAATAAACCCAAATGCACACAACATTTTCTCTGGAAAATGCATGTGTGTGTGTGCGTGCATATATGTCTGTGTTTGGAAGACAACACAGGAATGCAGCGGGACATGCACACAGAATAGGAAATTTGTCATTAAAGCACATGAGGTAGAAAAAAAACAGACACAGTCTCTCAAAAACCTGCAAAATACTTTTTGTGTGGTGCTTCTAAAGATGTTTCATGTTCAATCGAAAGTAGGTGCAGGGTTCTACATTTAAGGGTTACATAAAGCCTCCTACATTTTCTGTTTAAACACTTAAGTGGGAGAAGCCTCTAGGTTCATCACATTCCTTGACTGTGCTTTCGTCTCCTGCAATATAAAATTTGTTTCTTGTGGCAGCAGAAGCAATGTTAAACTGACTGGAACTACATGATTCCACTTAGTTTCTTGCTTCTCTTCCCACTGGCATGAGAAAGGCACAAGAACAGAAGCCAGCACAGTGATGAGCAGCTTGCTGGGAATCCCAGTAAAAATAAGGTCAGAAGGTAAAAAAGAGCCAGCGTATAATAAAAGACAATAGTGATTCCCATAAACTTCATCCACCCCTGCAAACCCACCAAAAACAAAGTTTGGGATCAGCTCAAATTCTTTGAGAACTCAACTGGAATTAAACCAAATAAAAGTTCAGATGCCTCGAAAAAGGAATATGTACTAATTTTAGTTTGAAGTACATGCTTTAGTGTACAAACGGAATTTGCTTAAAGAACAGAATATCTGTGAGCAGACCCATAGATTCATCAGTCAGGTTCCTCAAAATAGTGCCTAAACATCCCCAGTTGTGTTATTATGTCTTTGTCCTCAGGTCAGCTATTAGTTACAAAAGATTTTTGAAAGGCTGAAAGGAGTAAAAGAAACCCCAAACAAATTACAAAAAAACCAACAACCCAACAACAAAAGAACAACAGTAAGGTAAGCTGTTGGTAACACTATTTTGAAAGCAGGAACTGCATCTCTCCATGTAGACAGTCTATTCCCTACAACTCCAAGCAGGATTCAAAGGACTTAAGAAACATCTTAAACTTCACCTTTCTGAAGCAGTTTTTCCTTTTATACAGTATTATGCAAGGATTCCGTTGAGAACCAGCCAGGTAAACATCACTCTAGTGCTGATAACAGCTTTTGGAAGACAACTCAAAAGGCTTTCTTCAGGCTTGTGCCTGCATCTCCAGAAACCCCATCGCCCACTGCTGTTCCTCCCTGCTGCCTTCTCAACTCCCATTCTTTTTCCTTCATGAACTCTAGCCCTTACCCTTGGACTGATAGTTTATACTAAAACAAAACACTCAAGACTATCAGGTGAAGTGCGTTACTTAAGATTCCCTATCGATGGCCAGGTATCTGAATAATTTGAAAAAAGTCTAGAGTAGCTGCTAGAGGACTTGGACCTTTTGGCCTCCGCACCCTCTTTGAAAACATTCGGGTCCCACTGATTTTCTTTCCATTTGCTGACCTTGTGAAGTGTGACCCCACCATTTCTCAGCAAGAACAACAGTAAACAGTCTTTTTTCCACATTCGTTGTTCTATGCCAAGCTGCCAACAGGTCAAGATCTCCACTCTTCTGAAGAAGGAAAATGATTTAGATGGGTTCAAATGTATGGGTTTCAGAAGAGATTTTTAACTTAAGCAAAAAAAAATATCATTTTACCTTAAAAAAAAATCCAAGCATAAAACATACCTGTATATAAAAGAAACTTAAAACTAATTCAAAGGGAATTACAGCATGGTTTTATAGTGAAAACATCACAAGCTCTTCTTTCACGATTTACATGCACCTCCAGAGCTCTTTTAATGAAGCTATATATTCATATAGTGAATAGCTGATAATCTTTTCTTCTATATACCTGTGAGATGGTGGACTTTTGTAAATGCTTCGCATAATAAAAGTACAAACCATCAATCTGACATCAGACCAATTCATTTTAGAGCAATATATTTCCATTAAATTAAGTCACAGTCACAAATAAATAGTTTTTCACAAATAGTTGTCCCTTAAACCTTGTTCTACACTAACTTATCAGGAAATTTATATTGCAATATATTACTTCTGGAAGAACAGTGTATTAACTGACACCAACCACAATAAAAATGAATTTATATTGCTTCAGTTTTCCTGCTACAAAATAATGAAAGTGAATGCAAACAGAGTATTTTTATTACTATTATACTTTGTGGAAGTCGTCCAGAGTATTATTATGCTATATGGTAAAGGCTACGTGCAGATATATGCATGGTTATAGTGGGAAAAAATTCCTTTATGGTACTTAAAAAGAGTATCAAAAAACTTAAAAGACTTTCTCTGAAGGTAGATGCTCATTTTCATGTGGTGACAGTCAATCTCTTCTGCTGTTTAAACATTGCAAGCAATTAAAACGGCTGACCTTTCTATTTGCTTTTTCTGAGGGGTTTACCATTTTAATTTTATGCTTTTTTGTTACTCAAGCCTAAGGCTAAAATAGAAACAAAGTTTAAATAAGAAAAAGGAAAAAAAATCAGAATTGCTATTACTAATCTTTACTATAAGGGTAGTTACACCAAAGGCACTGACAAAAATGGTTTATTTGAAAATCACCTAAGTTGCACCATTTGCACTGAAGAAGGAAATGCTATTGAGAAGAAAACTGCATATTAACAGCGTCCTTGGGTGCATATACTCTTTGGTTGAGGATTTCTTGTTGTGGAGGGAAAAGCAGAGCTGGCACGGACACCCTGGGAAGCAGTAGGCAGTGGAGGGCACTGGGCCATGACTCCTAGGACTTGCTGGAAGCCCATGACCCTGCACAGGTCTGTGCCACCCACCCTGGGACACGGCTGGACTGCCTGGGCAAGGTGCCACACACACCTGCAACAGGCCCCCGTACCTTCCAGCCTGCACAGAATTATTAACACAATACTAATCGATGCTTACAATCCAGGTATTAACTAAGCTGACAGAGACTAATCAGTCTCAATGGCAGAGGCACTCACTTTAGATATTGGCACAAATATCAAATGGTGTTAAAACCACAAGTTCTGGATTTGCTGAACTGAGGGGCTCACACACCTAGTGCAGCGTCTTGTTTGAAGCCTTTTCACACCAAATGCTGCCTTCAGTACTTCTCATTTCTGGGATCTGGAAATTTTTCTTCATGTCTGAGTGGAATAACTTCACATACTCACAGAATTTACAACTTTCTAAAAATATGCAAATCAGTATTCGGTGAGTGCCTTCAACTAGCACATGGCTTGGGAATAGTGGGAACTTGTTGGCCCAGGTGTAAGCCCTCATTCCACTGCAAACTGCTAAAATAGCTGCTAATTCTGGCCTATTTGCAGGCACCATTATGTCAAACAACATGTTTCAACAAAGAATCTCATATGCAATATTACTTTTTCAGCTATAAAGCTTCTTACGTAGGTAACTAAAGGAAATGAAAGCAGGAAGTTGTTTCAGCCAGGGTAAATAATTCTGTGTTTCAGGGCCAATTTTCCTGAGCTATTAATATAAAACTTAGTTTGTACTTCTAGTCTCTGCAATACTGCAATAGCTTACTTCATTTGTTATTTGTTCAGTGCAAGCTTAAAATAAATCTCTGCTAATAACTTCAACATTTTTCTTACTTCCTTGCAACTCAACTTTTTGGATGACTTTAATAAAAAAAGTGCTCACGTGTCTTTCTGCAATAATTTTTTTCTCTTTCTGTATGATATGCCCATAGCAAATCTTACCTACTGCCTAAAAACAACAAAAAAGTGGGGTTATTTTCACAAGCAGAAGGACAAGTAAGTTATCCCAGGCTCCTTTTATCAAAGTAGCTCAGTTAGAATCAGTTTCAGTTCACTGCTGTGACTATGACACTAAATTTTGCTGCTGCTGATGACACATAGGTCACCACCCTCCCTCTTAGGTCAAGGACTGAGGTTCATACCTTTAGCAGTGGTATTTACAGACAACTTCACAGTTATGTCATGGGTTTCTCTTTATTAACTACAACCATTTGCCAATTTTTTCCCCAATAAGATTAGTATACCTGTTCACTTGACATCCATGCACATCTCAGCTACAGCAGTTCCACATTTTGTGAGACAGTTTGCCATTTCAAGCAATCTTTGCAGCTCTCCGATGCTGCATCAGACATCCTACCTGCTCATTTCACTGCATTAAGTTTTCTCCAAGATGGGCTATTTTCGTTATTTTTACAATGCTACTAGCAAAGTTTTATGGGTTTATGTCTATGCTTTTTCAAAGCTCCTTGAAGTATTTGTTTGTATTCTTTTGTTAAAGCATATTTCCTACCCCTTCTTTTTTCCCCTCCCCATATTTTTCTAGCATGCCAGAACAACTTGAAAAAGTAGTTAGGAAAAGATACTTCTCATAGAAAATAAAAAATGAGGATGAGGCATTTTTTTTTGTAAAGGCAGCTTTCAAAACTTACTACTATGGATCACAGAAATATACTAATTGTAACAATTTCTATAGAAAACTCTCTCTTGGAAGTTGATGGAAGATAATTACTCTTCCCAAATGTAGACAGTATATGAAGTATTACACTTTTTAATTATGTTTTTTTTGCCTTCTGATTACAACATTTCCTCCTTCCTCTGCTGTTCCCCAGAGTAGTGAGCCTGCTGGACTTTTTCCAGGAGCATGAGAAATGGTTGGACAGTTGGTGTCTTAACCCCACACTGCAGCATAGATATCTCTGCATGGAGCTGAATGAGCCACACTCTCTGAAAGATCATGAGACCTCGTTTGTGTCCAATGAGCGTGTCCTTTGCCTCAGACCAAAGTTTTGGTATACTTTAAGCCCCAGAGTGCATACTTATGCTATTCCAAGAGATCTTTTTCAATTAGCTGTTTGCCTGCTGTTAGCTGACACACTCCCTTACAAGTTATAAAATTGCCCTTGAACACTTTGAGCTTCTCAGTTTTCTTTCTCTGTAGCTGCTCTCTCAGAGCTAATGTCACTATTCCTGTTAATCTACTGCCTTCTGCATCTGTTTCCAATTAAAAATTAAGGAAGCATTTATCTGCTTTAATCCCATTCACCATCCACTGCTCTGACAGAGTCCCTCTGAGTTCACAGTGCCCTTGTGAACAGGCAGCTCCGAGCACGTGCGCACGCTGCTGATTCATGCTAAGTGATAAATTCACTGCTGGCTCTTGTACTTTGTTTGAAACGCCAGACATCATCTCTATCCAGCAGGTATGCATCCTCAGATTGTGCAAGCCTTCCTCTTCTCCTTTATCAAATCCTTCAAACACTGCTCATCTCCTGTACAAGCCAGGCGAAGCAGTGAGATGTGGCTTCTTATGTGACATAGATAACACTGTTGGGGTACCCAGAAGAGCTTTCTCCCAAACCTTAGTGATAGCGTGGTCTCTTCCCAAAGTGAAAGATGGTGTTTCACCCACAAAACACAGATTTCTTTGTTTCATCTTCTTTTTGCACAACTTGCCTAACAGTGTATTGCTCAAGGGCCTATTTTTTTTTGTGGAATAAATTAATTCCATCTATCCAAGTTAAATAGAAATAAAACCACCAAGTACTCAGATCTAGCTCTGGTCAGAAAGGAGATTATTTTCAGACCAGTACTCTTGGCTTTGCTTTCTTGCAGATACTGAATTACAAGCTTTTAAAACCTTCTCCATTTGTCAGACATGGCTCCAAAGGTCTGAAGCACAGCTTCTCAATCTTACCCTGTTCTACTGCTTGCTTCCCAAGTTAATTCTGCTTCTGGTATCATACATTGCTCAGTTGTCACACATCACTTTGGGAGGTCTGGCCCAGCTATGAAGCCTTATATAAATGTGAACCTTCATGAAAGACAACCAGAGATCCTCACTGTGTCACACCAGCACCTCACAAAAGTCTGATATCCTCTGCTTTTAGGGAATCTCAGAAGCTCAAATATGTGTAAAGCTCCTAGTAGACAGGAGGAGGTGAGGTGATAGAAGGAGAGATGAAGGGAAAGATTAAAACAACAAAACAAAACAACCAACCAACCAAAAAAAAAAACCAGAAGAAAGGGAAAGAGAGCTGGAAGCATGGGAAGATGGATAAAGCAGCAGGGAAGAAGGGCAAAATGGATGAAGAGAGACAGGAAAATGTGGGGTAACTTTAACTTCATCAGTCTACAAAGTTTTTAGTTCATTAGCAGGTCCTTGAAAGAAACAATGGCATTGGGAGGGATACTGCACTCCAGAAAAGTTATCAAACACTTAATTATCCGTTGTGGTCATCTGGAGTTTTCAAAGTTTCCACTTACGAGAAGTACACAATAGAAGTGCACAGTTTCAGGTAATCATGTAACCAGCAGCTATTTCTAATTAATGGTAGTTGCAAAAATGTAGGAAAATGCTGTGAACTCTCTGTTTTCCTTCTCATAAATGCCCCCACTATGTAAATAACATTATGCTGATTCTACAAAACCTGCACAAAACATCATGACAAGGAGGCTACTTCTGATGACATGAGAACCATGTGGGGCAGACACTCATGTATCTTCCTGTAGCTTGCATCCTCTTAGTCTGAGTCCTGCTTCAAGGGTGCTTTATAACAGTTTTGGACAGATAATTGATCACTTGAACATGGGACTAAACTAGCAGCATGAACACAGGCAGTCAACTACAGAACTCAGTTTACTATTGCTGTGAGAGCTCAAGGAAAGAGACACATTTGATCCCCTGAGATGGCTGAAAGCCCTCTGGATTGCTCGTTGCTTGCACTCTCTGCATTTTGGAACACATTATAAAATGCATATAGACTTTCAAGTCAATCAGTAATGCACCATTCAAGAATCTGCATTTCATTTCCAATGCTATGACTGAATAGTGCTTGTGGGAGACAATTTTCAGGTCACAACCACTATTTACCACCAGTGAATCTACATATAGGTATCTTATAAAAAGTTTTAATCTCTTATTGAAAACATAATCTGCTTGACATAGTTTACCTTAGCAACTTCTGCTCACTGGGTGAGGCTTCTTTTACACTGTGGTACCTCTGACACCAAAGCTGAGTGTAAGCAGGTTCACTGATAGCACAGTGGCATGCTAGCTTGAGAACAAAGCCTGCCTTGTGTTCATCATTTTCCAAGAATAATCCACAACAAAACCAGATACAAAACATCTGCACTCAACTCTCATCCTTACAAGTACCACTAGAGCAACCAGCCACTACTTAATTAGTTAAAGGCAATCAGAAACCATAACCTTTCTTGAAAGCACAGATAAAGGAAAAAAAAAATCCATTTTCCATGGACCTAACAATACTACTACTAATTCATTTTTTTTAACTTCAAGGAAAATAGCAATCACAAATACCTTTAATACAAACACAAATGAATAAATTATTCATAATGGCTTATATTTAAGATTAACTTTTTTAAAAAAGGAATGCTAAAATCTGAATTGCACAAAACATTCTAATTCTGTACTTGTTCATAAATCTTCATGTGATGCATCTATGCCTCTATAGCTCTCTACAGCTCCTTGTATTCTACCAGTTTAATAAGCTGTTATCTCTTCTTTATTGCAACAGTAAACATATTCCTCTTCTACTTCTACATCTATTGCTTATTTCTTCCTGACTTAAGTTCAATTGCCTTGTCAATGAAACCTCATTGGGAGCATTTTAAAGAGGAATTCTAGAACCACAGAATATCTTGATTTGGAAGGGACCCATAAGGATCAGAGTCCCAAGTTGTCAAAAAATACTTTAATCTATCTTTCGAACTGTTAACAGATACTATATACTGTAACCTGCAACATAAATTACTGCTCAAAGACATTTGCTGAAGAGGTTTTAAATTTTGAATAGCATCCTTAAGCACCACATTTAATATTTAGAAATACATTTTCAAAAATACATTAATTTTCAAATAGTACTCCAACTACTGTAAAGAAGCCTTTCCCTAACACAACCATAGGTTTCTTGTCACCTGTGTTAGAACATTTTTGAATGACTGGGAAGCTGCCCTCCTTTTTCTTGCAAGAGACAGATTGAATCTGACTTGCACTACATGGACAGTTCGGGCTATGTATGAAGGCTGACAGCTATCATACTTTTAAAGCTACTGCTCTGTGGCTAATTAATACATGAATAGAGGAGAACCCCCATCCTTTGGGACACATTGTAACACACAAAGTAATTTCCTTCCACATCTCTAGACTGGGCTTGAACGTAGTTTCCATAAAAGTATTTATACATACCATCTTCATCTGTCTGGATAATGGTTTCCTCACTCTCCTTCCTCCCTTCTGGATTGGTTAAGATCATTTTGAGGCTGACATTTGTGTAGGGAGGCAGGTGATCCACAACGTGCTGGGGTGCTTTGGGGTCCATGTCCAAGCAGTCTGCCTTGCTCTCATTGTGTCCGCAGAAGTAGTGGTAGCATATAGTGACATTGAACGTGTGGCAACGAGTGATGTTGTAACCTAGAGATTCCCAATCCACAGCAATGTGTCTGGCCTGGATCTCAGCAATCTTTAGAGTTTTCGGTGTTCTCATAGGTTCTACAAAACAGAGTATAACGAAGAAAAACATCGTTAACGTTCCTCATACTTCCACTGAACTGTAACTGGTAGATGATACCTCCAGGCATGTGAAAGCAAAGCTGATACCCAACACACACAAACTTATTACTGGAAGAAGTACCACCCTTTGTATGGGTACCCTGAAGGGTAAAAACCTGTCACAATGTCTATGCTTCTATTTCATCCTTCTTTAGCCTCTCTTTGCAGGTTTCAATCAGTGATTAAGATTTAGCAACAGCAAGAAAAAGAATTGTTAATTAACAGTGCAGCGATTCAAAGCAATTGAGAATACAGGCAGTAGACACATAAAGAGTGACCAAAAGGCCATCCAGCTGTCACTGATGGCTTCTCTTCTTTATTTCCCCTTATCTTTTTTTTTACCTGCATAGTTTAGATAATACATCATAGCAGTAAAGAGTCAACTTTCACTACACTATGATTTATCATGTCACTAAGCAATGTTGTATACTAATTACACTAATTACCTTACTAAGCTAGCAGTTACAAAAATGATGCTGATATTAATGAATGTTTATTATTTTAGTAATTAAACCATTCATTCAAGCAAAAACCCTGATAAATATTACAAAGATGCTTTTGGATATTTCCATTGTATCCTGCTTCCTTTAGATCCCCAAAACTTTGCCTGGACATTGCTTTGAGCTGGCAGTCTGTGACCTGCTACCCAGGCTCTCCACACATGCATTTCCACCAGCAGAGTACATGATGCTCCCCAAGCTGCCATCAATCTTTACTTGTCTCTATAGTGCATTCATTCCTCATGCAAGACTAACGTTTATCGTTGAACTTAATTAAAATGATTACACAACGAAAATCATGACCATGACTATATATACTAGAGTTTCACTGGAAATATATCAAGGGGATCTTTACACTCTGCTAATACATCCTCCTTCAACAGAGGGAAAAGCTGTAGGCACAGCTTCTCCCTCATGTCCTTGCTGTAAGGTCACAACATTTGAGATAGTTGAAGGAAGTGGGAAGTCTTTCTGGGCATAACGGTTCTTTGTCACTTGCATCTATGAAATGAGAGTCCCAACCAGGCTAACAATCAGCCAAAAGCACAGATGGCATACTGAAATAAGGAAAAGTGAATCAGTATAATCTATTCAGCGTACAGTTTGCCAGACAAACTCCAAACATTTTGTTTCAAGTACCAAAACAATCCAATTCTAAATATTACATAAAGGTATTCCTAGTAATATGATGAGTGTTAAGGATTAGAAATTTTGCCTATTTGTTTCCATGGTCTATTCTTCCCTTTCTGGATTTTGAACAAGCATATTCCCTTTGCCCTTGAGTACCAGTTTATCATACATATGGCAAAAAATACAAATGAGTAAGTAGACTTCCTGGGCTGTAGCTTTCTGAACATATTGTACATTGCGACAATAGAGATGTGAAGTTGAAAGATAGCATTGAAAGGGTCCTTGAAAGATAAGAGACTTGAACAGGAGGAGGGAAAAAAGGGGCTTTTATAGAGTAAACAATGGCTGGTGCTTTAGCAAGTGCAGAGAGGTGTGAGGCAGTCATTTAAAAAAAGGAAAAAAATAAAAGTACCAACACATTAGATCTTCTGAAGGCACTTGCAAGAGTCTTCAAAGAATCAGTATTTCCTTGCCTACTGCAAGCACTTAGGAAAAAAAAACAAACAACAAACCCGCTCAGGTGGCACAGAGGAAGAGAACTGCTAGATTCTCTTCTGAAGAGAACTGGCTACAACCTTCACATATGGATCGATTCTTCTAATTTTAATTTCCTCTTAATTCTGCTAATCCAGATTATGCCTTTGACTATCCACACCAAAGATGGAATTCAAACCTGAACTTAACACAAAACAATGCATGTTGTCTGGCCATGAAGGTTGAAGCTACTAATGTTTGAAGCCAACTAATCAGTAACAGAAAATGTGCTTCATTTTCATCTTGCTTCTTTCATCACAAGACTAGAACTGCCTTCACACTATGCTGCACAGCACTTCAAAAGAGAAGGGAAAAAATAAAAGCTTTGTTAATCTTAAATAAAAATAATTTTACAATTCTATGCAAATTTTGCAAATGTGTCAGAGTATTAGAGGAGATACTGAAAAGCATCCTTTATTCCCCTGTCAAAAAGCAAAGAATGAAAGACAGAGTGTGATGTCGCTTTCTCACAACTATTCCCATTTTTGGCAGAAATTAAACAACTTCTGCAATATTGAGATGGTAATTAAAGTCTGCAGAGTCTCCCAACAGCTTTGGCAAACTCTGTCAACTGTCCCACTGCTCCTAAAATGATGATTCAAACCCACAATTCTACTTTCACTTCTGGGCAACATTCATCTTGGCGATCTCTAGAGGTAAAGACCAATTGTTTTAAACTACCATACCACAAAGCCTCCATCTGCACCACCTCAGTAGAAAGCAATTTTTGAATAATTATTTTTCTCAGATAAAACAGTATTGAATTTTTGAGTAGGCTTCCCAAAACTCCCAGCATCTCATTAAGAATAACTTTGTTCTCAATGGGGGCAAAAAGAAGTACTCATCTGCCATTTTACCCTTTTCTCATCACACTTTAAGGTGTGCATTTTATTGAAACATTTTCTGAATTCTACTGGGATTTTATTTCCCTTTATGCATTCTCTTCTGATCCCTGGATACTTTTTCAGTACTACTAATCCCAGTAAATCAATTTACTTCTTGTCTTCCCATTTGTTAACTTTTCTCACCTTTCCTCCTTCAGTTACATCAAGAACTTTTATACAAAATACATGATTTCTAAGTTTTTGTTGAATTATTCATGTCAAATTGGCACTCTATGTGAAAGAGGGAAGAAATAAGATGCTTCCAAAATCCCTGTTCATTTCTTAACCTATCAATTAGATTTTCAAATAATAATAACAATAATAGCAGAAAGCACTTTTCCAAACATTAATCTACCAGTTACCTCTGTGAGACAGGTAAGTGGTGTTAATCCTTTTCTGCGAGGCAAAAGAGACAGAAAAGTTAACAGCTGGTTCAAAGCTACCAAGTGATTTACTGCCACGCCCATAAGAAAACTGAAGGGTACCCAACTCCCAAGTCACCAGTGCTCTGGCCACATGAAAGCACCAGCTAGCAGCAGCAGTTCAGAAAGCTCACTTGCACTTTATCAGCCAGTGCTTCGACCGACATTCTAACTCCACTCCTCAAGTCTAATTCTTTTTATAAAGAGTTTTTTGCAGATCTTCTTAGAACAAGTTTGAAAAAGCACAACAGTGCCCAGACACTTAAGTGAATAACTGAGCATAAGGACAAGTTATTTGAAAATCAATAGTTTGGCTTGTTAATTTTGAAAGATTTCTTGAGTGAGAGCTTGTAATTTGAATGAAACAGCATATTTTTTGCACTAAATCTTGCATTTAAGATTAAAATTCTGAGGAGAGGATATTCAATTTTTTTTTCAAGCTTTTTTCTCCAGCAGTAAATATATTTAACACTGGTGGCAGTTCCTCTGAGTGAGAGCAGTAAGTACTCAGGGCTTCTGCTTTTGCAGGAAATTCAATATCCTCTGAGTGTATCAAACTCTTAAAACATTTAACATCCTGACTGGCAGAGCCATGTCTTTCAACAGAAACATGGTAAAAAAGCATACAGGCATTGTGGTGGTGGTGGTGGTTGGGTTCACCTTTACATCCTTGCAAGTCTTTCTGCTGAGGGATCCCTTCTGCCAGACCCTTCCTGCCCAGAGGCTGCTGCCACAATCTCCACCCCATTCCCACCTCTGCTTACAGTCAGCTTCTCTCAATGCCTGACAACACCCAACTCTGTTATCTTCTTCCTCTTCATTCTCCCTTTATCTCCTTGGCAAATAATTACTACCAAGCTGACTCAGATCCATCATCTGATCTGACTGTTTTTACTCTCACTGAACCAATTAAAACCAGAGACACTGGGAGAATATGAAAATAACAGAAAAAAACAGAATAATAAATAACATCTCTACACTCTCACTGATCACTAAGTCCTCATTCCTTATCCAGAAACTGTATCAAGTAAAAGAATTACATGCATGTAGCACTCACTCACAATTTATGGAGCAAGAAGATTTAACCCAACTTCATGTGATAAAGAACAGCTTTAGTAATTCTCCACAGGTTAATAATCCAGGGATAGATGGCAAAAGAGACAGAACCTGTTGACCCCATACCACCTCTCAAATGCAGGATGATTTAATAAGATGCTCCAGACAACAGATAAAATGAAATTCAATTTCTTTAGTGCTTGATAAGCAACACGTGATACAACAGGTCAATAATGGAGCCTTTTTGTAGAGATGATCTTCACTTACACAGAGATGGCAGTGAAAACAAAAGCCTTTACAATTGTAGAAGAGTAAGAATGAGGGCATGCATTCACTCAGAACCTATTTTAATAATAAAAATTAAAATAATAATACATATTACCCTGCTGTCAATCAAAGAAAAACAGATGACCTGAAGTTGTGACAAAAATCCTATAAAGAAAGGCTAGCAAAACATGACAAGTCCTTTGCTTTTGCTGCCTTTCCTCAGAAATTGTAAATGCTGAATGCAAGACAGTTTCATTTCCATTTACCTGGCAGGGGATTGTGGGGGTTTAGATCTTCTGAACAGCAGACAGAACACACATTTATTCACATGAAATGGAAAGCAAATTTTAAAGCACAAATACTTCAGATAAAGACACTGCTTCTCAAACACCACCATATTATATCTATTTACTGTCTGTGTATACAATTCTTTAATTGGGGTTGGCTTTTGGAACTTTCTCCCTTCTTGAACTTTTTCTGGTATGGCATTACACTGAGGAGCTGACTTCAAATTTTTGCTTTAACCACACTGACTGAAATTCATATCAAGTTTAAGATTGACCCAGGTCGCCTTCACTGGTGACACAAGAGGCGAGAACTAACTGGACTTGAAGGGTGAGAAAACATATACGTTTGCATAAGGTTTGAGGAAACTGCAGAGAGATGTGGGGCTTATATTAAAGAAAAACTGACATACAAAACCAAAAATATGACAATTATTTAAAAAGTACAGTACATAGACTTTAGGATAGTAACCCTGTGATTTAAAAAAGTGTTTTTCACACAGGCTCCTTTAATTATCTTGCTCTTAGACTTTAAAACAAAAACGACATAGAAAAAAAAAAAAAGTCCTCATTTTTCTGTTAATATTCTCAGTCTGAACAGCCACTGGAATTCCCCAGACTTTTCTTTATGAGAATATGAGCCTCTGTGTCCTGTGGCTTCCCCTGACCTTTCCAGGATAGGTCTGTCCTTGGCATGTGGGAAATAAAAGAGGATTATTCTAAGATGTCACTGTGGTTCCTGCTGATGCCTTGGTTCCTGTAAAGTCCTATAAAAACAAAATGTTCCCAAAACTCAAAAAAACCCCAAAGTTACAGTCTTGCTGCTGTCAAGAATTCTTCTAAAAAGACCCCTGAGTATGAAGCATGGTATGAGTGAAAACCACTGGGGGAAGTACAACCCGAAACAGAATAGCTGTGCAGTAAAAGGTTCCTCACTTGCTCATTTCAGTTGCATTACTCTCAATTATTACTTTTGTTATTAGTGAGCAATTAATCACGTTGAAAGGGTTAATATAGATACTAAGCTTCCTTACATAACACAGTGAAGATTGCTATAGCTGAAAGTGTATCTCTCACTGAAAAGGACTGGAATTATACATTTCAACAGACAACCAAAGACTGAGCAAGAACTACAAACATAGGCAATGATCACTTCTGTGAGTGATCTGCTGCCTGTCAAAGGAGCGGCATCCTATAATTAAGTTATGAACAAAGCCAACAAAAATCCCCAAGTAAGGTAAGCTGTCCTGGAATATCCCATGATGAAATCCCTGTGTTTCAAAGATTATTACTCTATGAATGCAAAGCAATTTAGTTCAGATTAAATCCCACTAACTCCATTATTTAACAATGTGATGATAATACAGGAAGACTCAATTTATTCAGACATCCCAAGAATGCCATGCATTTCAGTCTGATTTTCTTGAACTAATCTGTCCTTATGACAGAATCATTCTTGGAAATTCTATTCAACTTTCTTGCCTGTGACTGTGGCAGATCTTTGACTGTTTGTAAGTGGAGTTAAAGGCTAGCTTAGAGTTAAAGCCAAAAGTCAATTAACAGCACTGGCCTCAATCCTTTAACAACTACTTAAGCATAGTTTATGAACTACAGATCTTCAGTCAGGGACTCTTTCCTATGTGTATTCCAAGCCAAATCCACACAACATATTACCAAGTAGATCAATACAGACTTTTCACATGTTATTGGAGTATTTTATTATTGCAGATATTCTGGTGTCAGAGAAGTCCCTTGTCCTCAGAACATATAAAAACAAGGACACATCATGTACATAAATACAGGTTGGAAAGTCTTAACTGAGGTATAGGGGTTTTTTTTGTTTGGTTTTTTTTTTTCAAATCTTAATCCAAGTCAGCAGTTTAGAGGCCTGACTTTAGGCAGCCAAATTTGAAAATGGAGGCCTTCAATATTTTTAAACTTAGAAGCATGAAGAAATAATGCACATCAAATAAAGAAAAATCAAACGAAGCTAACAGAAGTTGTACAATTTGAAGTCATGTCAGCAGATTGAAAATTAACAGAATGAAAAATTAATGAAATTTTAATGAAAAAATTTAATGAAAAATTAACAGCTACATATTTGCACAATAAAAATCAAAGAGATTACTGGGCATTTCCTTTCTCAGCTGTGTAACACATACAGGACACATACAAAAAAAAAAAGTGGATGCAAACAGAAAAAGAAGCCACTTGGGATACATCAGTATGTCCATCTATTCACCATGTGAAATATGAACCCAGAATAAATCAAACAATGGCATTTATACTGTACTAGCATTACAGATTTATTTTGTTGCAAATGAAGGTAATTATGCAACTGTATGAAAATCCATGAGTTTTTTGTCTCTTCACTTTATCTAGTGACTGACTTATTAAGCCCTTTCTTATTGACCACATACCTCAGGGAGCTGAAGAAAACACTGGAATTGTTACAGAGGTAATCAGCTGTACTACACTAGCTTCAGTAGCAGCAAGGGGATATACAATATATTTTAGGATGTATCTTTTTGGATTAAAAATACAGCTGTCCCTGCTTCAAAGGTATAGTAAAGAGATGAGTGTAACTGCACTACTGACAATTATTTGCCCATTCCCTCTTAATAGTATGTTTATTCCATTGACTCCATGCATGATTAACAGTTTGTGCATCCTTAGCATGTAATCAATAGCTGTGAAGTCTTGCATTAGCTTTAGAGATTAGACATCCCTTGGTAATAAATTCCATTGATTTCTTCAGTTTAGCTTACTGAAGAAATCAACTTTCCCCAGCTCCCAGTTTAAATTAAAAGGGATACATAGTTCAGGAGAGAGGAAAAGCTGGCATGACCTCTTTAAGCTGTTTCCTCCAGATGAACAAAACCTATCTGGTGGTGTAAAACATGAATCAGCATGTCAAGAAGCATCAGACTGCAAGAATAAACACAGTGAAAGCCTGACATTAGAAGATTCCTAGGAAACCTGTTCAGGGCTTCAATGGTGAAGATTAACTGTGTAAAGTCAATTACAAAATTCATAGTGATGGGGAAAAAAAAATAAACTTGACTTAAATATTAGTGGCATGGATATACTAAATCAGAATGGAAGACTCATCTTCTAAAACAGTAGCAATTATAAAGAATATATTAAGATAATATTCAATATGTATTTACACACACGTATACAAGTTCCACCTGCCTTAACAGTGAATCTGACCATTGAACACTATGAAAAAAACACTCACAAACATTTGTTTCAATATAAATCACCAGTTTGCTTAGATGATACATTTTTCATTTCTCTCCACTGCACATTTTTCCTTTCTCTCCAATGCACATTCATAAACATCTTTTTTTGTGGTTTTGCTTACATATAATACATTTGAGAGCTTAGGATGTTATGAGTATTATGCAAAATGCCTAAGCTGGAGTAGTGTGAAGAAGCAAAACAAGTTTTCTCTGGATGTCACAGAAGCTTCAATTGCTGTCTCCTGTACCTAAAAATTTCAGTCTTCCAAGACAGGCAGCATAAATATCACCATACAAAATTAACTGACCAAATGTGGAACATAGTCTATAATAAAGTGCAAGCACAGAAGAGAGACTCTTTATTCACTGACTGTAAATAAAGTCCATGCCACATTCATCTCTGATGACTAAGAATTGAAAACTGCAAGCAGTAATCACCATGCTCACTGAAAATTTAACATATATGTGTCTACACACATAGGTACACATCCATGTGCACTTCATGGAATAGTTTGGGTTGGAAGGCACCTTAAAGACCACCTAGTTCCAACTCCCCTGCATGGGCAGCAACACCTCCCACTAGACCAGGCTGCTCAAAGCCCCATCCAATCTGGCCTTGAACACTTCCAGGGAGGGGGCATCCACCATTTCCCTGGGCAACCTGCTTCAGTACATTTTGATTTTTTCCAAAAGGGGCAGAGCCAGAGAAAAGTGCAACATACAGTCATTACTTGATTTTATCATATAAACACAGCATTGGAAAGGCAAGTTTGTGGGCTGTGACCTAGATTGACATTCCAGGCTTTGCTAGTTGCAGGGAGTGGGCTAAAAGGTAGGTAGTTTTGACCAGGGAGAGAGGGGGAAGATGCATTTTGATGGTTGTTTTATCTGTGTGTGTGTAAGTTGCCCCTGCCAACCCAAACCATTCTATGATACCTATCTCTATGTCATACTATGTATATATCACATAGCGATATATTTCTGTCATGTAACACAAATTATAAACCTTGGCTGAAACAAAAATTCATGAAGTGGCTTCAATTCAGAAATGACAACGTATCACAAAATGCATCTGTTGTCTATGTCTTTTCCTGCCAATGAAACAATTCTGGCATATATTTATTTATTTATTTTACTCCAAATGTCCAAACTTGGGGCTTCTATTGTACAGAAAAATTTTCCTTCACCACCTGGATATTTTTTTTAGTAAATTGGTTTAATTTTCTTTATTGGCTCATGCAAAGTTAAGGACACATTTTGAAAATTCAGGAAAGCTTGTTTTCTTCTTAAATGCATCAAGAATAGCACAGGTGCACAAAAAGGAATTAATCTAACATTAAAATCTTACAGAAAATCAGAAACCATTTTCAATTGTATTGAGAAATCTAAAAATACTCCTAAGGTGGCAAACAGGCAATTTTATGTTCAAGTTAGATACCTGATTACCATGAATTTTTACGACTTTTGAATTTTGATTACTTTGTTACTTAAGTCACTCACCCACCTGCCAAAACCTGTTTAAATACAGCCACAAAACTTCTCTGTTTTTCAACAACCGATGCCAATTAGCTATCAAAATGTAGTACCTGTCCCTGTGCAAGGAAACCTTTTTTCTCAGGCCTCCAGCACACCTTAAGGTGCTACTTCTTTACAATTATTTTATTAAACAACAACACAAATATCTGCACATTTTAAGCAACCTGATTTCATTCAAACTGTCCCTTGATGTAGCTATGAGGAAAAAAATGTATTCTTTAATAAATGGGAAAAGTACTGTTTACAACTTGCTAATTGAACAGTCATGAAATATTCAGTAGAAAATACAGTTCAAAGTTGTTAGTTTCCAGATGAGTTTATTTGTGATGGCTTTTACATTTATTTATTTATTTATTTATTTCATTTTCCCTCTTGTGAAGTTCTTTAAAATACTTGTTATCAGAAAGGGAAATGATGCTAAGGACTATTTGCTTTTTATGTTGACATGCTCTGTCTAGGCAGAATTCACATGGTATCAACTGTCTTTCTTAGCACCATCTGGCTACTGAGGTTTGCAAGGCCATTTTGGGACCTGGGACCTAATGCTGCAAACCTTTTGCTCAGGAGCTGCCTTTGCTCAAAAGGAGCAGAGCTTTGTAAAAGTGAGCTCATGAGCACCTCTTGTCTACAGCAAAATATGCAAACACAAGTACTGGCAAGCTGGGGAAGTGCTTTCCAAAACAGGCCATGAACTCTAAACAAATATATTTCTACTTAACATCTAGCTGCATAAAATATTCTAAAGAAATCGCCCTGCTGCTTTCTTTTCAGCCAGCTAGTGTTTCACAAAGCTGTTGTTTTCTGTCTAAGCAGAAACTTGGAAAACATAAAATAACTCATCCTACAGTCAAACAAGGTAATTTATTTTAGAGATAATTTTCTCTCTGCAAACTTCTTCTGAACACTTCAGGTTTATTCCATGATCCCAGGACACAAAATTGCTCCTGAAAAATTATCCCAGAATATTTTCAGTCAACAGTAAAGCTAGATATAGTGACAACAGAAGAAGGTGGCAAACGCAGCAGCTTACTGGAAGCAGCAAAAGAAAAATAATTTCAGGTGCTGTTGATAATTACTTCATGAGCGACTGATCTTGCTTTATACAGAACAGATGGTGCAAAATCAACAAATCTAGTTTTCATTCACATACAAATGTACAGAATTAGTTCTTCACTTGCAGGAGGACTCACCACTTTTTACTATGTGTTCGCTTATTCTAGATACCCATCTAGAGCTCTATCTAGTTAAACTGTCAATCACATTCAATAACTGTTACCATGTTCTGACTTTCAAAAAGATACTGTACTAGCACAGTTGTCTTGGCTTCACTGTTACTGCAAAGCAACTGCTGACATGCTACTCCGACCAGCACTACTGAAACAGTCACCCAGGAGAGTGTCAATCACGCCTGCTGAGTAAGTGGAGCATTAAATTGTTTTTATGCCTATGTTGTACATGCTGAATCACTGCCATCATACAATCACAACAGAATACGAAAAGGGAAAGGAGCCAATTAGTCAAGTCAAGGCCACACAGGCAAAAGCTGTCTTAATTTGAAAGTGCAGGCTAATTGCTGGACACCAGCATTATGTCACTTAAACCAGATTTATTGCTGAGTGGAATAAATGCTTAAGAATAAAACCAAAACCAATCTCTTCCTCCCTACTTATTACTGAAAGGCTTTAAAATTCTCCAGAGTGTCTGGTAGGCAATTCTAGAGCTACCTCCTCTCTTTTATAGAAATATATATACTTATTTATTTACTCCTCCCTCCCTTCCCCAGCTGTCAACCTGTTCAAGACTAGCATAGCACACATATAATCTACTACTGTCTCCTCTTGCCATCACAAGCAACCCACTAGCTCATAACCTTTATTGTTTACCATGATAATCTGAAGGAATAAGAATCTGCTGTAGAATCTCTAGAAATAAGAAATTCCTCGGAGTTCATTTGAAGACTGCTACACTGATAACGAAATTATTTTTTTACTTACATTCCAAATATACCCGATACTTGATAATTTTCACTCCCATTTGTGGACATTCTGTTCATATTCATACCCATTCTTACCACCTACTGATGCCAGCCTTAATCTCCCATTGGCCATGTTCCCCATAACCATCATCTTCCTTCTCCTCAATTTGAACCTTAAAATTATGGCAGCTTTTGTCTTCCCAAGTTCACCTGCTATTTTAATACTTAGGCAAAATTATAGTATTATAATTAATGGGAGCTGTAACAAGGACATGTGCTGACATGGAAAAAAAAAACAACAAACAATCAAAAAAATCAAGCACATGCTTGCTCTTCCCAGAAGCCCTTCAGCTGTTGCTCTTGTTTGATTACATGAAAAACACTCAATCATGGATCATCACAGAAGAATTCAGCTTGGAAGGGACCTCTGGATCTCATTTAGCTAACCTCCTGTTCAAAGCAATTATACCAGGTTGCTATCCTCTCAGGACAGCAGGCATGGAAGATATATAGGAGATAAAAAGGCAGCTTCAAGGCTTGGGCTGATTTCTGACTATATGGAGTTTGGAACAAGACAGAAGAGAAGAGAATTCCACAATTCCCTAAAAAAAAAAAATTATAATTTTTTAAATTTTGATTCACAGCATCTGGCACTGACCTCTATTAGATGGCAAAACTGTAGGCACTTCACTTAAATTTCACCTTGCTTCACCTTGTTTGGCATAAAACTTTGCAGAGTATCAGAAGCATTGCTTCCTATAAAAATATTATTTTAATTGCAATTGTTAAGTTAAATGCACAAAAAAAACCCCAGTTGAACAGAAGAATTCAGCTCTCCTCTTTGCAAACCACCTGATGCAAGAGAACAGAACATACCAATCTACTTACTTTGCATATTTTCCACCATTATTTAGACAAGTTTGGCAAGGGGCAGCTGTCTAAACAAAATGGGTTTGGGTTATCCTGTTTAATAAAGCTTAGGTTACTATACATATCTACTATAAATTTGTTGCTGAGTGTTTTGTTTAGTTTAGAGGAATGGGTTGGATTTTACTTCTATTGAACATTATAATAGAGTCCAAGAACGGAACTTAATCATCACAGGTGTGCAGCGACGCATCTAACTACAGTGCTTTTGCTGCTTAATGAAACAGAAAGAAAGATGGGAAAGGCCAACACTTTACATCTGAATGTACGGGGCAGGGAAGCCAGTGTTTTGACATCTAGACAAAATCAGGCATATCACAGTCTTGTAACTAACTGGTTAAGATCTTTACCTTTCTCTGATCTGTACTGCCATTGTAAACACTAGTATGATTAACGACAATTATGCTTTCAGCCTCTCCTATAACTGCTAGAACACCATGCTAGTGCAGTGCTCTTTTCAGCACTAGAACAAAACAAGTAACCTGTATCAACTTGTTTTGAGTGAAAGCTTTATACAGCGGTTGAAGAGGGTGAGCTACAATTTTCACAGCTAAGCATTTAAATCGAGCCAGTTACTGAGAGGGTGAACTAGTTTATTTAATAATGAGGTCAGTCATCAGATATTTCTGTCAGGGCTGCAGGACTGGCTTATCTAAGTGACACATAGTCTGCAGGAAAGAGGGCATTTACTCTGAAAAGAGAGAGCACAGGCTTTATTTCAAGCATACCTCCTGAATGGTTTTCAGAGAAAAAGTCACCACAGTTATAGAAATTTCTAAGCAAAGAATGCAATCCATGCTCTACTTGCAGTTTGGCTCCCAAGGAATGTGTCCCTCAAAAACACATCCAGTATGCATTCATCCCAAAGGGACAACAGACTGCTTGTCTTCTTTTGGACATAAATGCTACTGCCTAATTAAAGCAGGGCGTACAAAATGAAGTTTCCTTCATTCACTGAGGAGTTTGGTGGTTTGTTTTTTTTAATATTACTCTCCATTTAAATTCAGATTTGTTTTTTCAAAAATCCTCAAGGAAATTTATTTGAAATATCTGGTGGGTTGCTTTGCTGTTGCTGGCTCTGAAATCTCATTCTTGCCCAGCTATGTCCATCAGGCCATGGCTGAGTAGCACACTAGGAAAACCGCTTCCTCTCTTAGAATGATTAAAAATACTCTGACTTGTTTTAATTATTTTTATAATAATTAATACATCCTACATACATTTAAATTTACCTGAAGATAAAATATCAGAAGAGGAGGTTATCCATAGATTAGTAAGAAATTAATTTATATTAAACAGCCCAGAAATCACAGAATGGTTTGGTTTGGAAGAGACCTTAAAGATCACCTAGTTCCCATCCCGCTACATGGGCAGGGACACCTCCCACTAGACCAGATTGCTCAGAGCCCCCATCCAACCTGCCTTTGAACACTTCCAGTGAGGGGGCACCCAGAACCTCCTGGGGCAACCCATTCCAGTGTCTCACCACCATCATAGTGAAGAATTTCTTCCTAATGTCTAACCTAAATCTCCCCTCTTCCAGTTTTGATCCATTATCCCTTGCCCTCTCACTAGAAGACCTTGTAAAAAGTCCCTCCCCAGCTTTCCTGTAGCCCCTTCAGTTACTCGAAGGCAGCTATAAGGTCTCCTTGGAGCCTCCTCTGCTCTAGGCTGAACAGCCCCAACTCTCTCAGAGTGTCATCATAGGAAAGATGATCCAGCCCTCTCAGTCTCCATGGCCATCCTCCAGACTTGCTCAAAGACCTCTATGTCATTCCTGTGTTGGGGACTTTAGAACTGGACACACTACTCCAGGTGGGGTCCCACAAGAGACAGAATCACCGCCCTCGACCTGCTGGCCACGCTTGTTTTGATGTAGCCCAGGACAGAGTTGGCTTTCTGGGCTGCAAAGTGCATATTGCTGGCTCATATTGAGCTTCTCAGTAACCAGCACCCCCAGGTGCTGCTTTGTCTTTAACAGAACTAGTTGGAAACAGAGTTTTAAGCAGCCTGGTGCTTACAAGGTGGTTTAAAAGCTCAATTTTAACAATCAGCATTTGGCATTTGAGAATGATATGTAATAAAGGCGAAAGATACCAGATTATATTGACAACAAAATGATAGTGACTCCTGGCAAAGGTAAGCAGAGTTGTAAAATTTGTGTTACCTTCATCTCCATTTGAGTATGAAAATCCAACAACTTTCATTTCCTTAATATTCCTCAAAAAAAGACAAGAGGATGAGAAAGCATTTTAATGAGACTGTTATGAAGTAAAAACAAATGACAGAGCTGTAGCTATGATTACAATTATGACTCTGCTTTGGTACCACACAGCTGATAATATCCTAGCTTGCACTACTGCTTGAGTTCAGTTTCCTTCAGTTAATATATCTGGGTTCCATAACATGCCTCTTTGGTGAAACCAGTAACTGAACCCAGTGGTAATACCTCAGGACGTTATAATTTATGGCAATTGTCTGTTCCCACCACTTTTCTCCGTAATTTGTTCCAATGATTAATAGCCTCACTGTTAAAGATAAATAAGTGTGCCTCACTTCCAATTTGAATGAGCCTGACCTCAGCATGCAGCTATTTGAGGTTCTTAGATTTCTCCTTCTCTGGAGGAAAGAGGCCTTTTATACCTGATATTATTTTTCCCCAGTATACATACTGTATATTCACCTCCCACTGTCTCTCTAAGACTGAAATGACTGAGAGCTTTAAGTCACCTACTGTAAGACTACACATTAAGCCACGACTCTTTTTGCAGCACTTTTCCCCGTTCCTCCCAAATCTTCATCAGTGTGTTGAAAGCAAGGGCCACCAGATACACATGCAGTGTATTGATATTGGTAACACTCACAAAATCACATCTTTCCCCCTAGCTATGATGTTGGCTCTTGTCATAGCACTACACAAAGGACTATTGCTGACTGCTGACCTATATCCCCTGAAGTTCTTGTTTGGTTTCTGTACTACTTCTTCAAATACATGCATTTATTTACATTTGTGTGTAGATATTAAGCCATATCTATACTCTATCAACTTTAAACTATCAGAGGAGGGAAAAAACCAAACAAACCAAAAATGAACTCCCAAATTCTAATTGCAAAGCAAGTACAAAATTCTAACAAGTGCAATGTCATAAATTTATATAGCTGTGGTGGGCTGACCCTGGCTGGATGCCAGGTGCCTACCAAAGCTGCTCTATACTCCCCTCCTCAGCTGGACAGGAGAGAGAAAAATATATAATGAAAGGCTCATTGGTTGACATAAGGACAAGGAGACATCACTCTTCAATTACCATCACAGGCAGACCATACTCAACTTGGGGAAATTGAATTTATTACTACTGGGATAAGAGTAGGGTAAATGAGAACTAAACCAACATTTTAAACACATTCCCCCCACTCCTCTACTCTTCCTGAGCTCAAATTATTTTGCTCCCAACTACTCTACCTCACCGCCCTGCCTAGTGGCACAAAGAACAGGGAATGGGATTTGTGGTCAGTTCATCACATATTGCCTCTGCTGCTCCTTCCTCCCCAGGGAGAAGTCTCCTCACAGTCTCCCCCTGCTCCAGCGTGACGTCTCTGCCACAGGAGACAATCCTTCACAACCTTCTCCAATGGGAGTCCTTCCCCCAGGCTACAATTCTTCACAAACTGTTTCAGCGTGGGTCCTTTCCACAGGGTGCAGTCCTTCAGGAAGAGACTAGACTACTCCCATGTGAGTCCACATAGGGTCACAAGTCCTGACAGTAAACCTGCTCCAGCCTGGGCTCCTCTCTCCATGGGTCCACAGGTCCTGCTAGAAGCCTGCTCCAGCACAGGATTCTTCATGAATCCTCCTGCTCCAGCATGAAGTCCACCTTGGGCTGCATGTGGATATATGCTTCACCTCCATGGGGTGCAGAGGGACAGCCTGCCTCACCATGGTCTTCACCACAGGTTGCAGGAGGCTCTGGCTCTGCTCTGGCTCCTGGAGCACCTCCACCTCCTCCTTCTTTGGCCTTGGGTGTCTGCAGAGATGTTTCTCTCCCATATTCTCACTTCTCTCTCTGGCTACAGTTGCTGTTGTGCAGATTTTTCCCTCTTCTCAAATAAGCTGTCACCGGTAGCATATTTAGCGTAACGACGGAGGCACTACCACCATCACTGATGGGCTCAGCCTTGGCCCGAAATGGATCCTTCTTGAAGCTGGCTGGCATTGGCTCTATCAGACATGGGGGAACCTCGGAGCAGTTTCTCACAAAAGCCACCCCGGTAGCCCCCCCAAACCTTGCCACAAAAACCCAATACGATAGTGAGCTATCTCGCCTTCACAGATTCTCGTTTCAGAGCTTGAAACATAATTTTCAATGCCTTTTGCAATCAAAAGATGCAAAAGATTAAAGGTAAACACAATGGGCTAAAGTGAAGGGCAGTACACCTAATATGAAAACATTTTTACTAATTTATTTTGCTTATCACCCAAAATGAAGATTGTGTATACACACATTTGTTTGAATTAAAATATGCCAACTATGACATATTATCAACTGCGAAGAAAAATAAACCAAAACCAGAACAGAATCCCAATGCAGTGAGAAAGAGGGTTCTGCTCTCTCCCTATATAAACAGCACACAAAAAAGAAGTCATGCTTGACTGCAAAAAACAATCATACCATTTTTTCTTAAAGACTAGTGTCTCACTGAAAGTCACTGAAGCTTCTCCAAGGACAACTCGAATGAGTGTCAGAGGCCAAAAGTAAAGACACCTCTCTGAAATCTAATCCTCTTGCCCATTTAAAATGCTCCTGCAGCTTTTGGTCAGAAAATCATACCACTTAGATTGCACTGGCAGTTTTGCTTGTTTTTCTTTACTGTTTTCAAAACCAAGTAACTATAATATCTGAACAAGTATTAACACAACTAAAATAAAAGCAGATGGGTTCAGCTAATTTTCTTCTTTTGCCACTCTGCATTACATGTTTTTCCCTTCCAAAATAGTACTTCTGGCGTTATCAACATAACAGCGCTTCAAAGACAAAAAAGCATTAGAATTCTAAGCATGACTTCTGTAGATGCATATAAAAGGGGATTCCTAGTTGCTTGCTTTTCCACCATCCTTCTGAAAGACTCCTGTCCAGGCATGGATTTTGGTTTAAGAATGATCCCCATTTCTTTTCAGACTTAGGCTGAACCTGAAAGCATAGCATATTTGGTGACACCAGTTCCCCGTAAGAACCTGCCAATTTTTTTCATAAACTCTAAACTCTACGGAAAAGTTTAAGCAATAATTAGAGCAAGGCAAGCATTTGTACATCAGCTGGATAAAAACAAAAAGATCTCCATTCAGAAAATGATTTTACCAGTCTTTGTCTCCCACAGAACAAGACCAGCTCAGCATCCTTCTGGACATGCCCAACAGCTTGCCTGGGCAGCCAGTAGACTCCACACACTGCTTTCTCTTCCCTTTCTCCTCAAACACCACTCTTATCCCTGCCCCACCTGGTTCCGTTTATACCTACACTCCATAAATGCTCCATCTTAAATGCTCAGGGGTGTTGGATTCCCTTTAACAGCTGAAAAAGATATTTCCCTGATCTTGATTTAATCTAACAATGTTATCAGCAAATCCAAATACACATACAGCAAACTCCAGATGCTTTGTCCCACACCAAGGTAAATTTCCAAGGTATTTTGCATTTGCAGACAAGATATATCTATAACTGGGGCACTCACTGTGACCATAAAAATGTCACAAAATGTGTTTATAGGCTCCACAACAATCAGAAAAGCATTTTAAAGATCAGGATTCATATACTTCAGACTCTCTACCTCTTTCCACTGATGCCAAGACCTCTCCTACCTTCTCTTTGTTTACTGGGCTTTGACCTGAACAGGGCACCTCTGAGGAGCTCACATCTTGTACAGACAAAAACAGATGGGATGCAACACCACCCAAAACTATGACTGGGACACAAGTCTCCCACTCCCCTCTGCCCACCTCCCTTCCACATCAAAACAAGACATGCAGCAGTGAGGAAACACCTCAGGTCCCGACAGTCTTAGGCCTGCGCTGCATGAAGGAATGGACTGCCTTCTCATCCATTTTCCTTTAGTCTTGCAATTGAATACTATAAATCAATAAACAAGCTGTTAAATTGATTTTATTTTTTGTCAAGACATTAGATGCTGAATTATCTAAGCCTTAAACAAAACAGAATTCCAGCACAGCAAATTTCAGTCTCAACTGAACTAACACAGTAACAAAAATTCCACAAGTCTTCACCCTCTTCTATTTTATAGAAGCTGAAGTCTAGGTAAATTAAGCCAAAATCTCTAATAATGGCACACTACACATTTTCCAAATACCTCTAAAGAATCCTAAGAGCTATGGTTACATCTAATTCATAACACAGTATACAAGTACTTGAAATTATTCTGTGTTTTATTTCTTCCTCACATTTGAACCTCATTTGTTGATACACTGATAAAAAACCTAACCATTAAAAAGCAGCTTTTATAATTCCTCTGTAGAGAATCAGTATACTAAACTATTATTATCACACTCATGATTTACCACATTTCAAAATCAACTTCTTGACATATGAAGGTGAGATATCTATTTCCACCTGTATCTTTCAGCTGTTTAACAGATGCGTCTCATGTCATGGTTATCAAATGTCCTGGAAAGACTCCTCTGACACACTTTTGCATTTGTCACTGGCAACATCAGCCCTCAGTTTTGTGTACAAATATTGCCCAATTAGATTCCTTCTCAGGTGTGCTATACACAGGGTAATTCACTAAATTAGGACATCATCAGAATTACTTCTTTTTTTTTCCCTCAAACACACAGAGCAAAATAATATTTTGTAAAAAAAAAATTTTGATAAGAAAAAAACCCTAAAGATTTTCTTGAATGAAAGTGGGTTAGAAGTTTTTTAATAGCAACAATACATAGCACAGACCTAGTAATCCCTATTAAATAATCATTACAGAATATTCATTCATTCCCTGAAACAGTGCCAGAATTAATATATCACTGTGAAAGCCCTGATATTGTATTTCTAAAACTGGTTATGTTTTTCTAGCCAATTCTGTCTCTGAATACCAGCCCAAACAAATAAAAAGGCTGAATGCTATTTCCTCTTGCAAGGAATCTCTCCCTAAGCTATCATTTGAACAATTAGTGGAATTATAAAAGAAGTAAAACTACAATCCATATAAGACAAATAGTCCAGCTCAGGACACACAGAATTCAAAATCAGTAAAGTGCTTCCTAACTCAGAAAGTGGGTTCATCAGACCAACTCAATGCTGTAACAGTAGGAAACAGAAGCACTGAACTACACAGAAATCTAAGCTGCTTAAACCAAGCTTTAATTAGTTTTACTATGCATCCACTAAATAATGAACCAGTCACCATCAACAGTTTATTATCACTTATGATAATAAAGGAATAAATTTTAAAAAACTATCCAAATATTTAACTTGATGCTCTCTTAATAGAAAAAAAGAAAAAAAGGGGGGAAAGTTGTATATTTTTTTTCTGGATTTTGGCATATTTTGTTTGAAACCAATTTCTTGAATTTCTCCTTTTATTTCATATTGCCCTATACCTTGAGGATTTTTAGTACATAACACAGTTCTTTCCCTTTCCTCAACCATATGGGATCAAGTCCATAGCATTATTTCATTTTTGCATATATGACACTTCTATCGGAAAAAAACAAACTGTCAACAATCCCGTTTGCCTCTTGCCTTGCAAGTCAGGCAGCACTGTCAAAACTGTTCCAAGATCTAATTCTATATGCTCAGGACAATCTTTCAGCTTGGAAGTATGTCATTTTATAAAACCACTTCAGTATAAACTGTCTTTTTTTTTCCGAAATGGGACATTTCCATGTTCTTCAGTCAGAATCAAAATAGAAAAAAAGTTTTTTGAAGGTTATAAAAGAAATTGAGATATAATCTGCTCACACGTTCAGAGATTTAAAAACTGTTGAAAATACATAATCAGAGACGGAAGAGATAAAACATCTGCTATGGTGATAGAGGGACTCAAAATGATTGAGTGAGCAAGAGCAACAAACCCACAAAGCGAAAAAAATAAACCTCTTGCATTCCTTTCACATAGGATTTGTTTTGCATTTGGTATTTACTTTCCAGCTACTCCACGTGAACTATTATTTAATAAAAGCCTTCACATTTCATATGCCATGGAGCTGCTACAATTACTCCCTGATAATCTTGACAGCTACTGTTGACCTTTTGCCATTTGCTGCTATTTTGCATAACAAGAATAATGCATGTGACATTTTTACTATGGGAAAACTTATGAGAGATAAACATTTTAATTATTAGGAAGGTTTCTTCATGCTCCAGGTCTTGAGATTCAAGCATCTATCAAGATGAACATGACTGAGACCCCACCTGGAGCCCTGTGTCCAGTTCAGGAGCAGTTCTGGAGCCCCCAGCATAAGAAGGACATGGAGCTCTTAGAGTGTGTCCAGAGGAGAGCCACAAAGATGATCAGAGGGCTAGAGAATCTCTCCTATGAAGACAGGCTGAGAGAGTTTGGGTTTTTCAGCCTGGAGAAGAGAAGACTCCAGGGAGACCACATAGCGGCCCTCCAGTACCTGAAGGGGCTACAGGAAAGCTGGGAAGGGGCTTTTTATAAGGGCTTGTAGTGAGAGGACAAAGGGTAACGGATCAAAACTGGAAGAAGGGAGATTTAGGTGTGAGGGTGGTATGCTGGAACAGGTTTGCTCACAGAGGCTGTGGATGCTCCCTCCCTGGAAGTGCTTAAGACCAGGTTGGATGGGTTTTTGAGCAACCTGTTCTAGTGGGAGGTGTCCCTGCCCATGCAGGGTGGTTGGAACTAGATGATTTATCAGGTCCCTTCTAACCCAAACCATTCTACAATGCTATGACTATGGCTGTGCAATCCAGGCCACACCTACCAGTGAGCCCATAGCTTGAGCATTGCTTACCACCCATGCCCTCCTAATTCTTTGAAGGATCATAGCATATCATGCTTTCATATTGCACAAATGTACGTAAACTGTGCTACAGCATTCAGCTGGTAGTGCCTATAAACATTAAAATTTCCCACTCCATCTCTGTTTACATCAGAAAGTTAAATTCCCAGACTTGTTTCCTTCGCTCTTTCAGCACCATTCCTGCTCCTTCTCTCCTAACATGCATCTTCTGGCACGCTGAAGAGAACCACCATTATGTCCCCTGACAAACACAGCTAAAAACCATGACCAGCATCAACAAAATAAACACTGGGTATAAATATATTACTTTCAATGTGGACATATTACCTGTGATCTTCTAAGCCAGTGTTTAAGATGCCTAAATAAACAGTAATAAAATAAATAGTAATCTTTGATGCCAAACAGAAATAAATTAGGCTACAAACCTAGTTGTCTGAATCAAAATTCTGCAATGCTGAAATGATATTTAAATAAATTTTAGGTTTTAATACTTCTAGGTACAAAATATCAAGAAAGGTGACAATTAAGGATCAAGCCTTTCTTTTGATTGTATAACCTATTTCCTCCATCTGTGGAAATGGTAAAATTGTATTAACTTCCTATTTATCTCTCAAATAAAAGCATTTCACTTAGGTGGATATTTTTATTTCTTTTTGTTTGACACAAATGTTAAATATAAGGCATAAACCAAAGAACCTTCAAAAATACAAACTATTATTTTTGTAGGTGTTCTGCATAAGCAACTTACAATCTTTGACAAGTTTTATTATGTAAAGCTTACAGTGAATTAATACTTTTTGTTTCCATTGGAAAAAAAAAAAAAATCAGCTACAAAACGAGCATAAACTTACAAGCTACTTCTTTATTTTTGCTCTTCTGGCCACAAGTCATCACAATCTGCACTAGAATCCAATCCAAATTACATGCAATTTACTCTTCTACATAGGAAAAAAAAAGTAATTTTGAAAAAAAATCAAAGGAGTTCTTCTACCAGCTGTCTCTTACTCCCTGAATGCCTGCCTGTTTGGACTTTGCATCTCTCAACCGTCAAAGTGAATTTTAAACTCATTGTAATGTTTAGTGGCTTTTTCCAGAAATCAGATTATATAACACCTGCTCATCTCTTTCATTCTGTTTTCTTAGATTCGGTATCAGCCCGAGGAGCTGAATTTAGCTTTCCAACATGTTATGCAAAAGGAGAGCCGTTAACCTCCTTGTAAGTTTATAGCCACGAGTCACTTTACCGAGTACCTCTAGTGTTCAGAGACACCTCGTTTCAGGAAAAAGGGCAGTTAACACCTGTAAAGTAATTACATCTACCAAATGTTGTTGGCCCGAAATATGAATATATAATCATTCCTGCCATCTGTTAATTATACTAGTTGAATCACTTATTGAATCATATACATTTACTTGGCATCTACAAACTTTTTAATAGCTTTCACAAATGCCATCCTGGCACTTGGGCAGCTAAGTCACCTTTTGTGTGTCCCACAAGGAAGTGACAGGAGGCCAGGTTTTGCAGGAGCTCAAAAAGATGGGAATGCAGTTGGTGGCAATAGCCACAGGGACCAGCAGGGAGATAATAGTAGAGGCAGGGATACCCAAATGCTCCTCAGGTCAATGGCTGCTGCTTCTGAACATCTAAAGATGAGGAATCCATGCAAAATATGGAGCACTATGTCCACAATTTACAAACCACATCACAGTTCTGGCACTGAGCTCTCTTTGTCCTCTCCAGTTTATCTAAAGCACTTACCAGGGCTGTCCAGCTGAGGCTGCTTTAAAACATCACAAAACTGCAGGCAAAATTGAATTTTGCTGGTCTCCAAGAACAACAGGAGACAACTTTTGCTGTCGTGGTGGAGGGGGACTCTGGAGGGGTTCTCCAATAAGAACACCTCCCTTACAATTCACAGCTGGTTTCTCCTAGTCCTCCTAGGGCTTACTAACTTGACACATGCATCCCAGCCCAAACAAGCTTCATTCTGCCGCCCTTTCATTCCCAGTGGTGTTAAAAGCATGACCAATATAAAAGAGAGGAAAAGCAGACTATGACGAGTCTCCCTCTGCTCTCAGTCTAGGATGGAGAAAGGACAAGGGCTGGAGGTAAGTCAAGATTCTCTTTATTGACACAACTCATGTTCTCAGCTTTGGATAGTAGCTGCAGCAGAGGTGGGAATGAAAACAGTAATTCTACCACCACACCAGGCTTTCAGATATTTTCCACAGCTTCCTTGTTGCTAGCAAACTGCATCCAGCTACAGAGAGCCTAGGAAAACAGAAATAAGGACACTAAAACAACTTACTAGAGCATGTAACACAATTTCCCTGATATTGCTTTAATATCAGGGACAGGAGACAAAGATGCTGTGCATACATATTTTGGAGATCAGCAACCTAAAATACTCCTAAGATTACCACACTGCTGAAAAACATTGACCTTTCCTAAAGCTGCCTAAAAATTTCCTCTTGCTGCTTGAACGTTAATCTAGCACTCACAGCTGAACTCTGCTGGTGATCAAGTTCAAATAGCTAGGACAATATTTTCAGCCCGGTGTGGTGATGGTGGGATAGAAGCTGCACAGGCACAGGGAATATAACCTGGTTAGCCCCAGAAGCCTGGGAAAGCCTGGGACAGGCAAAACTTGTGGTCATCTCTACCCTACAAAACAGCAGCTCTGCCTATCAGGCACATATTAGTATTTTTCATGTGACAAATGCAAATAAAGGTTGTGGAAAATCAGTAGCACCCTTACGCTGGACACAAGCTGAGATGTTTTAGATCATAAAAGTAGTTTTTTCTAACAATTAAATTCAAAACTCAAAATAAATTAATTCAGATAATTCTACTTACTCTAATTTGCAGCTGCTTTGCATATTCTCTGTTGATTAAAAATATGTATTGAATCCTTTAGATAGAAACTGCAGTGCGTTATCTCCTTGTCGCTAATACCCAGAAATGGGTTACCAATTAAAGAACCTTTCTCAGATCAGGACTACAAGTGCATTTTTCGCTTGAAAGGCAAAAGATGTGTGGTGTTACCTTCATTTCTAGTGGAGTTCCTATATTTGCTAACGTTCCTCACTTCTTCTGGGAAGCAGCTGCAATACACCATCCCACTTTCCAGGCAAAAAGGCAATGCAGGGGGCTGGAGCCAAGTATCAGCTGAAACACACATGCATCCTACTTCTTCCAGGAGGAAAGGGACAAGAAAACAGATACTATCTTTCTATGCACACCCCAGAAATCTCAGATACCTTCAGAAGTTTCTTTAGATATGCAAATGAGGTCTCTATAGAAATCAGGGGGAAATTAAGTACACTTTATTTGAATCAATTATGATTAATTCAAATGTTGCAATCAATAAAGAGGTCCATTAAATACATGTTGAAGGGATGCCTGGGTGTAAAACAAAGACCTAGACCAGAACTCTCTCTCCCTGTTGTTTGGAGGTATGCTAAGATATGTAAAGATAACTTGCTAAAACACCAAACTTTGTCTAGAGAAGCGAGAAATAAATTGAAGTCATGCACTGTGACTTTTTCAGTGAGGACCAAAAAAATTAAGAGGATTTCACTGGGTATTACAAATACATCACCAAGAGCTATGAGCTCAAGATAATAACATTCCAGCTATGTCTGTATTGATCTTATAATTTATTTTGATAGTAGTTTTCCCTTTTCTCAAGCAAGTGTCACTTTAAAAGCATGCAAATGGTATTTGGTGAGGACAAGCACTGTTGGGCACTCTGCCAAGGACTATAAACGCTCAGAGACATCTGAGAAAAAGGCAGTAGTCTGAGTACCAATTCAAAAGGAGAAAAAAGAAAACTAGCTCAAAACTAGAGATTCAGGGAAGACACTGGCAAAAATCAGTATGGCATGGGGAGAGCCAAAGGATACATTTAAATACACTTACAGTACACACAAGTGGCTCAAGTGAAAACACAAGTTTTCATTACCCATCACTGAAGGAATTTTTCATATTGTTGAAGACAAGAAAAATGTAAATGACTTCAGGAAAAGTTACTGAGCTTAGAGTTGAACTACATTGTCTGCTTACACATTGTGATAATTATTAGCTGAGTTTGATGCTAAAATGCTTATTTTCCATTATTTCTTTCCATATGTCAAAGTAGATAACTGTGTATTATTTTCACATTTGCAGGTCACACAGGCACATAACTAACCATATCAATAGTTTATTAAACACACCAGAGCAGAATTATTAATTTTCTATGTCAAGAACTCCTTTTTCCCCAGAATATGCCTCCCTCACCCCTCGTGCAAGCTAAGCCATTCCTCTTGCTCAGCCTGGTGAGCTGCACACAGTCCAAGGGCTGTTCTGCAGACAGAGTTGTTCATTCTCAGCACAGGCCTGTATGCCTTAAAGTTTGCTTGCTTTTTCTTCCAGGTGTACCACTGGTCTAATAAATTATATACTTTTCCCCCATAAAGCTACCACCTTATATCACCCCTTGTCACAAGTAGAACAGTGCTGCTATTCCTAAATGTTTTGCAGGGTAAAGTTCCCACTGCAGCTGTAGTCGAGAAAAATGAGCCATTCTGTAGGTCACTGCCTGGGACCCCAGTGCAGGGGCCCAGATTAAATTCCATCAATGGCCGCTTGTGAAATATCTGGTTTAATAAGACCTACCTAGAATGACTCTAAAATTTCCAGAGAACCCAGGTTTTTGACAGCAGAGCTCGATTTCTTTAATCAAAAAGGGATTCTTCTCTTCCCAAAGTCTTTTGCCTTGTTTGCCAATGAGTCTCAGCTTTCTATAAAGCCAATAAGGGTCTTACTGCCAAGAGACCCCTTTATTAAATAACTGATTCTTTGCGAGACACCCCAGAGCACAATCATCCTCTTCACTGAATGAGCTAAAGATTACTGCTAATGAGACAATGGCACATTATCTCAGTGCGTACCCTGAAGAGCAGCAAATAAAGAGACTGCACTGGCAATCAAAACCTGGCATCTCCTAACTAACGAAGGCTTGACTTTGATACCTACATACAACTTCTTTTCCTTCAAAGAACAATTTGCACTATTATGCAGATACCCACCAGAATAATCAAGATACCGATTTTGAGCTTTTCAAGCCCCCAGTAGAGAAAACGGCAGCTTTGAGGTAATGGGTCACCAGGGAGGGATTGACAACCTAGTGCAGATATGTGGGATGTCATTTTGGAGGGATGACATACTTCATTGTCAGTTTTGTAGTTTTATGCTGGTATTTTAAAAATAGTAACATGCAGTGATCTGGGACTACATTTCAGGCTTACTTCTCAGCTTTCTCTAAATCTGATCCTTTCGTACCAATCCTCTAGGCTGTCCATGACCCACATCTAATTTTCCCCTGACTTCACTTATCTTGCCAGTATTACTTCTCCCACATAAGACTCTTTTGTCTTGACTCCAGGTTTCTCATCACAGTGCTTGCTTTCCAGTCTGCCCTGCTCACAGAATCATACAACAGCTGAGGTTGGAAGGCACCTCTGGAGATCATCCAGATCAACCCGTCTGGGTAAAGTGGGGTCAACTGCAGCAGGCTGCTCAGGACACTGTCCAGTCAGGTGTTGAATATCTCCATGGATAAAGACTCCAGAGCCCCTCTAGGCAATCTTATCTAGTGTTCAACCACTGTCACAATAAAAAAGCTGTTTCTTACATATTTCCTTTATTGCAGTTTGTGCCCACTGCTTCTTGCACTTTCAATGCATACCACTGAAAAGAGACTGGCTCCACCTTCTTTAATCCCCCCATCAGGTATTTGTACACCTGGGTAAGATTCCCTTGAACCTTTTCTTCTCCAGTCTAAACTGTGCCAGCTCTCTCAGCCTCTCTTCTATAGCAGATACTCCAGTTTTTGTGTCCCCAGTCATCCCAACAGCTTCCTCTTCCTGGTCCAATCTTTGCTGTCTGCCCCAGCTCTCTAACCTTTCTTCCCACTTAGTAGACACTGTTCTCCTTGGCTCTTACCCAGCTATTTCTAGCCCCTACCCTCTGCTCCTCTGCACTGTTGCTTTCCAGGTCCTATTCAACCTGTACTCTGCTAAATTGACCTTCAGTCTTCATTCTCTCCCTCATACAGACTTTCTGCCAACTTTTTTTCACATTTTGCAGGTTCGTATCTTTTTACTTTTTTTTAATCCCTTCCCATGATGCTAGGAAACTACCAGACTATGAAGAGCACAGAGACACACACGTGTGTCCTACTCTGTTCCAGTGACTCGATGGAAATTGCTTTTAACAGTCCAGAACAACAGTAATAAAGATCTGCTCAGCCTCTTATAGTACTGGTCAGCAATGTGCTAATGTAGACAGAATCTATGGGGAATTAGACTTCATGTTCTTAACAAGGCTTTGCTGAGATGTGATACTTCAAAGGTTTACAGCTCCAATGGGGCTCTCACAGGAATAGAAAAAGCTAGTCCCTTGACACCAATTCTTTGTGAAGAGTCAAGTCCCTGCTTGAAAGCTTAGGGACCATCATACTGGTTCTATATTGATGCTAACAAAACATATATCCCTTAGTTATCCCTATCAGAAATCTCTAAAAATTGGTTGCTTCTTTTCCCATGCAAAAGTCAACTAAATCTCTCAACACCTGGCATGAAAAATTTCAACCCAACGTTATATGCTACTGAGAATAGGGCAAGCAATAAACATTTCTGTAACCAATAGGAAGTGACAGCCAGCTTGGAAAACACAACCAAACCCACAGAAGAGTTCCTGCACACTTTTGCTCTTGTCTTGCTATAGAAATTGTTTCCACTTATGAAATTGAGTGTTACCAAGTTCCATCACGATCTACAGAATTCTCAAGCACAGATTCTATCAAGTTGAATCCTAAATAAAATTTCATTATATTTAGCAAAAGCCAGGAATGCTAGGGAAAGTCTGTATACTTTTTAGGATCTCTTACACCTCTTTTGCCCATTCCCATCTTCCCTTTACTCTTTATGCTTTCTGATGTAAGACAAGACAGTTGAGTACATTAATCATGTTCACCCTATGAAAGAACAACAAAAAAATAAAATCCTACAATCCAAGGAAATCAGTGAGGCATTTCTCCATAACTTTTTATGTGCAAGGCTTTATTGAGTGTCATCAGATAATGCCACATCCAGATAATGCCTTGCCAATCCTGAATATACAGCTTGACACCAACTGCACTGAAAGAAGTTGTGACAGTTCAATACTTCCTTTTCAACAGTGCGCTTTTTAACTTAACTTTAGATAAGTTTCTTGAGTATATTTAGGAGGACAAGAATTTTTTGGTCTGTCTTTTTTTCGTCACCACCAAGGATCCATTTCTGACTCACAGCAGAGCCCAGAATGCTGCTCTTTGTCAGGATAACTGGATCAGTGAAAAGAGACTTTCCAATAGCACCATTAAAAAAAGGTGCAGAATGGATTATCCCGTAAGTTACTTTCTTAATTTAGTGTCAGAATAAATTGCAAGAAGGAAAGAAAAACACTTTGAAGTGTGAGAGTATAAGAAATAACAAGGTCTTTATTAATATTTGTCCTCTTATTTAATCTTACAGATTCAGAAATCAGTGTTGTTCATGGGACTGCAGGCGGAAGCAGTATTTAAAAAAGGATGTTGCACCAACTTTCACTTTTCAGTTTCCTTCAAACTTGCATAAATAAATCCATTTATATTGTTACTAAAATAGATCTCAGTAGAATATTACATAAGATTAAGTTTTGGGGGATTCAGTCCCAAAATTAATGAAACAGTAGGGGTAATGCATCATAAAACATACTGTTCTCATTGGACAAATATAGCGGAGCTTTAAATTCCTAAGAAAGTTTGTAGAACATTTTGGAAGAGCCAGGAAACCTTGCAATAATAGAAACTTTCATGTCAGTCATCCACAATTAAATCTTTGCTCAGAGGTAAGGACAGATTGCTGCTCTGCATAGATAAATTGGGAAATACAGTGATGAGTAAGACCTCCTCTTCTTCAGAGAAAGTCCATGCTATTTTAGAAGTAGAAATCTATAATGGACATGCTATGCAAAAGATCAACTAATCACAGCAGCCTTTGTATAATTAAAAGCAGTGCTAATTCTGGCATTCTTCCAAGCACTAGAGAAGTGAGTGTCTGTAATTATGGCAGTTTTCCAAATACAACATGTGCCTGACAGGAATAAGTCCTTGGTTACTAAATGTGAACTGAAAGGAAACCTGATATAACTGGGATCAATAAAAAACTTTGGTAGATTAGGTATATATTGTGCTCTGTCTCTGTGCAGCATGGAGAGTCATTTAGATGCACATAAGCAATCAATTAGGCCTCAGTGCTGATATTCACTAGTTTTCTCCTGAAAGCTTCTCTCAACACTAATCTCTGTAATAGATAACAGTACTCCCATCTCATTAAAGCTATAACTGAAGAGCTTCCAGTCACCGGGGAATTAAAAAAAAAAAAGAAAAAAAGGTATTTGACAGGAAGCACAATATCCCTTAGATGCCACAGCACAATTTAATGATAAAACCCCCTCTGTAGTCTGTACATAAGCAATACGCATGCAAGTAACTCAGTTTTGTAAAAAGGAGACTATTTCCTCTTCACTTATGAACAAAGCATAGTTAACCGTTTAAACACAAAGAATACAGATTAATGGAAACTAACAATGTTTCACAATAGAATTCAGAAGTTGTAAGTGGTGTTATTAGTGGCTCTTTTTCACTTTGGTCTTCTTCCCAAAATAGATAATTACCCTGTGTAGTTAGTACACAAAATGTTTAAATTACATAAGCACCCTTATTTAAAGATAAAAACAGGGCTCTTCTGAATTAAAAAAAATTATAAAGCACTTCTGTTGTTATAATTTACTATGGCAACTTAAGACAATGCAAAAAAACCCCAACAAACCACCCTAACAAACTGCAAAGAGTTAAAAGACAACGTTACAGATTTTTAAAAGCCTATAGTATTCAAGTGTATTTTTTGAAAGATATACTTCTGTGTAGGACTTGAAAAACTGAAGAAAAATACATCAGGACTGCATGATTTTGGATAGGGCTACGGACGGATGGAGGGGAATGGTGGCTAATAAATTTAAGTTCACCCACCGATTAAACTCAATACATGTGGTTTTCTTAAAAGTTAATGTTTAACACTACACTGCTCTAAGTTTTAACATGGATTTATTTTCAGTGTCATTGAATGACTAATGAAGAAGAAGTAGTTCTATCACCAGATGCAAAGTCAACACACAAGAGTACAGAGAAAAGTAAGTGAAAAACTCTGTTGATATTTACGGTGCAAGTATAATGAGCCTCGGGTTAACAGATATGTATTCTGACCAGAGCAGACTTTCTACTTCATTCCCTCAGTGGTCTTGAGAAAAAGGGCAGGTTTTTTTAAAAGGGGCATTTAATTTTTCACCTTAGAGTTCCACAAATCAGCCAATAAACTGTTTTATTGCTAAAGTAACAAAAGAGCTAGGTAACACTGATATTAAACAAAGGTCTGTAAGAAAGATGCTAATGGCAAGGTTTGACCCCCTCCCTTGGCTTACTGTTTATAAGAGACATTGTAGGATGTGACATTTGAAACGCCTGTGGAGCTTTCCCTGCTGACAGAAAACATCAATAAACTACATAGCTCTACTACATTTTGAGCAAGTGAAATGTTGCCTTCAAAGGTCTTGTTACAAAATGATACAAATACAATTCTTTTTAATGAAAATGTGACCTACAGAAAAAGAGAAACAGCATTTCCTTTATTAACTTTCTTCTCAATTTCTACTCACCAGTCAGGGAGTACTCTTTCAATATATAACTCACCAGAAAACCAACTACAAAATCTAGATAACTGCTAGGCTTCTAAAAAAGAAGCTAATGCCATGTAGTCCAACAGATTCTCATAGCTTTTCACACCACCACATCTATCACAGCAGACTAGTACCTACCAAGGGAGACCGAATCTCTTCTTCAAAGACTTCCCCTAGAAGGATGTTTGTGTTCCTCATGAGAAATGTGTGTCACCTCTTCAGGGAATGAGTATGAGTGCACTGGTAGGAGCAGAAATCAAACTCATCTTCCTCTTGACCTTCAAAGAATATGCAAGATGTTGTACACATGCTTGTGAAGCAGGCAGCAGGGTCAACAACCTGCAACAACCTTGAGATCAGGATTCTCAAGTGCAAATGATCCATATCTGCTTGCAACTGCTATCTAGCACTGGCTAATTCAATTTACTATTACTGATTTCAAGTTTACTCTCCCAAAAGCATTGTATTCCCAAAAAGGCTGTTCACGATTCCACTTGAAGGCCACCAGGATTTTAGAGGCCCTTTCAGAATCTAGAAGAAAAACTCTGAGAAATCTTTACTTGTAGACCATGTCACACCCCATTTATTTTACCAACATGTGTGGAATTATTAGTTCTTCAAGTTCTACAGATCTAGAAGGTACAAGACATGGGGCTGAGAAACTAAGCGCATAAAAAGGGAAGTGACACTGAAGATGATAAAGAACTAACACATCTTCTTCCTACTAATGAATGGCACAGAAAGCAACTGGCAGGCAGCAGCCAAAGGGAAAGAAGATTAAGGAAAGTATCAATGAAAGCAGACCATGATTGTGAATGGCTGGGAAGGTCACAATGCTGACTGCTTGATTTATTTAAACATTGCAGACTGCTTCCTTTTAAAACCTTTTGTTAATGGGAAGTGCATAGCTGTAAGCACATCCTATAACCTCTCTTTCAGGCATACTATGATTCAGTTTAATCAGGATAAACAATTCACTCTAATGAAACTGAAATGTATTAGTGACAGCTGAATATGTTTTGCATTATATTGCTAGGAAAATTACATGTCACACCCATACAGGAATTAACTTCAGTAACCCCATGAACAATAATTACAATCAACTAACACGAAAACACAACACGACAAAATGCACCCTGCAATTTATCTCCTCCACAAAATTATACCATGCAGAAGGGAAGGTATTCCATCACTTAACTCAGTGCCGGTGCACCGACAGGCTAATGAAGTTCCTTCACTTACTGCAGATTCCTTCAAATCATCAGCCACTTAAAGATCAAACAGATGCCCCACATAGCCTCTTTTAGGCATTAACATGATCATAATCCAAGTGATCCAAATACTATGATTTTGCATCTTTTTATTTTCTGAAATGTAAAAGTGAAACCCAGAACAAGATAGCTACCACATGTGGCTCAAATAGAGCAGTAGGTGTTTCAAATGTGAAGAAAAAAACTAATTTAACACCACCTTTGAACACATTAATAGGATTAGTATTAAACCAATGAGAAATCTACACAATTTTTCAACACGTGAAGTTTAAAAGGGCACCACCAAATAAGTTAACATTTCATTAATATTGCTTGCTTTCATCTTGATGTGAAAAAAAAAAAGGAAAAATATCATTGGTCATCATATGCAAGTGCATCTATGATTGTAAACCAAGTTAAATCACTGAAACAGACATTGTTTGAGGATCAAGAAGAAAAGGAACAAAAACCCATGACATTAGGATGAGGAACCCAAAACTATTTAAATAGTAGATAAAATCTGGGGTCAAGAAACAAAAGCAGAGTGTCTGTTTAAAAAAGAATTATCAAGAAATGTTGTCTTTCTTTCTTGCACCTTTCCTGCACGAACAGGAAAGGAAGTACTTGCAATAACTCCATTAATTCCAGTAAAAGCACAGTTAAGTTACCCTTCATGATAAGTAGCTTAATCCATAGTCAGATCTGTATTTAATAGAGCTTTAGATATGTTAAAGAATAAATATAGACAATATCAAAATAAAAATATATTTAAAAATAATGGATATGCTATTTGAGAAAACTGGAAATATAAAGCCATGAATTGTACAGTGTCAAAACATATAGGGCAGAATCTTTGAAGATAAAATCACTTCTAGTTAAACAAGAAAGCAGTTATCTCTACCTCCATATTTCATCAAGATTTTGCTATGAAAGGAACTGGATGTTAACTATGCACATTTCTTTCTCATGGTCTATCTTCTCTGTGTTTCTCTCTACCCATCATTTTATATGGTATCTCCTAAGAGTTGATGAAGGTTACCTTTTTGACCAGAGACATCAAAATAAAGGACAATCATCATGCTAAAGCACTGTAGGTACTGGTTTGATTAATTATTCCTTTCTTGAAACAGATGATGTCTCAGGTAAGGTACTTCTGAGTTACATGCTGTAGAATGCTAGATTATATACAATCTCTAAGGTGTTTTAATCGTTATTAGCTTGAGTGGATAACAGAGCACTGATAAGTTAAAAAAAAATCAATGCAATCATTGAATTTGACTCAGTTTTAAAATCTGATCTTATGTGTTCAGGTTTGCCTCCTACAGAAGTGGCAGAAACTTAGGCTACCAATAAGAAACTGCAATTATGTTCAGCAACTTCTTAAACATCTGCCTGACTTGGAACACAAGCATGGGTTAACATTTGCCTTACAGGATAACAAAGCAAATGATTTATATAAAAATTATTTGTACACTTGGGCATGGACTTTGATTCTCTCTAAAATTAAAAGTACCAATTACTCTTGTTCTTTACAATGTCTTTATCGTAGCAAACAAATCTCAGACTTCCTCATAAGAGGAAGGTGATGGAGGAGCACAGAAAAAAATAAAAGTAGCTGCTGGTCAAAAAGAAATCATAAACCCTTCAGCCAAAATCGACAAGAACCTGCAAGCTTCATATCCTCCAGTTATCACACCAATAGGAGGAGGCAAGAGCAGCTCTGTGCCGAAGTTCAAGAAGCAGCACAAATTCATTCATTTTCAGTTTTAAAATTCAAATTGAGCTGCCTGCAGAGAAGCTGATAAGCTCTCTAGTAGAGTATAAAGTGTACACAGGCCTTAAGATCTAGCACAGGTGGATTATGTGTAATGAAGTAAAAGGAATAAATATCATCTAGGGTGAACGATTCCATCACAACTCTTACCCATGCAAGCAAAACAAAGCACAAAATGCAGTATTATGAATATAAATATCTCAAATAGTATATAAATATACATTTACAAGAATATGCCTTAGAGTTCTGAGCAAAATTGTGTACTATGGTACACATTATATTTTTAGGAGAACAGAAAGCAGAAAGTAAGGATTTTTTTTCTTTGGCTGCTGAGTTAAAATAGATTGACCAGAGGAAGGAAGGAAATTTTTAAAAGGAATTGAGTAACATGAATTGTCACAACTCTCAATACTTTTAAAAGAAAAAAACAATCCAGCCGCCCCCCCCAAAAAAAAAGAGGTGGTCATCCTGCCTTTATCTATGAAAGGTCTGTTAGCCAATCAACCGTAACACTATACACTCATATAACTTCTGTAAAGCATTTATCTTTAGACCTGTCACCATCAGTCACTCTTATTTATTTCAAAACAGTGGATTTCTTCAGAATTCGTGTTTACATTCACACGTTATACATGATTGAATTGAAAAAGGAAATGAAAATGTTTTTGTTTTTTTGGGGTGAGGTTTTTTTGTGTGTTTGTTGGTTTGGTTTTGTTTGTTTTTTTTTTTTTTCTTCTTTTAATTACAGCTAATAAACTAGCCCACAGCATTCAACAAAGAAGAAACATCATTGTTCATTCTATACAGTTGCCAGGCTGCACACATGATAACCTGACAAATCCTAAACATCTCTGCACCATGAAAATATAAATGTTGAACTACAGCTTAAATCTGAGAAAGACCCAGCAGTCCAGGCACATGTATCTTACTGCATTTGTACATGAAATATTTTTCAGCTAGACACAGAGCTGCTTCAGTATTTGCATTTACGCATTTATTTTCAGTAATAGATTGCAGTTGGACAAAAGGAAAACATGTAATGTCCACAACGAAAACTGCAAAAATTCTGGGGGAATTCTGATTTATGAAGTAATGTCAAGAACATTAACGAAACCCAAGTGTATCTTACATAAAATTTTGCAAGATTAAAATAGTAGTTTTAATGAGGGATTCCTCACTTTAAATCAACAAGTATCATAATAAACACTGGTTTTGTTCATTTATTGTAGCATGGCAAGAAGACTAAATGCTTACAAATCCAAGTTTTTCTAATATTACAACACTGCTGTATTTCACAATATTTATTGTTATTGTCTTTCATCTGATCAAAATCAGAGTGAAATGTACTATTACAAGCTGCTAAAACAACAAAGTGTAATGGTATCAAGGAATGAACACTCACAACCAATTCCTCCCTCTTCCATAAATCTGGTGGGAATTCATAAAAAGCCCCCCAAAATTACACTATTTAGTGGTGCTGCTTCATCTGCTGAACATGGGTTATACCACAAGAGCTTTGGAGCTAGCAACAACACCAGAGTAACTATAACTTTATGGAGATGGCCCAGTCTAAGTTTGTCAGATGCACTGGTGTCCTATGAAGGGGAATTTTTCTTCATATACCCCATCTCATCCTATCCCTCTCACAAAGGCAACCTGTGTTCTCCAATCCTTGACCAGCACCAGCCTGCCCTCACCCCACACACATCAACCACAGCTGTTTCCCCTAATCCAGCACCACCATGCTTACCAAGGCCCAGGAGGCAAAAAAAGGAGAGGAAAAGGCAACTGAGGCTTATCTAAAACAGTGAAGTTCCTATTGCTACTGTTCAAAGTAGAAGGGAACCAGGAAGGCTGCTGGAGCTAGAGGAGGCTGCCCTGACAGCCTCGCTTTGGTTGCAGAAGCCCCGTCTGAGTGCTTGGTCTGCACTCCTTCTCCCAGGACAATTCCTCCAAACTAACAATAGACCCCAACCCACTCTGGCCTGCTTGAAAAAATGCTCATTTACTGCAACTCATGTACACATTCAGGGTTGTCACGTGCTACCTGTGATGTAACACTTCCATCTCTGATGGGAACACACCTCATGCTTCCTTGTATTTTGACTTCTATCTCTGTCAGTCCCTTGTTTTAATCTTAGCTTCTAAATTATTTACAGCAAGGATTGGCTTTTTCCCCCCCTCGTACTGAATACAGCAGAGAGAGGTCATATGCTATTTCAGAGAAAAACTGATGATTTTCTGTAACACAGAGGAGATAATTTTTAAATCTCCTAATATTGGAAGCTAATGAGTTAAAAAGGAAGAAAAAATAATTCATAATTAGTTGAGATAAACTTTACTGCATGTTGTTCACCATGATAATTTGCAGCATATTAGCAAATATTCTCAAGTATATTAGCAAATATTCTCAAGTATGTTAATACTTTTAAGCCATTTCAAAAACAGGAATACATTTCAGGAAAAAAAAAAAAATTATATGGTAAGTGAGCCGGAGTATAAATTAGCATTGGCTGTAATTCTGTTCCATTAGACTTGTTATTTTGGGCTCACTACATATGGGCAAGTTCTCAGAAAACTAGTGCTGCTTTACTGCTGCAATTGCAAATGTGTACTGGGGCAATGACAAGTTGCAGAATTAATACTTTAATATTCTTCCTTGAGCAGTAAAACTTGTTTGTAAAATCTACACGTGCAATTGCTTCAAACATGAACATTTTTCAATATAAATGAACAGCCTAAAAAACATCCACCAGAGGGGCAAAATGGAAGCATTCTGCCTGTTTTCTTATAATTAGCAAATAATTTACTTTAGCTCAGTACCACTGTTGTCTTTTGAGATACAGCTTCTCCGTTCCTTCAATCTAAGCTGAATTTTAACTCTTGCATACAAATGAGCAACAATGCCAGTTCGCTGAAAGAGGAGATTTGGCTTTCAGATTCTCAGCTCTGAAGAAATTCTGTTTTAGCATATATTCATTTTTCATTCCCCTCATCAATTGCCTTTTTTCTAGGTACCTAGGCTTCTAGGTTTTTCAGCTTTTGCAAAGCACTCTGCTCCTTCAGTGATACTCCTACTGGGTGGCTTGTTTAAAATCTGCCTACATTCACACAAGTTTGAACAAGATTACATATGGCTGCCAGGCAGATATAACCTGAATAGGAAGGCAGAGAGAAATCCCTGAAAGGATGGCAATCATACTTAAGTACATATATTACTGAATCATACTTAAGTAAAACATTCATTTTAGCATGTTGTAGTTTCCTTTAATGCGAAGGTTAAGAACTCTCTAGGTCACAGTCATTACCTCTAGGCATTCCCAAACCTTCTGGCTTTCTTAGCTTACTCTGAAATATGGTGTGGCTGGTAGGGGCCCATACCATCTTTATTGCCTTATCCACTCTCTTCTCTCCCAATTAGTTCAATGTTCTAGTAAAAATCTTTTTTCATAGGATTTTGGCTTAACTAGTCATGGTGAATACAGCATTGTAGCTTAATCAGCAAGTGCATCCATCCCCTTAGGTGAAACAAATTATTTGCTGGTGCCTGTATTCTGCAAAGGGGCACAGGGGTTGTAACAACAACCTGGCACTTCTCCCTAATTTCTTGGTTTTTGAGAACAGAACTGTTATGCCCTTTCCTTGCAGGATAGCTCTGGACTCCTACCCTCTACATCCTACATGGGGCCAGGATATCCAAAATAACTACCCAAAGACTTAAGCTCCACTTGGTACCATTTGCCTGCACATGCACTATAGTATGAGAAAGTTTGTCCTTCAAGTGGCCTCAGACTCTGATTTTGCTTTCCCTTGAGAATCCAGGTCAGAAGATATTGCTAAATTAATTTAAAATATGGAGAACCAGATGGAACAAAACTAGGGTAGCCACCAGCCCTAGTTTTGATGGTGAGGCAAGACACCAGTATTTCAGAAATCTGTGCTGGCTAACAGCAACAGATAGTGTTAGGCTTGGCTAAAGTCGAGCAGTGTGGTGGTCTGACCTGCCAGGCATAGATAGCTAGCTGGGGTTAGTTATAGACAGCTGTATGAAAAACTGTGACTTACAATATATGAAGGAAAAAGAAAGAATCCTGGACATCATGAAGCAATTTAGTGGCTTCCCAAATGTTATAAACTTAACAAAATAAAAGGACAAAGGCTGTGGCAGAAAGGGTGCATTTTGCAAGGGATAATGAGGGGAAAAAGGAGAGCCTACCCTGTTTCAGATCTTTTTGTAGTCGTAGTAATCATCATGAGAACCCTCAACATTTCCGAACAAAGACTATACCTGATTCTTCCCTGTGGACCTGTTTGCAACTATGCAGTCCAAAGCATGAGCATAAACCACATTCCAAAATAACAAAATGTGCAGGAGGGAAGATGGGCTCAAATTACAGATCTCTGATTAAGACAGAGAAAATTCTCAGTGGTCAATCAATAAAATGGGTTAAATAGCCTAAACATTAATTAAGTTCCATATTTCTTCCCCTATTTTCATTCTTTTTGCTCTTTAAGCAGGCAGATCGGGACACTGAATGTAAAACATAAATGTTAAACTCTTTGTATAATGTCTTTTTCTGTGTCCAGTGGTATTTGAATCTACCCAAATGCCATACTCAGCAACAACTGCATATATTAAAAAGGTTGTTTAGGTTTTATGTCTGGAAAACCGTAATTCTGTCATCCACCCTCTCTAACACAAAATTTAATTTCATTTTTAAATTCTACTGGACCAGAAACTACCAAGCCTGCTGAACCTTCAGCCTGATCTACAGGACTGTTAAACTAAAACACGTAATCCCAGTCAGGCACGACTCCAGCACAGGAAGCTTAGCCTTCCCTTGGGTCTCATTTCCTCCTCTTCTGCCACAGCAGAAGCAGCTTGCTCATTCTCCTGACTCTCACTTCACACGCTCATCAGCCTATTAACCAGCTGGATCTGGTAAGCAGGCTCCACAACCATGAAAAAGCCAAGGACACTCTGAAGTAGGGAGGCACATTTCACCATGTCCCTGGCAGCAGCCCTGCAGCATGGCTTTTCCCACTATCCAGTGGAAAGGAGAAGGGGTGCCATGTAACGGATGCTGGGCTGGCAGGGCAGACTGGAGGAGTTTCTATCCCCCAGCCTCACACTTTGTACAGTCCCCCCAAGGTTTGACATTGATGCTTCAAGTGTACCTGGGCTACTTAAACCAATTCAGGAATAACGGTTCAAAAGACATTTTAAAGCAACAATTAGCTCTGCAATTTGGGGCAGAGGGGCAAGTAGAAGTAAGGATGCTCTAGATGTTAATTTCTGACAAGCTAGACAGAATATAATTTGATTTCTCATATTTCATACTTTCATAACTGTATTTTATCCCTTTAAAGGTTGAAAGGAAATAGTGAAATACCACAAAAATAAAATGAAACTAATATGATGAAAATATTGGCAAATCCAGAGAAGACCACCCATCTCCTCTTTTTCCCATGAAAACCAGAGTACAGATGTTCTGATCTCTTGGTAGCAGAAAAAGCAAGGGAAAAATCCCACGGGCTTCTCCTGATCCCCTGGGGTAGGGGGCAGGCGGCAGGCTATGTGAGCTCTTTCCTATTTCTCAAATACCACCCACTGTCTTCAAAAAGTTATGACTGTTAGGATATTTTAAGAAAGTAATGTTACAAAATATAGATCTCATGGAAGATGCTACTGATTACTCATCATTTTAAGGTAACTTCAGTCACAGTTTCCTGTACAAAGTAAAATTAAATGTGATAAAACTTTTCAGTTTGTCATGTTAGGGTGGCCAAGGACCAGAACAAAGACAGTGCTGCAGCATAAAAACCAGTCAGGTAACTAACATAGTATTAGTATCTTCTTTTCTTAAGTGTGTTCTATTTTGTTAATGATGTTTCTTCTTTATCTATGTTGTCATTGAGACAACCCTGGCAGGCTCCTAAACAAAGACTTATCCTTTCAGAATCTGTTTCTTGGTCAATAAAATACTCCTTTCAACATGGCTAGCAACGTCTTCAGTCTCTTTGGTCTTAACCCGGCATACAGACATAGGTCAGCAGAATTGCTGGAATTCTGCTGGGACTAATCAAATGAATAGTCACAGACATTTTTATTTGCAGAGCCCAATGTAGTAAAAATGCCACGTGAATTTTTAAAAGGATCAGAGCCAACGCGAGAGAAATTCTAACAAATGTGTGAAAAAAATATTCCAAAAGCAGTTCAGGCACTTGGGGTTTTGGAGTCACTAAGGTGCTTTTTCAGGTATCCTACAACTTTTGTAATAAATTCAATTTTGTTTTATACGACAAAGAACACATCAAAGCTGCCTGAAGAACAGGATCAGTTAGTGAAGGCTGAGATACTCAATAACAAACAACACAAAAGATATGACATATCCCTGTGCTGCATTTAAACAAGGGGTTTGGAATTATATTTTTTGTAACATACTTCTGAAGGTTGTCAAAAACACAGCCCACTCTAGCTAACTGCTCATAATTAAGAAACACGCAGGAAAATAGCCTGTGGAAGGTATCAGCTGCCCAGTTAGGTTTCTCTAACATTAGCAAATACTCAAACCACACAGTTGGTAGCCTTAGAAATAGCCTACAAGAACTACATAAATGACTAAGAAGCTACTAAATCCTACTCAAAGACCTGTTAAAGGCATTATGACTCCTGACACCCAAGTAAAAGGTTTTTGGGGCTTTCAGGGGTTGTTAGGTTTTGGGGGCTTTTTGGTTTGACTGGGTTTTTTTTTCTTTTGTTTTGTTTTGTTTTTTTTTTTTTAAACAAAACTGCTCATGTATTCCACCTTAATTTCATAGTTTTCCAAGGTCTCCTCAAAAGACTGAGCAGAGAATGGGTTACATGCTTTTGCACCTCTAAGAGTCTGACTGCTCAGCCAGAGGGGGACCAAGCAATAAGGAATTACAGAGCAATCGCCCTTAATAAAGTTACAGATAGAGAGATAACAGAAGCAGCATGTTGGGAATGAACAGTCACAGAAAGATTTGTAATTAAACTTGTTTGGGGATTTTAGGGATTTGAAAGAGCTGACAACCTGACAGGGGAGATCCACTATTAGAACGAGACTGAAAAAAAAAAAAAACAAAACAACAAAACAACTTTTTAATTTTTACAAGGGCAAACTGAAGAGAATGAAAGCAGTCCATACTCACATTCCAACAAAATCCAAAGGTTTAATAAGGATGAAGAACACGTTATCATTTTGAAATACCATTGCTTCCTTGGATCAGGTTGCATGCATTGTAAATCACCCAACAAGATAAAATTAAGCAACAACACATGCTAGACATTAGTTTCTAAGCAGTCATAAAACTTAGTAAAAAGAACACAACAAAAACCAAAATAAAAAACCCCCCATAGTTTACTTGTTACTTATCACAGTTTGTACAGCTTTTCTACTGCTACACCTGGCATGCACAATAGATATTCACTCTGGTGTGGAGTTATATAGAACTATGTCCAATAATATCCTATAAATCCTTAATTACTTCTTTTGCAGAAATCAAGGCCAGTTCTGAAGACATTTCAAAAGGCAGAATTTTCTCTGTTGAGATCCCTGTAATCCTTGTAATAAGTTAAATTGCTATGGGTGATAAAATAAACCTTAGCATTCACTAAACATGTACTGACACACTTTTATGGTTGAGAAGTCCTTTGTCCCATTCTGTAATCATTTTGTGATTCTCCTCACAGCAGACAGCCAGCTGACTGCACTGCACACAGGAAAAAACATCACAGTGTTATCTCCATGGGTACAACTGAAAGAATTAAAACAGTAAGACATTTTCTTCTTAAAATAGACTTGGTGATTCTCCTGAACAACTCAGCTTGCTCCTAAAACAGGAAACTAATTGGGAATATCGAACATCTTCCACTTCGCCTTCCCATGGGAATTTTTAAAGGTCTGCTCTTTTTCCACCCCTTCACACTCAGGGTGAAAAGCTACATGGGCCTCCATCCTGATACACATCTCCAGAGACCCTGACTGCATATGTGGCCATCCACCTTGACACCTGCATTTTAGAGATGACCCCGCAGAGGTGCTGATATAACTATGCTTATGCTGTGCTGCAAACCCAGTCAAGGAACTCATTCAGCTTTCAAAGGCCTGTAAGTAAATATCTCCACTCCTATACCCTAAATAACTTTGAAACCAAACTCTCTGCTATGAAACTCCATCACCCTACTGGTCTTCTGCTTACTTGTCCTTCAATTAACTTTTGCTCAGATGTGTGTGATTACTGAACACAGGGATAATTTTTATTCTTTCCAATTTATGAGCTTCCAAGATACAATTTTTGAAGCCAGCAAATGCACAGAGCATTCAAACCCCTCAACAGTCCAATACAGTTGTCTATACCACCTGGGAGATCGTCACTCTCATGTCTCTCTCCAAAAGCAGTAATGTGCAGAGGTTGGATTTCATCACAATTCAAACAAGAGCACCAAAGTATTCTTTGCTCTGTTACTCCTGCAGTAGGTGATGGGCTCCTTAAAATACACAATTCATAGACTAGATACACAAGAATTACGGCAGTACTCAATTATGTTACAGCCAGCATAAATGAGATTGCACAACATGGCCTGAAATGTCTCTAGAAATATACAACACTTTTACAATGTTGCCAGCCAAGATGCTATTTAAATCACTGGCTGGCCCCTAAACTCTGATACTGAGAAATGTTTCCTCCTGAAAAACACAATGCCATCAAGATTTTGCAGACCTGTCAATAAATGCCTGGATCACTGTGTCAGAGAATAATAATTTAAGGTGCAACTGCAATGTATGGTAAAGGAATTTTCTTCTGCTGATTTCTTCAACACTCTGCACCAATATACAGCATGTATTGATTGGTTTCAAGTCTGACCTCTTCTGGCAGGGGCAAAATTCCAATAAAATATAGTGACAAATGCCAAAAAACAGACTGTGTTGACAACTTTAAAACATTAATTCTTTAGCTATGCTGCAACTGGTCCTGGTACAGGCTGAGAAACACAATGCAGCTTCAGAAAATTTAATCTGTATGGCAAAAAATCCACCAAATAGGCAGTCCCCCTCTCCACCTCAGCAGAGGTGAGACCTGGCAGGGCTCAAGAGCAAGGCAGTTCCAGTTGGATGAGCACATGTGGCTCTGAGCAACTGACCTGCCTTTGATCCCGGCTTATGCACAAGCCAAGTCGCCCTTTTCCACCCCCCTGCTGAATGTCAGAGATTTCTGGAGCAACTATTGAGGGAGGGGACACCTAACTGACCATTTAAATAGCAACTCCATCTAAGGAATCTGTTGGAAACAGATAAGCTAAAAACTTCAGAAAAATCAGTTAAAGGAACAGCATATGCATATTTAGAAATTACAAAGCCACTTTAATAAATCACGGCTGTGAGCCAGGAAATCGCCACAAGTTTTTCTTTGCTCAGTTCCACATCAGCAGCCTTCCAAATAGTAAGACACATACCCAGTATACTGAGCTACTTACTGAGAAATCTCTCAGTTCCACAAGGGACCCTCAGAACCAAAAATGTAAATCTAGACAAAAAGCCTCCCCTACCAAAATGTGGGTTACAGGAACTGCTGCTTTGCAAACAATATAGGGTGCCTGCTAGCTATAAAGCAGTTTTAATAGTGGCCTTCTGGTCTTAACTGATAGAAAAATAACAGATTGCTGCTGTTACATCAAATACATTGGTCATTTGTACATATACAAGATACAGTGTGTCTCCTATTCGTGGCAAGACTAGAAAAGAAAGCGGATTCTATGTCTGGCAGATGCTTGTGCTTGGAATCAGTGAAATTCTCCCCCCCCCAAATGCAAGTTATATAGTCACCAAGCTTCGGGTGCTCTTTTTTCACCAAAAAAAGCATAAAAGTTTTAACACATGTATCTTTTGCTCAAAAGCAATCAAATCTATTAGGACTTTTTTGAAGAAGAGTAAAGGCAGAGGAGAACTCCAAATCCCCCTGTCCAGCCAGGCATGGCTACAATCCCCAAAATACATATTGTAGATTGTGATCTCTGGATGAAAGATAACATCCACTTGACAAGTTCTATTATAAATCTGTACTTTTATGTTCAAAACTTGCTCTAAGCTCAATTCCTGCTACATTTAGATTTCATGTATCTTCACTGAACAAGGAAAGCGGTAGAAAATATATACTTGAGTTTATGAAACAAAAGCAGCAGATTACTACATGGTATTGTCTCTGACCTTGAAGTTCCTCACATATTTCTTACTCCTCAGGGTAGACATATAGGGTAGGGCTCTGAAACACAATACATTCAATTTTTCAAAGAAACACCACCAGCATAATCAAAATTGCACTTTCCCAGGGCTTAGTAACGACAGTTTACAAAAGGGTTATGTTCCAGTCTTCCTCCTTTTTAGAACTAAACAAGAAAAGAATGTTAAAAAAACCCCAAAAGTCTGAGGGAGCCTCAGTATTCTGCATGACATCCCTGCCTTCACAAGGAAAGAAAATACTAGTCACTGTCACAAAATTCTCTTCCAAATACTCCTTGTGCCTCTACCCGTGAATCATTCACATGAACTTTTCAGGACAGAAGGTAACTTTCCATTATCTCTATTTATTTACACAGAGCATCTCTTGTGGGCAGAGCAAATTAAGTTCTTTTCTCTTAGGACCCATTACTCACCGCAATTCCTCAGCTGGATAGCAAGAGAGATACACAATGACAAAAAGAACAAGGAGGTAAAGAGACCTCACAAACCGTGCAAGACGGGCAGTGCCCAGGAATGAGGCTGCTTACTGAACAAAGTCTGCATGGGAATCCCATAGATTTTTTCCACACACTACTAACACCCCAGTGAAGGTAGCTGTGCAGTATTTACCTAGCTCTTTAGAAATTAGTTTCACCATGCACCTCATGATACCATCACCCCAAGAGCAGCTTCCCACAACTTACAGATTACTCAAGAAATTCCTCACTGTGGACATGGCGCAAGAAAATAAGTAATCAGCAACTATTTGAGGCAAATCACAGCTACAGCTACCTCTTTCCAAATTTATTCAGCTAGCTTAGCATCTTTCTGGTGTTCAGCTTCAGACTTCACCTTCCTGCATTTGTATGAAATACCTGAGACTAAAAGCAAAGGTTTTTTATTAGATAATCCAGAGAATCCCTGGGACTCTTGTAGGGAGGAGACCAGGAACGGGGAATTGTCTACAGACAGCTATGTATAGTGGTGCTCCTCATTCCAAAATGCAAAGCAGGCTGACTTCTGGGTATTGCTGCTCACCTCCACTTTTGGTTTTTGTTTGCTAGGCCATGTATGAGACAGCACTTATGTATATATGGTGGTTTTCTCTCTTCTATTTTGTTGTTTGGCATGCTCTTGACACTATGCCACAGCCTGCCAGTGCTCCAAAGATATGTGGGATCAATGTTCCAGAATGGCTTCACAACCACAGCTCTAGTCTGCCACTACATTTACAACGAACACGTCGTGTGCACCCATGTCCTTGCTATTCCTGAGGACTGGAATCAAGACTCTACTTGGCCCTCTCAAGAATAAAAACACTGTGGGTTCTCTTTAGCACTCACCACCAGAGCTTTATTATCCACAAGTTCTGGTTTGTTCACAGTATATTTTATTTGACACATGTTTGCTGCTTTATCTGGGGTTAATTGCAAGTCTCCTAATAATTTATCTGTATAAACTAGCTATGGTCTGTAGTTTCTAATCAAAGCCCTTTCCCATTCTGTGACATTCCCCTCCACCCCTACCCCCTCTCAAGAACAAAAAAAAAAAAATAAATTAGCCAACTACAGCCATGTTCTCTGTGCTTTAACTTTCCACCTGAGCTCTCTTTTGGAGATGCAACATGTCTAGCGTGAGTGCAGTGTATTTCACATTTTTGAAATGCCTCTTTTCTCCATAATTCCCCAGCTTCTTTATGGTTGTTTTCTACTGTCTGTATCTCTTTATTGCAGTTAAAGAGCAAAGGGCTTGAAACCTCTGCTAGTTGTCCCCATTTCTGTTAGCTTTCAGCTGGACTGGACTTTTAAGAACTGAATTATTCTACTCCTAATGCTGATTTAATTCATTCATTATTTCCCATTCTATTCAGAACTTGTTTGGAAACAAGGAATTTGTGAGAAACAGGCATCATTTAATGATGCAATCTAACTGAAGCCCTGTCTAAAATAAGTAGTTAGAATAGCATAGGATCATAGAATGGTCAGGGTTGGAAAGGACCCTAGAGTTCATCTAGCTCCAAACTTGCTGCATGGCAGGGACACCTCCCACTGCATCAGATTGCTCAGAGCCCCATCCAGCCTGGCCTTGAACACTTCCAGGGAGGAGACACTCACAGCTTCCTTGGGTAACCTGTTCCAGTGTCATATAACATGACTAGTTCTGATTAGCTATCCTAAAAGCCAAACATCATTACAAATCATTAATACTTCTGCTGACTCAAATGCTGACTGGCACCCAAATACACTAGCGAAGTACTTAATAACATATCCAAAGTCACAAATGAACATACAGTTAATACTAAAATTCCACTATCAGCTTATGTTCAAAATACAACTAAAACCAGATAGATTTGGTATTATCTATAGCACTAAAAATGACATGTGGAATTTAAATGCAATTAAATGTTAAGAATGCAAAATAGACACCACAATACAACAATTCCAATGATCTTTTTTCCTCTCTTCTTCAACTTTCCTTATTCCTATACAGCATTTTAGAACAATAGGATAAAAAAAAAAAACAAAACAACACAATATGATAATCTAATCAGCTTTTCTGTGTGTGAGCAGTAGGTCTTATGATAAAAGCTTTATTTTGAAAGCTGACAATTGGTAGGATGGATTTTAGAAATCCCCAGTTTGTTGTACACAAATGCAAGCAAAAAATATTCTTCCTAGTTCTCACTTATCCTACTTCTCCACATATGCCTACTAGATAATTATGCGGTTTATGATTATGGCACGAAGCAATTTAATACAGTACTATATTTTAATTTTTTTTTTAAATGGTGTAGTGTCCTCCTTGCTTACTGGGGTTTGTTATAATTATTTGGGTTAGTACCAGCCATTAAAAAAAATGGCTTACTGAATGACACAAAACACACTGTTTGTTCAATATTGTTCCTTTTTCTAACTTCTTCCTTTTTTGCTTTTGTGTTCACTGTCAGATTGTACTTAGTGTTTGGCTAAGCATGAAACAATACAGAATCATGAGTCTGCCATTACATTTCTTGTTAAAGCCTGTCTTCCCATATAACAAGCAGATTTTCCCACACATTCATAATTTCATGTAACAAATAATTTTAAAAATAACATACTAGAAATAGCTTTTTAAAAGGCCTGTAGAACCTCTCAAGAAGTGGTCAATAAAGTGGCACATACCGTTTAAAAATATTGATTTATTTTCAATATGATACAATTTTTTAAGAAATCAGTGAATGACTAGGCAAGAGTAGATTTGAGATTTATGACATAATTTCCTCTCTGACGATTACCGTTTTGAAAATCTTGCTTCACGTGACCTTTTTTAGCAGTTGTTTTTAAGTATCTGCACTTTAAAATGTTGCTTCTTTCTAGCAAGCAGCAGTCCTTCACCACGATTTAAAGTTCTGACACTTCAAACAAAATGATTCAACCAAAAGGGCTACAAATCATAATCACTGCCCAGATGGTTTTAAGATATCTGTACAGAAAAGCTGCAACTGTCAAGACCAAATTTGCTTCTGGTCAAAGTCCTTTATCTCACTAACCAGGCTATCTATTCTGGAGTAATAACAAACCATGAGAGGTATGTTAGATGAAGCTACCAATTAATTACCAGCCATAAAGTGATACTAAACGTACCTGGAAGCACCAACTATATATACTACCAGTTAAACATTGGTTTGGTGGTCAGAGACCACTGATGGAGCATCTCCACTCAGCCTGTGTACAATCTCTGCAATTCTTAAAAAAGGTTTATAAACATAGAGCTATGAGGAAAATGAGCTAGTTTGTTGCCATTTTAAACGCCTAGGCTTAATACTTCAGTCCGTATGCACCTTTCCCCCAGGTATAAGACCTCTGGAGCTGAAAAACCTTTTCAGCTATAGAATCCCCTGAATTCCCCCTTCTACTGCCCCAGGGTCTTCCATTTCCCACCACAAGCCTTGAAATCTAGGTTCACATAGGTACAAGCAGTCCCCTGAAGAACACAGCAGCAGCAAACATCGTGGGATTCCACAGGCAAACGCAGGAGTTCAACACCAAACTGCAACTTCCCAGCCAAGAAGCAGACGTGTTGGAGAGGGACCAAGTAACTGGGAGAGCTGTTCTGCACTGGCATGGCTTCCTGGGGAGAATATACCTCATAGGGCTCAGGACAAAATTATCCAGGCACAAGGGAAATGCTGAATTCAGGGGGGAAGCCAGCAGGCTGGTAAATTCTTCAGTATTTTTGTGAAACATCATAGGTGATTTCCTCTTCTCCATTCCAAAAGAAAGCATTTCTTCAGGTAAATATCCTCCTTGGATATACATAGGGCTTTTGATAGCAAGTTACAGCGAAATCTTCAAACAACTACCATGCAGAGGCTTGGTCCTGAATTAGAGAAGACTTACCCCTAGACCAAAGCGCTCATTCTCTTCCTCTATGTTTTCTGGTTCCCTGAAAAATTACCAGTGGCAGTGAACTATTCCCTGGCTGTGAAACACAGGGGAACGAAACAAGGTACCGAGATGTAAAATTAAATTTTCTCTCTATTACCCCATGGAATGCTCACATAGAGAGCTGTGAGGTATTTTCAGTTCAAAAGCAAAACAACAACAACAAAACACACCAAACAAAAGAACAAAAAAAGTAAAAAATGAGAAGGAAAAAAAAAAGGAAAAAATAATTTCAGTAAATCTGAAGTAAACCTTTTTTGTCTGGATGTCTCACAGTATAACTGTTGCCAGGTAGTTTTCATCCTTTTAAAAATTCAGCTTAGCTCAATTTCAAAACAAAACATTTCTTTCAAAATCAAAGAAGTTTTGAAACCACTGAAATGAAATATTTAGGTTCCCAATATTTCTCCTCAGCTGGAACTACTGGATGAATTGCATCAAAACAAGAAAACAGCTTTGATCAATACAGCACTGTGTCTTTCAGTTAGTACACCATTTGCATAAACAATTTCATCAAGCATTACTATAAGTGCAACCAAGATCACCGAAATAAGCCAATTTGCCTACTGGGTAATTTGCTGTGGGATGCAAACTACGCCATTGCTTAAATTCAAGGACAGGAGATGAAGTAGCCAAATAGTAAATGACATTTCCACTGGAGCCCTCTGTGTCCCTCCCATATGGTGATGTGGCACTGCCACTGGTGTCTGCTTTAAACAACCAGACTGGGAGTTTTTATGCAGAAAATACTTGGGAAGTATCTGTTTTTTCTTCCCAGAGAGGACAGATCCAGAGCCATCACACATGGTTGGAAGGTCCTGCTACTGCAGACTCCTCCGAGGAGCCATGAGGATCTAGAAGAGGATGACTAGCTAGGAAGAGTTGCAAAGACACAAAGGGTACAACTACTTAAAATGGTAACTCAACCTAAAACTGCATTCCTGCCCCACAGCCAGTTTTTAATTCCTTCCCTTGGGTCAAGCATTAAACTCAAGCAACCAGGTGTAGCCAGCTGAAGCCCAGTAAGGCTGTGTGACCAGTCTTCAGCTGCATTGCCTGGGATGAGTTTCTGTAGGCAGCCAGTCACACCTTAATGGAAACAAATGCTAGGACTGAATAACTTGACCATCTGCCAGGAGAAGCAGTTGCCTGTGTCAGGTGGAGGGCAACTTTGCTGGAAAGCAATGAAGCGAGCTCTCCCTCCCTGTGGACAAATAAGCCGAGACTGTGTGCCCGCTCTGGCAGCGCCAAGGGAGCAGCACGGAGCTCGGGTGCCCAAGTCTTGGAAATAAAGCAAAGGCATTTTGAACGATTGGTTTCCGGCACAAAATTTCTGCAGAATAACAAATGGTGGTTGGCTTCATAATTAACAGTTTCAGGGGCCTTCTAGAATATGAATCAGAAGGAAACAAAATTTGAATAATGCATTAGTGAGGGTTCATGTTCTAGTAGCCCTATGTGGATTGTCAGTGTGCATTCCAGTAGCTCGTTATGATTTATCTTCATCAGCCATAGGCTGAAATTACCAGACTCCAATTACTTTGCTTCCTGTGTTCAAGAGAAAAAAAAAATAAAAAATGTCAGGCCTACCACAGGAGATGGTTTAAAATGCCTGAGGTAAAGAAAGTAATCTACTGTTCTCTGACATTCGCTGCCTGAAAGTCATTCACATTAACAACCATTCAAACTTGTTTAGTGCAAACCAATTGCTTCTATTTTCCTCTTGTCAGTAACATTAGCTTCAATTCAAATTTAACTCTTTGGAAATTTCAAAATGTAAAATGAAATTCAGTGAGGCTTGACAGGGACATGTAAGGGTCTTGACAGAACACACTGCTACTGGATTTATTTTCCTTAATCTGTTAATTTTGAAATTTCTATTTTCAAGGGGGAAAAAAAAACAAAAACCCTGATGATCTGCACTTCTTTCATTATCTCAGGGAAGGTAAGAGATTTATGCTGATGTTAACCAGACTTCTGTTTTACTACTATTCCTAACACAGCAAGGACTATGGAGGCAGAAAAATAAGACGTGCTCAATTTAAAATAACAAATTAAGTGATTATTTATGAGCACAAGTTGAGGTTTAGTTACACAGCAAAATACATTTAAATAACTTAATATGCTATCGCTATGAACACTTAGACATGTATAACAGGTCACTAACTTCTAAATACTTTGGTCTTATAAGGTTAATGTCTATAGTGAGATGGGGAAGTAGGTTAGATGGTTAAATAAAAGGGGGTGTCACAGACTGCTCAGATAGATACCAAAAAGACTGGCTTTCGTCACTACTCTTTCTTCATACGACAACCACTAGTGAAATGCCTTTATAGTTTCTCTTATACTTAAATAAACAAACAAAAAAAATCCACATGACACTCACTCAGATTCTATTTTTATTTTCTTTTTTTTATAATTTATTTAAGAATAAAACACACAATAAGTCATATTCCTAATGTGAATTCAGAATATGTTCTGGAAGATGACTTTTCAAATAGATTGGGGAGGAGAGATCTGCAAAAACAGAGGGAGAAAAGCATTTCTGTTTTCTTTTGTATTTGTGAAATCAGAGAGGAAAGAAAACACAAAAAAGCCTGTGATTGCTGTGATATATTCAACCACATTTCAAGCAAATTAGTACTATCATAATCCTTTATGGCATGACATAATTCCACCCAAGAAAATGCCAAATCATCTCCTACATGCTACAGAAATGAAAGTAGTAAAGCTCAGCATTACACAGTTAATTGTTTCTAAGCACTGTACCTTCACTGTTTTCAAGCTAGCAGTACAAAAATTAGAGACAACAATTAAATTTGAACAGTTTGGGGGGCAATAGCTAGTTTAGAGGCTAATGAGATGGGTTGATAAGAGCCTAGGCATAAGATCCTGTTATACAAATACACATTTCTTTACCCAGTCAAATAATTTTCTGCTTTTTGCAGTGCATGCTGTCAAGATGCCAGCTCCCTTGGGAAGACTGCTGCTACTTTAAGACAGGATGGCTTGGCATCACCCTAACACGCAGAATACAAAAACTCCAATCGTTAATGGTTATGAAAGAATTTGAACTACTGCCTTTTGTTAACATCACTGTTTTTAGTGGTGGATTCAGCATGAAGCTGGAAACTAAAAACTTGACTTGTAATTCCTGTTTTAGTGTTTGGGCCACTTAGCCTGTCCCACTCTCTCTGGGCAGTTTCATCAAAGGTACCTTTAAAATATTCACATTTCATGATCTCGGCAGAATATACTTTTCCAGATATATGTCCATGGAAAGTAAAGATAGACAACCAAAACTTTGGTACAGCCCCAAAAGTATTAGCACTGCAGCAGTGAGTTAGTTAACGAATGGCTGTCAGCCAGCCATCCTCTTCCTCAAAATCTCCACCAGTACAATGAGCAGATCTCATAATCTTCAGTGAAAAAGTCAAACGGTGCCGATTATATTGCCAACAAGATGGGATTAAGTTAATGCACAAGGCTGGCTTTGCATGGCAGTAGGCAAAGAGGCCTTGCCTGATCTTTTCGACTCTCCCTGCCAAAGGGATGGCAAGGGGGTACCATCCAAGAGAGATGCAGTGGTAAGAATATGAACAACGCCTCAAGGCATCTAAACGTGAAGCAAAATTTGTCCTCAGAGCAATAAAATAAGATAAAACTATGAGAAATAAGTTAAGCAATGTAAAACCTTGCTGTTTTTAAGTAAATAACTCACCGGTACTCGGAAAAATATTCTGAGATAAAAACATATACAAGAACACAATAGGATTTTCTGAAGTCTTAAGACACATAATTCTAATTATGCCCGTACAACTAATGTACCTCCACACATATGAAAAATCACACTGGAGGCCACTTTACTGATTTTATGTTCTTGCTCTTCTGACTTAGGCTGTCTCAAGTACTCAAGTGGCAAATCCCACATTACTTCTTGCATTACAGAACTCGGGGATCACTTTATGTGGTATAGATCACACTGCTGTCATAAAGCTTTGCAAGCTCTCTAGCTCTATGGATTGGAAATGGAGAAAATGGAAATATTTTTGATTAAAAAACTCAAAATATCAAGGAGTATTCAAATTCTCAGAGTTTAGATAGATTGGTACAATAACATTGTATAGTGCTTTACTGCTGATTTCCCACTCTCCCTAGTCATCAAATATTATTATTTGTTACTTGGTACTGGTAATAACTTGGAAGTTGATTATTCTGACTAATTTATTTTTATGACACCTGACATTTTTTTTTACAAAACAGAATATGACTCAAAGGTGATATTTAATTTTTACTATTTTCACTTTTCAGTAGAATGAGCAAACTTTGTCCTTCAAGAGGTAGGCTTCTAATATAGGAAATTACTGCACACATTTATTACCTATATCACATTTGCAGTAATTCAATCCGTTCTACTTCAATCTGCATTGTTAGATTATTGAGATAATTGAACTTTAATGTTATTCTATACCCCTGTTTCAGTTCTTATTTTCTTTTGAAATTGCACTGCAGCAACAGGAAATTTAGGAAAAACAAACTATTTACCTATATGATTTCTTTCAATTGCCTGAACCAAGTTATTTAGAAAGGCAACAAAAGGCTTTTCCAAACTTACCAACTGGACACAAAGATTTTACAATTATAAATAGTAGATCCAATGGTTTTTCAGAAGTTTACTGAATCTTCACAGCATACATATGAAAACAACGCAGAAGAATTCATGCTATTACAGAGCATCTTCTTCCTAATAGTAAACATAGGATAATACCTCTCAAGAATAAGCCCAGACATGCAGCCTCTACCTTTTGAGAAGGTATGCAATTTCCTGAGCATTTCCTGACCCAAGGTTTGCATGCTGCAAGCTAAACTGCCGGACACTTTTGAATATTAATAATAATTCCTTAAGCACCATCTGAACATTCTACCCAAGGAATGCAATATTCTCTGAACACTGAGTTTCCTTATGAGTCCAAATATAATGCAATAGTATTTCCAAATAAAATTTCAAAACAAACAAGCCATAGATGATGGCACTGTTATGCATGGAGGTCATCCCAACTACTTACAGTTGTAGTTACACCAAGAATTCTGTGGTCATAGCAGACGATAAAGTTTTTGACAGGTTTGTGTCAGATTTTAAGCCAAGCATGCAGTTTTACTCTATTGATGTTTAAAGCAAAATATCAAAATCATAGAAATCATGTCATCGAAAGCTCAGGCAGTAGTGCCTTGTGAAATCCCTTCTCTCTATTTTCAACAAGTGCTGAACACATCTTTTAAAAATCAGATGAAACTTAAGATACTTGAACAGAATAATGACCTGAAGCAGTCAATCACTGTTGGTTATTTTATTTTGAATATGGTCATTTTCTTGTTCTTTCTGCATCAGAAGTTTATTGAAAAGAAAGGAAAGGGTTGGCCTACTATCTTTTTTCAGTTATTTGTTTCTTCTGCCTTGTCAGCAGAGGACAAAAACCATATAAAACCAAGAAAAGCACAACCGTAAATGTATATGTATTGCTAAGGCAGTTTGGGACAAGTTTTACAGAGAATCATGAATACAAGTGGAATAAAAGCAGATGCTGATAGGACAGAACTAGGACAGAACTACAGCCTTCATTTGACTCACAGTAGTCCACATTCATAGACAGATTTAAATTTCTAGGCTCAGTATCAGACACAGGAAAATGAAATCCTGATATGAGAGAAAGGTGGAAAACGAACACCCAAGAATTGGGCAGTTGATGAGAAAAACATGTGAAGTAGTAAAGCACATCCAATTAATTGCCATCAGGGACAAACGGTTGAAGGGAAGAAAATTAAGAACAGCCTTGCATCCTCTGCCTTGTTTTACATTTTCAAAAGAAAAACAAACAAAAATACAACCACCCTAGAAACCCCACCAACCCACTCATCACAAAACACCTTAATTTTATCTTACAGAAAAAAAGGGACAAAGGACTGGGAGGCTGGGAGAAGACCTTCCCAAAGACATACTTCTATAATCCACTTCTAAAACTGGAAGCTAAATTTATGAAGTGACTAGATCTACCCTTAGAAGAAAAAGGAAATAATATGTAAGCAAGCAATGTTGCCTAAGATGAAAAGGCTGTGTGGTAACATAAATGCTTCAGTAGAATACAGGGCTAAACAGCGTGCGGAGAGTTTTATCTTACATCCCTTCGCTTTGGACCAGATAAAGTTGAACAATGTTTCAAATGTGAAATATTCTCAATATTGTTATTAAAATTATAAGAGCAAAGTAGAAAATCTATACAGAATTACTTCTACTTAGTAATAACACATATAATGCTAAATTACTTTAGTACCAATTATATTAGCATACTTGGTAGCAAACATTTTCAAATCCGATGTGCTTTTCAACTTAAACACTAACTGCAAGAGTGTAAAAAAAAATAAAAATACAGCCTTATGGGCTGTCATAAGAAATAGCTCGAAGTTAGCATTTTACTTAATTATACAAAAATGTAACATGAAATCGATTCTTTGTGTGCTGTATTAGTGCCTTGCTTACTACAAAATACTTTTGTATTGCCTTTGTCAACATAAATTAGACTCGCACAATTTTTTTCGAAGAACAGCTAAATTAAATTTGAAGTAATGCAAAAATGGCATTGCACTTATGTGCTTTGCAAGTACAATAATACACTGATGAAGTAAGCTTCTAAAAGCCATTACACCATTGTATTTCCTTTTTATTTTATAATGAAACTTTCAAAATCAAAATTGTTCTTAAAAGATGTGTTCAATAATCTGTACCAAGAGCGACTGAGCAATCGATTTGAAATAAAAAAAAGAGCAAATTTACGACCTGTCTATAAAAAACTTTAAAACTTACAGCAACTCTTCATTCATTAAAAATCAAACATCAGAGAGAATGCTACTAGCAATCAATTTTCAGCATGGCTTGCATTATCATTTCAAGGTCAGGTTTCACTGGCCATGCCTCAGTGGGAGCTTGGTTTTGAGGAGATCACTAAACAGTGCTCACAAGGGAAACAACATTAAACATGTACTTGGAAAATTGCAAGGACTTGCAATGGCAACAACTGAAAAACTCTGCTAGCCTGCCTCAACCCACTCACCCTCCAGACAGAAGCAAGATACCTACACTGCTGATGGAATACTTGAGTCTACCCTTAATAACAGTTTGACCTCCTGACCACAGATCCAAACACTGATTCAGTTTTGATGATGCCAGATGGGAGCCCAAAACCAGTGACCAATATTTCTGGGAAAGATAAAAAGCAGAACACCTAAAAGGCGAATTATGCACCAAGGGGACTCAGGGAGGAGAATGGGCCGGCGCTCTTGGTCCCAGCAGAGACCAGAGACCAGCAGCAATCTTCACACACGGGATTGCTACAACACTTGTATAACACATGGAATTCTGATCTCCAATATTAGCAACTGGGATATCTAAACACTCATACCACAAGCATAATTTTTCCTTCTCTAGCATTTCCCCCCCCTAAATCCTTTCCATAAACTCTAATTAGTGGGTTTTTTTTAAATACCTTCCTTCCCATCCCATATTTAACTGGAAAAAACAAGCCTCAAATTCTACTTCCTAGATGCTTAGATATTTTTTTCTAATTACCAAAGTAATTTATTATCTCTGACAATTCTTTATTTATGCTTACTCCTAATAAAATTTTCTGACACAACTGTTAAGATTAAATAGTTTTTTCTCTCACCACAACCTATCCTGATAATACCAGGGTTTCTAAACAGTGAGGTGACTTCAGATGGTTACAGCATCCAGGTACCGGGTGTAATTTATGTACCCCCCTCCCATGACTGATTCAGAACAACACATGGCTAATGACGCAGTGAGAACAGTTTGAAAAAACATACTGAAAATAAAAGGCTGCTTCTTTGCAAATAGCACCTGGAAAGAGCATACAGTTCCGTCTGTTTTTTCAAATCCATAAAATACTGAAGATATGCACTTTTTCCTATCTATTGTAATACACTAGGCAGAGAAAATAGTTCTAACCATCTGACTAATTATTAAAGGTATTATAAGAACGTACAGAAAAACTGTTCCAGTAAGCTGAAACCAAGTTTGTTGTTTGTTTGTTGTTTTTGTTGTTTTTTTTTTTCACAAGGCTATCAGAATATTTTTCATGAAATTGAGATGTATTTCAACACATCTATATGTTTGTGTGCATGTAGACAGTTTTAAATCTTAAAACAAGGGCTATCTTTCTTTCATGTCTTCTTGCAGAAAACATTGCCAGCAATACCTGTGAATGGTTAGGGACAATCGCAAGCAATTGCTGGAAGCAATCAGAGACGGCAAGATTTCAATTCAAGACTAAAGTCCAAACAAAGCTAGATCTTTTCCTGTCCCTGAACACAGCAGACAATATTTGCCTGCCCTTCATTTATTTATTTTTTTAAAAAGCTAAGCAAGAATGACTCATTTTGAAACATGTATTTCACCATGACTGCTTCAGGAACTGTTCATGTTGGTTCTTTCCTCCATGCCTCAAAAAAATTCCATACAAATGGCAGATGAGAGGATATCCTATCTCTCATTGCTCCATGCTGTTTCCTGACCCTAGCCTTCAAGGATGAGCTGCCACTTGCCTACTCCTGCTGCTCAGCTACAGCACTGCATGCCAGACTTCCAGTGGCACAAGAACAGAAAGGATGTTCAAGGAACAGTTTGGTCTTCGGTGTCCTGCACTGCGCCTTGATCTCTTCCCCAGCTTTCTAACACAGTGCATCTTAGCTGCTAAATCTGGGTCTCACCACCTTCAGCTCACACGAGTCTCTACCCTGAGCATCTTACCCTGAAGGACCTAGGAAGCCAGGAACTGTCTCCTCACATTAGTGGCCTCATGAAGGAAGAGAGTCTACCCTCTTGCCAAACAAGACAAGCTGAACTACATAGCCTAGAAGCAGCTGTGAGGGGAGAGCTTCAGTAGGTACTTGACGATAAAGTCTATCAAGTAGTTCATTCCTAAGAAAACTTAAAAGATAGCAGTGAGTATTTCAAGACCTCTCTCACTCTCCCCTCCCCCTTTTTTATTTTTAAATAAGAAATGCTGTCCCCTCATGTAAGGACTTCAGTTGACGCTAACATAGTAGAGGAAGGGGAGGAAGGGGCTTGGTAAATAAATGCTGCCGCCACCACTTCTGAGATTTGCTCTGTGTGTAACTGTCAAGGGAGCAGGAGGATCCTACAGAGAGAGGAAAAGGCCCGAGGGACAACAGCTACCGAGGATGCAGGCTGTTAACTCCTAGCACACACACAGCACCACCACCAACACAAAGCCAGAGGTTATCAACTGCTACAGTGAAATGGATTTCAAGATGCTCCAAGAATAGCACAAAAACAGGGGGGGAAAAAAAGAAAAAAAAAAAGAAGGAAAAAAAAAAAAAAGGTGGGGATCAAGAAGGTGGACACTGACTATACAAATCCAAAAGATAAAAAAGTCACAGGAGAACCGACTTGGTCATGTCTGGCTTTACATTCAAGATGTAAATAAGAAGGAGAAAGACATGAGGAGAAAGACATGCAAATGCCAAAAATTTCTGTAGCCTTCTAGAATTGAAAGGCCACTTCCTTTAATGCAATTTAGCTTATAAAACAAATAAAGGTGAATCTTGCTACACAAAAATCTGCTACATATGCTTTAACTTAGCTAATAAATGTCATTCACAGAGTAATGCTCTAAAATGTGCGAACTCAAGCAATTTAAGTTTTTGCATGTTTTATGCATTTTAAGGCAAATAATTCTCTTTTAAATGTCAAAATGCATTTTTTATTAAATTTCTTCTTCTCCAACTGCCAGCAGAAACTTTCAAGGGAAAGAATTTGAAAGATTTTCTTATCTGTTGTTGTTTATAGCAAATTATATGCACAAAAAGTGTATTATGGTAAGACAGTATTCAAAAGTTTAAAATGCCACCTTTGAGGTATAAGCAACAAGCTTAATGCAATTTCCTTCTGCATATGCATTAGGATATCATATTTAAACACATGATTTTCCTCAAGGCAACATTGAAACATCTATACAAAAACATACAATGTCAGAGAATGTAGGTGGCACAGGCTGAAAAAAAGCAAAAAATACAACTATGTATGCACTTTTCCTGTATTTCTTGTATCCAGCTTTCAAATAATAAAACCAGATCACAAAGGCATATCAGAGAATATATATTACTGACAGCTTTTAGGAAAAAATAAGTGCCCCTGAAAGGTTTGCCTGGCCTGTAAGCTACAGATGTTTAATATAATGTTAGCTTCAGAGCCTACCATTTCGTTCAGCTCATGGCAGGACAGTTTATCTACCAGTTTTCTGCATGATGCAGTCACACTACAGAAAAAATGCCCTCAGTTTGCCTCCTAAGTGTAAAAAAGCCAGCTATGCTAACACTCTAACAAATTCATCTTGCAATTGCACCCAAGAAAAGCTTGCACTACTGCTCTAACATTAAAGTAACAGAAACACAGGCATACTAAATACATATTAGGTAATTAGAAAATTGATTCTGGTTATGCTTAAGATATTATTTTTTAAATTTTATTTTCTTGTATCTAATTCAGATCAAGTATTTGAACTTTCAAATCCTTTAAATACGGAAACTGTGGTGTTGTTCCACCACACTACAGTTAAAGAAAAAGCAGCAAGTTCCAGGATGGCACTGAATATTACTGGAAGGTCTGTTCTGTTTTGTTTTTAATGGCACACAGAAGAGCAATTCCTCATTTTTACAGATGATGATGATGTGATTTTTCATTAAATATACAGAAATCTAGCAGTTGTAACAGCAGAATCTATTACTGCAGAATTAAAGCAGTTTTACTATAAAATGTATTATCAATTTGCAGAACACCATAATGACAGTGAATACTGTTGCTAGATTTGACTGATACAGAAGATGTAGAGACTATCAGCTACTGCAAAAATAGTTTCCCACTTAGTAGTTTAATTTTTTTATTTATTTATTTTAAATTAAATGCTATCACAAAACCCAGTACACACACACTGCTGGGAATACAATGGAAAAATAATTATTCCTTCTCTACAAGCAATTGCGGGAATTAGTATACAGCTAACAGGTTATTCAGTTCAGACTAGAGAACAGATTCCAGAAGAGGAGCCATTTTGAAGCAGGGCTTGAGGTTTCACAGTGTTCCTAACCAACAAATCACAGGTTACCAAAAACAAAGGCTCTCTCTTCTAGCATATTCTAGACACTTCAATGATCAGCTTCAGAGAAAACTAGATTACTATTTCCCCATTTCAATCAGTATACAAAGCCCATTCACTATATATTATCTGAGCTCCAGCAGAGAAACAACTTGACAAGTCAGAAGCTGAAGCAATATGTGTCAAAGAGATTGAATTCCACTTTCATATTAGTACAGACGAAGACAGTACCTGATTATTGCTTGGAGCATGTGGTTGTTTAGGGGATAATGCAAGCACCTTAACACTGAGGAGTAATGGAAATTGTCTGTCTTGTTCTCATTCTTTCTGAGACAGTCACTTGTGATATGTCTTGTTACACTGCCAGGTCATTTCTCTCTTCAGGCTGCTTAAATATCACCTGTCCAAGTTAACAATACATCTCTCCAATGATGACATTATGCTTTGTCCCTTGCTAAATAGCTAAGCACTCATTTTACCAAGGATGAAAAGTTACAGTTTACTTGCAGAAATTAAAACATTAGAGGCCAGCCACTGTGTTAGAGCTCCAATTCCTAACACTATTCATCTGCTAGGATGTTCAGCCCACCAGCAACAAGGCATCTCATTCTGCAGCAGCCCAGGCTTGTGTCCTCCTACATGTTCATGTCCCTCATAAAGGACACTACTTTTGACAGGGTTAAATTCAACAGAGATGGATTAAATTATTAAAATTACAAACAAACAGCAAAAAAGCATAGACAATTATTTTAATGTTCTTTTAAATGCCATCACATACACTGAGACTCCAGAGTTCTCACCTTAAACTTGCAAATCCGTTCTTAAACACAGACAGAAAGCTGATTTGTGAAACCAATACTGAAGAGTGGTAACACTTCTGTCCACTGTGGGAAACCAATCAAATCAATACAGGGAAAAAAACCCTAAGTTTGTGAACTGACTTTATTTAAAGCACAAGGCAACTAATAAATTCTGAACTAAATAATTCACAGTAAGCCAAAAGGATCGTGATTATATATGTTTATTGATTTCTATACAATATTACTGTTGCATGTATATATTTTTCTCATTGTATAAACTATGTGTACGTGCTCTAAATATGCCCATTAATAAAGTAACAATGAAAAATGTCTACCATCTTAATTTGTCTTTCCAACAGGCATTCACTACCTTTTCCCAATACTGCTACGTCAGATGAGTCATACCTATGAAATTATTTACTTGTTTATTTTCTGTATAGGTTCTTATACTATATTAATCACTGTACTATCTGTGAACTTTCTGCAAGTACATTGTCCAATGCGAATAATTTCTACAATATATTTGTTCCCTCATCCATTGTTTAGATAGAAGTATCTGTATTTTTATTTCAAACTTTAAATTGTGTTTCATAGCTAAAGGGAAGGAATAGCTGGGGTTGGAGGGGAGGTAGAGTTATGTTCCAAAAAAAAAAACCAACCCATAAAGCTGAGCAACAGAAAAAGAAAACTTGGTAATGGCAACATAAGGAATCTTAGAGGTGAAGTGGCACACACACATAAAAGGAACATGTTCAATCATCACGACCCTTAATTATGGCCATTCAGAGGATAAGAGACAAGTCCTAAGACAGCCAAAAAAAAATAATTCAGAAATAAATTGATCTCCAGTGCCTCTTCTACATTATGATTGCTGCATTCTTCCTATACTCCTCACTCCAGCCCTTACTGTATTAAGTGAATACCAAGAGTAGATTCTGCATGGACAGACACAGAAATGTTGGTCATACTAAGAGCTGAATAAGAGCAGTTGTACTTGCTCATTTTTTAAAACGGGGTCCATCCACCACACCAAAAGAATTATATCAGTAACAAAATTTGTCAATGAATAAAAATTTGTTCTCCAACATATGATCTTAATTGTACTAAGTTCTAATTACAAACTATGAAACTGTGGGAAGCATTCAGACAGATAAAATCAGGATCTCATTGCAGACAGCACAATAATAGTAAGAGAAATATTTATTCTGAAAAAAAACCCCACAATCACATGAGATAAAAAGAACACGAGAGAAACTGCTGGGGAAATATGCATATTAACCCTGCTTTACAAATGGCATTGAAAGACAAAGTGAACTGATTTCTCAAATGTGACAAAACAGCCACAAACAGAAAGCAGGTTTCTTGAACTGCAGTTCAGCACCGTATTTGAAGGTTGTTACTCGAAGGAAATACGATGCAACTGAATGAGTTTATTTGTAATCATCTAAGCTGCTACAAGTAGTAAACTGTGAATGCAGCACACCATATTCCCTGTGGGTACCCATGCTGTGACATTTCAGCCTAATTGGGAGAGTTCATTTTACAGACAAAAGAAGGCACATTGTCAAATATATTTTCACTAGTCCCCTACATTGAGCATAACTCTGTAAAATAAACATAATAAACTGCAAAATGTGTGCTTATGGTACTGTTTGTATCTGAAATGTTTAAATATCTTTCAGATAATGTTGCTATTTTCAAGAATAATGAATAGCTTTCAGCAATTAATAATGACCTGGGAAACAAAATGCACAAAATGAAATTGTTTCAGAAGGTAATATGAAATGAAAAATACTAGTATACAAACAAATTGGTAGGCTGTTTATGCGATGGAGTTGGAGATGTGAAACAAGGAAAATAAATTTCTACCACATGAGAAACTATTGCCTAGATCATGTGTACCCCTAAAAGCAGTATTCATTCTGGTTACCTCACACCTTGACAAGATCTTGTTTCCAGATTTTAAGTTTCTGTCAGAATTATTTTATTTTGTTTTCCTAATCCTCTGGATAACAACTTCTTTTACATCAATGTACCTTTAATTCTATAGAAAAGGATGCTACACAGATTTGGAAAGGGGTTGGAGAGATGGGGAATAAAGGGCTTGGGTCAGAAAGAAATAAATGTAGTAAGTAATTTCAAAGACATGGTTACAAGCTTTAAAACATTCTCCAACTCTAAGAAAAGAGTGATTTTTTTTTTTTTTTTTCTCCTCTGGTTTACACAGCTGTGGACTACAGGATCTCTTTTTGTTACAGCACACAAGTGACAGCCCTAATGGTCAGTGATTCCCACAACATGTCAGCCCATGCCTAGAGCCTGAGTCCCTTCACTTACCACTCCATACGCATGGACTCCTTTGTTTTTACTACACTGCAGCTGGACTACCTGAAATGCAGATTCGAATCACTCAATTCAAACTACTGTAAATGATTAATCCAATTTTTTTTTAGAGTGGGTTTATTCTCCAACTTTCAAAATCTATTTCAATTTGCCTGTTGTATCATAGTTATATTTTCCTTATAAACTACATGGAACTGTGCCTGATAGGACCCAAATAGAAATGTTTATTTAATTAATCCATAAAAAGCATCTTCAATCTATCAGCCAATTCTTCTCCATTTTAGTTGATTTTATTCTGGTTTCTTAATCCACATGTTTTTTATCAAATTAAATGCATTAGAGAAGAACAATATTGCTTTTATTAACCAAATCTATAATCTGATTTTAAAAAAATCAAGTTATTCTGACAAGATCAGTATTCCATAAACCTGTTGATTTTCTCTAAATCATATTACTTCCTTAATTCTTCATTAATCAACCCTTGTATTGGCTGTTCCATTATTCTGTTTAGAATTAAAGTCAAGATGACAAGCTTTTTATTAATTTGGTGATCCTCATCCTTCATGTTATTATTTTTTATGCTTGTTTTCAAATTATCTGGAACTTTCCAGGGCTGCTCCAGATTTTTATTTCATTTTATTTTCTAAAACAGCAAACAAAAGCAGCTAATATTAAGAGACTTGACAAGCCATTTTAGGGTTCTGGACCTACAGACTATCAAGTGTAACTTGACGTTAGCTGCTGCTTGATATATTCCTTTACTTACTGCTAGAATGGAAACTATTTTCTTATCATATGATACAAAAGCATCATCTGAAGAATAAGAAAGTGACACTGACTCAGTTCTGCCTCACACGGTCTAGATTTAAGTTAGGAGGGAAAAAAAAAATATGCTGCCCACCTCTGAAATGAAACAAAGTTGAAATAAAATATTAAAAAGCAAATAAGAATTAAATGAAACACAAAGATTCATCTAGCAGAATAAAGCCCAATGTCAATAAGAACAAGGGCTAACCTTGGGAGGATGTTAATCTGAACTTTATCCTGATCTCACATGAGCATGAATGACATGATATTTCTCTGTAATGGCTTTGGAGGAGAAAGAAGTGGCTGGGGAGAGAGAAAGAGTAATGAATGCATCTGGGAAATCTCATCAACACCCCTCGCCATCCAGCACACACTGCTGGCATTGCTTTTCTCTTCCTTCCATATCACCACTACTGCTGCTCACAGCCCTCCTTAACTATTCCACATGACTCCACCAATAGTGACAAAATAACATCAAAATTTGGTGTGCTTCCAAAACTGTGCATTTAAGTGATGCAATGACGAGAGCAACTTTCAAAACCTTATTAAAAATTTCCTTGCTTAATTTTTAGGAGTGATAAATGAAAGTACAATAAAAGACAGCTCTATAAAAGTTTGTTTTATGTAGGTACTTATTAATTTTCAAACACTATAAAAGTAATATTGTACTCCTGAACAGTTGAGAGACCTTAATTATGAAAGTAAACTAGATTAAAGTATCAAGCACACTAATGAATCATACTAAAAATTATTTATTTCAGTGGAAATAAACCAGAAGTCACAGTTTAAATAAGAGCTCCAGCCTTCTAAAAGGGCAAGATTATCTCTACCTGCAGTTACATTCTTCAGAAGCAAACACAGACCAAGAAATTCAATATCAGTTCCCAAACTCTAAGAAGCTGTAATCAGGCTCTGAGTTATCTGGCCCGAGTGCACTCATAGCATTTTCAAGTGCTGCAATATGAATTATTGCCCACGTCCATTTTTTTACAACTGGAATGGGCACCGTGGATTAATGTGCTGCAATACATTTTCTTGCCACAGACAGTGCTCCTCTTGGAAGTGTGATCTATTGACTAGTTACATGCACTTCGGATAAATCACTACCGTCTCAGTGCTACAGCACTCTCTGCTCAGGGAAAAGGTGATGAACAAGCCGAGGTGAAACAGGAGATGGAGGAATCACTTGCAAGACAGGGGAGCTCTGGGGAGGTAGCAGCTGCTCCTTTTCCTCCCCCAGCCGAAGTGGCATCCCTAACCTAGCAACCTTCATTAAAGAGCAAGCCACTAACTTCAACTGAAGGACTTCCCTCAGCTTGGTGGACTTTGCACAGAAGCCCAGAGTGGCCAGCATGTTAGGTGTCAATGACCATCACTACATCTTGCTGTAAGTAACTTGTCCCACCCTGTCTGCTGGCAGAGACTTCAGAAAGAAGGCAAAGGAAGATGCCACTGCACACAACAGAAGCTTTGAAAGGCAGGTGGCCACACTAGAGTCCACCTACCTAAGTCTGCCATGCAAATGCAAACTGAAGAGCATCAGTGTGATTTACTGCTGAATACGATCCTATACAATAAAGAACCAGCCATGAACACAGCATATCCCAAAAACAATGCACTGGAGAATTCAGGAAACCTATGTCTCATTGTATAATGAGACACTCACAATGTGGCAGGAAGTTTCCAGTTAGTGCAGAGTGAGCTTGCAGCTGCAAATACCAAAAAAAATGATACTAAGCAAGGCTGAATATAGCAAACAAAAGAAGTTGAAAACTAATTTAGAGAAGGTCAGTGTCTGAACTTGCAGTTTACTGCCAATTCAACTGAGTCATCAGCATTGCGCTCCTTTGAAAGAGAGGATACCATGCTTAATTTACACAATCTGACAAGAACTTGGCTAGGCAGTCTGCCTGATCTCCTGCTAGGTAACTCAGCTGCGCTATGGTCCTTTCTTATGGATATAAGCATCATTAGGATTCCATATGTGGTATGGGTATCTGAACAGTGGCAAACAAAATCATTAGCAGAGTGTGGTCACATGTGCCAGCTGATGGTCCAAAACAGGTAGTTCTTCTACAGGATACTCTCTCAGGAACAATTCTGCTAAAGGGAATATTATTAAGTTCTTTATTAAAGACTTTCGCCATTGTTTAAATACTTTCCCCCCCCCTCATATTATAGCCAATTGGTAAATCTATATGGAACAAGAGACTGCTGCATTTGGTATCAGCTAGCAAGATCTTAAATGTTTCAAATTACTACCTGGCCAAAAGCCCAGAAACAGTCATGAGTGCCAAACACATTGGTAAAAACAACAGCAACTTATAAATACTGGTGTAATATGGGCCTTTCTGCAATGACAAATGTAAAATATCTTTTTAAGTATCACTTTAATTTACTGTCAAGTTGTTCATCTTTAGCTTACTCGTGTTCAACTCATAAACAACATAAACATGAGTTATAAACCCACATAACTTAAGCACTCTAAATGTATTTAAGCTCTTTAAGCTATATAGCCTCTAATGATACCTGCTTTGAGGGGAAAAAAGTTAAAGATTCTGCTTGAAACACTAGGATAACTGCTCTTCCTTAAAGGTAAATATTTTCTCTCTAAGTTTTGAAAAAATTGAAATTATTGAAAATTACACATTTATCAGTACTTTTATTAGCTTTCAAAGATTTAAATAGTAACAGAAGATGCACTATGGCAAGAGACACAAACTAAGAGCGAGTTTATCCACTCAGTGATGTATTTTCCAGAATCTTTCTGTGATGTTGACTGTACCCAATATTACAAACCCACTGGCTCACACATCAACATCCAAAATTCTCATACTCAGCACACGTCAAAGTCTATAAATCAAAGCTCCTCACCTTGAACCCTCCACCTCCACTCTGCAAGAGTAAAAGACAACACCAGCTGAAGTAGCACTGTACACATCCCACATCAGCACGAGCAGATTCTATACTCCCCCGCCCCTTTCACTAAACTCACTTTAAAAATCAATTACAGTTTTTATGTAAGCAGAACAACAGCTTAGTTCTCCACATGGCCATGCAAGGCCACCTTCTCAATGCCAGTATCACTTTTGTTTTTCAGTATTTCTCCATGTTTTTTGGTGTTTGTTTTGTTGTGGATTTTTTTTTTTTTTTATTTGCTATAGGCGAATTCAGAGGCATCCTGTATTCTGTGTACATTGTTTTCACAGTTAATAAATGTGCAGATTGGGAAGAAATGCTTTGCTTTTGAAAAAGGCAGGTAGAAAGCAGCCCAGATCCCAAACCTTCAACTGCAGGTGATCATTTGCCAGTGGCTGCACCGCTGAACCAGCGTCTCTGCTACTGTGCCTGGAAGCTGATGGTCACCCACAGCTACATCTTCGTGATGGATAATGATACTGAACAACAGAATAGCAGTAGTAACAGTACTAATACTTAATAATAAAAAGTAATTATATTAATTAATAATAAAAAGTAATCCTAAAATATAAGCAATACATACTGTTCCATTCTCAGCTCTGATAAAGCTATGAAGATTCCCCCCTCACTAATTTTATTAATGAAACCAAATAATACAGGAGACACTTTACTAAAAGCAAGTAATTTGGAAAACAAACGAACACACCCAGGACTTTTTCTCCACCTGCTCTACAATTCTTCATGTTTTACTAAAAATCACACCCTTGCACCGAACTTAAGTAAAGTAGGAGTGAGCAATTCCACTGTGTACATATATTAAGCTTTGGATAGGCTGAACTATTGACCTCCTTTGCCACTAAAATATCAGTTAATCATAAAACTGAGCTGTGAGCTGTTACTCAGAAGTAACAGCCAATATAAGAGAGCAACTTCTAACTTATGGTTAATAAAGCAGGCTAAGTGCACAATTTCATATTACTACATATTTTCTACACCTCTCCAAAGCAAAGGCAATCACAACTCACAGGACACACTCAGAAGGACCACACTCCCCAAAGCCACAGAAAACAGCCTAAAGCATTACTTCTGATTAAAGTGCTATCCTCTGCCTTTCGTTTTGGTTTTAAGATACTTGAGAAGTGAATAACTTGAGCAATGACACTGGACAAAAGGCGTAATTGTAGTGAAATGAAGCCCAGGTGCCCCATGAGAATTGATGGGGAGGAAGGAGCCTTCAGCACCAGCAGCTTGAAATAATTTGTGTCTAACCACCCGTGGTCAGGAACACAACACTGTGCATGGCACCGACTTCAGCTGTGCTTAGAAATGGAAATACAAAGCACACACCTCACTTTTTCGGAGGATAATGTCAGAAAATACTGTTTGGCTTCACATATTTTAGCCTTACTGCAGCCATTTACAAACAACAAATGGCTTCACTTATTTGACTGCTCAGCACTAATTGCAGACTGATAGAACAACACATAAGTTATCTAGCAAAATGCCATCACTGAGGACAGATTATCTGGGAAATGCTGGGTAGACAAACACACTGTCGGAGGACTTTTAACTAGTGGAAGAATTATCTCTTCATTATAAAACAATTTTGTTTGGCATTAGCAGAAACATTTACTGAACCAGCCACCAGACACTGGTTTTGCTATTAAGAAGATGGAAAATGATCTAAATACCTAATAATAAATGTGCACATCTGATACCAATGTAAGTACAATAACTGCTCAAAGAGTTCAGAAGTAGGACACAACTCCAGCAAAGCACAGGCCAACTGATCAATAACATGTTATTAAGAAGTGTCATGAAATTATAAATACTGAATGAATTACGTGAAAAATCATTTTCAATCTTAATTTGAAAACAATGCTAATATTTGCTTAGATATTAAATAAACAGAAAGCAGAATACTAACCTGTTCTTATTGATGTGTCAGAGAATTTGCTATCACTGCTACTTGGAATGGAAACATTAAAAATCATCAGATCAATGTTCACTAATATATTCTAAAGCCACACAGACAATAGTCAAACTTCATGCTGAAAATTCATTTATTTCCTGCCACCCCATTTGATGCTGAGCGGATGATCAATTATAATTTGTCTCAGATTTTTAACTAATATGTGCAAAACTTATGGAAAATTAACAAAGAACAATGACAGAAAAGAGAGTATCCTTTTGAAAAATAAGTGATCTTCTCAGAAACAAGAATTAGGAATAATTGAATAATCTCCAGAAAGAAGATATTGCTGCAGAGGTGTCATCTAATACAGCAGAGTAAATCACCTGCCAGTCACTCGTACAATACCAGCAGCGGCAGCAGCCACTGCAGGGTGAGCTGCTCCATTATTAGCCTTACCTTTTCTTATAAATCTAATAAATCCTCTTCTGAAAAAATAATGTTTATGTTTATAGTTAGGCTTCTATGAGCAAAATATATATATAAAAAAATAAAAATTCATATTGATTTGGGCTTGCAGTTATCTTACAGAAGCCTTGAGTGAACTCTGTGGAAAAGGAAGGTCTGTCTGCATTTTACAGACAGGTAAGGAGGCAGCAGAAGTATTTGCTGCTCAACCTGATGCCATCCCTGGCTCATTCCTCATGGTGGGGACAATCCTTCAGTCTCCACAAACCCTTGCTGCCTCACCCTTTTTTTAACTGAAACTGGTTAACAGTAACATTTATTCACCTTCATTTTCACTGAGTAAGAAGAACCAGTCTTACAGCAAGGTAAACAGCTTGACATTCTCTTATTAAAATAATATTGTCAAAGAATTCTTTTCAACTGTTTTTTTTTTTTTTATCAGGTTCGCTTCATAGTGGACTAAACAGAGTTGAAAATTTGTCTCAAGCCAGACAAGATTTTGGTGCCTTGTATGTAAGCATTAACTTAAAAACAAATTAAAAATAAAATGACACCCACAATAACATTCTTTCCCCTAGCTGGCTTATAAAATATATCACATAACTCATTATTTCTTTTGTTTTCTTCTTCCATTAAAAAGCTTCAGTCTGTCACACACTGAATAACAGAAATTCTATTTTTTTCAAGCATTGGGAAAAAGAAATGAAAAATTTGGGACCTGTTTGTTTTGGCTCAGTCTCTTTAAAACAGAGGCTCTTTTCACATCTCTGTTATTTCAGAACAATGTCTAAGCTAATTCAATGCAACTATAAAATCAATGATTTAACCTTACTTAGATCTCAACAACTGTCATCTTAACCAAGATGGACACACAGATCTTTTTAGTTCATAGGAAAACCAGACTATATTATAAATGAGATCACAACTTTAAAAAAAAAAAAAAGCCTTCAGCTTAGTCTTGTTCCAGCTGTGTGCCTCTGCTTCTGCCAGTACTATGCTCCATTTCAAAAAAGACTGATTTTCTGGGATTCATACCTATTGACTTAGTGCATTTCAAGTTCTGGCTTGTAATCCAGACCCTGAGCCTATTCCTTAAGTAAGCAAGAGGTCATCCAATGCTAAAAAAGAACTTGCATAGCTGTTCCATCCAGGTCTCTCACCAACTTGTGAAAAAAGTATTTCATTTATATTTCCATTTTATATAAGCATACATATCCACAACACATAGAAATCTGCAACTGCAGCTCTTCTTTCTTACTATTTTAGTACAGGTTTGAATAGACTGTTATCAGCACTCTGCTAAATCTAATATAGTGCAAACTTTAAAATATTGTAAGCAAGGTCCTGAAAAACCTGAGATGAGGAAAAAACCCCCACAATTTAATTTCCACTTATTTGCCTCCCAGTCTGATATTCAAACGTGTAATTTTTCTCCTCTTCAACTATAAGACACAGGCATTATCTTTCTTCTTATGAAAGCTGAGATTTAAAAAAAAAAAAAAAAGTAGTATTAGAAGGAACAGCATATAACACAAGTTGGCAGTGCTTAATCTTCTTGGTGCTGGCCTCGCAGGGTGACTCAAAAAAACTAGAAGCAGACTGCAAGGTTCAGCAGCACACGATTTTGGCAATGGTAGGTCAAGAAATGGAGAAAATAAAACATTCTACTAGTATTTGCTACTGTATTTTAGGCGTTGTCAGAGATTCTGGCAAGCCATGCAGATACACTTGAAAAAAGGAAAAAAAACGACCAAAAATACAGTACTTTTTTTTTTTTAATTCTGTCTTAAAAACATTCTTGTTCTATGTAAGTGCCTTTATGTGCAAGTTTACTTAAAGTGTAAGTGAAAATATTAAGCGTAAAAAACAGGTGGTTTTCCCTTTCTAGAAATGGTACGTCTCCTTCCTTGCATGAGAAGTGAAAGGCTTTCTTAGCTTTCTAACATCCCACCTCCTAACCTATCTCCCAGAGTTAACAAATAGCAACCTAGAGAGTGACCAGGCAAAGCAAGGGACACAGCAAATCCACATTGGTCCAGAAACTTGGAGATCCTGTGATTGCCAAGGGAAACCTTAAGTTCTGCTGCAAGTTAATTAGAGCCAAACCTGCCAAACAATTAAATAATTAAATAGTTTTGTTTGGTTTTATTTCAAAGACACACTCACCTGCACATTTGGTCCTAGTGATGAGTGGTGGTCCTGGCTGTCCAGTCCCACCTTCACCTGGTCTGGTGAGCAGGACCCGAATCTCATATTCCGTGTCAGGGTCCAAGTGCCAGAGCTTGTAAGTCGGCGCGTTGACAGCATGGGTTTCAGTCCAGCTCCCAGACGTCATTCGGTACTCCACTTCCTTCAGGATAATGGGTCCATCCCCAATGATGGAATTGGCATTCAGCTGAATGAGCAAGTACGTGGGCCCAACACCCAGCAGCTGTGGGGGGGCTATCGGCCGAGGAGGCTCTGGAGGGGACACAAAAAAACCAAACAAGTCAGTGATAAAGCAAAAGCTGGAAAATCATTTAGGAGGGCTCTTTCCACAGAAAGTTCTCAGGTTTTGGTCAGCAAAGAATTCAAAACTAGGAAGTAAAATCAAACTGACATCAACAAAGAAGAGCTGAGGAGAATTTCAGCAGATGGAAGCAAGCGGCGCATCACTGGCATCTGCCCAATGCTATTTTTTCCATTTAAAAATCTCAGCTAGGGACCACAAAATCCTATCTGACTTATATATTGCTACTTCTCAACATTTTTTCTGAAAAATATCTGGGTTCATGCTCATTTATACGGTTTACTATGGTGACAACTTAAGATTTTCATAAACATAAGTGATTTGCTTTTGTTGGTAGAAGCCATGCATATCCTTTTTATTAAGAAACAGTTGCTATAGTTGATACACTAGCACTGCACAGAAAATTCTTAAAAATGAGTATCACTGCAGTTCACTTTAAATCCACCAGATGCAGTTGGGGTAAAAGATATAGATACCTCCTACAGGCATTCAGAGTACTCTGAACTGCAAAAAAGTGTCAGAATGACAAAATGATGATGGATACTATAATATATAATATTATTTTACTCTTCAGTAACTTACTACTGATTTAGAAATGCAAACAATACTACAAACATTGCCTATGGTCTTTCCTGTTCTCATCAACCTTGCAACACAGTTGTGAAGTGAAAAGCAATGATGTACCAAACAGTGAAGAGAGATTCCCCCTTACCCTGAGAAATGTTTATGCAGAGAAGCAGCAACTTGTCTCAGTGTGATTTAGTTTAAAAAACAAATCACAACCAACCTGCACTTTTCTAATAAAATGAAGCCACTGATAAACACGGAAGGTTCATTTTCATTCCAGATGGCTCATATTTCAGCTCATTTGTTTCAGTTAATTAGGCAACAATGCTAAATTCAATGCACATGGGGGTTTCACACAGCAGCCATGCAGAACTAACAATGAGGCAACTCCGAGCAAGTAGAGGGGATCTCATGGCCATTACATCAAAATTAACATTTAACCCCAGACCATAAGTTTTCTCGAGAGTGGGGGCCTTCTCATTTCCACTCCCCTGGCCCCTCTGCACAAGAGAAGTTAAGACACAGAAGCATTGCACATATTCTGCCTCACAGGAATGATGCCACCAATGTCACTGACAGAACCAGTGAAGGAGGTGGTGCTGATGGAGGGGCTGGCAGAGGGCATCCCAGACCTCCTCTAACATTCCACCCTTCCTGCATAGGGAGGTTTCACTAACAACTCCCTGGTTCTCAAGTCCAGCAGTAAAGTTTCATCTAAGGATAACAGAGCTGGCTCTCAACAGTGTATTTACCACCTCTGTAAGCAACCAGGTTTCCTACATTTCAGTACAAAATTATTTATTGTGGACTTTTTTCTAAATTAGCTACATCTCAAGTTACTCAGTTTGGACTCCAGGGAATCTGTGTACCTCCCATACCAGTGGCAATCACAGCCCAATTTCTTCTCCCAGAGTGAAAAGTTGAACACTCTAAAGTGTTCCCATTTCAGCTTCAGGATATATAAAACTCTACAAAGTATCTCAATTAATTATGAACATGTTTTACTCCTTTTTGGCAAGAAATGTGCATACGAACTAACTCAGATCCCTACCTACATCAAAGAACAGAAATGCAGCCGGGCTAATGAGGGCACTTTATTTGCTGTGGAACTAACACATTAAATGTCAAACTAATGAATTCTAAGGTCAGTGCATATTAGGGAAGAAAACATAAACGTTGATGAGCATGATGCACTACCAACTCCAAGTTATAAACCTCTAAAACATAAGGCTATGGTTAGAAATACACACTTTGATTAAGTGCACAATTATCACAAATAAAACCTCCCATTAATGAGACTAATATACCATTGCATATTAAATTTTTATGTTAAGAGGTAAAGCATATTCTTATATTAGCATATGCTGCTTTTTTTTTTTTAAGCTCTTGAGGACAAGGAGACTTATTTATAAAGTCTCTCCCAGTTCCAATAAATTATGTATGAATTTTAATCAGTTAGCAAACGAACAAGTAATTGTTCTGCAGCTTTATTAATATTCTTCATAATACAATATACTATCAAAACCAGAGGTGAGGTGCAACCAGAAATCCCAAAAGTACACTAAGTATCAACTGAAGCATGCAATCCCAATATACCACGATAAACTTTTCTGATGTTACCCAATTAACTTTCTATTAATTATACTAATTCATTATTCTATAACTGGATCCATCAAATATTTCCCAATTATAATTTCAAATCACATAATTTCCTTTTATATATACAGCAACCTGAAACTTCTATGGTTTAAAAACTCCTCTTGATAACTGTAAGACAGAACTAAGCCTTTATTAATGTGTTGGTTGCCACTCCCATAGCAAATGTCACACGTACAACAGTAGTCCTCTTTCAGTGGGTTTTAAACACAATTGCGATCCTTCAAGGAGCTAATATTGCTGGCTTTTCACTCCACCAATCTGCACCTATCTGACAGCAAAGAACACTGTTTTGCAGTGTCCGGAGAAGATAGGACACCAAAAACAAAAATGCTCTTATATGAGGTATGGGGGGGGTAATAAGGAAAAAAAAAAAAAAAAAAAAAAAAAAAAAGAAAAAGAAAAAGAAAAAAAGAGATGAGAGATCCCCAAAGAAAATTACCCACTCCAAATTGGTCTGGTTTATAAACAATATAAAAACAACAGCTTTAGCCAAGACAAGTGACAGCTTTGGAGGAGAGAGCCTGGCTCAGAGGCAGTGTTGCAGGAAGCTGAGGTTCACCAGTTACCCTTCACACCAGCCCCTCTCCTGCCTGGCTCTGCCAGGCACTCTGCCTGCAGATGCTCCCTACTCAAAGGCATTTTGTAGCTTCCAGTCACATCCACCCACAGCCAGGTCAGGTAACACAGAGACCTCCCTCCATCCCCCCACTGCCCTAGTCGCTGCAACCAAACTGGAGAATTTTACTCCTTATTTCAGCCAGAAAACAAACCCTCAATGATTATGAGTAGATGTGGCTAAGGCACGTGGTGTTCCTAGTAAGCAAGTTTCTTTGAGCACAGTTCCTTTTTTCTTGGCCATGGACCTTTTGTGAATAGCCATGAAGGTTCTAAACAACATTCTATGAAAAAAATATTTAAACCCATGGATGGTTTATAAACTCATCAGTAGAATCATGACTACAATAGGTATTTAAGACTTTCACACTAAGCAGTCTGAATTAAGACCCTGCATGGTGAGCTTGGGTTCTTCCTTTGCTAAGCACAAATTTAAGAATTGCTTTTCCAATGTAACCAGTTTAATTACTGACTCATTTTCTGACTATATGTTTTTAGCCACTGTTTAAAGGTGTTAAATCTGACTAATCCTTTGCAGTACACATGGCCATTAACATCTCTGAAATACTATATAAAAAGAGCACTTGTACATCTGCGAGACAAAGTATTTTCATGCATAGCATTTTGCAGTATGTGGCCAGTTCTAGTTTTGACATAAAATGCCCACAGCCAAGTTAATAAAAAATTAAGACTGACATTTCATCAGTACAAAGTTCCCATTCTGCTGAGCTACTAGCAGTACATTATGCTCACATCAGTATGTATGACATTACATATTAAAGGTACTGTGATATTTAGGCACCAATGACTAGAATAAGCATGCAGCATCAACCCCAGCCATACGTCTTCATCCAGTTAAGCAGTTGTTTCATATTCTTCATATTAAATATTGTATGCAATTATGTCTTTATGAACAGAAAAAAAAACAAAAAAAAAACAACCAGGAAAGGTCACCAGTGTCATTAGTACAGTAACTAGTATGTATACAACACATGCCTTCATTCTTGAAACTCTCTGTCCCATCCCTGCCTCACATGGCACATCTGGACATAGATACCCTGTGAGCACCCTTCGCTCACACACGCAGTGTGCCTTCCCTCTGGTGACACCATGTTCATTGGTCAAATATCTGACACAAAGCTATACAATTGGTATGCTGATGGATAGCAACAGTTTTAACTCAACACATACAATAGGGGTTGCTATTAATCATAAAAAGCTTGATTTTTACAGGTACGAGAAAGTACTCATTTATTAAAAGAAGCCCAACTTCAGCATCACCCCTCCAGAAATGTAAATCAGTAGTTGTTAACTGTGTCACAAACTGTCAAGAAAGCAGGTAACTCAAATGAATACAGATTTCCTTTCAATTTTTTTTTCACAATTCAGAGAAACAAATAAATAGATAAATACACATAAACACAGGTAATACTGGATGTTCCAGGGAGAACAGCAGACATGCCTCCACAAATGACTTGAGACTGACTCAGCTCCCACCTAGATCAAACCGATTTCTCCTTGTAGGGAACCTTCTTGCAAAGCCATTTAAATATGTCTGCACATCTCTTCTAAGTACTCCAGGTTTCTAAGTGAGGTTCAGTGCCTGACTTGCACTGGCTAGGTATATAGTTAGAGCACGATCTTTGCCACACAAAGCTCCCTGGGACCAAGGGCCCTAGAGAGTGCAGAAACACCCCAGCTTTCTCAAAGGGGCCAGGGCATACAGGCCATGTGGAAAATCCCTGCTTGCCAGGAGCTGGCCCTGTGCAAAAGCATGCTGCTGGGTTCCAGATTGCACATGGAGATGTTGTGGCAAAGCTGCGTCAGAAGACCCACGGCGTGGAGCCAGAAGAGCGTGGGGAAGTGGGCTGCCAATTGCCTGCCTCAGCTGTAACTTTCAGTACTCTTCCTGTACTGGAAGATTACATATGGCTTTAAGGATTCACACATTTTTAAAAAATATTGAAAAACTGAAGAATGAGGAACGTTTGTGTAACAGTTGGAGAAAATGTATGAGATTAAGCAGAAAGAATTACAGTAGTCAAGTACTTGCAAGGAAACAAAATTCTCAGTCTTAAAAGCGGGTTAATCCAATGGAAAAAAAGAATTAACAAGAAGCAGTGACTGAAAGCTTAAATTCAAATATGGTATTAAGCCACAAATTCAACAGTGAGAATAGTAACCGACGAACAATACTTGGTAATATTGTAGGAAATTCTGCATTCTGAGTGTTTTCAGTCAAGGCTGGATGACTTATAAATTATAGGTTAGGGGAAATAATAGAAGATGGTAACAATATGTAAGGCTCTCAGGAAATACAACTGAAATAAAGTATGTGGTCATGAAGGTGGTCATAAAATGAGCTATGAAAAGTTTAGGGATTAAAAAAAAAAAACATGGAAATTTTCAGTAAAAATAGTCACTTTCTTTTATTTTTAGGAAAATCATTCCACATATGGCATCTCTTCAATATGAACTAGAAATATTTTTATTCAGCTCTCCAAAACGGTTAGGAAGCACTGCTCTGCTAGGAAAAAACCAAACCAAAACAAAAACAGAATTTAAGACAAAAAAGGTTTACTTTGAACTTATGCCTGCCCTGGAAGGACACCTGGCTGTCTTCTATGCTGACAGCAGACTGACAAGACTTATCGCCCCCAGCACCAACAAAAGCTGCATTAACACAAAAAGGGGCTTTACCAAGGAAAAGAAGAAGCACTACAGAAAGCAGTACTTGCCTGATGAGAAATTCTTCTACTGAGTTAAAAAAGCAGGTTAACGCAGGGGATTGAGGGATCCCAAGCTGAAAGTACAGATCTGACTGATGGCAGAGGTATCATGAACCTTAAGAGTCACAGAAAGCCTCTGTGGTTTAATTTTCCAACAAGATCTTGTTTTCACTTTCTCTGTGTGACAGACTACACTCACAGCTCAGTCTGTCACCCTATACATGCCATCTCTAGTGAGTCGTTAGGTCCTTAATGGTTTTGTTGTATAACATACAGAAGACAAATAAAAACCACAACAGCCTATGCATCAAAGAAATTTCCTAACACACTCAGGACAGTTTATTAATGGGAGTTGAGTACTCTACTGGGCTTCCAAAGAGAATGGGGGGGGGGAAATAAATAAAAAATCTGTCACTCTTCTAACTTAAATTTTTCTGCATTAATAAGAACACGTCTCTAGACCTTCTAACCACTAGCCAAGAATGTACGAGAGGTCCAATAAACAAAAGCTCCACCAGAACAATCTTGACTAACCAATCCAAAGATGTAGACACGCATGCATCCTTAAATAGAGAAATGCTGCTGTTAGGGTCTTTGCTTACAGGACTCTTGCTTGCACACCATAATAGTGGTACTTGATTTTTTTCACCTGGGCAGCCCACCTTATTACTGTGGCAAAGGAGGAGAGTGAGCAGAAGCTCATTCTAGGTCAGAAACACCATGTGTTAGCTACACAGATTGCTCCTGCCCAATAGCCATGATGCATGCAAAAAACATCAGCATAAAAGGAGCCGGTGCTCAAGCAAGTCTTCAGTTGCTGTAGGGTTGCTTGCAGAAAAGGAAGGGGTTGGAGTGAGAGGCAGCTGCCACAACAGCCATTTCAGTTCCCTGTCAGCTCCCAAACTCTTTTTGCCTCAAGGGTTACACTTTTGTCTACCACTTCCCTACTGTTCCAGTTAGGTAGATTGTATTGGTTACACACCACCAGCTGGACACGAGCCACCACCGCCCAACCCATGCTTCGACCTGTGTTTCACCTTGAACGATAGTCAGGCACAGTGGAAGTCAAAACTAGGCTTCAGCAGGATGCAGCACACGTTACACAGGCTGCAGGAGGGCACACTTGCTTAAACCAGCTGTAGCACTCAACACACAAGAGACCTCAGAGGAGTTTTAGAATCACCTCCTCTGCTCCAAGAACAAACACTGGTTATAGATTCATACAACAAAAACCTTCCAGCAGCAAGCCCTTTGGAGTTCTCACAGGCCTTGGACGTTCTTCATGTTTAATTACTATTTCCCTAAGCCATTGCTTTGCTTCTCAATTTGTTCATAAACTCATTTACTGTTTCTGCAAGACATTTTTTTGTTTGTTTTGTTTGTTTTCCCGATTTTCCTCAATGGTCAAAAACTTCTCTCTGCTCATAAAGTTTAACCCATTTCAACAGCTGCTTTATTTTTCTACAATGCTACTTTTTTCCTGATCAAAAAGCTTCTATTGCTCCCACCTTTCTTTTCTGCAGACAACTTGGAGGAAGCATGTATTGTGAGTTTCTGCTGCCCATGCAATTAAACACCTCCTCCCAAAAATATACTTAAGGCAGGAAAGACCTTGTCAGCAAACACCCGACTTCAACATATTATGCAATGTAATGATTTAATGTAGAAAATCATGTAGAAATCGGTAGGTTTGTGCAGCAAAGTGTTCCAAATAGTCATGCCTTTATATTTTTTCTAAAAACAATCAAAAGCTAATCCAGACTTATCTCAGCTGCTGTCCTGCAACCGTAAGTAATGGTGGCTGCATGGAGAAACTTGAGCAGCTTGCAATCTAATATTCTGCCACAAAGCTTTTTCTCCAGCTCTTTTTCTTTTTCACGATGCTTATGCACAATTAATTCCTCTGTCTCCAGGAACAGTTTTTCTTGAGAATTTAAAATACAATTTACCACAACTGTTCAGTATCTGGCACTAGTGGCTACTCCTGATGTTGAGACACAATACCTACAAAATGTTACATTTTAATTAAGAGAACTAGTTGCCTGGAACAAAAGAACTCATTCTCAGCAATAGTTTAGTGACCAGGTCGTGACAAGTGATTTATCCAACTCATGTTAGAGAGTCTGCAAGACCATTTTCATTGTTTTTTATTACTTGAAATGGAAAAATGAAAATAATCTCTTTTAAGCAAACATTCAAAATAAATATTTATAACACAGCGAGATACAGTTTATTACCTAGACAAGCAGTTAGTGGAGAAAAACCAGCAACAAACAGAAACGGCAAACTGAGCAGTGGTGCTGGCTTAGGTAGGCTACTGACATATTTCACCATAATATCGTCTCTAATTTTAGGTCTGCAAACGGGGATACTATGTCACAAGCTCACCTCAAATTACTGATTATCTTTGAGCACCTGCCTAACATATCACATTTGTGTGATAAGTATAACAAAGTCTGCAAGCTCACACAGCTAAAATGTATCTAATTAAGTGAGGCTGCCGTTACTGACCACCTGAAGTGCTGAAATAAGAATTATTTTGACAGTGAAAACTGCTAACTTCTGCATAGTTATTTTATATCCCATGCATCACTGTGGCATTTTATTCACCTTGATTTGAAACACCACTGCATTTATTTTATCTTCCTTTCATTTAAAGGAACAGTGTGCAGCTTTAGCATTATCAGCAGAAGTAGTAAACAAGGTTAAGATCATGCCCAGCTTAAATGTAAAAAAAAAAAAAATAAAGTATCTCTAAAAACTGGAGCATGTCATCACTCTACACAGTTTATGAACAGAACACATGCCTATTTATTGAATGACAGTAGGCCATACTATTCTAGGAATCAATTAGACAAGTATAACATATTTTGTCAAAAAGACTGCATTGTGTTAAGACATTTATGCAGTACACTCCAAGAAAAATTAGTGTGTAAGAAAAAGAGGCACGTGTAATGACAAAATGAGAAGACATTAAAATCTTTAAAAAATTAAAAACAAAACAAAAAACTCACTATAAATGAGTCATCTACAGAAATGTCTCAGGCAAAGACTTTATCACAATGACTTCTTTATCCGTATGTATCATTAACTCCCTTGAGAGCTCAATGTTGAGATTACTGTTGGAAATAAATATTTTATCTGCTTCACTGTCAGGAACCAGCAGGTTAAAAACAAAATTTAATGCCATCTTCAAAAATTGGTACCTCCCATGAAAGAATTAAGCTCAACCCTACAAGGGTTTGCAATGGGTTATTTGGCGATACTGCATTCTGCATGCGTATCCACATGCTGTCAGTGATGAGAAAGAATGAAACTTGAGATTAGGGAAAGAAAGCCTGAAGAAGGACAAACTATTATTTTAGGGATTCTAGGAATTTCTTTTACAGAGTTATGTAATGAGCATATAATTTGCTTTTTATTCCTGGTTCCCTATTAGTTGGATTTTTTTATTTTATTTTTTTAAGTTCCAGTTTGAAGTGGCTCAATAAACTGCTTTTGTCAAGATTTCTGAACTGTTGATGTATCTGCTGATGCTGTGGTCACCCTCACAGTCAGTTCACTGCTTGGACAAACAGGACAGATACTTTCCCCTGGACAAATGTTACAGTGATACATTTATAATCAAACTCAGATACTTCTAACACCCTGCAAGAAAACGAGAGCATTTCAGTGGAATTCAGTGATTAAAAAAAACCCCCACAATTAACACCTGACTAGACTCTTCATCTCTGTAACTATAAAACTTGAAAGCTGAAAGAACCCACCCAACCAGTACTCCTGGAGATCAGTGACACCATCTACCCTATCTGCATGAGGCTATCAATAACCACTTGGAGGTACCTACATGCAGCCCAGGTGTATTTCTTGGGTAAGGTGAATCTTCGTTCAACTCACGACAAAGCTGCCACCTGGGAGATCTGCACTTCCCTGCATACAAATGGACCCTTCTGCCAGCGTGTTTGCCTGGCCTGGAAGACTATGTCTCACTTTGGAAGTCACATTCTGTCTGGCTAGTGCTAATCCAAAGTTTTGTCATCAGCCTTCCTGAATGCCTTCCAAATGACAGAGAAAAAATGTTTCAGATAGTGGTAGCATGGTCTTATGGCCAGGCAGAATTCAAAACGGTATCATGCTCTTAAAGTGCAATGAGCTGTACACATTGCTGTACCTGAGGGAACTGAAAAATAAAATACCTGCAGCTGAGAAGAATAGCTGGCCTGGCTTTGGTTTCCAAGTATTTACAGGTTTATTTAATAGTAATTACAGAACCTTCAATCATGTAAGAGGTGAGACATGGACATCTTACTTTCTCAGTTCTCCCTATCCCTTGGTAACTTACCTGCTCACCTGGCACTTAAGGTACCATTAGCATTCCCAGAAGTGTACATTGCAGTGTAGTACCTGTGCAGGTTGTTCAGTAGGACAGCCAAGTGCCTGCAAGCTGTTTGCATACATACATGGTTGCGTGACAAGTCACATAGCTGAGGCTGCTCCTACCCCTCCACATCACACTGTTCTCCCTCAACTTTACCTGTCCAGCAGCACCCTGGGGCTCATCTCAGCAGCCGAAATTCCTCCTCCTGTGTCTCTGTGTCTTTCACCTTCTGGTTTTAATGTAAGCATTAACCCAAACCATGGACCTTGAAGCACAGAGGTGGAAGAAGGAAGGAAGAAAAGCAGCTCACACACCATGTTATTGAGGTCAGACCATCACAAATGGGCAGGGGGCAGAGATAAATGTAAACCTTCCTCTTCAGACCTGCAGGGCATCCAGGCTGTGCAACAGGATAAATAATGTCTCCATTCTCAGGTATCCCATTTCACCCAAGTTAAAAGCTTTCTGTTGGCACTTCAATACTACCATCAAAGGAAAAATGGATACAATTTAGTATGTGGGTTACACATTAATGATTATCTAGAGATGTGTGTGCTCAGACTATTAAAGGCTATCATGAAAAAATGACAGAATCCATCACTTCTGAGCAAACTTGCTTTTGAGGGGCTGTTTCCTTGCTCAAATCCCTCTATTTCTTTCATAACCTTTTCCAAGACACATTTAGATGTTCGCACCAGCAATACCTTCACATTTCTTATTACAGCATGCCCAAATATTTCTTGCCAAAAGTACCAGAAGGCAGCCCACTGGAATGACAGAGAGGGGGCTAATTTTAGAAGGCACTGAGACACTTCCCTCAATCTATGCAATGAACAACAGAAACCAAAATGGAAACCCACTTAGTTAATTTTACACCAAAGTTTCATATCACAGATGTGAATTACACATCATCTAATGCCTACCTGAAAGGGCAACCTTGCTCCTCCACTTCCCACCACCAGTGTCACATGCAGAGCCACTGTTCTACTCTGTACCTAAGGCAGTTTAGTTTTAAAACTGATCTTGGACAGGGTGTACATGGAGGTTTCGTTTTCCTGGGTCACTGAAGCAATTCTCAGTGGCTTCAAAAATGAGCCAGTGTCATCACAGAAGCAGGAACACAAGTCCAGGTGCTTCCGAGGGCAAGGACTGAGACTTTTTTCAGCAGGTGCTGGCTATGAGATCTGCTGAGCTTTACCTTGAAAGCCAGCTTCAGAAAGGTATGGAGGGGAAAAGGATAGCCAAAAGGAACAAACGTCTTTGCCACAGCACCAGATGGTAAGAAATACCTATGAAATGAAGGGAACAGGAAACCAAGCAGCTGCCCAACTTATCATCGCCAAATAGGTTTTGACTGTCATGAAAAGCCTGGAAGAACTTTCTAGAGAAACAAATCAGAACAAAAATCCTCACCACTCCTGCACACTAGTAAGAAACATTATGATACAAGTTTTTTAAAGGAATGAACAGAATATAATAATTTATTAAGAGTTTTGATAATGCAGTGCTGTGAAGTAGAAAAAGAAGTGTAAAGTTGGTGATGGAATTCTTACGTAGTCAATGGAGAGGGGTGAACAGCTCATTTATGTAATGAGAACAACTTCACTTGTGAGAGGCAAAGATGTTGTAAGGGCTTTTTTTAGCTGGTGCAACAAAAAATGGGGAATACCTGCCTTTGAAAGGGAAAGCAGAACACTAGATTAACAGAAAATTAGAAATTAACGGAGAACTAGATTAATGGCTACATCAGAGATGCTTTGTTTCCAAAGCATGACATTTTCTGTGGACTTTTATTACACGTAGCATTAAGAGAAGGACTAATGGCTTTAAACGGAAAGAGGGCAGATTTAGGCTAGACATTAGGAAAAAAATCTTCACTGAGAGGGTGGTGAGACACTGGAACAGGATTGCTCAGGGAGGCTGTGGATGCCTCATCCCTACAAGTGTTCACCGACAGGCTGGATAAGGCTTGGAGATACCTGGTCTAGTGGGAAATGTCCGGGCCCATGCAGGGGGGGTTGGAACTAGGTGATCGAAAGATCCCTTCCAATCCAAACCATTTTATGATTCTGTGAAAATAGGGTGTATTTTGACCTAAAAAGTATTTACACCGGTTATATTGGGATATTTTCATAATCTAATTTTTCAGGTGGAGCTTTTCTGTTCAAGAGTTGGAAAATCAGTTTATTGTGAAGTATGATAGCATTGCTATGAAGAGGGTGTCCTTGTAACGAAATTGACACAGTGCACTGAATCCCAAATTCACTACAGTACATAAAAGCATAGAAAGCTTAAAGATGAGTATGTGTATTAGATTATTTGGATTGTAAAAATATATTCTGAGGAATAGTTAATAGAAGCTTTTTTATGAGTTGATAATATCCTAATATTGTTTTGTTGCAACAAAGAATTGCAAGTACAAATATGACAAAAACACACCAACCAATAACTCTGGAATAGCAACTGCCTGAGTACAGTACCAGCATCTACACTCTGCATCTTATTTCTACTGACAACATTTGCTTTTATGTAGTAATATTTATGTGCTTAATGTGACAACTTCCATCACCAAAAATCTGACCAGAAAGTCACTACTTGTCTTTCTGGTCTCACAAGAAACAGACCCATTCAATCATAACCTAATTGGATAATCAATAAGCTAGAACTTTCAATGTGCTAGCTCAGCCTGAAGAGAACCTGTGTGTTCTCATATTTGCTCATTAAAATATTAGTAAGTTCATTACTAATTTTTTGATACATACAGCTTCTTATTCTACTACTGCATATTTTAATTCTTGAATTTGATGCTAATCAACATCTCTTCAGGCTGAGTGAGCACATTCAAAGTTCAGTAACTAACCTCATGTAGCCATGCAAGAAAGGCAAACAAAATCAACAACACTACAAAAATAATGAGAAAAGAAATTACTAGGGCAGAAATTGGACGGTACAGCTTTCCTCTCCAAATACAAGATCCACTGGTAGTAATAAGAGTTTATAATAATATATAACATTACAGAGATCGCTACCTTCAAAGATTACACAAGTAAACTATGCTGTTTATTAAATTCAGATTGCCTGCCTGTGCATGTTGGCATTTTATCTAAGACTGTGTTTGCTGTGTCTGCATGTTGAACCAAAGCTGCTAAGAACACATCACAATGGTTCCTGGAGACAAAAATAAATCAGATGCCATCGCATTACCAGTTAAATAAACAGGAATGGTGCCTTGAAGAAGCCCTTACATTTTACGTAAGTATTAGCAACAAAAGCATGAAACCATGGGGAAAAAATGTTGCCTTAATTTTATCAGCAAGTTCTGTTGGCCCCAGTACACAAAGCTAGTAGCACTTTTCCAGGAATTTTAAATACCACTTTTTCATGAAGACAAGCAAGTCATGACTCTTCCTGCCAGATCCCAATGTCCTGCCTCAAACTTTTGATGTGAGTGTTCTTGAAGGAGTTTGTTTGTTTGTTTCAATAACTGCAAGTACCAGGAAACCTCTCTCATGGGACATGCTACACTTCTGATAAATGTGGTTTCAGGGAAAGAAAGCAGTTCTGTCAGCTCAAAGGACTGGCGAAGTTGCCCCACTGAACTCTATTTAAGCTTCTATCTTTGGATCCAAATAATTATCTTGCCTGCTTTCAACAAAGTCTTTGCCTTTTATTCACCCTCCTCCCACCCTATAAAGGGAAAGTCAAGCTGGGTTTAGAGAAACATTTAGAATAAGTGCACATAACTTTATTCTAAGCTTAACAAGCCACAACACAGCATTTTAACATTAAAAAAAAAAAAAAAAATCCCCCAAACCTTCCACTTGTTATTTAAAGTAGCTTTTCCTTCCAAATTTCACTTCACTTTTATTTTAAGAAGTTAAACAGTTTGGCCACTGAACTGAGAAGTCAGTGATCAGCTAGATGTGCATCTCCAAGCTCTCCCCACCACCAGGCTGGCACAGTCTCTTTTCCTGACTTCTGAAGCACATTCTCAGGGTGCAAATCCTTCTGCTTAGCACTCACACCTAGCCAGGGAAAATTCAGGGGCTGGGCGACCTTGAGCACAAAGCCAATTCTGGCTTTCTCTCCAGTTCTCATGCAATCTTTTTCTCAGGGCCACCTAAGTGCAGAAAAACTATTTTATAGTTAACTTTAGTTACACTCAAGAGTACGGAGCTACCACAAACCAGTCTCACATGCACACGTTTTATACCTCCCTAAGCGCAGAGGCTTAGAAATTGAAAACAAGTACACATTAAAAAAAAAACAAAAAACAAAACACACAAAAAAACAACTCTTCCCTCTACTTGGGAATGAAATGGGCTAGGTAGGCTGCAGTTGGGGTTTTTGTGGGACAGGGAAGGGTGGAGATGTGTGTGGAGAAATAACCACAAAAGTTGAGAGGATCAAGATTTTTAAAAATTGAATAATTATTCAAAATTCAGCACATAACTACAATAAAAACTTGTGCATTAGCATTTCCAAACCAGCACGTTTTTACTTTTCAGCCTAGTTGCATGTGGAGTACTAGATAATAACACAGGACATTTGGAGCACGGTTTAGGATTGTGTCTGTAGAGAAGTGGCATATTCCATTTCTCAGCATAAGCATGTTCCACGTCTATTCCTCTTGTCTGACTGAATTAGAGCAAGGATTTCAGCAGAGATTTTCCATTTCCCAGGACAGCACCTTAACCTACAGATTCAGGTATTCTCAAAAGAGTGTCTACATCCCTTTTTTTGAAGCTGAATCATTTTCTGCAACACATTAATTAAGTCATAGGTCTACCTAGGAGGTCAAGAAGACAACATGGTTGTTAGCCATAGCTCAAATTAGTGCAGCAATATTTCTGCCTGTGTTGGCACTATTTTGTGAAAAGATGCAAATACCTTACCTTGTTTTCCTTATGATACTGAAGAATTAAGTTATAAAATGGCAAATAAAGTAAAAGCTAATAAATACAAAGCCATGCACGTTAAGGGGGCATCCCTTATGGATTCAGAATCAGTATAACCAGACAGGAATTATATTTCCATAAGGAATTTAATGACCATATCACCACAATTCAGAGAAAAAAAGTCAGGTAACAGTTTAGGAACAGAACACAGAAGAAAGCATAATATACTGTGCCACCATGTACACTCATTATATTTTCTCATATAGAATAAAAGATATACAGCTAGGACTCCTATCTCCTGCTGGGTGAGCTATAAGACAAAACATATAAAAGGCCAAAGAGAAGTTATCAAAGACCTAGAACAACTTCTGTGTGTGGACATATTAAAGTAAGTCTGGATTACTCAACATGACAGAATGATGATTGAAGGAATATATGCTAGATGTTTATGAAATGGCACGCGACAGAAAAACACACTATTAATATTGAATTACTTTTGCTATTTCTTGCAGTGAAAAAGTTTTAATGAAAACCAATGATAGAATAGAGTAGCTTGCTGATTCAGAGGGAAGTACCTTCTCTAACTCAAGTTAACTCTGAGAATTCACTGCTGCAGGGTGATGGGCAGAAAAAAAAATAAAAAATCATCTCCTCTGGACATGATCCAACAGGTCCATATCTTTCTTATACTGGGGAATCCAGAGCTGGACTCAGTACTCCAAGTGAGGTCTTACCAGGGCAGAGTAGAGGGACAGAATCACCTCTCTCAGTCTGCTGGCCACACAGCTTTTGATACAGTCCAGCATGGAGTTGGCCTTTTGGGCTGCAATTGCACGTTGGTGGCTCATGTCCAGCCTTTGACCCACTAGGATCATCAGGTCTTTTTCCAAAGGGCTGCTCCCTAGCTTGTCTTATCTCAGCCTGAATTCATTTCTCTGGTTGCACTGGCCCAGGTACAGGACCCTGCACTTGGCCTTGTTGAACCTCACAAGGTTCACCTGGGCGCACTTCTACAGCTTGTCCAGGTCCCTTTGGATGGAATCCTGTCCCTCTGGTGTACCAATCACACCAGTCATTTTGGTGCCACTGGCAAACTTGCTGAGGGTGCTCCCAATGCCACTGTCAATATCATTAATGCAGATATTAAACAACACCGGTCCCAGAACAGACCCCTGATGGACACCACTTGTCACTGTTTTCCACCTGGACAGCAAGCCATTGACCACTGCTCTCTGGATGCAACCATCCAGACAATTCCTTACGCACTGAACAGTCCATCCATCAAACCCCTATCTCTCCAACTTAGAGAGAAGGACGTTGTGGGGGACCGCATCAAAGGCTTTGTGGAAGTCCTGACAGATGACATCCGTAGGTCTTCCTTTTTCCACTGATGCAGTCACTCAGCTGTGCCTTGGCCTTCCTGACCTGGTCCCTACAGAACCAGGCAATGTCCCTATACTCTTCCCAGGATACCTGTCCCCACTTCCACTGCCTGGGTAGTTCCATCTTGCCTTTTAGTTTGACCAGCAGGTTTCGACTCAGCTGTGCTGGTCTCTTACCTTCCTTGCCCAACTTCTTACACCTGGGAACTGAGATCTCTTGTGCTCTATGGAAAGCATCCTTAAAGATCTGCCAGTTCTGTTCTGTTTCCTTGACCTTGAGGGCTGTTTCCAAAGGGATCCTATTTACTAACTCCTTGAAGAGCTGTGATCAAGTTTCTTTTTTTCTGATGCTTGAATGGAAAGCTCTTGGTTTTAAAACAAAGGCTACTTTGCAGAGCTAAAGCAGTATAATATAAGCTAGTCAAATGAAAAAGTTACTAATTTTCTGTTGATTTATATCTCTGAATGATTAACAAAATACATGTATAAGGAAGAAGAGCACAGTTATGTTGTACCTGTACTAAGTCATCCCACAGACATAATATCTTAAGAAACATGTTCTCCTACCCCAGCATCCCTTTCATGTGTGGGGGCAAATAAACAGCAAAGGTAAACAAAGTCAGCAAGTAAAACGCTTGTTTGAACTCCTTTAACTCTTCCTCTCACTGCAAGCCAATCCATGAGTATTACTGCGGCTTACAACTGTTAAACATCTTAAAAGAAGATAAAATTACCACTTGTCTACACATCCTCTCCTACCAAGGCAAAACGTTTTGCCCTGCTGTCTGCCTTTGTTTCACAGTCAGTATAAACAGTTCCCCCACTGGTAAGTATTCTAACCCTGTGGTGTTTATACTTTCCTTGGCCTGAATTATTTATCCTTTCTTTCTCTACAACAGATAAAAGAAAAAATGGGTAATGGAAGGGGGCCAAGTAATGTTGCTTAAGCTCAAAGTACACTTTGAAAACACTAAATTGACTTAAATATTTTTTCTTTGATATGTTGTCTAATTTTTCTCAAGTTTATTAAGTGTTTCTGTTATTCCACGTAAGTGTTTTTAGTGCCACTTTCCTCATCCAGGTTCATAACCCTTTGGTCTTCAGTATACTACTTCTACCTTTGTATTGCCTCCTCTCTTCCTCTCTGAATTATGGACACCTTAACAGTGCTCTCTGGTTGCCTACTTCCTTTTAAATGTCTTTGAGAAACCTGAATTACTTCCAGTATCACAACGAGTCATATTTTTCCCCACTTTTTTTTTCTTTTTCTTTTTAAGGGTACATTGTGGTCAAAAATTTCAAATATGCTTCAAAGCAGTGCAATGATGGGTGCATAGCTGTCTATCTTGCTCATTATGTACTGCGACTGGTACAACTACACAGATATGTTTACTTTTCCACAATTTAATTAGACCTATATAAATCATACTAGCTCATTTTATTAGGCTATTGTGGAAAAGCCATTCCAAGTGTTATGGTATTTATGTATTTAAATGTCCTGATTAACATTCTGAACTTAAACTGAATGTCCAATTCAATGCAGAGAGAAATTTTACTTACTTCCTTTACCTCTTTTTGTTGTTTTTGGGTTTTGGTTGTGGGTTTTTTTTGTAGATTCTGTCCTCTTCAATACCAAGTTCAATTGTTCTTTTTCTTAATAATCCAAAAAAAGGGTTTACTGTGGGTTTTTCTATGCAAAGCTATTATATTAAGGCCCACCATTCTGGTATCTGATTATCTCCTCTACTATGACAAGATAATATGGGCTTGACGGAACATACTAGTATCTCTTGTCAGCCCCCTTCTGTTAGATCAGCTCCTCTAAGGGCATGTTCATACAAAGAATCTGCTATGGAAAAAATACCCCAGCACATCTCCCTGTAGACACAAAGATTTCTGCAGCATGGCATAATTTATGTACAAAGTACACTGAGGATGCATTTCACATTATAGCTAAGCCAACCAAAAATTACCACATCATCATGGTGAGCAAAATACCACATCTTCCATGGTCTTTCCGTCTTTTCCAGACCAGTGCCTCTACCATTAGAAGACTATCCTGACATTAAAATACCCACTCTTTATGCAGTGTCTGTTTTTTGCTAGCTCAGCTCACTGCAGAGAGGGACAAGTATGGTTCTGGTGGGAAAGAAGCAGGAACAGCACATCACTGTGAGAGCAAAAAGAAAAAACGACCATTTGTTTTGGAGCATCTGCAGTAACATCAAACCCTGATGCACATATACAGCCCTTGCCCACATAAATATTTCAGGAAGGATCCAATAAATAAATAAACAAATTAATAATCATTGTATGAAGCTGTTCATGACGCACAGAATCAGTCAAAAAAAGAAGAGGCAAAGAAATCCTTCGCAGATTAGGAAGCTTCATTAATTATGGCAGTTTGGAGATGCATCTTTCAGAAATCAGGCTGAAACCAGACCAAATGGTGACTGATAGGCTTAATCTCTTTACTGAGTACACGTCCCTCTGGAAGGCCTCTTCTTTATCTCAATGCTGTGAGTCAAAACAGAATTCTTGCCATCAAAGAATTCCTTCAATGATTCTCTCTCAATCACTTAGAATTTCAGAATCCTGTAAAATTTTCAATCCCACCCAAGAATCCATGAGCTTTGCTGAGCAGGTGAAAAATCCCAGAAAACTGCAATAAGGAAACCTCAGGTGCCAAACCTCTCGAAGTCAGGAGAGCTGACAGTGCAGGAAGTGCAAGGACACCAAACAGACATCCGCAAGAAGCAGACTGTAGGTACCTGGTCCATTAATTTCTGTTAATTGCCTGAGAGCTCAACTTAGTTTCATTTGCTTCCACTTGGCATCTGCTTAGTCAGTTGGCCAGACAGCTGTCTTCTCGCTGAAATATAGTTCATCTTAATTATCAGAAGTCCTAAAGGTGCAAATGGTTTAGGGGACAGTCTCCTTAATAAGGTGACAGTTCACACGTACCATGTACTGTTTGGCACACACTTCCCCCCCATTCTTCCTAACACCTATTTTAATGCGACAAGAGCAGCTGTACAAAACATTCAGCTGCAAAGCAAGAACACTCACCTGCTTTCATTACATGTTTTAAAAAAATTACTTGTTCCAGCCTGGAAGCACTGACATACCACTGAAGTTGTATTTTGGGGTCTGTTTTGTTTATACATGAAGTGCACCAGAATGTGATCAAACCCAAAAAACATGAGTTAAACCACTCTCATCTGTCTGCAACTGCAGAATGTTGCTTGGTGGGACCCTTGAAACAGTCACTTGTCTTGGCCTGAATAGAAAAGTCAACCTGTGTTCTCTCAATCAGTTCTTAACCTTTTATATTGTTTAAAGAATAGGCTAAAGCTGCTTCTGGAACAACTGGAAATAGAACAGGAGGATCACTTTGTTTCTAATTGCGAAAATGTCACTGATAACGAGGGTAACTGGAGGTTACGGAAGTTACTAAAGTTACTGAAGTGTCTCTGTGTTACAATTCTTTCTGTTGCAAAGTCCCATACTTCGAGGTCAAGTATTGGAGGTGTTCCCAGGAAAAATAAAACTAATGAAATATTTCTTTAGGCAGCCATGTTGAATGAAAAAATGCAATAGGAAGGTCAAAGGCATTCAGAAACAGCTGAAGTTAAAGAGCTTCAGCAGTAAAAAGAAAAAATGAAAAGGTAGAGGCAGGTTCCCACATAAAACAAAGACGTATCTTCAGAAAAGAAGTGAAGTCTGTAAGATTAAACTCAAAATAGGTATTAAACATGTCTGCCAAAAAAGTTAGCGTAGTCCAATCTTTTTCTTGAAGTGTCCGATTACACTACCTTTACAAAACCTTTTGGGAAAGGAGTTACTCTTTCTAGTAAAATAGACTTTGTATCCACCTTTCAATTACCTCATTGTCATTTATTGGCACATTCAACCTGACAGCATTTTCTCTGCTCCACTGTTAAAAGAAGCAATGAGCAGGTAGGGCACAAAAGGTGGCCAAGTTAAATCCCATTGTGGAAAGTCCAACAGAAGGTCTACCAGTGCAAAACGGAAAAAGTACAGAGAGAAGACAGTGGCACAAGCAAGGATTGCAGCCTGCTATACTTGTGAGAACTAGCAGAGAATGGTATTAACAGCAACCTGTGAGGGGGCATCACATCAGTTTGTTAACTTGTTGAAGGGCAGCCACCACAAGAAGTCATGAGAAAACTGGCATGACAAGTCCCTTCCCTGCAGAACCTGAGAGGTGAGACACATACTGTTGATGCTGCATTCATGTGATGCCAATCGAAAATTAGTAGCAAAGCTGATTTGGTTGTACTTACTGGGTGGGATAAACAGGCCAAAAGGCCTGGTTTAAGAGGATGACAAGTGGGAGTTTGTGGGCAGCAGTTAGTTAGCTGATAGCATCACCACAGGAGTAAGGTTTGAGTCCCTTGATTCAAACAACAGGCTGCAGCTGCTCCTGGAACAACTGGAAGAAGAGTGTCTTTGCAAAAATACTGATAGCAAGTTTGCAGCAAGGTTTTTTTTTTCCCCACAGTTGTCTACATTGCCTGCTTCTTGGAACACATGCCATGTTTCACCTAAGTAAAAGCAAAATGGAGAAAACATCACAGACAAGGATTCTAGCTTTTCCACCATCAAAATGCTGAGCTCCATTGATTTGACCCAAGCTGCTTTAAGTTGTTCAAGAGCTAAGCAGGAGCTGCTGCTTCAGTCACTAATATACTTTGAAAAATTGTTCTGGCTTCCTTCATTCTCTTATCTTCAGACATCACAGTGGTCAGAAGAAACTGGTGTGAGGACATGGGAGGGTGATCTGGCACAGATGCTGCCTTTCTTCTCCCTATACTCTGAACTCACGCCTCACTAGACTAGAACAGGTTAAAAAGACACAGCAATACTTGAGGATGTTTCTGGCTGGCGCTCAAGAGGATATCTGTGAACTGTAAGATGACCCAAGCCCACAACTACAGGAACACAAGAGATCTCTTCTCCTCTTCATTCCACATACGTGACCAAGTGCTACCTATGCTGCATAGGTCTGAAGGAAGAGCTGTGCCACAGCACCATGTACTTTAAAAAAATAAACAAAAAACCACAAAACCAACACTCTGCAAGTGTATACTGGGAGTTCCTGGCTGCCAACATGAAGCAGTGCTTCCCACATGGCCAGACTGCTGCTCCTTTCTATCCCCAATAAAGGGAAGGGGAAAATCTTCCCATGGCTGGTGACGCAACCCATAGATGACAAGCTTGATCGCACTGAGTATTATCTTGTTTTCTCTAGGACATGCAAGTTACTCAGTCCAAGAGAAGTGAAGAGGCAAAGAATAAATCATTAGTCAAGACATTTCCAACTTCTGTCAACACATTTCAAAGTCAGAGTGTAGTTCAAAGCAGGCATTAAAAATCATGAGACTACATTCTCAATTTTTAAGCCAAAACAAAAGCATTTGGTTTGCTCCTATCTCCCTTCAAAAGCAGTAGCCTTTGCATCTCAGGCTGTTTAAAAAAAAAAACACTTATGTCACTATGAGGATGTCAATGTAAGAGTAAAGCTGAGATTTTCACATTGACTGTGAACTACAACTTAACCTTAAAAAAACCAATCAAAAAAAACCACCAAAAAACCACAAACCACCACAAAGAAACCTAAAATCTCAAAGACCTATTTAAAAACAAAAACAGCAACAAAAATTACCAAAAAAACCCCACAACTAATCCTGAAATAGATCCAATAATCAATACAATACACAAATATTTATTTTCTCAGAAAATGAGTAAGCTGGTACACAGACAATTTTACAAAACCATGTATGGCATTGACACTTTGTAATATTCTTTCCTGTGTCCACAAACAGGTACATAGGATCACAGAATATTAGGGTTTGGAAGGGACCTCCAAAGATCATTGAGTCCAACCCCCTTGCTAGAGCAGGACCAAAAAACAAGACAAAAAACAACAACAAAAAACCCCCACAAACTAGGGCAGATCACTCAGAAAGGCATCCAGGCAGGTCTTGAAATTATCCAGAGAAGAAGACCCCACAACCTCTCTGGGGAGCCTATTCCAGTGCTCTGTAATCCTCACAGTAAAGAAGCTCTTCTTCATGTTGAGGTGGAACTTCTTGTGTTCAAGTTTGAATCCATTGCCCCTCGTCCTATGACAGGGCACAAGTGAAAAGAGGTTGTCTCTGCCTTCTTGATGCCCAGCCCTCAGGTATTTATCGACATTAATTAGATGCCCCCTCAGCCTTCTCCTTGCTAGACTGAAAGGCCCAGTTCCATATGGCTTATTGGATATACCACGAAATAGACGAGTAAAAAGCTAATACCAATATTCAAAAAATTAAGTAAATCATTCCACTATGTTACAGAAGTTATCTTAGGATGCTTGGCAATTTCAAATCAAGCATAAATTCAGTTAAGTTATAAATCATTTATTTGAGAGGAAATCTAAACAAAAACTCTAATTTGAAGAAAGCATTTTTACTGTTATTGATTTGTTCAAATTAAGTAATTCACACAAGGTTAGGACTATCATTCTTTGTAATACTAGAACTCCTCACCAGATGTTGACTCTACTTTATAAGCCTTGAACCAACACCATGCAGTATCTAAGCCTTTCAGATCACATTGGTTAAGAACATATCTTGTACTTAAATCCTCCTTCTTGGAGGATATAGGTAATGCATGTAAATTGATTGGTGAGAGATTTTTCGCTACCATCCCTCCTATTTTTGTTAGGTTCTAAAGTTTTTAACAGAAGTAAGTTCTAGGTGATTTTTGACTTCTAGGAAGGTAGTCTCAATTTTTTCTAACACTGAGGTTTGTCTCTGTTTAGTTCACAAGCTCATTTGTGGAAATTTTCTCTTTCATTTACTAGTAAAGAATCCAAAAAATGAAAGATTGCACTTACTACCGCATATAGACATCAAATGGGACAGTAAATTCAATACATTTGGCAGTACAAGATATGCTACAAGTTTTAGAAGTTAAATTACTAAGAACAAGGGACACCAAATAGCTACATTAAATGTTACATAGGAGGTCTTGGACACAAAGCAAGTTTGTTTTGTAGTGTTATTTTAAATAAAAATCACACAAGGTTTAGGAAAGAGTTGAAAATTCAAGGTTCAGTCCCAACACAACAGTGTCATCCTTCCTCTTTGAGGAGGTAGGGCATAAACTCTGACATTAGCAACATGCACATGCCTGGGGAACAGGGGACAGAAACCCATTCATTTTCCTTATAACACTCCTTAAATCTTTCCCAAGACATGCCCGTTTGCAGTTCCATATCAGTCTCAATGACAAGCTCTCTAGCAAACAAGTACATCCAAATTCAACACTGCATCTCAGCAGGAAAAAATCTTCCTTTCTGCATGTAGCTAAGCTTCCCTTTTTTTTTCAGGAGAGGCAGATATGCTTCACACCATTTCTACAAAATTCTGCAAATATACTATCTTCCAGCAGTTAACACTGCAGGGTAATTCTACAATACAAATTATTAAACAGACAAACATTTAAAACTCTTTAAGAAAGGAAAAAAAAAAGCACCAGAACTTCTATCCAAACTATTCTGACTAAACTTGTTGTAATCTCTTTAAATTCATCCTCAAATAACTTCCCAACCAAGATGATTAAAGGTCACTACTACTCTGCAAAGCATGTTTTTATGAGATAAATTCCATTATAATTGCAACAACTATTCCAGCCACAATTTAGACATAGAATCCAATTATCCATTTCATTTTCATTTACACCTCATGGGCTAGATCATTTATCATGTTTCATGATAACGATCAGAAGGCACATGGAAAGTGATTTCTGGAGGTAACAAATTACCTACCATATTAGCATAGCTTACAAGATCCTGTCAACAAGTACTATGCATAAATATGAGGTAATTAAATTTACAATGCGCAGGAGCATTTGATATGCTACTTGCTTTTCTAGCAGCTGCCAACATATCTGGGTTACTAAATTCAACATACCAGTTTAGTTGTTTAAGTACAGTAATTTAGCTCTTCATAACACATCAGGAATCATTATGCCACTAGAACACCAACAGGTAGACAGCATGTAGTGGACTCAAGATCTGCAGATGAATCTCTCATCATCTGGTATTATTGCTTCTCACCACCGAACCATCCATCATGTCGATGAGACAGCTTGGAATGATAGTGCCAGACCCTCACATTACTGCTCCTTGAACTCTGTCTCATCCATCTTTTGCATCATTCCCCATTTGTAGCTAAGTATCATCTCCCTGCTGCAAAACTGAGTGTGAACTTGTAATGCCTTTAACCTGCACTGCCACTCTAATAGTAATTCATTTCTTTTTATTGCAGAGACAGTGCTTAGTAAGACTATGTATGGCTGAAGCCAGGAGGTGGCCAGGACAGAACTACAATGCGTCTTACGTCTTTAGAAAGATGACCCATTTCCAAGGAAATATTGCTATATTTCCATAGCTAGCTATTTTATAACACATGTATATTTATCAATATATAAAATTGGTACTGGAGTATATATGCGATTTGTGTCCCTGCAGTTCATCTACGATTTAATAGCAAGATTCACTCAAATGCAGCTGAAAATTAATGTCAGGGGTGGCTTCTCTTTGTATTTTTGTTAAGTGATTCAGTATTAGAACACTTTTAGATTTTTAAACACATACTAAAGCATGCAGGTGCACCTGCATTCAAAAAGGAACTTAGATTAACTCTACATTGGTAATGGCAAGACTTCACTAGCATGATGACTTGTGTACTATAAACCGCCCAAGACTAAGCGTTTTAATTCAGCTTCATCTGAATGCTGTTATGAAAGTTTAATAAATCAAAATGATCAAAATGCCCCCGTGGCAGGTTGGGATTCAGTTTCCAATTCAAATTCCCTTTAATATATGGCTTCTCTGACATCTTGCATTTTCTGCCATCTATGTTGAATTCCAAATGCACTCCTTTTCATCATTACCATGCATCTACCCATCGGAATACTTTTTAACATCCCTGCACATTGCACAGAGATGTCAAACCTAGAGGGGTTTTCCCCTCCCCCAAACTGGAAAATGAGGGCAGGTAAGGGAACTTTATCTACCCCTAAGTAAGTATTTACTTAAACCTCCCCACTAGCATCAATGGCATTTAAACTGAGATAGATCATCCTGAACTGCAGCATTCAAACTAAACATTTGATTTGAATAAATGTAGAGACAGACCAGATACTGGAAGAGAAATTATCCAAGTGAAATACAGCACTGATGCAGTGGACCAGTCTGGAGACATCTCTAATTAAGATGAGAAAAAACACGTTACTGCAAATTATCTTTGTTTCATTGTACTTGGACAAAACACAGATATAAGAAACAAAGAAATCCCCCTATTTACTCCCTGAAGTGACACTCACTGAGAGCTTTTTCTTTGCCTCTTTCTTTTCCTTTGTGCTGTTTCCCGTCAAGTCTAAAGGCAAACAGGTATCCCATTATTCAGAATGATTACATTTTAATTTCCCAAATGCTTTATTTGCTGTTTCAATTCACTTAGGTACTTTCCCAATAAGAAGGCACATGAGATAATGACAGAAGTATAGGACACCACCTGAAGGGCGAGACCATGCTCATGCAATCAATCATTAATGCCACATCTGTAGTATCACAGGCAACACAATTTTGAACTGAGCTGAGTGAAGCAGCATCATACCTTGGCTTTGCTGGATTAGGCAGAGCAGATGATACCCAGCTTATGTTGCCTGTAAGGGAGCTGATAATACCTGGTCTGCCACAGAGGCAGAAGACCCCAGAGGAACATTATCTAAAGCTGGCACTAAGCCTGCTGGCACAGAGCTAACTCCTCTGCAACTGTGAGCCACCTGGCCAAGTTCATCTCAGGCCACTACTTCCCATTACAGGCTTCTACTGATTTTGACTGACCCTACAGCTGTATTTATTTTACTGCCAAATCACAGCAATGTCTCCACAAGACCAGACAAGAGCAAGTAGCAGCCCATTGCCTGGCAAGCTGAGGGGGGGAGGGGGAAGCGGGGTTTATTGCCCTGCTCCTTGCTTTGGGCTCCTGGCCCTTGGACCAGCTCTGGTGGGCTGACTGCACCTCCCAGTAAGGCAGAGATGTCCCAGCCAGGCTGAGAGGGAGCAGCTTGATGCCTGTATTTTTAACCAGCCTACGGAAGCAACACAGCCCTAGAGCCAAGACAAGGAGTGGGATCGTGCACAACTAGAGGCATGGGACAGGAGGGAGGAGTAAAGCCTCCCTCCCAACTGCTACCCTTCCACCAGCACTTCACCCAAACACTACAAACAGCAATCCCTTGAAGCCTTTTGTCCTCTTGGGCCAGAAACAAGCATTATTCCTCCACATGGCATTACAAACCTACCTTCAAAAGTTCTTTTTCTGAAATAAATCTTGGTGCAGAAAAAAAAATGCCACAAAACCACTTTATCAACTGGAAGGATTTCCCTAACACATTGTTAGCAAGTGGTGTGGGACAAAAGGAGCAGGCCAGCAGAGTGAAGCTGTTGGTGCTGAGGTCCCAGCAACCCTGTATGTACACTTCAGGTATCCATGCTTTGGCATATCTATGCTTTGTGAGCAATAACAAGATTCAGTTTGATCATTTAGCAGATGACCTAACAAAAACAAAGATTAAAAACACCTCATATCAGCTCAATCACCTTGCATGGTCACTTCTCTGATGTTGGCATTAATTTTGTGTTTTGTTAGTATCTGATAAGCACTTTTTACAGGCTGCAGCTTCACATGTACAGCAAAGAGAAAACTCTTCAAGAAAAAAACAAGTTGAGTAGTATTCTCTCTCTGCATCTGTTCTCTGACCCCCTGCTGTACAACCATACATCTTCTCCGTGAATTAGAAATGAAGCTATGACACTGATACCCAAGTTGAAAGGGTACCACCTCTTACTTACAAGATGTCTGTCTGAATCACAGACCCTGGGAAAGTAAAAACCTATGGCAGCAAGGGACACCTCTGCATCTGCTATTCTCTGATCTTCTGCCCCAAATACCAGAAAGTGAGCCCAGCCACAGGCAGGACATGGGGGTACAGGACTTTGGCTTTTGCTCTTACCCAGATCAGTCACCTTAAAGCTCATGGAACAGAGTAGGACAATGCATATCGGCACAGAAGAAGCTAGCTTTTGCCTAATGAGATTAATCTAGATTATATTAAGCAGTACAAAACTCATGTCTTTTGAGATAAAGCAAAATGTGATTTATCTTACATGTTTCAGATCTTCCTGAAGGACAAATCACAGAACTACAACAAAGCAACATTCACAGTAAAAAAATACTTCAAGAGAATGGTAAGTAGATAGAAACACTCTTTACCCAAACTAAAACAACACTGGGATGAAGCAATCAGCTAGGCAGTGTCCATCACACTAAATAGCAGACTAATCTGTCAAGAATACAAGGTTTTACTTTTACCACACAAACTTTAAAAACTATGCATATATGAAATTACTCTGAAATAAGAGCACCTTGCTCTTCTCTTGAAAAACAGTAAGCAAGCTGCTAAAAAGCACCTTGGCATTTCATGTTTAACATGTCTGTTAATGACCTGGATGACGCAGAGTGTACCCTCAGCACGTTTGCAGACACCAAACTGGGAGGAATGGCTGTCATGCTACAGGGTCATGTTGCCATCCAGAGTGACCTCAACAGGCTGGACACGGGCTGACAGGAACCTCACAAAGTTCAACAAGAAGTGCAAAGCCCTGCACCAGGGGAGGAACAGTCCCAGGCATCACCATATGGGGCAGCCATGTAGCTGGAAAGCAGCTTGGCAGAGAAGGACCTGGGGGTCCTGGTGTGTACCACATTGAACGTGAACCAGCAAGGTGCCCTGAGGGAAAAAAAAAAAAAAAAAAAAAGGTGAATGTTATCCCAGGCTGCTTTAGTAGTGCCAGCAGGTCAAGAGAGGTGATCCTTCCCCCCCTACTCAGGAGTGGTGAGGCCATACCTGGAGTGCTGGGCCCAGCCCTGGGCTCCACAGTACAAGAGAGACATAGGCATACTGAAGAGAGTCCAGTGAAGAGTCACAAAGATGATGATGATGCGACTATGAGGAAAGGCTGAAAAGAACTGAGAGTGGTCAGCCTGAAAAAATCTGAAGGGGGATCCCATCAATGTGTATAAATACCTGAAGAGAGAGTGTGAAGAGGATGAAGCCAGGTTCTTTTCAGTAGTGCCCAGTAATAGGACCAGAGGCCATGGACACAAAATGAAACACATGCAGGGTCGGTCCAAACATTTGGAAACATTTTTTTTTCTTTTACTGTGAGGGTGGCTGAGCACCGTTACACGTTGCCCAGGGACACTGTGGAGTCTCCATCCTTGGAGATATATGGAAGTCATCTGAACATGGTCCTGGGCGACTAGTTCTATGTCGTTCTGTTTGAGAAAGGGGCTGGACCAGATGACCTGCAGAGGTCTACTCCAACCTTGACCATTCTTTGATTCTGTGACTTCAAATGTAGGCCTGTGCAGCCAAGACTGCTCAACACAGAACAATGGAACTGAGCCTCTTCCAAACACTCTGCATTTCTGCTACCTCCTGTGAATCCAAGCCTCTTTGGCTTCTTTTAAAAACACAGCCAAAACTATTTTCTCCTGCTTCTCCAGGAAGAGCAACTTTCCTGTGCTTTTGAAATAAAACAGAAAATGCACCTAATAATTACATAAACAAGAGACAAATGTTGCCTTAGCAAAGGAGATCAGCAGAGTTACTTCCACAGAAGAGTTGCCTGATGAGAAAGAGAGGCTGCTACTCTTTCCAGCATGGTAGATGCGCGAAGAGCTTGGAACTCCTATCTGACTCAATTTATTAACTATTAACATAAAGACTTACTGAGGTTTTTTTCTATATTCTTGTTTCACTCTTATGTAAAGGAGGCAGGATTTGACTTTGGGGTGACAAGCCCTTCTCTACTTGCTGCATGAGACAGGACTGAAAGTAGGAACATTTCTGTGTTAAACCTGCTTAAAGACGATAAGATCTTAATATGGTAGAGAAGTTAAAACCAGAGGATGTCACAAAAAGATGAAGTTAATTGGATCCTAGACTCTTTGAAAGATGCTTACATCTAAGTGTCGACCGAAAATACATCTTGTGGTTTATTAGCAAGGTTTCAAAAAATTTCATAGAATCATGCATTGCTTTTCCAATTGCTGCAGAGCCATTAAAACCTTGTCATCTGCTTTTCCTAAAAGGATACAACCATGTGAGAATTATGTGTTGGCTAATGGGAAATTGGGCTATAAAATAATAATGAAGATGGGCCGAGGGTCCAAAAGAGTCACAGTATTAATCTCAGTAAGTCCAGCAATGAACCCTATGGACCAGGTATAACAGCCATACGGCTCTTCCAGCTCACAACTAAAATGTTCATATACTGTTTAGAAGTCTGGTGATGGTTCAAAGAAGCACTCAGTCAAGATAACAAGCCCACAAATTTCAACAACTGAGACTGTGTAATCTCCCTCCCCACTCTCTCCTCTGCTCTGAAATTCAGTGAATTCAGAGAATCAAAGGACTTAGAGGAGAGATGGCTTGCTAAATCATATTAGTAAAACCATACAAACAGACCAGTTTACAAGAACATGTGATTTCTGGGTCAGAAAAAAAGAGGAAATTATGTGGAAGGTAACTGCGGATTTACCAGTACGTTTCCATATTGGAACTATAAATCGAGGTGCAGGCCTCACCTTGCATTGACTCTACCACAAAAAGCTGTTTGTGTTGGATGAAGAGATGTTAAAAACTAAATTCAGCTACTGGAAACATCAGAATTTGTTATAATTTATTACTCGTATAAAAATTAGAAATTTATCAGTAGAACTAGACATGGAGCTATTAGCAGATTATTAACAAACACTGTGGTTGATTTCTTATTTTCCCCGTCTTTAACACTAACCTGCATTTTCTTCCAACTAATCTATGCAAGATCCATTACAAATAATAAAACACACCATATTCCTGCTGATTTTGCAGTACAATTAATCTGTTAACAACATGTAGCTGCTTTAAATGAAAACAAACTCAGGGAAGCATACAAGCACTTTACATAAAGTATAACACTGTATCATAATACTTGAGAGTGTGGTTTCCTTGGGGTATTTTTGACAATCAGAGACAAAATCTGTAGTTTCATGAAAATTTAAAAAATAATAATATTAAGGAAAAATTAAAAAAAAACAACCTTAGCACTCAAATGGATCTTCCAGATCCATTGCAGCCAAATAAAGTGGGTGTTTTGTTTACAGTTCCAGCAGAACTGCCGGAGTGCAAGACATTCCAAACAGGGACAAACTAAATTTGGATTATTTTACACGGCTTTGCTAACAAACCACAAGACTGCAACATTAGTTTCATCTCCTCCTGGTAGCCACTTTCAACACACCAAGTCAACCAAGAAGTTGATCACAATTACTTTGATGGAAATTAGCTCACTTCTTGATGCACAAGGTTGGTTTTCTGCTAAATCTTGACAACTTCAGACAAATATTTCATTAGTTTTTAATGACACAGTACAAAAACTAGTCAAGCAAAGGTCTTTACTGACTGAAAAGAGCAATGCTATTTGGTACTGCAATTTGGAATCTGGAATATAATTACATGTAGCAACTATATGTATAAGCCAGGGCATGGGTGATGTCTTTTGGGTGCTTAATTTCTACACTTGCATGTAACTCAAAGCAAGAGTTCTTTCGAAAAGTAGCCACAAAAAAAAGAAGACTACTAGAACTCAAAACAAAATATGAAAAAGCAAAAAATCAGTGTGCTACTTATACCACCATAAACATAAATTTCTTTCTTATGTGTTGTTAATGGCCAAAAGTATATTTACAGAGAGCTAGACCAATAACTGTCAAGTGCTCAGCACTCACAAGTTCAAATATTGTTAACAGCAGTTTTCCTACTAGTTACACTTCAGCTTCATAATCTTAAATACTATTACTGATTAGAATGCTTCCTAAAAGTATGAACATACACGGTCCTATACAAGTTCCAATTTTAGGTGCAGAAGGCCAAGACTGGACACAGTATTTGCATTTTGTGATGAGGGAGAGCAGAGAAACACACACACAGTGTTGTCATGATTGGAAAGGACCTTCGAGATCACTGAGTCTAACCTTCAGAAAAAAACAACAAACCACAAACAAAAAACCCAAACAAACACCAACAACCACACACACTCCACCAAAAAACACCCACAAAAAACTCCACAACCTCAACCACTAGAGTATGCCCTGAAGTGCCACATCTACACGTTTCATGAATACCTTCAAGGATGGTGACTCAACTGCTTCCCTGGGCAGAAGTAGTAAAAGTAGCAGGAAGACTTTGAGAGCATGATACACTTGTTCTCAGAAGCAAGGAAGAAACAAGTAAAAAGAAACTGTCAGTGTCAATATGTTCACTCTTACTTACATATCACAGCTACTGTTCCTCCCAGCATCACTCCACCAAGTTCCAGTGCAGACAACCTTGAAGACTTCAAGAAGTTATGTTCCCAGAAATTGCCAACTTACCAGCCACAAAGGTAAAATATAGACAATTAATCAGATAGACCTATCCAGGAGGATAAGCCAACTAGCAGTAATGACAGCATCAAGCTGTAAAAGCAAAGAGAAAGGCAGAGCTCCTTCTACACGTATCTAAGAATGACCGTGGGAAAAAAGAACAGTACATCAAAGCCACTGAGCTGGGAGCTGAAGACCAGCTCTAAGCAAAGGTGAGACATTAAATCATTGACTGGAACAGCTTTATGTAAAAGGTCATAATTGAATTACAAATCCTATCCCAGTCTGATTTTTCTTCAAAACAATAATCACAGTAATTGAGTTATCCCTTTCAGGGTCTTGGAATGCATAGCATCCTTCCCAGGTAACTACATTTGTAGTAAAGTTTACAACTTCACTGAAAGTAATTCTCCCATTATAGTTCAAAATGAAATAATGCTGTTTCAATTACGTACAAAATTGGATTTTTTTATTACCAAGACTAACTTTGGACTGCCCATCAGAAAAGCATCAGATGCCTCTACACCTGCATTGTGGTACCACATGTCTGTACAAACATGAAATATATAAGGACCTCAGCCATGTATCTAAACACCCAGGTTCTGAATTACTGGCCAGCAACTCCTGCTCCTCGTCCCTCACTCTCTCATAAGCAGTGTTGTCAATTAAGTTTGGCTTCTACAAATCAAAGATCTTATCATTACTCAAAATTACCTGGAAGCAATACTAAAGCTGTGACAAAGTAAAGTGTGTTTCACTGGGTTTTTTCTCCTCCTCCGGCTGTGAGAAAACACAGATCAATACTCTACAGCATGAGAATTCTGCAGTGAAATTTTCATTTGTTACAAACAGCAAGAAAAAGGCCCCAGGCATGCCCTGTCACTTTCAGTTTAGAAGGAAACGCACTAATAAACTCTTCCCCCTGGGTCATCTTTGACAATGGGCAATACTATGCCAGCTCTTATTAAAGACAATTCGTATCAGTGGCCCAAAAATTTCCTTTAAAATTATCATCTTTTGTATCCATGTAGCAGGATGTCAGCTTTAAAGTGCCACTGAGATATAGGACCTGTCATTACGGTTAATTTTCAATACAGTTTTAACACCAGGGTAGCTGATCCCTAAGGGTATGCTTTTTTGGCTAACAAGATTTATTTAGTGGTTATCCAGACAAACAGGAAAATATATTACTGTACATTGCTTTTCAAATATAACAGCAAGCAATAAATCCTACTATAAAACATAAATCTTTGTTCTCTACCATGATGTCAAATGGATGAAAATGTTTTTAGAAGATCAATCTTTTTCTTTTCTTCTAAATTATACATATACAAACATATATTTATAAAACCACCTTAGAATTCTTGGGCTTCCAATGCAAAAAGCACATGAAAAGTAAAATTAACCATAAAATATGAAACCTATATAGCTGTTGTATATATATAGCTAGATAACAAGTTTATGTTTTGAGCCATAAAGAAGGTATTCTCTATCAAATGACCCAAGATTCTCAGCAGAACAATATGCTGCATTGAAAAGGAGAGTACTATGAAGTTTGATATTTCTTATCTCATTTTTTGAGAGAAATAGTGGTATAAACACCATTTATTGCTCTTTTATAATAGAAAAGAAATAGAAAACTTAATTTATTGAGTAAATACTTCAATTTCCCCTGCTTTTCTAACAACAAAACAGAAAATCTGTTTTCATGCTGTAACAGAACTAATTTAATCATATTAGGATGAGGACCATCTTGCACTTTTCTAGACAAAAGGTGTATCTACAGAACAAAAAAAGCTGTTAACATATTTTCTAAATCCTCAAATGGTCAGCAAAGCCCATTTTTATTGATATTATATAGAATGCATAACTCCTAGTCGACCTCAATCAGCCAGTCTCTCCTGGGTAAAGACCTCTGCCAGTAAATGTCAGAAACCAAGCATCTCAGAGTATTTCCTATGCTACTTTTATTTCTACAAGCTGAGGACAAACTTGCTTTCCCTGTCCACGCTCCAGATGCTGGACCAAGGAGCCAAAACCCACCATGTACCTGACCCCTGTGCTCACCTGGCCAAAACAGCCCCCGCACCAGCCAGCAGCTCCACAGGCAGACTGTGTACACCACTTCCTCTTCCAACTTCAAAAATATTAAGCCTCATCACAACTCAAGAGTGGAATGGGCAATTTTGCAGGTGACACAATTAGGTAAGGAAAGACTTCAGAGATTATTCCGGGCCAAACATCAAGTGAGTTTTGGAAGTGAAAACTGAACTCCTATATTCAACCATATCCTTTGGCAGTCAGATGAAACACTTCCAGAACACAAAATGCAGAAATAAATCAGTAACATGGCATCACTACACACAAGCTATGGCTGCACCCCAGTAGGATTCTGAATGAACTGCAATAATAAAGTATTTCAAGTAGAAAAAAGCAAGTTTTTCGTTTTCTTCCTTCTACTTCAGAGGTTGGATATCATTACAGCACATCTCCATAATTCTCTCAGTCCCTCAGTAGGTGAAAGTTTACAACTATTTTTACATACTTGTCTTCCAGGTAAGAGAATAATGTGTTATTATTTGCTGTACAATCAGTCTGCTCAAGGCAACAGGTATTAGAAGGGAATGTTAGTAAATTGCAGTGGATTCTCATCTGTAAAAATATTTATGAAAATGAAGCAGTTTTCACCCTAAGTTCAACAAACAACATCCACAGAAAAGCATATAGGCATACTACACACATTGCCAGATCAGGGTTTTACACGGATGTATGTTATGAAAAGCAATTGTAAGAAGTTTTGCAAGCCATCCTTTAATTTTATGAGAATTTCAGAAGCCATATAGGGCTATCTTTGTATGATCATTTCAGATCAAGACATCTGTAAGTTCAAAAAGAAAAGATATAAGTCGAAAGCAGTGGAACTAAGAGCATTTAAATGGATAACATGAAAGCGATTAAAACTTTACCTCGAACAATAAGTTGAGCAAAATTTGACACTCCCGAACCTCTCTCTGACTGAGTCACGCAGCGGTACAAATCCTGGTCGGTTTTTGTCACTTCTTGCAACTTAAAAGTAGCAGCAAATCTTCTGTGATTAATATTCTTAGTCTGGGCAACAGGAATATCTTCCCCATTTCTTCTCTGAAAATAAGAGAGAACAAGGCAGAGTTACCTCATAAGAATACAAGAAAAGTTTATCATGATCATCATACAAAGACAGAATATAAAGGCACATAAAGACACCAAATGCATTTGCCTCTCACTGCATTTCCATGGCAGAAGAGTTCTGTGCTCAAGTCCCATCAGGAGACAAGCAGTACTCAAAAGCAGTTCAGAATCAAGTCTGGGGTGTAAAGCACCATCAGGCTTTCCCACTGCCATAAAACATGACCATGACCATACTCAGCTGCTGTTGCTTCATACCTGTGAACCACAGGAAAGCCCAGCAGTAGTAGCTGTAGTCCTACAAAAATTCATTCAACCTCAAACACAATTATAACAGATACTTGGGGTGTATTGTAAGAAATATTTAAACAAACCTGGCATTGAGGGATTTCATAGGTTTTCAACAGCTCTTTTTCAGCAACCAGCTAATGTCTCCTTTTTAATGCTCCCTTTTATCTGACCAAATTCAATACCTTCTGTACTTGCACCTTTGTTATACTAAGCACCACCTAGAGCTAGCTGAAATAAAAAGGGGAGGGAAGGAAGCTGCTAAAAGAGGAATGATGTATATCTCATTTAAAGGAAGGAGCTTAAAGAGTTCTGAAAAAATCATAGCTATCACAAATCACTGAAAAATTTAATCTGTCTGGAGCTGCAGGACAGAGTGAGAGGTCAGTAAAGCAGAAACAGTTTGAGCTCTTTTGTGACCCTTTTCCATACTCCCAATCATATTAAACGCTCAATTATTTATTTTTTAATTTTTATTTTTGAAGAACAGACCCTCTACCAAATATTAGCATTAAAAACACCAAACACCAGAAACATGCACCAAGTGAACAAACAACATTCCTGCTTTTCCATGGGTCAACTGGGTGTTATTCCCTGACCAGATGACAGTTTCTGAGCACTCAGCTTTGCTCAGTCACCAGAAAGACATAATTTCTTTGTAACTGTATAGCCTGCTATGCTCGATACATAGCAAAATGTGACCTCCAGAGACATTTTTAGCTCTAATCAACCCCTGGAATGAGAAACTTCATTGAGGTCTTAAACTCCAAGCTTTCTGTCTAACACAAGAAGAGGCACTGCTGAGCCACAAAATTTAATAACTTGAAAGCCTATGGCAAAAATACAAAGGCGAGGAAACGGAAATGAGTTAATGCTGCATGTGTATATCAGGCAGGAGTACCTCGAAACACCAAAACACCTCATTTTACATTTGCACTTGTGAGATGCTTCCAAAAGGTCCTCACACTTCTCCTCCCTAAATCAAAGATGCCAGCCCTTAACCACCAAAAGCCTGACTATCACACGGATGTTTTCTGAAGGGATGTTCACAGGGCAAATGCAAAGGAAGCTCAGCACAAGGAAACCCAGATCCATGGCAGCGCAACCCAGTTGTCCTGCGACAGGCACCAGCTCCCTTCTCTGCTCTGCAAATATCTGCCTCCTGTTAAGGAGAGGTAAGGAATTTTGCTGATGTCAGCAAAGACTCCTGAAAATTAAAGGTCTTATTGAACTTCAGGGATCAATGACAATATATCCAATACCACACAAATGAGGGGTGATATTAAAGGCTTTATTTTAGTGCTGCAGCTACAGTAAAATCACTTTGTGGGTAGTGTACTTAGCTGGCTTCTCCTGATAGCAAAAGCTAAATCCAAAATCAGAATTTTCAAACCACTTTCCACACTCCCCCTAGTCCCCTCAGTTTTGACCAAAGGCTTGAAATCTCTGAAATCATATCTTAATATAAAACTTGGATGTGGTGCCTTGAAGTAACCAAAATAAACAAACCTCATGATACATTCTTCCTTTTAACCTGATTTGCACCCTCCCACAGCACATACTTCCATCACCACACCACAGCTAGACACATAGGGAAATAAAACTTCCCCACTAAACACAAACTTGTCACATAATTGTTAAAATGACCAAGCAGCATATAATAAACAGAAGGCGCATTGTTAAAAATTATACGATAGCAGACTTGATGAGTACCCTATGTAATACAGTCATTCTTGATCCACTATGAAGGAAAAATAAATATTAGTTTTCTAAAACAAAGGATTCCCTTTGATAAGTCCAGTGCTTTAAATGTTAAGGCCAAATGCTCAGTCTGCAGCAGAGAAGTACATGCAAACATGCTGTGCAAAATAATTTACCCTCTAAACTTGCTTACTTAAGCTTGTCTGCACTCTTCAATGTTGAGAACCAAAGTGAATTGGGCTCCTACTTAAAATGAAATATTAACACACTTCCAGGGCAATTAATCAAAATGGAATTTAACAAGCTTTACAGTTCTACTCCAACAACAAAACCTAAGAGTTTCTTTCTATCTACATTAGTGATTTCCTACCACTTTGTCTTTCAAGCCTTAGAGTAGTTCCACAAATTCTCTGTATTAGGATTTGTTTCTTGGGATTCCAACTGTACAATTACATCTTCAAAGTCTATCTTCATGTACAATTTAACCATTAAAATATTTTTCTGTCATTAAAATGATGAAAAGCTCAAACAGAAGAGAATTCTTGCTTAAAAATGAATATTAAAGAAAATACCATGCATTCATTTCAGTGCATATCCCTTACACGAGTAAGCTATTAGTCAGTCAGAGTTCAGATGCACTGTCATGATCTCTTAATTAAATTCTTCTTTTTAATGTCAGGGCATTACTACTGATTTTGAAGGAGAGGAAAGAAAGGCAGCAGTGCTCTCTGCTTATTAGAGGGTTCCTGGTACATACTGTTTCAATTTATGTCCTGCTCACAATGAACAGAGCTTGAAAATGCTGCCCAATTAGGTTTTAAAAATTCAATTTAAAATTAATGTGGAGTTATACTAATAGGTAATGGCTGTACCCTGTGCGATCCTTGGTTCCTCCAGTCCCTTGCTGTCTGATTTGATAACCCTGAATTGCTCATTTAGAAGAGGTCACCACCAGGCAATTTTCTTCCTCTTGTGAAAATAACTGTGAGCTTCACAATGCACTATGCTCTATAAACATTTGATTAAAAGAAATATAAGCATGTGGAAAAACCTCCTTAATTCTATAATTTCAAGCATTTAAAATTATAACCTTAAATAAGTCTCTATGACTTCAGCGTTATTTTTCATTTGATAGGAACATGATTTTATTATTATTTTTTTTCCAGGCAATGAAATGAGATCATCTATACCTTAAACAAAGTCAACAGTCAAGTCTGTGCAGCGTAGAAAACAATCATAGGCAAATTAACCATTAGCCTTAAATTTCTCTTTTCTGTCTCATGGAAAAAATTCAAGCATTTAACAAGCACAAAAAAAAAAAAAAAAAGTGGGTATTCCAGAATCTGAACAGAACCAGAAGAATCTAACCTCCAGTATCTTATTTAGCTGGCAGAATTTAAGTACATTTCTAATTTCTAATACAAATTTTAAAACTTCTTTGCATTTGTCTCTCAGTTTTTCCAGTTGAGAAGTGGTGGGGTTTGCTTTCATGTTTAGACAGCAATAAGATGCCAAAAGTTCCTGCGGTGATGTTCCCTCTGAATTTTCCTAAACTCTTTTCTTTCATATGGGTGATTTTTATCAGCCTGGACAGTTCAACCTAACACATTCTCATCCCTTTCATAATGTAAACACCTCAAAGTAAGTCCACCCCACTGCTAATAATAAGTCAACCCTGGTTGCCTTCTCAAGCTCTTGGCTGGATGCCGGGATGCCTCCAGAGATCAGATGTCAACACTTCGGCTGCAGTGACACGCGAGTTACTCTGGCAGCAGCATCCACTTCAGCCAGTCCCTTACTTGCTCCCCCCATGCAGAAAACAGACCTGGAATAAAAAAAAATCTTCCTGGAAAACATATTCCTCCCCATATATCATCATCACCAAACGGATTAGCTCATAATCAGAATCACTGCGTGACCACAGGGAACAGAGGAGAGAGCAGGATCCACATGGGGAGCAAAGCAACTCAGTCCTTGAAGGTACAATCAGAACTTCCCCAGGCAGCAAAAGGGTTGGAAGGATGACCCCAGCAGCCCAGGGAATTACACCTCTGCTGCCCCAAGGAAAAGGGAGTTTGCAGATAACACGTAAACATTCCTGGTTTTACTCACTGAGCAAATGGAGGAATGTCAGGTTTTTGCAAGAGGGAAATGGACAGAATGTGGATAATCTGAATGCCAGCAATAATGCACAATATCTGCTGAAATACTGTTCTTTAAAATAAAACAACATGAGGAGAATAAACAGCACAAATAACTATACTTTTTATATCATACTTACCTGTAGCTGTCTAGCACTTTTTGGCACACACAGCATATGCTTTCACAGCATTTAAGACACAATTTCTAAAGCAAGAAAAATATACCTTCCCCCCCAAAAAATACTTTTATTTTTATTTTACTCTATTTTTTTACACAATGGGACATTAAAACTTGCTAAACATACTAGAAATAAAGCATGACACCTATTTATCGTAAGAAATGAGAAATAAAATTTTAATTTTTTCCCCATCCAAAAAAGAGCGAATGACTGAACAAGTGAGATTTTTTTCATCCCCAGAAAATTTTATTTATAAATACAACATTTAAGCCTAAGAAATATTATTTTTTTCTTTCAAGCAGAACAAGAATTGGAACAATAGCTGAAATCATACGCCTAGAAAGTCCTATCTTCTTTTTAGTATACAAGAAGATGAAGTATTTTATTTTCTTTAAGGGAAATCAAGCATTTACATTTTTGTTTTAGTAAGAAATCAATGCAACCCACTTTAACTTGCTAGTCTCCCTATATCCATGGCAAACCAGAATAAGACCCAACTACCCAATGAACTACATATTAATTTATCAGCTACACAGCTTTTCCCATGCAAACATATACTGAAAGTCTTGAATACATGTGAAAAGGCAGGTTTTATCCTGCATACAGCACTGCGGTACAGAAAAATCCATGATTATTTGAAATGCCTTGGTTACATGCACTGCTTCTACTCAAAACTTGTCTGCTTTGAAGTAGCTCAATTTCTCTCATGCTGCACTGAGCCTCCTACTGAAGAAAGCAAAGGTTCTCATGAAATAATCTAATTAAGAGCCATCTGGCCCTTCAGAGGTGGCAATCCTAATTTATTTTATTATAATAAAATCCACTGGAGGCAAATTAGCACAATTCATACTACAGTGTCCCTGGTCATTTCACTACACAATAAAAATGATGCTTGCTTTCTCTGGACATTGTAAAGCTTCTCATTTTAAACCTAATCTAACACATGCCGCAAAAATCTGTATTGAAAAAAATATAATAATAATAAAGAAGGTTTTCAGAAAGCCATAGCTCTTGAATGCAATGCTCTTGATTTATTTACATTTAAAAAAATAAATAATAATAATTCACAGAAATAAGAATTCTGGAGACAGTGATTAAAGCTCTAGATCAGCTTGAGCTGAATTGCAGTGTTCATCCAGCAGATTGAAACAAAAAATCTGATTTGATAGCAGATGACAATGAATTAAAAATATGGGGGGGGGAATCCCCACTACTGAAAGCCAATGCCCCACAAGACAGCTCCTCTGATACATCTCAGTGGATGATTTTACTCTTTTCTAAAAGCAGCCAAGTATACCAGTTGCTCTTATTCTTCCGTAATTCATTAAGTCCTGCAACTATTTGAGGAAACAAGGGCCTGGGGTATCAGGCTACCAACCACACATCACACCACTGAGGAAGAGAAAACATGAACACAGGTGTCAACAGACAAAGACTCACTGACTCAGCGGCCAAGGAATCTGTAACAGTGTATGTTTTTATAAACACAATCTAAATTTCAGAGATCTCATTTTTATGGGTTTAAGCTGCTGGCTGAGAAAATACTAACAGGACTACACAGAGTGACCCAACTTCCATCACAGCTTGTGTAGCTGTAAACTACAAAACTGCAGGAGGAGAAAAAGGCACCTGGGTGGTGGGTGAGGCGCCCCTAGTCCCACCACCAGCCCTGGCTCTGAACAGCCCTGGCAGCACCACAGCACTCAGCATCTGATGCTCCAGCTGCTGCAGAAGCAGCAGCATCTCTGGGGAAGACCCACAGGGATGACAACCCTAAAAACTGCCGTGTACACTAAATGCCTGGTAGGTACGCAGGCGGGGGGACTTAGGTTAAGTGGGGCAGAAGTAAATTAAAACCAGGAGGATTACAATATTTCATGTTGTTGAAACCTAACATGACTGGGCATATGCCATATTTATCCAAGAAGCCAATAAAGGGATGAGGGAGAGAAAGAGAATGGTTCATTTGCGGTTAAATGACACAGATAGCATCAAAGGAGAATGCCCAATGAAAAGACAGGGCGAGAAACACCTTTGTAAAACCAAGATGTTAGAAAGAAAATATAAAATATGAAGTTATGAATACTGTATTTTTCATTGGTGAATGTTCTTTACAAGCATGTCAGAGTCAGCAAGATGTAATACAGAGTAAACTACAAGTCAAGTCATTTACAAGGAGCTTGATATATAACTTCTAGGCAGCTTTTCATACCTCTTTGAAAAAAATGTTTGGAAAACCAGAATGTCTATCACAAAACGTAAATATGATGAGGTAAAACAGACAAGCCACTGCAAAAGAGGAGCCCTGTCCTCTATGCTTCCCTATTCTGTTGCTCACTTTCAAGAACACCTTTTCCGTAATTAAAAGCAACCAATGATGCAAAAAAATGAGGCAAGTGAAGCTTCTTTGCAAGTCTCAAAGGCAACAGAAAGAGAACTTATACACTGCTTGGCTCTTGTCAATAATCAAGATACAGGTAAGACAACATAGCTTTGAGCTGCATTTTACCGGCTGATGAACAAATGTTTAGTATAAACAGCCAAATTTGCTGTACAAATTAGTATTTGTTTTGTGCATATGACACTGATGATCAAAAAAGTCTACTGTCTCCTTGTCAGAGGTTAACCCCACTGCTCCTGCCACATGGGGAGAAGAGCAAACCCAGAGTGATTGGGGCTCTCCACCTCCACACATCATGGCTTCAATTCCTTCTTAGGGCAAGACTGACTTATTTCAGTTCAACACCAAAAAGCATCAAACTGAAATAAAAAGGGGACAGTTACACAGCTGAAACCTTGCAGGTGCTAACAAAGCATCTTTGAACTTCTAGGTTCCACAAAAGAAAAAATCAAAGTATTATAGATATATAATTATATAGTTTATAGATACACATGATACTAGAGATATTTTTTTTTCTTCTTTTTTCTGAGACCAGAAGCAAGCCTCCTGACACTTCACTGCAGCTAGATGGTTTACCTTAAAGGCCCACAGCCCATTCTCAAACCCTTCTACCAAATACTCATCCATGTCATCACCTTCTGATACAGTGGGAAGAAGGGAATGGTGTGGCACAACTTCTGTTCCTGAGAGGAAATACTGTCCTTCAAAAAAGCAAAACAAAGCAGTCAATGTTGTGCCAGAGGCACAGGTTCTCATATACACTCTCCAGTCTGAATTCCTAAAATACTGTATAGGCCCCACACAATGATGTGCACAAATGCATCATCACAGGATACCATCTGCCTGTGCCCAGTCCAAAGACTCATTAAAGAGCATGATAAGCAGTATCTAGCAAGAAAAACAAATGCTAAATATCAAATCACGTTCTATGGCAACCAGCACCCAAACCCAAGATGCTGGTAAACAGAACATTGAGGGTTATGACAGTTTCCTTAAGAAAGGGAGTGGGATACAGCCAGTTGTTTCAGCCTGAACAGACAACAGTGCAGATGCTCGTTCATCCTTCAGTAACAGTTGGTATCGCTAGGAGGTCAGCCCGACTCCATTGTTTTCACAGCAATTTGCATTTTATTTTCCATAATGCTTTTTAATTTCACTTTTTCAATTATTACTCTCAGGCAATTGCTTTCATTATCTGTTATTCCACAAGGAAGGGACATTTACCTCTGGCAGAGAGAGAGAGGGGCTGTTTCAGACAGCGTTGAGGCTGACGAGGCTGTCTTTCCACGGGCGAGCCTTGCCAGCCTTGGCAACCCGAGTGGAGGGGCAGTTAGCCAGCACCTACAGCTACTGCTGACAGACTGGCCCGCTCGCCACCACCCTGGTGGCAATCTGCACAGGAGTACCAGGCGCATATTAAACTTTTAAACACAGGCAGTAACCCTTTGAATTTCAGATTCGCCAAAGCAAACAGCATCAACCGCAGACCACAGCAAAACGCGTCCGCCTGCAAAGCCAGACCAAGACACTTTCCCTAATCCAATGCTGTGCTAATGTAAAGCTCAGCAGTGATGGATGGACTCATTAGTGCCACAGTTATCACCATCTGAACCAGGTGCCAAGACATATGGTTTAACAGATGTTCCAGCAAAACGCTCTATTCTCCACACTGTGCAAGTGTCCAGTTAAACCGGACATCAATAAGACACTGAAAATCATACTGGGCTTCTGGGATTCACAATCGTTCCCAGCTCAGGAAGCCGTTAAACACAGCCCAATTATGCAAAAAACCCTATTGCTCCTATATCCCAATTAGATCCATAGAAAAAACGCTGGACAACGCATGCACTGCTTTCTGGAGTCTTTGTGTAACCAAATGTTATTTATTCTATTCAGCTGATTATATTTCTCCACTGTTTTAGTAAAGAAACAAAGCTTAAAACCTCGGAAGCTTTCTCCACACAGAAACCTCAAAACCAAATGCGCAAAACAGCCCCCCTGTGGCATTCCATCCCATTCCTGCATTTTTATGTTTGGAATGCCCTGTGTGTGATATTCTTTCAAATATTTAATACTTAACAAGTATCCACCCTGAGCACAGCATTAACATGCAGAACTGATTCCTGTTTGCAAGGTTATTTATTGACGTAACTCCACCGGAATGCATGGCATTTCACAGGGGGGAGAATACAATCAAAAGGTGGCCCTATATATACTAATTCAGTAAATTATTGTGAACAAAGCAGAAAGGTGCATCGAATGGTAATAAATGCAGAAATCTTATTTAAATATATTTTCAAAGAAAGACAATTCATAGGCTTTAGGAAAAAGAAAATCAGCAAAAGTGAGAAATAGCTGGTCAGTTATGATGTCTATGAATGCTATATTCAATCTTTTAAGATTAAATACGCACACTTCTGCCCACCTTCTATAGGAAAGAATTTTTCAGCAAGAGCTTCTGTTGACTCCTGAAGCTTGTAAGGCAGAGTATACCAAAACACAACAGACAGAAAAGCTAGGTTATTGCCTTGGTTCTGGGGACTCCAACACCCTACCCTATTGAGGCTTTGCACAGCCTGGTCTAGTGTGAGGTGTCCCTGCTCATAGCAGTGGGGTTGGAACCTGATGATCTTTAAGGTCCCTTCCAACCTTAACCATTCTATGATTCTATCTCACAACTCAGCTGCATCAGTCTGTACAGTGGCACCAAAGTACAGCTGTTGGTGTTTGACATCTCACAGTGAAAATTTTAAGAGGAAGGGAAAAATACCAAGAAAAAACCCTCAGCATTACGTTCAGAATGAGATGGCAGGCAAAAGAGGTAACATGCACCAAGAATGAATATATTTCAGAAACAAAAACACTGCTGACTTTAAACAAAAACTAAGGACTTTGAAACTCTTTCAGAATTTGTTAATAATTGCAGGTCATAAAGAGAATCCTTCATCTCACAACTGTAATGAACTCAACAGTAGATTAGGTTGAAAGGGTCAAGAACTACATTTCTGTCCTGCTCCCACATCTACTATTCACACTGTCACACGTGTGTTTTAGATACTCTTGTTCAACCAGTTAAATCTCTTTATCTGTGCAAGTATTTGCTTTGTATTAAAGCAGCTGCAACTTTTAAAGACTTCTGTTATCTTTACTGCTTATCTTTCAATGTCAGAGCTCTGACTGTCCCAGACCTTGGTCCAGTGGGGCTCCAAAATTCAGGGATAGAAGGGAAGGAGTATGAAAGAGACGAGAGATTAGATACAACCTAAAGCTAAACAAACAAGGGCAGAATCTGCAGCCATGAAAGTCAGAAGTTCACTTCAATGTTAATTCCTATTTATCTGAAATGTTTATAGATGTATCTTTATAGAAAACAGTTGATGAAAAGGCTGTCATTACAGCAGTGAATATATATACACTGAGAAAAATGTAAGCATGGAAATGTGCAAGCACACAGATCATCTAGTATGTGACGAGGGCTTTTTCCCAATAATTAAAAAATAAAAAAAAACCCACAAAGTTTACATAGGACATAACAAGGAGACAAACTACCAAGATCCACTTTTACTTGAGTTCAGTTCCCTGCTTCTAATCAACATCCCCACCTTCTTCCTCCTGCTGGCACTATTTATGTAGGTAATTCAGATCTGAATCGAGCTTAAAAAAAACAAAACCCAAACAAAACAAACAAGCAACAAAAATAAACAACAAAACCCAAAACAAACAGTCCTCCCACCCTCCAATGTCCTGGTTTAAGCCAGGATGAAGCCAAATTTCCTTTTACTGGCTCAAACCAGGACACCCAGTAATATAGAAAATCCAATTGAGGCCAAAGTCTTTTTCAGCCAGATCTCTTTTCTTGAACTGACTTAGTGGCAAGATGCAAAAGGTCCAGTGTCAGTGTCAGAGGGATGTGGAAGAGGATGCAGAGACTGCAGCAGCTCACACAGAGGCAGCCAGGCTGAAGCAGCTGTGGGCTTGCACCAAGGGACATCACAACCCTGAACACAGGGCAGGGCAGCTACTATTTTTTTTACTACTGTTGAATTTACTTTAGCCCTTCTCTGAAACAGAGAGCTGGGAGAGCTAGAGAGCAGTGGTAGTGTCTGGAACAAAATCTGTGCCTGCATATCTCTGGACTTCAATGCAAGTAAATGAGGTACCTTAGATTCCTTCAGATAAAAAAAAGCTCTGGTGTCCCAGATTGCACCTCAGATCTTTACTTATCAAAGAACGTGTTTCAACAGCAATTTGTTTGCAGCTGCTTCTTTTTTGTTGTTGTTTTTCTTTTTTCAAGGAAATATCTTTTCTCTTTCAATAAGGAGATAACCAAAATCTACTTTCTCTAGCACAGTATACTTGGAAAGTGTCTTCTCACCCTCTGCCCCCCCTTCTTTTTTTATTTTTGCTCTTTTTTTTTTTTCCAGTGGTCTTTCTGGTTATGAGAAAAATACATTCCTGGAATGCTTCAGCTCAGGGCTCTCAAAAACAATTACTTAGGCATTTGATTTGATCTGCTGGTTCTTCCTTTCTGGGTATTTGGGTTTTATGAACCTCCAGTTTGGTCAAAGGTGAAAGGGAAGCTTTTCTAAGTCACACTCCAAAGCCCCACAAGGCCCATATATATCCCATCCTAGGTTTTAAGGAAAATAAATTAGTTCACTAATAGCTGAGTACAACAGCAGTAACTTGCTGTGTTATCTAAGGAAGGAAATTGAGAGGGAAAGATGTTGTTTCATGTTTATGTTGGGAAAGATGGATGGAGGAAGAGAACTACGAGTGTGGAAGAAAAAAAAATTGATCATGTTTGAATTGGTGAATGTTTGGCACTGTTTAATGGAAAACAAGAAAGGGAATGGTAGTTGAAGTACATAGCTTTAGTAGCAAGGTATCTTCAAGAATATCAAAGCATTTCATAAGCACAAGCAAGCAGGGTTATAACATCAAAGGTACCTCACCTTTCACACTGTGAGAAACTGCCACATCTGTGATACACACACGCACACAAAAAAAACAACACCCATGAAGTATATGGAGGAACAAAGCATATGTTTTCTGAGTTGTTCTGGCAGCTAACTAGGCTTCTCACAGGAGTGAAAGTTAGCAAGGATAATCTGTCAGTTATCTAACTCAGAGGAGCGAGCAATAGGGAACATTTCCAGCTGGCTGTCTCTGTCAGGCCTTTCTGACCCATGCTCTACTGAAGGTGGTGCTTCATGGGTTTGCTGGTATGCTCCTATTGTTATAAACTGCCTTTGATAGAGCGAAACCCAGCTTAATTACACTGTGTGCGCTTTATATGCTCTATTTGGCAAGTCTCTAAAATCAAACTCTTCTTAAAAAACTTACGACTCAAAGACATGGAGCACGCGTTCCTTCTGCTAACCTTTTTGTTAAATACAATGCAGTTACTGCTAGATATGTGCATTTAATGTTACAGCACATTTATCCAGTAATATATTTTCCATATCTGCCTCTTCTAACCTCATTCTGTCTATTAATAAAAAAAAATAATCTTTAAAATCTGAAATTTGTCACATGCCTATATACAATTATTACCCAAGGTTTTTCAGCTCTTCTCTCTACTAAATGAAAAATCAGATTTAAGTAACTGATTGCAGTTCATTACCAAGTACAACACTTGCCAAAAAAACCCAGATGTTTTAATGTCCTGATTCCAGTTCATTTCCAAATACAATGTTTCCCAAAAAGTATGTACTTTACAGTTCTGGAAATGTACAGCAAAATACACATTTAAAACAAGTTTTAAAAGGCATATTTAGAAACCATTCTAAAGGAGTGCTGGTGCTGAAAGTTCATGTACAAACTAAAGTGTACACAAAAAGATACACATACAACTGAAGTGATTTTTTAATCCTCATTAAGTGGCAAAATTAATTTTTTTAAGGAAAAACTCTAAAACTTTGCCATCCTTCTACTTAACTAGTGGTCTCAACTGTAAGTAACCCCAGCACCACACCACAAAGTAACACGGTTGTTTTGGGGGGAGGGTGGTGTTGTTTCTTCTTTTTTCCCATTTTTTAGTGAGAACGGTTATTTTCTGGTTTTAGTCATCTCCTAAATTTTAACACACATACTTCTCACAACTGCACACAGATAGAAACTGAAGTCCCTTCTATTATGGAGACAGAGAAAAAAGACATGCAGCGGTCCTTTTATGTTGTCCTATTAAATATGCTGCCGAGTAAAATTGAGATACACAAAGAAATGCAGCCATGTCCCTCCAGCCAGCTGCTTGGACAAAGAATTAATTGTAATTTATATGATAAAATAAGCCTCAACATTTATGACAGCTGTGTTACATCTGTGTTTCACTAGGTCCCAAATACCAATTATCTGCATTTAATGAAAATAAATTCCGCTACAGAGAAGCTGATTTACAAGAAGAGAATGCCTTAAAGACCAATCTTCCTTCACTGTCCACATTAGTTGTTCAAATTTTTAAGCTAAGATTTTTAACATTACAAAATTGATTACAAGTTTCTCCATTTCACATAGATAAAATTATATTTCAACTAAATATTTCACATGCAGAAGAAAAAAAAGGCTTAGGAATTTAAATATTTCACCTCCAGAAAGCAGCCTGTCCTCTAGCCAAATAGACTTGCATGAGTTGGCCTTACCTGGAGCCATAACTTGTTATTCACTGCATCTCTCCCCGTAGCAATGCATTGAAATGTAGCATTCTGCCCTGCATTGACCTCTACATCCCCCAGCCTCAAGAAATGTGGAGACTTATCTGCAGAGGAAGAAAACAAAAATTACAAGTAATGCTTATTGCTAAAAAAGGGGCCAGCAATATTACTGTATCCCCAAAGATGCATACTGCAACCACCTTTGGCTAAAAATTAGAAACGGAAGAGAAATAATTACTGTTTCATCTCTGTTTGAGAAGAAAGAGTGTTTTCAGTCCTTTCCCTTCTCCCCTGGTAGTTCTACTATATGTTATACACGAGTTATAATACAGTCTTTCAAAAATCAAAGCAAAAATATAGAGATCAAATACGAAAATGTCAGCAGTACTTCACAAAAATTATCCTAAAGACTTCTGATTCTATGAAACCCATCATACTGAGAAAAACCCAATTAGCAGGATACTGCTCAGGCAAATAGAGATACTATTTAGATTATTTGCAATGTAACTCAGAGCTCTGTTGTTCTACTAAATGAAATTATTTGTGCCACTGAATGTAGTATTTCAGGAGCTGACAAATCTACTTCCCACACTGACAAAGCCCCTAGGAAAGCTCAGTGGCACAACCACTTGAAGGATTTATTAGACATAAGAAAGATGACAGACACATTTGAGGAATGGGTACATTACACAGCTCTCACCCATCCTTCTCCAAAAAAACTACTAATGAAAACAGTAGCTGAACTGTTATTTTTTGTGCTTACTAAAAAAACCACAACATACAGGAATAACCAGCAAATTGAAACAAACAGGGTTTGAACATCAGTAACAAAAAAGAGCTTATCTGAATACTGCATCATGCTGATAATCTGCTGTCCTGGCTCTACTCAAATGCCTTTTGTTTTGGCCCTTAAAAAAACCCACAAACAACCAACAAGAAATAAAAAATAAAAACTACAGATATCAGATAACTGGACTGGCTGAAATATAAAGTGGTAACTCACTCAAATACCCTGTAAGCTTAGTAGTCCCTGAGACCAATGTTCTTAACAAGTTTGGAGTAGAAGAGATCAAAATGTGAGGTTGCCATTGCAACTTTGGCATTATTTTGCAAATTTGGTGGAGGGGGTCGTTATATCTGGATCATTTGAGAAAGCAATTAGATTATCAGCCATGAAGTACATTATCATGAAATCACATTTTAGAGAGAGGATGTCTAGAGGAAGATCAGAAGAATTGAACAGAACCAGTTTAACAGAAAAATGTGATAACAAGTGACAGAAATGCACTGTAATAATTTATTCCTCACAGCTCTTCATTTGTAGAATATTCACATTAGCAGAACTCGTGTCTGCATGCATGCAATTCTTCCCCAGGACTAAGCACAGAAGGAGAATCATAAATGCCTGAAGTCTGCCCGCAAAACCAAAACAACAAAACCCAATCTTTCAGTAGTTCAAGTGACATAAGCTTTTTTTTTTTAGCTTTTTTTTTTTTTTTACAAATCTGCTGTATCAGTTAAAGAAAAAAAAAGCATCAAATCTGATAAACCCTCATGCATCTGCCAATTTAGTTTTCTTAAATCAATGAGCATACACATTAAATGCATTTTGCTTCTCATCACCAACTATGGTTTGACTAAAAAGATACTGAAGATTTTCTGATTTATATCCCTGTATACTTTAATTCTGGCAGATAAAGATTTTACACAGGTAAATCACTATTGCAACACTACATTCTCCCCTGGAAGCTGCAACAAAAATACTATTGAAAGAACAAAGAACACCACTGATCAAGTGATGAAAACTCAGCAGTCTACAGCAGTATCAAATATGTCCTGAAAAGACAGAGAAAAATGCAGCTCTTAATCATTACTTACCACAAGGGTAACTCAGAACCTGGATGTCATCAATGGCAATGTAGCCATTTCTCCCATCTGAGACTTCAGCTTCAAATATTACCTGTCAAAATGAAAGAAAAAATGTTTACAACACTCATTTCTACAGAATTCCCACAGTGGCAAGCGTGTAGATATAAGACACATTGCCTTTTTCATTTTGTTGAAGTTTCTACAAGGTTTGATGACTGAATGGAATATTTATTAGTTAAGGTATTGGAGTCTCATACCATTCATATACATGACTTGCTTTGGATTTGCTGTTTATGGCACACCATAAAAGAACGTTCATTGCCTCAATTAACAGCATGCTGCTTTCACTCCACTAAACACAGAAACATGTTTCAATTTTGAAAAAAATGCCATTCTTTTCAGAGAGGTTTGACATCACAGCAAACAACTGATCAACGAATTTTAATAAAATGTATATTCAAGTCCAGGGTCACAGAATAGTCCAAAGTCTCTTGTAACCTTCTGCAGTGTGATTGCACAGGAAAACACGAAATGGCACAGAAATAGGGCAGCACTCCCCAGTGGCAATGGAAAGAACAGCTCTGGATTGAGATTTATGTAGTAGTTAACTTCATTCTTGCAAAGCAATGGGGAAATTGCTGTGCATGAAGGAAACAAAGAGACTGTCTTCACATTCAACATCTTGTCCCACCTCAAATGGTCAGCACAACAAATAATTGCTCTTAGACTGCTCCAGAGCACAGAGCTGTCTGTAGCTATAGATGTAGCAAAACACCACCAACTGACCAGAACAAATCTATTGTCAAGATTCATGCTTCCTTGTATGGATGAAAAAAGGGTAAAAAAGCAGAATACGGTGAATGAAAAATGAAAATAATTAGAAGGAAAAAATAAATGATGAAACATGTATGTCTAAACTAAAAGGAAGATATGGAAGAGGAAAGCACACCAGAAAATATTGATACAAGTGATATAATACAAACTTGCAGCTGTGATTGCCCAATGCAAGTATCTGCTAGGGTCTTCTGTACAAGACAGGCTCAGAGCAAGTCAGCTGCTCTACATACAACATTTTCAAGTAATTTACATCTCTCATTCTTGGGGAAAATCGAAGGGAGCAGCAAATGCAACGGAGTAACAAACTAATGTACCCTGCAGGTGAGCAGGAGAATGCTATCCTCATCAAGCTCCTTTCTCAAGTCTTACTGGGGCATCTGCTTGTCACCTTGTTAGGAAGCAATGACCACTGCACTCTCTTCAGTTCAAGGGGAGTCCTGAGAGCAAGCAGCTCCCAACCACCTTTGGAGCTCCTTTTGGACCTCTCAATCACAAAAACTACCTTCTTTGGCAAGATACCTGGCATTTACACAACCTGGCTCTGAAGGATCAGGAACACTTCCATGTGCTTATGTGCCATTCACTCCATTTCCTCACTCACACATCCTGCCCAGAAGTGCAATTTATCTTCCCACCAAAGGAGGCAGAGACAGTAGGTGGCCTGTTTACTCACAACTAATTCCACAGCTTCACAGGAGTATAAATAAGGAAAGCTTCCAAGGAAAAGTGGTTATGGGCATGTTCATAAAGTGGTTCACAAGGCCCAACAGCTTGAGCTTTGGCTGTAGAAAGAGGAAGCCTGTGGGTCACACATACTTTGACAGCACCAGGCTCTTCCAATTAATTTCTCTAAAAACTCTTCCTGAGGAATTAAGTAGCAGAAACCACTTCATTCTTTGCCTCCTTCTGCTGACTTGGCCAAGAACAGCTCGATGGAAAGGAATTTCATTGTTTGGGGGTCCCACTTTCACTGCCTTGTCCAATAAGCTCTCTGTCCAGAGCACTATTTGACTTCCCACCAGCTCCTCAGGTATATTCAGAGAGCTGGCACTTTAAGAAACATCAACTTTAATATCTTCAATTCTGGTTTTGTGGTGTGGAAGACAACTCAGTAAGATATAAAGATATTTTAAACCTTTCCGACAGACCATTTTCTTTACAACACAGTACAGTTCTATCACATACACAAACTGTGAAAGCACTTATTTTCTCAATGTCCAGATGAGAACTTTAAGCATCAGTGTTAAGAACTGGACTAAATTTACATCCCACTCTGAACTGGGGTGTTATGAATTCATTTGGAAGTAGCTTAGATCCAGTTCCCAGGGAAGCCTGGCTTTATGTAAGTGTGTCTCCTTCCCCTATAATAGTGATACCTTCCTACACTGGGGACAGAAGGGAGAAAGCTACCTTTCTTGGGACAGAGCCGGGAATGAATTTACTTCCACACACTAACCAACACAACAAAGCAAAAAACATTAATACAGAAATGCAAGAAGCCTCAAAAACATTATAGGGAGTAATGTTTATAAGGTAAACAAAGAAAAAACAACTTTATTGAAAAGACAAAGATATAAGAAAGTTGAGATTTTATATATAAAGTGCTAATTTATTTTTTTTAATTTACAGTCATAATTGGCATAAATACAAGTATGAAACATTTGTAACTATAGACTATCTACAGCAAAAAGTGCAACTCAGTTAAAAACCTCTTTTCTGGCTTTAATTTTGTAGTATCTGTTCACATTTAAAAAGGGAAATAAAAGGAAAAAGGAAAGTGTATATATAGGTGAAAACAGAAATTTGAAATGTTGACAAGTCAGACCAAAACCTGAAGTAGTTCTTTTCCTCACAGACACACACTACTTGAGAAAAACCAGTCTTTTGAGCTATTGCCTTCACCAGAGGTTTATCCTAATAAGACACCAGTGCTTTGAGAGTGAATCATCCAGTTAGCCTGAACTGCTGTTCAGCTTACAGTCCTACAAAGAATGACTTAAACACTTCCTTTTTAACTGAAAAATAATTTAGTTTATCAATTTATTCAGCAAAAAAACATTAGTTGCCTGTGCAACTATAAATGGCCTTCCACTTATTACAATCTAATTGCATGCTCATCTAGCACACTTCAGAGAGATGCTTGCTTACTTTAATGTAGAGGAGAGATTGTTTGGGGGGATGAATGGGGTTTGCACAGAGGAGGGCTGTGGAGGCAGCTATCCTGTCTCTTCTGATCCAAGGCCCCTACAATAAGTGTAAATGGGTACTGCTGAACAGCTCAGGTAATTCAAATGCTGCTCAAGGGAATTAGATTTGACCCCTGAATTTTCTACACAGTTTCAAGGTGATACTCAAATAGTTACTTCTCCAAAAGAATGGTGTGTCCTTGTTTATGAAGTGCCTGCATTAAAAATGCAAGAGAAGACACAGTGTCACAACTCCCTGACCATGTTCTTATGTATGCAGTCACCCCTAATGCATCTCTTGTCTCTGTATTAGTCTGTTTTCCTACTAAAACCATGCAAGCTTTTAGTGAATACAGTAGCATTTGGGAAAATCCCTGGGTTTACTACTGTCAGCATTCACAAACATTTCCATTTGTCTGTTTTGTACTTGGCTTACCTTAATGATCCAAATGAGTGACAAACTGATCCAAATCATCCTCCTATATTACATACAAATTTGTAGACCTCTATTATATGTCCCCGAGAAATTTTGACTAAATAATCTGAAGCTTCTCAAACTTGAGACAATCTCATGTAGAAATCATCCCCTTTTCTTTGCTTATCCTTCTCTAAAGCTCTTCTAACTGCTTGTTATCTTCAAAGAATATAGCAAGCAGAGCTGGCACACAGTTATCAAGATGTGGGTGAGTCACCATTTATACCACAGCATAATATCATTATCTAATTTATACTGAACTTCCTTAACCATTCTTAACACTTCATTTGCTTTTTTGACCACCACTGGGCTCTAAGCTGACAGTTTTATGAACCCTGTAATCTTGCTGCAGAGTGCTAATGGCAAGCTCCAAGTCCATCCTTCTGTGTGTGAAATTAGGATTTTATGCAGTGTGCATTATTTTATATCATTTTATCTACACTAAAATCCATCTGCTCTTATATTGCCCAATCACTCACAGTTGGTGATACAGTCCTTCTATAGGTCCTCACAATCACATATAGTTCTTGCTATTTCAAAGTAGCTGTTCTCACTGTCCGCTAGTCCCCAATTAACATGTCAAAAGGCACAAATCTTCATAGGATGCCTTGGTGGCTACATATTGACAATTTATTCCAACTTTCTCTTTTTCCTCTTAAGCAATTCTTGTAGAATGACAGCTTAGCTTCACTACAAGCTTCTGTAGGGAAATATAGTCAAAAGCTTTCTGGAAACCTAACTAGTCTGCATCAATCAGATCACCTTTATCTGTGTCTTTGCTGACCTCCCCAAAAGGACTCCATGGCTGAAAATCAAGTTTATGACAAGAAAGAGGAAATAAAATCTAGCTGTTTTGTCAGGCACTGCAAAATAGCACATACTTTGTTCTCACATCCCAGCTCAAAAGCACAGATTATGACAATCACTTTTTACCTAATATTATTTCAGAAATAAATATTTGTGAACATTTGTATTTGAATACAATGGGAAAAGCAGTAATTACTATGGTAGAGACCCCTGAAGGGACTAAGTTCTGAAGTTCAATGTTTAAGAAATACTCAAACCCTTACACTCCTACAAAGCCCAACATTTTCATCATTTACCAGAAGTTCTGGCTAACTGAGGAGGCCCCAGTTTACTGGAGGGTAGCAAAAGTGGTAGCCATCCACAAGAAAGTCTGAAAGGAGAATCCAGGGAACTACAGACAGGGAACCTGTCAGTCTGACCTCGGTGCCAGGGAAGGTCATGGAGCAGATCATCTTGAGTGCCATTATGCGCTATACACGGAACAACAAGGTGATGACATCCAGTCAGCTGTGTTTATGAAATGAATGTCCTGCTTCATGAACCTGATGTCTTTCTATGACAAGATGACCCACCTGGTCAATGAGGGAAAGGCTGTGGATGTTGTCTGCCTGGACTTCCATAAGGCTTTTGACACTGTTTCCCACAGCATTCTGATGAAAAAAGGGGCTGCTCATGGCTTGGACGGGTGTATGCTCTGCTGGGTAAAACACTGGCTGGGCCCAGAGAGTGGTGGTGAATGGAGTTAAATCCAGCTGACAGCCAGTCACAAGTGGTGTTCCTCAGGGCCCAGTATTTGGACCACTTCTTTTTAACATCTCTATCAACGATCTTGATGAGGAGATAAAATGTACCCTCAGTAAGTTCGCAGACAACACCAAGTTGGAAGGGAGTGTTGATCTGCTGGAGGGTAGGCAGGCTCTACAGAAAGACTTGGACAAACTAGATCGATCAGCCGAGGACATTTGTATAAAGTTCAACCAGGCCAAGTGCACTTGGGCCACAACAACCCCATGCAATGGTATAGGCTCGGGGAAGAGCAGCTAGAAAGCTGTGCAGCAGAAACGGACCTGGGGGTTCTGATTGATAGGCAGCTGAATATGTGCCCAGGTGGCCAAGAAGGCCAATGGCATCCTGGCCTGTATTAGAAATAGTGTGGCAAGCAGGACCAGGCCAGTGATCACCCCTCTGCAGTCGTCATTGGTGAGGCAACACCTCAAATACTGTGTCCAGTTTTGGGCACCACACTAGAGGTGAAGGATATCAAGGTGCTGGAGCATGTTTAAAGAAGGGCGACCAAGCTGATAAAGGGCCTTGAGAACAGGTCTTATGAGGAGTGGCTGAAGGAACTAGGGCTGTTTTGTCTGAAGAAAAGGAGGATGAGAGGAGACCTCATCACCCCTCTACAACTACCTGAAAGGACACTGTACAGAAGCAGGCGCTACACTCTTCTCACAAGTAACTGGTGATAGAACAAGACGAAATGGCCTCAAGCTGTGCCAGAGGAGGTTTAGACTAGATATTAGGAAAAACCTTTTCACTGAGATGGTTGTCAAGACATTGGAACAGACTGTCCAGGGAGGTGATTGAGTCACCATCCCTGATGAGTTTCTAAGTCATCTAGATGTGGTGCTTGAGGATATGGCTGAGTGCTGGACTTGGTAGAGTAGGGTAGAAAAAATTATTTATAGCCAAAAGAAGCAACTGAGTTATATTAATTAACCTCACCAGGTGTAAAGCCTTAAATTCCTTCATAACCATACAAGAAAACATCTTAAATTACTTTTTTTTTTCTACTTCAAACATATCTCCTTCATTGATTCATTTCAATTTTTGCAAGAGCACAGTAGGGTGACTACAGATACACTTCAACCCAGTATTTATACTAGAATTGGTTAAGATTAAATAATTTTCTGCAGATGAAAAGCAATGAGCAGCAAAACCAGTTATACATAAAAGAAAACACTAATAAATCCTATTCACTGACAAGCTGCTAGTTCTATCCAATATTTTGGCATGGTTAAAGGCATTGTAAAATACTAAAACAAAGTTTTTCATTACCAAGAAACTAAACAATAAACATGAAAATAGTATCATGAAATAAATACTTAGTGAAAACAAGCTGAAAGAAAGGGACAGTAAAACAAAATTTTATCTAACATAAATTTTGTTGACATAATAAAAAGCATTTGCCTTATGACAGTTGCAGATAATTTTGCTGAACTAATTTAGGAATCATGAAAACATAATTACTTCCATTTGAATGCTTAAGTAATGCTGTGAGGCAGCCTTTGCTGCTGACAGGACCCAGGAGAATTTCCAACATAGTAAATCAAACACTTGGGTGAAAACTTTGGGATCTCAATACTGCCAAGTCAGCTAACACCCTATTACTTCGTTTGGTTTGTTGTTTTTTTGTTTGTTTGTTTTTTTCTCAGTAACAGACCTCCTGAGATTGAAAACCAAAGGAGATAAGGCTATATTCTTGCTAGCATCCTCACCAGCAGAGCTGGTCAGCAAATACTCACAGATTCTTCAACCATCTCACAGTCAAGTCACAGGGAACCTTGACATACACACCTCCTCTCAGCCCCAAACTTGCATTTAAGGTTCAGTTAATACTGGGAAGCCTATACTGCCAAGGTTCATCTCTGTTCATGCTCTCTAGTGAGGAACCACCCATAAAATATGGCAACCAAAAGTTCCAAAGTGTAATCCTTCAGATAATGTATTAGTCGTAAATGAGTTAGCTCCACCACAGAATCCCAGAAAACAAATAAACAAACAAAAAAAACACAAAACAAAAACAAACAAACAAAAAAACACCTCAAATTCTCTCTACATGTAAACAAAAACTGTCGGTAAGCTACACAATTTAAACATGAGGAGAAGTAGTAACAATATTTTACCTCCACAAACAATATAATGCTGCAGGAAAAGACATAACTAGGATGAAGCATAATAAACCTTTTAAAGGGCCTGTATGACACTGTCATCTGATGTAGGGGAAGCTAGATAATAAATTCAGTCACCCCGGAAACCCCCTAAGTTAATAAAACCAGCAAAAACCTCACAACCTTTCACTTAGCTGTGCTTCTCCTAAATTGCTTATGCCAAATGTTTCTAGGCTCATGAAAATGTCTGGATGAAGCACCACGCACAGAAGAATTACAGTTTCTCTGGCTTTGGAGCAGTAGTAATTTATCATCTGGGAACATTTAGTGTCTTACCAAAATCCAACTTCCTCTTTACTGACTGAAGGAGTTGAAGAAAAAATATCTTTACATAGTTTGTAAACACAAGATCTTCAATAAACCAAAACATTTGGTTAAGGGTGAAAGTTCTTAAATTATTGAGATTTAAAAATAAAAACGCAGCCTACAAAGGCATGACTTTTAACCATAGGAAACAAAAACCTGGACAGCATTGTAAATCATGACATTTAAAGGATAAGACTGGAACAGCAGCATTAAGAGACAAGCTAAGAATCAATGTAAAATACTTAATACTTTACTTTTGTGACAGATTAATATTTTTGCAGTCCTTTTGGGTAGGTACTAGAACATGCAGCAGTACATGATGCCACTGTACTTCTCTAAACACAGAGCAGAGGTAGTCCCTTTTGCCTTACAGTGATGCTTGGGAATTCCTTGCCATCTAGGGAAATTTATTAGTTTTTTTTTTATTTTTTAAATATGCTCATCTTAAACCATATATATTCCCAGCCAAATCACTGACACATTTGAAAAGACTCAGTAATTATAACCATTATCCGTTTGAAGTAATATCTGCATGGATACTACACAGAAAAATAAAATTATCCATTTCTCAGACACAGGATCTTTTCCATATTCCATTTACAACATAAACAAACAAAAAGGGCAGCTTCACAGAAATAGTCCATGAAGAACTGGGGGGGAACAAAACCAAAAAAAACAACCAAGCAGACAGACTGAAACAAGCAGAAAAAAAATCACAGGTTCATGCTGCATCCTACATATTGCTTCCTAGAACAACTTTTCCTAATCATAGAATATTAGGGGTTGGAAGGGACCTCTGGAGGTCATTGAGTCCAACCCCCTGCCAGAGCAGGATCACCTAGGGCAGGTCACACAGAAAAGCATCCAGGTAGGTCTTGAAAGTCTCCAAAGAAGGAGACTCCACAACCTCTCTGGGCAGTCTGCTCCAGTGTTCCATCACCCTTATAGTAAAGAAGTTTTTCCTCACACTGAGGTGGAACTTCCTGTGTTCTAGTTTGCATCCATTGCCCCTTGTCCTATCACAGGGCATGACTGAAAAGAGATTTGCCCCTCCTTCTTGATACCCACCCTTCAGATATTTGTATACAATTAGATCCCCTCTCAGTCTTTTCTAGACTAAACAGCCCCAGCTCTCTTAGCCTTTCCTCATAAGACAGGTGTTCCAATCCCTTAATCACCCTTGTAGCCCTTTGTTGGAGTTTCTCAGGTAAATCCTTGTCCCTCTTGAACTGGGGAGCCCAGAACTGGACACAATACTCCAGATGTGCTCTCACAAGGGCAGAGTAGAGGGGTAGAACCTCCTTCAACCTGCTGGACACACTCTTCTTAATGCACCCCATGATACCATTGGCTTTCTTGGCCACAAGGGCCCATTGTTTTCCCATGGATAACTTGTTTTCCACTAAGACTCACAGAGCTGCTTTCTAGCAGGTCAGAAAGTTTTCCAGTTCATATGAGAGAAAAAAAATATTTAAAATTGCTTCTTTTCATAACAGCAACTGAAACAGTTTGAAGCACCTATGCAGAAAGTCAAATCCATATTCTTGCATTTGCTTGCTCCAGACAGAGGTGCTGTTCAAAGCCACTTTTAATTGCAGCAATCGCCAGACACAGCGCTGACAGGCTCCTTGCCTCCTTTCCTCTCCCTTATCTTTTCTGCTCCTCCATAATAAAAATCACATAACTGAAGCTCTCGCCCTCTACCACTTTGTCCAAAAGTGCTCATACTCAGACTGCGTGAGGAACAGCAGAATTCAGTTGCCAAAACCACCCCGTTGTCCTGAATTCCAACAGTTGCTAGCACTGGGAAGGAAGTAAACACCAAAAACGGCAGAACTGCACAGGATCGCCTCTTCCGGCTCACTGTGAACACAGTGTAGAAAAACGCCAACACATCTTAACTCAGAAAGGTTAGGACAAAATATGTTCTAATACAATCGGAGGGCAGTTTAATAGATACAATTTAATGAATATTTAAACAATTGCAGATCAAATATTGCTAAGGAAAAAAAAATAATAAAAGAAAGCGCAACTCACTGAGAACAACGGACGGGTTATGTCCAACAGTACTCTGGAGATGTTCCTTGCATCAGCATTTGCCTACACTCAGACTGAAACTAGCACTGTTTGCAGGGAATTACTCTGACTTGTTCTCTCTAAGAGCTACTTCAAGATGTAATAGCAGTAGTTCTATCCACAAATTCTGTATATTGTCTTATTTTATCCTGTCTATTTTTGCATTAATCACAGCATGTTGGTGCTGGACAAACACAGATGATGACAGCCATCTGTGCAAACAGCTTATGTCTAAAGACACAGGAGGTATGACGTCAAAACATTTCCTTGCTCTCAGTCTTCTCTTGTACAACATCCATTAAACTGGACTGAATCTGGTAGAGTTGAATCTGGCAGAGTTGAATCTGGCACAGGCAACAAGAAGGATGTCTAGGAAGACTAGGAAATATGTTGGCCTACTGCTGAATGGGACAAGGGCCCTGGTGACAGGACATGCAGAAGTCTGAGGTAGTGATTGTTTTTATCACCTAGAAGTATCTCACAACTTAGTAGCTTTATATCTGTTACATATCTCCTCAGTTACATATCAGCCACACTTGGGAGTGCTGGGTCCAGCTCTGGGCTTCTCAGTACAAGAGAGACATGGACATACTGGTAAGAGTCCAGTGAAGGGCTACAAAGATTATGAATGGACTGGGACATCCCTCACATGAGGAAAGGCTGAGAGAGCTGGGACTGCTCAGACTGAAGAAGAGCAGGCTTGGGGTGGATCTCATCAATGTGAATAAATACCTAAAGGGAGGATGCCAAGAAAACAGAGCAAGGCTCTTTTCAGTGGTGACCTGTGACAGGATCAGAGGCAACGGACACAAACAGAAACACAGGAGAGTCCATCTGAACATCAGGAAACAGGTGACTGAGCACTGACACAAGCTGTCCAGGGACCTTATTAAGTCGCCATCCTTGGAGAGACTCAGAAGCTGTCTGGACATGGTCTCGGACAACTGGTGGCCCTGCTTGAGAAGAGGGGTTTCAACCTCGACTATTTTGTGTCTTTTTGAAACTGTTAACCTCAGAAATAATTTTATTTCACTGATAGTAAATGGAAGGGCCAGTGTTCACTGTAGATACTTCTTCCAGACATTCACTGTAGTTTGGATTGTGTATAAGCCCTTTTTCTTTAGAAAGTGTGAATTGAAAAATTTCATGTATGCTTTTTACAAACATTCATATTAGCTATATATATTTTGTCAGAATGCTAGCCCATGACTAACACCTCCTCAAACAACCTTGCCCTATCCACTGCACCTGTAGAGTGAGCTCAGAGACTTGACTGCCAAATGCTGACATCTGAATAGGGATAATGAGGATGTTTTTTTAAACCAAAAGCCCAACAACTATCATGTTAATTCCCATTTGTTTGCATGGGAGATTCCAGGCCTAAGGATCATGCTGCTCTCCAAAGTTTTTTCCTAGAAGAAAACAAAACAAAAACAAACAAAAAACCCAACACACAAACAATAGCAAAACAAACAAAACCCCTACATCCCTCAAAAAAAAAAATCTCAAACAATAAACAAACAAAAAACCCCAAACAAACAAAAAACTCAAAGCAGCAAAATAAAACTGCTGAATCTTTCAAAGCAGATTAACTGACATCCTCCTACCTCATGTCTAGGAACCAAGTTTTGGTAATTTTGCCTTCAGTGAGACTACTCAGTGAGATGATAAAGAGAAAGACATTGAGAAGACCTCTAACTACACCAGATACATCAGACCTCAAGATACTTAAGATTCTACTTCAACAAGTCTCTCTGAAAATTATCCTCCTACTTCTGAAAACAGTAGACCTGTATCACTGAAACCAGTTAAACTGTCACTATTACCTGGTTATGTGTAATATCACATGCCTTGCTTAATGAAACCAGACAAGTCAGGTTAATTTCCTTATTTCCTAGTTAAAGCAGAAAGTTACATTTAATATTGTGACAGTGAAACATTTATTTTTCAAAGTACTTCTATATCAGAAAAGGGCAGTAAAGATGATGAAGCACCAAAAGTAATGGCTGTGGAATCTGTCTGTGAAATCGATAAGATAAACATCAGCCAGCAATGATACAGATCTCGTGTACCACACCACTGGCCACGGGCAATATATTATATTAACTCAGAAGGGATTTTCCAGATATATTTTTCTAGGATGTTTTTAGAGCTTTCAGGTATTATATCATCAATAATAAAAGAATTAAAAACAGAATCTTTGTAGCTTCTTCCGTTTATTTAGAGCAGAAAGCTGTAGATATTCACCTTATATTATCAGTTTGCAGGGAGAAGCATGAAAGAGCTAGATGCTATTAAGGAGCTTAACAAACGAAACTTGATCAGAGCAGAGAAGACCAGTTACTGACAAGTCAAGCCAGGCACATCAGAGAAGATAAAAATCAACAAGACAGTGACTTGGGGGCAAAGAACTTCCTCTGTCCCCCTTAAATCCCTTACCTTGAATATACCTACAAAAATCTTATTAGACTTTTTCCCTTCTATATTCCTTCTATTGATCAATCTTCACAGATATCTGCTAAATGGACTAGCCTTTGAGCAAACAAACTGAAATGAAAAGTCAAACAAAGGAGTGATGAATCCCAAATTCAAGAGAAAAGAGGCTCTCCATTCTGAAACAAATCCATTTTCATTTTTCAAGTGTTGAAGATTGATACCAAACAGACATTCTTTGTTTCTTCTAGCACAAGCTATTTCAGTGATTTTTGCTACCAAAAAGAGTAATGCTTGTGGTCTCTGATACTGCACATAAATTCATCATTTTTCTCCACAGAAAGAATGAGGCAAAAATTCTCACTATCAGAATGAATTCTGTCTCTTGAAACACAAAAATAACCAAGAACCATTCATATTCACATCCTATGGATTTTTTCAAGATAAAGCACCGTTATTATTTTTTGTTAATTTTTCAAAGAAATAGCTATGAAAACAGTTTATGTTTTATAACTACTAGAACAAACCTACCATAGCTTCTTTCAGAGACATGTATTTTTAATATATTCCTATAAAATAACTTTCTAAGAGATGGATTATTAAATGGAAGAATAAGACTGCAGAGATGAGCCTCACAAAATTAAAATTTTTATCTACAATATGGAGAAAAGAAAGAAGGACATCCTTACTAGTAACCTTCTGAAGATAAATGTCAATGTCAAAACACAGTTTACAAATCTCTGCTCTCAAGGTTTAATGTTCATTATTGAAAGCCATTGTAAATTATTAAAGAATGTGCCACTGGCAAATACAAGAAAGTGAAACCCATATTTAACCTGCCCTTCTTTCCAACAAAGGGGCAGGGGCACTGTCCCATCAGTGGAGTGGACTCAATTATATCTCTATCACAGCACGTAAATTAGGGTTTGCAATTGAAATGGTGATTCCTTCCTCACCAGACTGAGGCTTCTGCAGACACAAACAATTATCATCATGTTAGGTTCACAAAGGTTTGCAAATCATCTGTTAAATTCACCACTGGCCACAAGAAATTCCCAACATTAACACACAACTTTAACAACAGACAAGTCCTAGGTACACTGCTCCACCTCAACAGATACTGAAGGCAGCACGAGTGTCTCTACAATAAATTCTCTGCCATTTCCTAATGGAAAATCCATGTAAATTTAAATTAGCAAAGATCATTAGATAATACACTTTTATTTTATGCTCACAATGAAATACATAAGCAATTATTTTTGCAATTCTAAAGATGAGCTACAAAAATTACCCCAAATCCATCTCTGTGTAAAAAACTACAGGCCTTCATCAGTTCACAGCATTTCCTCTGGATACTAAGTCTCACAAAATTTTTAAATAAAATCACAAGCCTAACCTGTAATGCCACGTTCAAGAAGACATATATACACAACACCTATACACTAGAAGAGAACAAAAAATTTGATTACAGTATATTAAAACATTTCTGCATTTAGCAACTGATATATAGAAATATGCATGCATGAACTTACATGTGCCTATATATACTTTGAATTTGGACAAGGTATTGACCACACACAATGAACAGAGCACTGCATCATAGCAAACATTAACTATCTTTATTCAAAGAATGCTGATAAACTGATTGTTGGATGCCATTTTCAGAGGTATTTTCATATATTCTGTTAAATATTCAGCAACACTGCCTTTGGATTAAGCTATCTGGATTCCATAGAGGTGTCATAGTCAAGCTAATTGCTTAATTGTTCCATGTGGAATTAGATTCTCCTCTACTCTCCCTCTGTTACAGCAGTTCCACTTCTTTTCCACCTAACTCCAGGCTCTTCTCCCATTGTTTCTTGGCAGCTTTGGATGAAAGACTACTGACTGCACCCTTTCATACCTGCACCTGACCTACAGCAATGAGTAAAGCTCTTCCACTCAACAAAAGAAACGCTCACTTAATGTGAAGGTACTTTGGACAATATTCTACCAAAATAAACATGGAGTTACTAAAACAACTTTGAATGCCTACTTTATATTAGTATATCCTTTAATAGCTCCCGAGTATTTTTTTTCCATGTCAGGCCTCCCAACAGCCTTCCTAGGAAATAAAAACAAGGTAATTACAGTAAAAAAAAAAAAGTGCCACTTTTATCCTTATGCAAACTTCACTTCTCATGTTTCCTTTTCTCATCACAACATTCACTTCTATTAGATATTTCTTGACAGCTTTGTGTTTTCCAGACTACCTCCTCATCCCATTGATCCATCTTGTTCTCCTTGCTCTTTCTCAAGAGAATACATTCCGTTTGCTCATCTGAAAACAAGGGTCTTTCCAATTCCTCTTTAATTCTCTCTTGTATCTCTTTTCAATGAAGTGGTCTCGAGTTGAGTAATTTGACTCCTCCTTTTCCTTCATTCCTTCTTTCCCAGCAAAACTGCCATCACCAAAATCTACCTCCCAACAAAGCCAAGATTCATTTCCATCCTCATCTGACAGGTAGTTTTACTGTCCAATTGACTGCACTTGGCTTCCACAGCACTATTTTCTTCTAGGTCTTCTCCTGGGACGTCATCTGAGGTTTCTCTTGTTCATGTAGCATCTGGACTTCACAGGAGCTTTACCAAGCCTTTGCCAGTCTTGTTCTTTCCTTTCTTTTCTTTTTTTTTTTTCCATTCCCTTCCTCTACTTGATAGGGGCTGCCTGTTATTTTGCCTCAGTCAATGGAAGACAAGAGATTCTAGAAGTTATTTTTCTGTCTGAATATTAACTCATGTAACAACATAAGCTTCTGAAGGGTGGGAACAAATTTCTTGCCACTAAGCCTTAGATGTGAGATGGAATGCAGCACTAGCAGAGGTGAAGACAAAGCACCTTCCATAAGACACACTACCTGGCCAGCTGCAGTACAGCTTGCTTCTTTTAACATCCCTTCCATTTCCTACCTCTGATGGACCATACTGATATGGCAATGAAACCCACAACTAGGTACAGAAAGTATTAGCTCTTTGTTAGTACACACTGACTGATAAGCCATTTGATACCTCTGAGGAAAAAGAGGCAAACTAGTCAACGTGCAGAGCTCCATCAGAGACGTGCTCCATCAGTTGGACCACATTGCTGAGAACAGATGCCGAAACAACCACAGCAACTGTTACAGTACTGACACCCTCAGGCACTTAAATAGTTATAAACTGAAATCTTTTTCTACTACTTTTGAAATAGAAAACTAAAATGGTGGAGAAACTTCTGGTGCAGACAAGGTTTTTCCGTTTCAGGCAGCTGAGTAAAAAGCCAGTGCATGAATAATATAAATAGGACAATGTGACCAGAAACTCAAGCCTTGAGGCATCAAAAGGCAACAAAGGCACCAAAGTAAAATGCAGTTAGCACTAATCCCAAACTCCAACTGATTACTCTGTCACATCTGGTGTGATGTGCATCACCATCACACCTGGTGATGCCCATTGCTGTAATGAAAATGGGGCATCACAAAATAAGGAAGAAAAATACACACACCCCATGCCCCCAGATCATACTACAGGCATCCAAGGTTTTACTTTGCTTTCAAAACATCTATTCTGACATCCAATACCCAAAGAATTCTGGGGAAAAAAAGCCCCAGATTTCAGCAGTTATTTGTATTGCTTATATTCTTCAGATTATCTTCTAATAATTTGTCACCAATCAGTTTGAAAACCAGAGTGCTGTGCTTCCTTTTGCTGCTGCTTCTTTAACACTTTCTCAACTGATAAGTACTTTGGCATTCGGCCCATTTCCATTTCATCCACAGATGTAAATTGAACTTGCCCTCCCCCACACATACATACTTTACACTGTATATAAGAAAGTAAACTCTACTCTCTCTTGATAGGAACAGATGGCAAGGATAAAACTTATCATATCAGAGTAATCTGAAAAAAACAATTTCATCTACAGGATTTCTCTTTGTTTTCAAGTACTTCTGCCATTCATTTCAAATCCTCTCTGCTGGCAGCTGCAGACCAGCTACGCCAGCCTCATTACCCAAACTTGAGCCCAAGGTTTCTAGGCTTTCCAGTTACATCCCCCAGCTCTTTGGATTCCACAGCTTCCAAGCAGATCTTATCACCTTGAGGTGTTTATACAGCACCAACAATTATATTCTCTCAGTGGAGTGTGTCAGCCCTGTTTGAGCAACCACCTGTTGCAAACTAGGGCTTGAGACAGTTGCAGAAGGCTGATAAATTCTCCATTATTGGAAATCAGACACCAGAACACAGACGCATGCAAAACCAGCTGTCTCCAGCACTGTACTTATTCCTCAACTAGCCTGACCCAAAATGCCAACCATTAATTTTTGTATTTAATCACTCAGCTAAATTATATTTTGGTAAAGGATACTTAAACAAATAACACAAAGAGGAAACAAATACTTCTAAAACATTAAAAAAAAAAAAAAAAAGGCACCTGGGAGATTTATGAAAACTGTTGTGATCAGATCTTCCGTCTCATGGTGTAATGCACCAGGGAGGCTCAATCAGTCATGTGTCAACTAAAGCAGCAAGATCTTATTACTTCTGAAAAACAATCTGGAACTGTAAACCTGAACAGTAGATTTAGCTTATAGCCCAGGTTTACTTTAGACTTCCAGCTCCCAAGATTTGAGCAAAGAAGCTCTACCCAGATTTAATCTTTTAAAACAAACCCCACACAAACTCAATAATTTATAATGTATTTAATAACTTTTTCTAAAATTACTTTTGCACAGTTTGCTTAGAGCACCACAAATATGATTCAATAACTTTCATGACCAACTCCTTTACAGGTGGCAAAGAGAAAATGTTTCATTAATTAATACTAACACCCTAAAATACTACAAAATATTCAAATATTCTTACTTTACTTTATCAGCGTTTGCTGACAGCTATAACCCAGTGATATTCCAGAGGATGGTTTCTCCTGTATAATCTGAGTGGGAAATAAGCAGTGTACCTTGGCAAAGCTGACTTCCATTTCAGTTGTGGCAAAAAGTCATAGGACAGGGCTATTCAAAGCATTTCTGTTCCCCTCCCTTACAGTGATTACTGTTTAATAACAGCAAACATGACATATTGAGTAATAGCCATTTTGTCCTTTGGCACATCCAGCTCCCCTTGGCTTAAGTTTAGTCAATCCTGTGCACAAAAACAAAGACAAACATCACAGTCCTGACAAAAGTAAGTGATGAATAAGGACAATACAAACTAAAAGAAGAAAAAACTGTGTGATCCATCTCTGTGCTGTAAACAGGTCTTTGGATGTGAAAAAATTCCAGGTATTTGTAGAACAATAAATTCAGCGGATGTGAGGATATCCAGGCAACTCAGGTGCCATTCATCTTGTGCCTGAAAGGTATGGAAAGCAACCCTTTCCTAACGGTCATGACTTCTTTTCCTCCCTGCTCTTTATCTTGTACTACCTAGCTGTAAGTTGTTGAATGCATCAATTCTTAAATGCAGGATGCACTTCTGAGAAAAATGCTTTCATTGTATGTCCAGCAATTTATTACATACGTGCCTGGGTCTTAACATACACACGTGTCCATGCACAAATAGCTTGCTTTTTTTCCTCTGTCTTATTGCTGTATCTCTGGCAACAAAAAAGATTTCAAGACACACTAAAAGAGCTTCAATAAAGATTTCCATGTTTAATCTAAAAACTTCACCCACGTACTATATTAAGGTCTACAGGAGAAAAGAATAGACTGTTCTCATCACAATTAACTTTCTGAATATAAGGAAACATTAACAGGTAGTAGGTAAACTTTAAGTACAATTTATTAATAGTGAGGCATTTTAGAAATGTCTTAACTCAATCCACAAAACACTTTTTATTTTGTATCCAAACTAAACTTTTGATGAGCACCAGAAAGCAAGACTGACATACACAGTTAATGCCAAAAAGTCATTAAGAAGTTCTAGGCCTTTAAAACACAATTCTAGAAGCTGCAAAACCCAGAGATTTACCAGGATCTCTCATTATGCCTCCAATACCACCCTGCCTCTAGTATGAGTTAAAGAGATACAAAAATAGATAAGCTGGACTTAGGTTAAAACATATGTTAACATCTTCATAAGTGACCTGGATATTGGGATCAAAAGCACTCTGATGAAGTTTCCTGATGACACCAAGACAAGTGGAGAGGCTGACATTCCAGAAGACAGGGCCACCCTCCAGGATGACCTGGACAGACTGGGCAAGTGGGCTAGCAGGAACCTTATGAAGTTCAACAGGGAGAAGTGTAAGGCCTTGCCACCTGCGAACACGTAACCTAGGAGCACAGTTCAGACTGGGATCCACCTGGCTGGAGAGCAGCCCTGTGGAAAGGGATCTGGAGGTCTTGGTGTATACAGGCTCAAGATGAGTGAACAGTGTGCTGTAGCAGCAAAGAAAGCCAAGAGGATGCTGGGCTGCATCAACAAGACCACATCTGGAGTATTGCGTCCAGTTTAGGTCCCCACTCTAAAAAAAGGATGTGGACAGGCTGGAGAGGGTCCAGAGAAGGGCCATAAGGATGATCAGAGGACTTGAGGACCTACCATATGAGGAGAGGCTTGAGGGAATTGGGATTGTTCAGCCTTGAGAAAAGAAGGCTTCAGGGAGACCTTATTACCATGTTCCAGTACTCAAGGCGTGGCTACCAAGAAGATGGAGATTCCCTATTTAGAAGGAGTCGCATGGAAAAGACAAGGGGTAATGGGCACAAGTTGCTCCTGGAGAGATTCCAACTGGACACAAGAGGTACATTTTTCACCATGAGGACAGTCAAACACTGGAATAGTCTCCCAGGGGACGTGGTAGATTCCCACATAGTTTTAAGAAGTCTCAGCTTGACAGGATGCTGAGCCTATGAACTATAGTATTACCTAGAAAGGTTGGACCAGATGATCCTTGAGGTCCCTTCCAACCTGGCGTTCTATGATTCTATGATTAATAGGATATTTTTGATCCTTCTGAAAGAAACTAACCTAACATACACTTATCAGGTTTCAAACACAGACAACTGGTAATGTAGAATAGTCCTTAACTGCAATGAAAACAAATAAAAATACAAAAAGAGCTACTTTGTAGTTACCAAACATTTTACTTTAGAAAGTGGAAAACCTAGAAGCACCATTAAAGGGAATGCTCTTAACACAGATACAGTGTGTTTATTTCCACCCAGCTTTTATTCAGCAGACCACTGTGTCTCTACTGCAGCATCTCATGTCCTTTACCAGTGCACAGAGCTCTAATGTAAACCACTACACTAAACAGCGTGCAAATAACAGCTCATTCATTCTGCAGACACTCTGAGGTGATTCCTCCAGCTCAACCCCAAATATATTGCTCTTAAACACCCATACACTGAAAACTGTAGGTACTTACTATTTACTATGTACCTCAGTTGTTCAATTTTTAGTTTCAAACCTTTCTTCTATTCACTGAATAGAGAAGTGGCTAATTAAAGGATAAACCCCCTAATAAATACATAAACAACTAAATAAATAAAAACCCAGGGTTTTGTTGGAATTTTTTTGGAGTTGGTGGGGGATTTTTCCCCATTTTCCAGCAGTGCTTTTACTGAAAAAAGATAATGAGCAGATTTGATAAAAATTGTCAGTGCAGCAACAGTTCTTAAAATTGATGCCATGTGAAATCAAGCTCACAGCAGTTACCTGAAATTAAGTTTCTTAGTGCACATGGCCTGAGGAAAGTGAAAATAAAGAAGAAATGTAATATTACACCTATCAAGATGTTCATGTCAACTCTCAAACTAACCAATGAAGAATGTATTCCAACACTTACAGGCGAGCAAGACTATTACCCCTATGACAGGTATGAGTAGCTAGAAAAGGACATACCATGCTTTTGTACAACATACAGAAGTTGAGAAAAACACCATTTTAATAGCCCTGCTTCTAACAAGGGCTATCACCACAGATCAATACAAATAATTCTACTCCTAAACTGAATTATATTAAAATAATGACTACAATATCAATAGACATTTATAATGTTATTTCATAATTTAAACAAGATCTAATACACTCAAAAGTGAACATCTCTTACACAGAATTCACACAGTTCTTAATTTGTTCTCTCTTGACTTAGTTGTCTTTTTGACCAGTAAGACTACAGTGAAAAAAACCTCTTAGGCCATTAATTGTTAGTTTTGGCAATAAAATGAAGGCAGGTCACTTGACAATTTGTTATCACTGTCAAACCAAAGGGTAAGATCCCTTTTCAAAGGTTAGTGGCCAAACAAGTTGCAGTAAGCAATTGCATGAGAAAGACATTCCATAAAAAAAGAAAAGCCATCTTTATATTCAAGATAGTGCATTTGTATGTAAGTTTGCTCAGTCACAATACACAAAAAGAGAGATGTATACATTTTTATTTCTTAAGAAAAGATTACTTCCCCCTCCCTATGTTCTCCTGACCATCTCTCTCTGTCTTCCCCCTTCTGCAAAGGATAAATTATCTTTTGCTACCTTCTGAAAATACTTTCAAGGATAGTGAAGACCATAATTTGATTCCTTCAATTTAAAAGGTTGCACCTCATTCATGAAAAGCCATTAGACTTCTATCCAAGACTACCAATATATTTGTCAAACAGACACATGAAAGCTTCTTACATGGGTAATATCTTCATTTTTAAGGCAGTACAGTAAAATAAAGCCAGAAACTGAAGGTGTCCCATAGCTGGAAGCGAAAATATGGAATAGAAACTGTAATTACTTATAGCCAAAAATAAATAAATATTCTTAAGTTACATGCTTATCTGAAAATACCTGCTTTAATGTTCTTTTAATTCATGGAGGCTGGAGCCTGACTCTAAAAGTTAACCACCTTTGCTGAAAAAAACCCAAACAAAACACAAACAAAACATGAAATCCTGCTTCTTAACTACCATACAACATTTTCTCCTTGTGAGATGGGGAAGTCTCACAATTCATTATTTGTGGTTGTCCCTGCCAGCAAAGCATATGCTTTGTTGGGTATAAGGAGTAAGACCAATTCACCTTTCAGTCACTTTTCAAAGACACATGTTGCTAAGTGCTTGACTGAAATCAAGTCTTCAGCGTTTACTGGGCATATTCCTAAATGACTGAGCAACCAATTCACTAAGTGACTTCAGCAAATCCAGTCATTACATACATGTCCAAGAACAAAGCACTTAATCCACTTCTAAAAGACAAAATGAAACATATGCAAAACAAAAAGCTACGTGCACACACTATGGCTGAACAGCGGGCAAGCGTTTCTTGGCTGATTTCCTGCACTGTTAATAAAAGCACCTTGCTAAGCATAACAAACTTGTACAACTACAGCAAAATTTGAAGCAATTGGTTTTTTTCCTTTCTCTTATCCCGCCTGTTGTGCATCACCTACAGACATGACACAAGGTTAACCACATTCTCCACTTCTTTCTCAGTGTTGCACAGTCACTTACTCAACACCGCATTTTACAATCTAATCTCAGGACCCTGTGCCCTTGTCCTGAATATATTTGCAAACACAACTGATTTGTTTTCTTTTCCTACTTTCCTGAACAACACAGCTTTGCACATACAAGACCTTTCACTTATCTTTTCTGCTTTTTTCAATTTTGCATGTATTTTCCATGCTCACATTCACTCAATATGATAATGGTTCTTAAGACAGGTCTGAAATCCAACTTTCTCAGCAGGACAGGGACCAGTTTGCCAGGCTAAAGCTTGAAAATGCAGCCTTACACAATGCTGATAGATGGGGCAGGACTTGCTAAAGAAGCAGGCCTGCTGCTTTGCCAACAGACATGGAGAATATGTGATCTCTTCTTAGAAACATGACATCTGTTATGTTCTAGACCATGAAGCCTTCCTTGCTGCTTTATTAACCTTCAGTCACTCTAAATTTGAATTACAAATTACACAAAAACTACGTCATCTCCTCAAGTATTCCACCCGAAAACCAGAAAAAAGTGAAACTATTTAACAACCTTACTAAAGAAACCTATTATCTCACATATACATATTATATACACATACATAAATAAACTGTTACGAATGCACTTAAGTCTCATTATGACAAATGAGCAGTTATTAATATTTCAGTCTGTGTTTTAAAAATATAGCAAGGAAGTACACTCCCTTAGCCTAGATCTAGCACATGTTTTCAACTTGAGATAATTATACTGAACTTAGCTGTGACACTAACTTACTGGTCAATTTTTCAAAACTCTCCTATATACAGGTTAAAAAATATAGAACAGGGATAAATAGGAAGTGATCAAATGGTGTTACTGTAGCAGCAAAGAATCCAAGAACTGCCAAATTTCTCCCTTTTAAAATGAAACTGAACTGCCAGAGTTACTGGGTTAGAGGCTACTATGAGTAAAATTGTACAGTCTGAAAAGATTTACAGAACTTCAAAATAATCACTGCAATGGTATTTAAAAAACAGCTAGAAAAGACGAAAAATGGAAAGCAATCACTTTGATGTGAAACCTTTCAAAAGTAAAGCCCAGGTAAAAATCTTGTAAGAATTTCACACTTAATGCATCAAATCACCTGTTACTAGAAGTACATAATTACTCTAGAAAATAAAGAGTATTTTTATCTTAAAAGAATTCATAGTGCCTGTATCTAAGAGAGCAATTATTTTATCTGGTAACATTTTCCTTTGAGTGATATAGTTTTTACAGTGCTATAAATATACACATGCATAATAACGACCACATTATCAGTTAAGAGACTGAAGTTTGTTCAGCTGTTGGTTTTGCACTTGCTTTTAAATCTCAGAATTATATTCTTTAAAAATAGTTTATAATCTGTCTGGAGTACCACCTACCCAGAATTATTGCTCCTTACCTAAGAAGGGGCAACGTGTACATTTCAGAATATACTGCAAGCAAACAAACTAGCAATGATTTTACTGGCATTGTTTTGTTTTCTTCAGTTTTTACTTAGCAACATTAGCCTGATCACATTTCTGTAACGCTTCTTTTGATTCGCTGTCATTTACATTACACATTTTCCTTTTGTAAATAAACTGCTTGCTGCTGTAACAACATACCTGCTATGAATCAATAAAATATAAATCTATATTATACAAATCAATGAGCCATCACATGTAAAGGACTGTGAAGAAGAGCACTGCCTAACATCTCCATTTTCAGCCCACCCATGAAGATCACACACAGTTTGCACTCTCCAACCTCATACAGTGCTCAGTTCAAACATATTTGTTGTAAACTACTGCGTTTTAGGAGTCAGCTATTGCTTCGTACCTCTTTTTCCATTTTTATGTCCCCTATATAAAGAGGGAGTTTTTTTGCCTTCATTACTTTCTTCATGCCTGTCTATTTTTCAATTCTCATGCAAGTGAGGAACAAGTTTTCCTTCCTTCTTCATTGAAAACTCCAAGTCCTTCCCCTTCAGATAGGAGCAGCTGGTTTTGTCCACATGTTGAGAGAGTTGGCTCTTGCTTTTACCTGACAAGCTGTGCTTGTGAAATATGTCCCACAGTGATGTACTGCTTCTGTACAGTCCGGATGGTGTGCGAAGTACAGACTGGAAAACTAATACAATTAAACATACAAATGTTGGCATGAATTTAACACGAGTCTAGAAATGAATCATTCTGATGCTAACGTAGTTCCATAAAGAAATGAACGGAATTATTTCTGCATGTAATCATTTCACAAAGACTTCCTCCACTGCTTTCAACCATACAACCTTATTTAAGTATCCCTTTTTCCAGTTCACTCTAAATCAAACTGCCAGTTTTTCTGCAGCAAATTGTTGCCCTGGGGTGACTCTAGTAATAGTGAGGCTCCAAACATGAAATGCTGGGACGATATAAAGCATTATCATCCCACCTGCAAACTTTTCCCATGAAAGGGTGGAAAAGTGACAGCATTCCCTTATAAAAGCTTCCAAACTCAAATCATAATTGCTTTTGAATATACAAGATTTTACTTAGTTCACAGTATTTTACAAGAACATAGTACCTCCAGGAGTACAATTTTGTATATCACTTCTGGCTCCCACTAAAAAAAAAAAAAAAAGCTCAGGCAGACAGAGATGCTGCAACTAGACTTGTTTCTACAGATTCACAGAATAATTTAGGAACCTCTGGAGACAATCTAATTCAATCAATCACTCAAAGCAAGTCAACTTCAAAGTTAAGGCCACAAGCAACCTGATTATGCAATCAAGTTCTGGGAGATGTTTCACCGCCACTCCAGGCTACTTGCTCCAGAGCTTAACTACTCCTTTTTCCCTGCATCCAGTCGGAAACATGCAACTACTGCCTCTTATCCTTTTACTGTGAAACTCCCAGGAGAACACAGCTCAGTCTTCTCCTTGATATCATTTAGGCAGTAGATTGAAGGTCAACACTAGGAACTTCAGACACATTTATTTAGCTTCCAGCTTGCTTTTTCACGTGCTTTTGGAAAGTATGCTATATATCTATATGCTTTTCCACATACATATACACTTCATGAAAGCCAATCATAGAAAGAGAATGAGAGGGTCAGAATCTGAACCTAGCCATGAAAAAAAGGAAGCCTGTCATCCAGAGATTCCTGTTTATTAGGAGGAGAGATCCCAAGCTGTATTATTTTTTAATAACATGCCCTTTTATGCAGCAGTTCAGGTGGTTTCCATCTTCTAGCTAATGAACTGTATGTTTCCTTAGCCAGAAAACAATGTAAGCAAGATTGACAGTGAGAAAAGTTGATGAGATCTATACTTTTTTTTTTTTCTCTTTGGTATGATTATTAATGGCACATTAAAAACATTCTGTTGCTTGCCTTTTCAGGGTCAAAGATGGTTAAAAAAGAAGACCAAGAACCACAGTTCTCAAGAAGACACTTTCTTTAATGAACTAAAGAAAAAAGTTAGGAAGAGGGGATGAAGGATGACACCTAGCAACATGGACAGCACTTGGTATCTGAAGAATCCTTCAGATTAAAGTATTTGAAAGTTGAATAGGCTGAGAGTAGGCAACTGTGCCTTTCCTCTACGTGGCTTAAAACCAAAAAAGTACAGTAAAATATTGTAATTTTTACCACATAAAAACCTACATCACTGGTCTCTCTTGCCTCTGTAATAACGTCTGAAGTTTATAAACAATGGTATCCTATTATGGACTTTCCAAAGCAGAAGCTCCAAACTTCCAGTACTTAGAACCAAAATATAGTTTTCATAGTCAAAATGCAAGTTCCAAAATCAAATCTAATTCTATCATTGCTCTTCACACTTTGTTCAACATTATATTTATTCACAAACCTGAGTCAATTGCCTGTTCTTATCAATTATAAAACAGATACAAAAATAACTTGAAATTGCTCTATACTGTAATACACTACATATTCATAGGAGTTTACATGATGTACCACAAAAGGTAAGAAAATACTTTTTTCTCCAATTGTTGTGCAACATGCACTTCATGGAACCACTTATTCACCACATTTCCTGCTCTTCAAGGATCTTTTCCTATCCAGAAAGTTTTGGGAGTTTTCTTTTTCAGTTGCTTTTTTAATTAAAAAAAAGCAACAAAACAAAACAAAGAAACACAAACAAACAAAAAACCACAAAGCAAATAACCCCACAGTTACGTAGCTGTATGGCACGCACCATTTCAGAATAGTAAAAACCTGATGCTATAAGAACTATTCCCATAGTACTTTATGCTTTGTTCTTTATGTATTATTCATCTCTTAGCAATTCCTAATGTTATATTTTTCTATATGATTACTTTTTTGAGCAATGAGATTTCACAGAACTATCCACAATGACTCCAACATGTCTTTCCTCCTAGCAACAGTTTCTTTGCCGCTTTGTGTGATCATTCTGAAATAAAAATTATTATTTGAAATTCCCCCTTAGGCCCTCATTTATTCTGTAATATTTTAATTATATTTTTTTTTCTAGTTTATTCTGGTCCTGAAAGAGACTTTCTCACACCTCTTTGTAAACAATTTTGGTTTTGACTATCCAAAATAATTGTGATTTATCTGCAAAAGATAATCATTAACTATCCATTTTCTAATTAATTTTTGAAGATGCTCAGCTGCACAGCTTCCAGAAGAGATCTTTTCAGAACTCCAGTATCAGATTTTCTCTCGCCTTCCCCATCTATGACCACAAATTTTACTCCCACCCCTAATTTCCTATTTTATAGGCAACCGACCTGTAAGTTGTCTTTCTGACATATTTCTCAAGCAAATTTAAGTCTTGGCCAATAACCTTTAGTCAAAACTTTTCATATTGAATCCTGAAAAATACCAGCTGAATCATCCTTCCTCATTTTCTCACACAATTCTTTTCTAGGAATTCAACTTATTACCCTGAAGTGGATGAGGACTTCAGCATACTCCATTTTTGTACACTTAATTCATGTTTTAGCTATTTGCACTGGTTTTGGTGAGGATAGTTAATTTTCTTCATAGAAGCTCATATGGAACTGGATTTGTAAGCAAGACAGGGTTGATAACTCAGGGATGTTTTAGCTATTGCTGAGCAGTGCTTGCACCGCTTCGAGGGTATCTCTGTCTCTCATGCTGCTTCCCAGAGAGTGGGATGGGCAAGAGGTTGGAAGGGAGCTTAGAAAAGCTTTTGTAAGCTTTTGCAAGCTTACAAAGCTTACAAAAGAAGCCACTAATTATGGTTTATTCCATATCAGTTTTCCCATCTTTACTACATGGTAAGTGCTACTTCCACATGCTTTTGAAGGTTTGCAGGTATTAAAAGATAATTTAAATACCTAAATAATTCTTTTTAATAACTACCTTTAGATAGTAGCAGTTACTATGATGGCAGTTACTAGAGGGTAATGATAATTTGTGCAAAGTGGAAAGTGAAGACTATGTTTAGAAACACACAGCAAAAGTCAGTTTTCCAGACCCATATACACAATTTAGCACCAGTTTGACCCCAGCAGATTTAAATGGCTTTGAAATGGATACTTTCCTGGAATTTGTATAGCTTTGGCAACATTTTAACAAGCAGCTGACGCCACTGGCACTTTTCCATCAGCAAGAGCACGTTTCCCTCTCAATCGCACTGCTCCTGCCTGCACAATCCATGTCCCACCTTCTGCCAGAGTCAAAGCTCCTCTGATCCTTCCAGAAGCCCAAGAAACTCTGCTCTGCTGACTTTCATTGCACAGTTAGGTTTTTCTGCCAGGGTAACAGGTTAAACCAGCTGCTTAGTCCAACAAGTCCCAAAGCATGCAGAACAGAAGCAGTTGGCCTGCACAGCCACAAACAGGGGAGTGACCTTCATGGGGCTCCAGGCCTGCCAAAGTACCTTCTCTTTCTTCCACTGCTCAGAGGCAATACAAGTCGACACATGAAGGAAACAACTACATTAAGAAAGTTAGAATTTTAATAAGTTCACTTTTTAGGGCAGTAACAAAACTGAAATCGGCAGGTGCAGCAGCTTCATATTTTCCTGTGACAAGGTAGTATTTACCCTACTAAACACTGGCAAGCTGCCCAGGGCCAAGGAGACTCTGGCTGACCCACATTGAGGATGATGGAGAGAACACGTTTATCAAATTGAATTAAAATACAAGCAAGCTTGACTACCCCATTTTACAAGCACCCCCCCACGGGTGTTCCTACTTCTTAAGCAAAGGAAGCTATTTTATTGTCTCCAGTTCAAACTGCAGTTCTTGGAATTTCCAAATGTCAGTCTTCTGACAGTTTTAATCTGTCTGTATTGTTCTCCTGTAGATCTGACCCACAAGGCTTCCTTCTCTTTATATGAGAAAAGTGGGTGAATGAAGTATTCCAAAGGAAAAAATATAGAGCTATTTCTCAGAAAATGAGATGTAATTCAGGCAAGAAGCTAAGCAGAGAAATCACTAAATGTTTCCTACCATTTTTATCCAGTTATCATGGGGAGAAAATAAAAAGGTACTATAAGACTGAAACACTTCAGAAAAAAACCAAACAAATCCCCAGTGAAATTGCAAAGTAAAAACTACATGGAAGCCACAGGGTTCCCAAAACTCACCTCTGACAGCTAATCCTATGCAACCTGCTTAAGAGTAACTGCAGTTCACACTAACTTAACAAGGTGTCAATAAACATCAGAAGTATGTGTCCTTTCAAATTACTATCACACTCAATACCTCCCAAACATTTCTTATTAAAAAAGAAACACTTTCAAATTACCATCATCCATAGATATGCTTCAAAAAAAAAAAAAAATAAAAATCCCTAGTTCTTTGCTGTGACATATTATAAAAACAAACAAAAAAAGCAAGCTTCCAAAATTGCAGAGGATTTCACTCAATTGCTGTAGAGAAAAACAACCTTTTGGACATTATAACTAAGGAGGAGGAGGTGTATTGCTCGATATGCTTCAAGGAGGAAAGTTTTCCCTCATCTTACAAAAATTAGAGGTTCAAGATTCTGCAATTCCCAGAAAATTGTTTAAAAATCACTCTTCTGCACAGTAAGTTAAGGATTTTAAGTTCTTTATATCATCAGCAGAACTAAGTACTTCTCTAATAAAATGGACAAAAAAAACCAAACAACACAAATCACTTCACATCCTGATTTACCTTCTGTCTTGCAAATATCTATGTTCTGCTCTAAATAGATGACAAGGAGTTGCTGTGATGTTTTTCTCAGAACTGTTATTTAACATTTTTCCAAATCTGCAAAGGCATGAGAACATTAAAACTCTTTTGTTGGAAGCAGAATTTTGAAGGCTCATTGGCAGAACAGTTACATCCACTTTTCAAGAACACATGACAATTCTCTCTCTGGTTTCCCCAAATAGAGGAGGAGGGAAGCATGCAGAAAGTAGGAGCAGCACACACAATATGTTTTTACATCCATCTGCCATCTGCTAACAGCTTCAGCTACTTGCATAGATATGTATTTAAACTCATCAGGATAGATTACAGTCTTGTCTACATGCAGTTACTCAGTACAGCTGTTCACCAATGTGTCCAAGGTGAGAGCTTTCATACAGAGCCAGCAGTTAAGAGTGCAGAGAAAAGCAATGTTTTGAAATTATAGAATATCCAAGTAAAGAACTATTCAATAGCAGGTGCTTCTGAATAACTAAATATAAACCAATTCACACAATTAATCACAGTAGGGTCTGCTTATGTGCTCACCACTATCTACACAATGCAGAATCTGCCAGCAAGGCCTTGTCCTTCAGAAACTGGAGGGAGAAGAAGAAATCACGTTTAACAAGTGTAGCTATGTAGCTACAGATGCAGAACCTTTTTACTGTTACGTTTCATATTAATTTATGAAGTTGGATTAAACAACAACTCCATCAAAAGGTTCTTTTATCTTGAGATAATTGCTTTTTCATGGTAGTTCAGCTGCCTCTTTGGCAGACAAACTGTAAAACCCTCACAGCTTCGATGAGCTCAGTTTAGCACCACTGTCATCTCAGATCCCTCCTGCCTTGGCCTCTTGAATAAGTGAAAATAATCTACATGCTGGGAGTAACGATCTTTCACTTTCTTGTGGAAATGGTTTGAAGATGAAAGACAGCAATTGCAGCCTTACGAGAATTTTTCAGTTTTCTCCTGAAACTGCCATTCAACAAGAACAACAACAAAACCCACCACGTTCAGGGCACTGCTGAGGTACACTCATCCCGATTAGATGCAAGTCAATATGGCTCTAACTCACTAAGTCAGTTTGTCCTGAAAGCAGCACAGCAATGCCCTATCTGGGCCAGGAGATTAAAAATTTTTAACATAGAATCATAGAGTGGCTGATGGGAGGGACCTTAAAGATCATCAAGTTTCAACCTCCCTGCTATGAGCAGGGACACACCTCATACCAGACCAGGCTGCACAAGCCTCATCCAACCTGGCTTTAACCACCTCCACAGAGGGGCTTCCACAACCTCCCTGGGCATCCTATTCCAGTGCCTTACTACCCTCATAGAGAAGAATTTCTTCCTGATGTCTAACGTAAATCTACCACCTTTCAGTTTAAAATTATTACCCCTAGTCCCATCACTACACACTCTGGTGACAAGTCTCTCCCCATCTTTCCTGTGCACATTCAAAAGGAATGCAGGAACACCAGACTACACAGTGCTTTAACCTGCTAAGTGTGAATTAAATTTGGCTCCGATGTTCCTAACTGGGGAAATTAGAGTAATTGATTAGTACAAACAAAAAGCACCAAACTTTAGTTTTCTTCTTTTTTTTAATTTTTTTTTTATTCTTATGTTAGAAATAACCACTGAAAACACACAAAAAAGTTAAACCTCAACACTGCTGATGTTACATATGGCAGTATTAGCTTTTTTCTATGGACTCCAGTTCCACATAGCAGCTGAACACACAAGACTTACTCATGGTGCTATTTTCAAGTAAAATTCTCATATATATTCTCACTGTTTACTGTATGAAAATGCATCCTAAGTTAAGACCATGTCTATCAAAAGCCTTTAGCATGCAAGGTGCCTTAGCATTTTGAATAATCCCTTTATTCTCCAGCTGTGCATTGCACTTTCTACATCTGTATTTGAGTCTGATAGATGTACCAGGGACCATGTCTGTCTCCACTGTGACACTAAGCAAAACTGAACTGCTGTGTTATATATTTGACCTTGAGAGGCCAAGCATGGGTCAGCACACAGACTGTGACGACTTCTCAAACTTGCTGTTTGACTTGTATGACGGCAGTTATCTGTCAGTGGTCACACTGTTCTGCATTCTGGCTTTGTTCCTGACATCGGCTTAAATACAACTAAGCTGTCCGGTTTGATTTCACTAGGAAGGTGCTGATAGACCACTTTTAAAACACCACACACAAATCATCTTTAACTTTATAGTATGCTGCTTGCTCAACAGACCTCTTCCTCTTTTCGGTGTAACACTAACAACCTAGAGATGCTGCAGTGACACATGTGGACACTAAACCTGTGTTACCAAACACTCTTAACAGGCTGATTTCAGAGCTGGATAAATATGTCCAAAACATTACAAAGATTAATGGTGCACAAAATATCTAAATCAGCTATCTAGGACCAGTGCTTAAGAACTGTTTATATTTCACTTCAGGAAGCGCATGTCCTGGTATGCTGCAGCTGAGTGAAAGAGACAGACCAATTCATGTTCAAACTGAGCTGCTGTTACTCGTTTTCAGGACCATTGTTTTCTTTGGTCTGCACCAGCCATAGCCCATTGGCTCAATATCAATCATCCTTAATAAATACAGCTTACAACCAGCACAATACCAACAGCTCATTTACAGGAAAGGGAACAAGTCTGAAGGAAGAAATTGCACCTTTGAGAAAAATACCAAAGATTAATTTGTAAAACTAAAATACTGAATGCTGCAATATGCATGATGAATTTGCAAATTAGGTAGATGATGAGGAGTAAGACAATGCAGAAGAAAGTTGCCAGAAGTTTGGCTCTTCTGTAATTTGCCAGAAGAGGTGTGTCATGCTGCCTACGAAGCTACCACCAAGCAGAGTGGAAGAGAAAACAATAATCCACGGTCTGGGGATGGAGGGGTGGAGTGTATTTTCCATTTTAATTGGTTTGGGAAAGAAAACCTGAAAGAGAAACTAAACGACTATCTTTAAAGTTGCCTTTAATTACTGCTACCTGCCATGGCAATAAAAGTAAGTATACAGGAAATACTGTTCCCACCACTATGTGGGAGCTTGCATTCAATGGAAGCCACGTCACACATCTTCCTAAAAATGAAAATCAAAGCTTAAGTATATTAGCTAGCAAAAGAAACAACAAAGGTGGAATCAATAAAGCCCACTAGAAACATCACCTGGATTTACTAATAAAACCTGCAGATACTAGCTTTATTCTAAATAGACTGCATGAAAATTATCCCCAGACAATGTCAAAAGAATATTAATTCCTTCCTGAAAAATTTTACACCAGAATGGCATCTAGACTACACACACATTCAGCACTGTTTCTTCATGATTTATTAGAAAATACTGTATGCAAAAAAATTCTACAAAACTTTCCTGAATACTTAAGTATATTTTCTACAGGCCATTTCTGTGAGTTTTGTAACCAAAAAAAGACTTCATTCTGCAACTATATTACACCAGAGATAAAATAGCTCCTGTAGTTCTAACTTGTAAATTTTAATTATATCTTAAATATCATCACTGTGGAACTAAAGGAGTAAACACCTGTGAAAACCTCACCATTAAATAACATACGTAAAAATTACTTATCAACTTGAATCACAGTATTTCTATGAAACTAAAGAATTTAGAAAAGAGATTAACGTCTGCTATAAGGCTCTTCTGTACACTGTGAAAGTTTACAACATTTAAAATTACAGTAATTGAACTAATAAAAGTGAAGCAGTCAAATGAAGTGACACTAACTTAAACATAAACCATGTCATATTCTTTAATAAACTAATCTCATTTTAAACTACATGAGCGATAGCAATAGCAATTCAGGGGTCCAGCTTCTATTCCTGCTAAATTTTCTTGGATCATTTTTCAGATGTTCAGCTTTAATTCTATCTTGCACTTTTGGAGAAGTGCTACAAAAAAAATAAATCATTTCAGCTTAGAACTTTAACACAGACCAAGTTCCATTTGCAGTTGCACACATCCCCTACATGATCTTTAGAGGCATAAAGTATCTGGCCCTATTCTCGCTCCAGAATATATTGACTCTACAATACTAAAATTATTAGACTTCCCAATTTAAATGGTTTGAAACTAATGTGTTTTTTTTTCCCATTTTTATTAAAACTGCACTTGATTTTTTTATACCATTTTAAAATATGTTAATTACAAATTCATTTTTTTTAGCAAATAAACACACTAAACATGTCGATTACACTTTAAGAAGCAAAGTCAACTTTCAATTTGACATACATTTTCCAAAAGCATGTATCTAGTCATTGACATTTTTTGCCAAAAATAAATTCTCCCTGGAAATACTTGTGTGTTCACTTCTTGTTACCACCAGTGCTCCAGAGGCAACTTAACTTGGCCACTAAGTAACACTTCCAGAAAGAGTAGTTGCCTGTTACTGATGTCCCAGCTGCAGGAAGCTGCAGCTTTCCTTGCATTTTATTCCTCCCATCCCTAAGAAGATGACTCCCCAGCATTCTGCATTTGCTATGGGTTCAGAAAATTCCCTTCTGGAACACAAAGACTGAAGACCTGCCTAAAGTCAAGTCAGCTCTCCATACAGCACTAGTACAAGCTTTTCTCCCAGCCTCCCAGATGTTAAATGGAATTAGAGCCTCCTCTTCTCCCATAAATCCGTAGGGCTGGCTTGCCAGCATAACTGCAGCCCTGGTTAAGCAAAGGCAGGTCACAGCATCAAAGGCAGTGCTGGGCTGACCTTTGGGCCAGAAAGTGCCAGACCTCCAGGTCCCCAAACTGTCCCCAGCCACATAACCTTGCCCACTTTCCCACATTCACACCAGGAAGCATCACACTCACAGGCAACCCTAGGCAACTCACAGGCCTATTATACAATGACTTTTTTAAAAAAAATATAAATATTATTTTTTGCTGTGTAATTTGGTTACACTTTGTTTTGAGAGGGTTGCTTTTTTTTTTTTTTTTTTTTTTTAATTACTTCCTTCCCCCCTACACTAATATAGCAAAGCCCTGCTCAGGGAGGAAGAAAGAGCACCAAGGGGAAGAGGCAGCATTTGCAAAACATCAAAAGTTATTTATTTTTCATGTGCTGTGCTTTGTCCCTATGCTGCTCCATGCCAGAGCATTCTTTCCTCAAACTTATCAGAAAAGATTTCTGTGAAGGGATCTGGAAAGCATTAGCGAAATACTGCTTGTTACATAAAGCTACCAAGGTGGTTTCCAGAGTTTGCACCAGAGGTTTTCAATAGCAGGGAAACTGCTCAGCAATCTCGGCCATACTCAGCACTTGCAGAACCTGTTTTAACACTCCAGTAGACTTACTGTAGGAAAACTACTATGGATTTAAAAACAGACAACCTAGTTTTCCCAATTTAATTAACAATCTAATTAAACTTGAGAAGAAATTACTTACCTTCGTTATGACTTTACTTTTGAGTAAAATTACAACCCTTTGTGGTTACTAAGAATATCTGTACCTGCGTTTCACTGACGTTTTCAAAGTCACAGCAAAAGAAACTAAGTTTATTGCCTGTACTACTGATCCTGCCACTCCTTTGCAAGAATGAGCAAGACATATCTATGCTCAAAATACACGCTCTAACTTTAGAAGCAGAAACATCAACATCTGTATTTCAGCATATTTCCCCAATACAGATCTGACCACAATTAGCATGATCCTGACATTTTCCAGTACTATGCTACCACACATAACCTTGACAAGAGGACAAAAAAAAAGAAAAAGAAAAAAGAAAAGTGTGTGCGTGTAAATTTCTGGAAAATGAAAGCTCTACTGTTACAATTTTGGAAAAGAAAAACAAACAACCAAACAACTCATTACTAATTTGGGGGGGCAGTTCTTCAATCAAATATGTTGAACCCAAATGATGGTTCTGTAAAGCTGAAACCAAAGAAAGCATGTGTGTCTGGTTCAACTGTTTTGTTGTGACAAAATACCTACTTAACACATTTTCTGGTTCAAGGTGCTATGCAATACTTCTCTAAAATATGTAAAAAATATATATATTAAAATGCATGCCATATTCTATTTCACTAGGATTTTTGAATCAAGAAAAACACAAAAATGAAACTACTCGCATGGCTTTTTGAAAAATATTGGTTATACTACCTGTTATACTTCAGACAAATTTAAAAAATTGAACAATGTGATTCAGACAGAATTCAATGCTACCAAGACAAGCACATCTGATGTTCCAGCTCTTTATGGAAAACCACACAGATGCTGCTAAACTTTATTCCTGTTCATTGTACAAATGTATATGGTGTTAAGATCCGTAAGTCCTGGACCAAAGATGATGCTTTACTTTGAGGTTCATTTTTATATCTATAAAAACAAAAAAACTAGGTACACGTGAACACATGCTCATATACACACGAGCTCTATCCCATGTACACTCACTGTCAGATCTGGTGTTCACCATTTTTGGCTACAACAGAAAAATGCCAAACATGCCAAACAAGCAACTTCCAGCTTTGCTCTGATTTCTATGATAACTTCCACAAAAAAGAACTTGTCTCTTGTCAAGTTCTGTAACAGGAAATATTATTTTGTAACATACAAATGCATTGCAACCTGGTGCATATTTTAACTGGCAGCAAAAAAACCAAACCAAAACACAACAAACCAACAAACAAACCACTTTAGAAAAAAATCACATTTTGATAATTTATCAAAGTTTCCAGAACATTGGAAAATAATTCAGTTCATATAAGAGAGACATTTGTTCAACATCGTAGGGTCACATTTCTCTCATTAAGAGCAACAGAAAACAGAATAGCAGTTTGTTAACCTTTTTTTTAAAATTCCATTAAAAATCACTGGAAACACGGTATTAGGAACTTGTCATCCCCTTCACTTACCATAACAGAAAAAAGGAAATGGCTTTGTTTTTTTCCTTGTGGTGGTGTTACTCATCATCGTAATAATCAACAGTATGATTATTATTAATTATAATTTTACTTTCAAAAAACATTATGTTCCTTGGGTTTCTGTGCTCTTCCCAAGTACAAGCATAGCATAAAGAGCAGCACATATTCACTCTGCCAAAGGAGAAAACCAAGTATCTCCCTGGAAGCCTGCAATTACACAGCAGGGTAGGGAGCTGTGCTAGGACCAATGGATGATGATTGGGGGACTGGAACATCTCCCTTACGAGGAAAGGCTGAGAGAGCTGGGACCCTTTAGCACGGAGAAGAGAAGGTTGAGGGGAGACCCTATTAATTAGTATCTAAAGGATGGGTGCAAGGAGAATGGAGCCAGATTCCTTTCAGTAGTTCTCAGTGACAGGCCGAGGGGCAGCAGGCACAAGCTGGAACATAGGAAGTACCGTTTAAATATGAGGAAAAAATTCTTTACAGTGAGGGTGACAGAGCACTGGGGCAGGCTGTCCAGGGAGGTTGTGGAGTCCCCTTCTCTGGAGACATTCAAGACACGCCTGGATGCAGTCCTGAATAATGTGCTCTAGGCAATCCTGCTTTAGCAGGGGAGTTGGACTAGATGATCTCTAGAGGTCCCTTCCAACTCTTGACAATTCTGTCATTCTTTGAAGACTGACACCAGCCTCTCCAAGACCCTTTGCAAGGGCAGCAGCTGGGAAAACAGGAAAAGGGACAATGGCAGAGGGAGAACAAGCATGGCAGTCCTCTTGACTGCAGCTGTCACTGCAGCAGGAGAGGGAAGCAAGGACAGCCCTCCCTGCCCTTCTAAAGGCAACTTCTAAAGGCAACTCTGAGATGAAGGGAAGACCTCACTGATCCCTGGCTTCCTCCTCAGACAGACACACAGCAAACTGACTGTGCTGTAATGAACCAGAATTAGAGAAATGCCAAAATTAAATTCATCGAAGTTCAGCATGGCAATTCAAGTGCATCACTAGCTGAAATTGACGGGTTTTTTTCTTTAACCACAAAAACCTATGAAAGGGTGAACTGATCGGCAATGCAGACACATAAGGGTGCGCTTACATTTGATACAAAAAGTAACACAACTCAAAAGAAAAAAAAAAAAGGGGGCGGGCGGGGAACAGACAATGCATGTTGCAACTGTTTCTTACTTGATTTTGAGAAGGCTAGAACACTAACCACCTTATCAGAGAGAAGGAGATGGGGATGAGAAACCGGTTCACATACACATAAAATCAGATTTCAAAAGATCGTTTATCTCCATTCCTGCCTCAAAGTCCACAAAGTTAAAAGACTATTAGCTTTAAGAGATTTATTTAATTTTTTAAAGGGCTCTTTTTTTGTATTTTCAGAGTGAATCCAATTCTGAAGTTCACCAACTAACCACAAAAGCTGAAGCTTATCAGGACCAACCAAGTTGACTAATGATCAAAGCTACCGAAATGACATGACACAAGCATAACGCATGCCCAAAGGGCAGCCACATATGCACTCCAGATAAAAACTATTTTGCTGCAGAAGTTTGGCAGCTGGAAGGTAGTCTACTCACTTGTTCCTTTCTCCTCTCCTACTGCTGCATGAGCAAGCATCCCCTTCAGGAATCTGCTGCTGAACCTGGCACAATCATTGTTTCCTCTCCCTTCCCCAAAAGCCAGTGACAGGATGATATCCCCAGAAACCAACACCTCCACTGAGTTACAAAACTCCTCTTTTTCTGTCTTAGATCTCAAGACCATCACCACTTGATTGCTACCACAAAATCCCTAATATTCGATTCCTCTACCAGCACTTCAACAACGTGCTGGGAAGGCTGACAACACTAATTTTATTATTATTAAGGCTTCTCATAAAATCATTCAAATTTAACAAATATACTTTCCTAGCTAGTAAATAATTTCATTCCATAAACAGCATCAAACCTCTACTACTTCCAGGTGACAGATGCATGTCTCCCGTATTTGAAGAACTAAAAACCTGCAGCATTTCAATTTCAATCACCAAATACAGCACAACAATAATTAAAAAATAATAATAATTTGCACTGCTTAATTAAGAGAACTGAAAAGTTTCTTCCAACAGACAACACCTACTGAAGATACAGTCATTGCCTGGCAAGCATGGCAATGACTACATTTTGCCATAATTGTCAATTTTGTTTTCCAAACCAAAAAGTTGACTTAAAACTAAAAACTGATGTTACAAAATTTCTAAGGGTCACTCGCACACAGCACCAAACAGGCACACCCAACTATTCCCTGTAACAGTGTTCACACTGTAGTAGGACGGTAATGTGACACCGCATGAATTCCTCTGCTCTGCCCTAGCAGGGATGCCCACGAAACCTGCCCCCTCCACCAGCATGAAAAAAGCATCTTCACTCTCCCTGGCAGTTGTTAAGCGCTAATGCACTGTCCCAGCTCAACACAGAGTAAGAGCCTTGAGTTAGGAAGACTGTTAGAGATGCAGGCAGAGATGTGGTAATCCTGGCATGTGCATCAACAAAACCTCAGTGAGCAACTGTAAACCCTAAAACCAGAAAGGTTTCCAACTACAATGCCTATTCCAGCAAATGAATGGTATGTGAAAAGATCTTGTGGACCAAATGCAAAAGACTTCAGAAGACACTGAGACAAAAAAACACCCAAAACAATTAAAACAAAACAAAACAAAAACACACACACAAAAAAAAAGTCACCACCACACACACCAGGAAAAAAAAACACAACACAAACACACCCAAACCCACCAGCTAAAACCCAGCTTGGCTCACAGTATTGATTTCCTCTAGGTAGGCTAGGTACTTCAGTGAAGTAATCCACTCCAACAAGGTTTACACCAATTCTTTAAACCTTTTGCGAGCCGCACATAAAGACATTTGAAGAAAATAGTGAGGGAGCTCCACAACTGACTAAGAGCAGGAAAGAGAGCTCTCAAAGGAGAAAATAATACATCTGCAAGGACTACAGTGCAACGGTTCCCGGCTTTGAGCCCAGAGCCCTATCTGCCTGACTGCACCACTGCCCTGCATCCCACATGGCAATTACTAGTTTGCAAACTTCCCATCACAATGTTAGAGACAGAAAATTGTTCTACTTCAAATGGTATTTCAGAATATCCAGAACAGGGGTAAAATTTACTTCACTGTGGCAGGAGGGGGCAAGGATGGTGGGGGTGTCTTTAAAATGGATTGTAATATCTTTTGGGCAAAGTATTTAACAATACTGCTTTGTGTGTTTGCTTGTTTATTTAAATACATTGCATAGCTGATCAGAATGTGATCCTAGTGCAAAGCAACTGATACACTTCTTCCCACGTCTCTGAATTCTGAGTATCTTTTCCTTCAGAGCAACCACTTCAGTTGGTTTTTCAATGTCACCTCAAACAAAGTCTAAACTTGAGAAAATAAGTTCATACAGGGTAGAGAGAACTATAAAGATATGAGGCATTTATTTCCCAATGAGTAGGTCGTACTGCCAGTCAATGTGGGATTTTTCCTTACTCTCTGGATACAGAAAACCTTTTGACTTTATTCCAAGCCTCAGGCTTGCTCACTATTTAGCATTACAAAAAGAGAAAATATTCAAAAAACCCTACTAGAACAACCAACATATTGTAGAATGGTGTGCACAGGTTCAAAAACAGAACAAATAAACAAAAAATCCACACCTCTTCCAGAGCATTTCTTCTTGCACTAAATAATAAAGTGCAGAAAAGGACAAAAAGAAAAGTAAATGGCTGCAAAAGTCTCAGTATTATTTTCTTCCCTAACATACATATTATTGAGGGGATGGGCAGAAGAATTGAGCCACCCAGAAACATACAATGCTTCACAGCACAAACTACCTAACAATACATCTTAAAAGTGATGAAACGATGAGTTCACACTTCAGGCTTCTAAGTGAGGGTCCCTGATTCTTCAAGGCCCTTAGCTTTGGAGACTGACTGGTTTTGTATTGCAGAGATTTTTGTGAACTTTTTGATAACAATCCAAAACTGCACTATAAAACATTTTCTCTTATTTACTTTAGTTACGGGCAGTCTGAAAACCCTGCAATTCATTACTCCATCTTTTCAAAACCTGTGGAATGAAATAAATACCGGTTTCTGCTTTCATTTAGTCATTTATTTCAAGCATATATCGTTGATTTCTGCCATAACCAGGGACAGAATCTTGCAAAAGCTGATAAAAAGATGACAAAATCTGATTTTCTTATATAACAAATAATTATGCTACCCAACTGTAGGAAAAAAGGCCTAAAAAAAAGAAGAACATCCACAAAAGGAATCATCCAGATCTTATCTACACACCATGATTTAAGTCAATTCTGTATTTCTGAAAAACTGAATCACCTCTAAGGTGGCTGATTAGCAATAGTGTGTTTTCTACTTCATTGCCTGACAGTGCCTGCAGTATGATGGGGAAGGGAATGCTACAGGCTTTTCATAATCTTGGTAATCAAGGTTAATATAAAATTTGCATACTACCTTGCTGATGAGACAAATATTTCTTGTAAGAGCACTGAGTTTAAAGTCACATATATTTCATCAGAAATTAAGCACTGGCTAAAAATAGTCCATATTTATCTCAAAGTAAAGTCTTCATGGGCTTACAGCCAGCCAGTTTTCCACCTGAGACTTTTAGGTAATTAAGTGTAATTTATAACATGCACTCATACAGCACATTAACCTCCAAATTCTTCCATTGCCTTTGGAAATGCCAAGCATCTACTAAATTTTTGTCACCTTGCCCTGAAGATATCCTCTATCTTGAAGAGAATAGTGGAGAAAAAAAATCTAAATGCTCATCAGCTTCATTTAAACTACATCATTCAATGGAAATAAGAGAATTTAACATCTGGTATTTATAACCATACAGTTCCTTACAATACTCCAGTGCTTCAAGTATGACATTTCTACTCTAGTTTTAAGAAGTTCAGATCATACATGTGGCAAAGGAAACCCAGAACACAATAGAAAAAAAGCAAGCTACTCACAGACTGTAATATAACAGAAAGCAAAACAGTGGAAAAGACACCTGTGAAAAAATAAACAAATGGGGGGATGTGTGTGTGGAACTGGGGACAGGTGGTGGTGAGAGGGGTAAACTTTAAAAAGGGTGTTTTTTTCTTAATAGCTACATTTTTGCCAAAATTTCCTCTTTAGACTCTTCAGCTTATAATTCTGCCAACTCATTCTTTCTTCAGGGTAGAACTAATAGAACAATATAAGTGACTGCTCAGACTCCCCAGTTCAACAGTTTATAAAAATCAAGACAGGCAACAGAATTCTTAGCATTTGGTAGAGGCAGAACCATCACTGTTTGTGATGGAGAAGTACGGCTTGGGTCACTCAATCAGGTAAAATCTGTCAGCCTCACCTAACAATATTCTCTGTTATTTTTAATTATAAATAATTTTTGATGCTCATTTCTCCTATTCACAGACCCAAAAAGAAATTAGGTATCTCCAAAACAGGCTATTAAAATTAAAACCTCCAGCCTAGGAAAGCTGCTATATACACCTCCATATGAAAATTTAAAAGTTCTTAAGACAACAGCATACACCACCAATAGTTACTTTTCCACCACCATCATTTCCTTATCGTTATTACAGACTTCCTGTGCTCACAAATGAATTGCCTTTAGATGGAAGAAAGTACATTGTGGCTTGACTGCAGAACATACACTACTGACACAATGCCATGGACCTGAACCAACAGTGAAAATCAGCATTTCCATTTCTAAGAAAAACTAAAGAGCTTCCATGAAATCTCTAATATTTATTGTAGACCTGATAAACTAGAGGCTGGCACCTCAGCTATGAGTGGGCTTGTTTGGGACAACATGTATTTTCACTCTGTGCACTATTATTTTCCAGTTTCAAGACTGGAATGTGACTGCGTTTGCAGAAGTCCTTTGAGAGCTGTAAGTGCTTTGTGATCTACAGAACTGAATTATTAAAATGTTACTGGTAATCACTCTGCTTGGAACTTTTTGTTTGTCATCACCAAATGGATAATCATTTCAGAAGAAAAGAGACACAAATGTGACAGATATGGGTGCACACTTTCATGTTTATCCTAACAGTTTAAAAATATGGTGTTCTGTTTGTACTAACAAGTCTTGGAGAAGCAATAAAAAAGTTCATTATAAAAAAGCATTTCTCAAAGTAACTCTTTGATAAGCTGTATAAAGACGGTCTTTTGATTAAGTACTGTCTAGCAAGTAACAGTCAGGAGAACACTGAGTGGTTTACAAAGCATTTCTGACAATAAAGCAACACTGTTCCTATTTGGATGCAATTCCAAAGAGGTCCAATTCTGCATCATTAGTGACAGCTGTAAGTGGTGAGACAGTTAAAAGTGCTTCTAACTGAGGAAAACCATGCAGGGGAAGGAAGAGGTAAGAAGCAAACAGATGGATAAGCCATTTCATTATGTATTAATGAACTAGGAACAAAATAGTTTATGGACAGCCACCTTAAATATTTCAAAGCCACAAAGTATTCTCAAAGGAGTTAATTCACAAAAGGAGTGCTAAAGAATGATGCACCTGTACCAGAAGCATTTTGGTGACTTATACTACCTACTAAAATGAGGCTTTTGCACGTTTAAGGAAAAAAAAAAATAAGTGCCACCTGTTTGAGTTTAATAAACACTGACTTAGTTTTCTTTAACTATAAAGCTAACCAAACTCTTAATAATACATCTTTATAAACAATTTTTATATCTCTGCTAGAATAAAATTCTAGCTACTCATCAAAACAAAACTTCTAATTCATACTTCATTTCTGAGAATCCTTAGAAACTAGAAGAATTTAAAAGGCTTAATTCCTTTTGGTAAATTCCAATTTCAAAAAGCCTAAAAATACCTGTTATGCCAAGTTAGACTGAAAAGAGATGACAAGTGGAAAAGAGCAAAGAGAAATGGGTGTAGGGCTGGGAGTGGCAGATGAAGTTAGTTTTCATTTCTACAGCCAAACAAAAACTGACCAGGCTGGTTTAGGTAATCACAGAATATAAAGATTACATGTAGTCTACCTAGGATTATGGAAACAAATTAAGTACATATCCACTTATGGGGGAGAGGGGGAAGGACTTTGCCTTTTGTACAAAACCTAACAACGGCTTAGCAGTTTAGGCTGAAGGCCAACTTACCCCAACATCTTGTCTTTCACAGCGGTCATAAGAAAAGGTAAGAACAGGGCAAGAATGTGAATCGCTTTTCTGTGCCTCCTCTGCCCCCGACCCCCCAAAAAAACCAAAGAAAACCAAACAAAAACCCGAAACACCCAAAACAACATTCTCTGCTCCTCCAGTCACTGATTAAATCAATTTATGTGATTTACTGGCCTTTGTTTGCCCAGTTACTGATTTCACACAGTTCCCTTTCAAGAACTTGTCCACCATCTCCTTAAACCTACATAATCCTCTGGCATCCAGAACAGCTCCTTCTGGCACAGACTTACACCTCCATCAAATTCTTTTCAGTCTGGTTCAGTTATTTTCTGTATTCCAATATATCTTAAATTAAGTCCTTTAAAAATATTAATCCTTTGGAAAGCCTTCTTTTTCTAAAAGAGCTTCTTTGGATTTTCTGGATGCTACATATCATATAGAATCAATTATATCTGTCTTACAAAAATGGAGTGGGACTTTGAGAGCGTGGGTTTCTTCTTATATTGATTTGTGACTACATAGTTCACACAGGCTGTATGTGCTACTGTACTTTGCACTAGCATTTCACTGGTTGCTTTCCCTTCTTAGCTGTACCAACTGACTGAAACAAATCAAGCTCTCTGCCCTCCCAAACAATTCTGTGTGCAGTTGGTTTATAGTCTCACATGTCTGCAAGATTAGAATGGTGATCCAATATCCAAAAAGGCAGTAAATTCTCCTATTTCACAAGAAATCCGTTTCCTATTTTATCGGGCATATGGTCCAACTATACACACCATTAGTGAATCTTCAATCAATCTGCCATCCTCCTGTAATAATTCTATTACAGTTTCAAGACCTTTTAAGATCATGAAGGAAAATAACTTTTCAAGATCCTTGAGTCATTTAAACTTTTATAAATCCTTTAAATCATCAATATTAAAATAAAGAACAGATTTATTACCCAAATCAGGATTCATAACCCAGCTAGAAAATTATTTGGCTTTCTAGAGTCTTCTTGCACTTTTTAAATGGTCATGCATCGTTAGTCTTCCTGAACTGATAAAAGTATTTTTGTTTGCTAGATAGACTTCCAAGTGTAATCATAACTCCTATCAAGCAGGTATCCTAACCAGCTCCTTTGTTAAACTACACATCCCTATTGCAGTATAATGAAGTTTTAAAGAATCATAAAGAAACAAAGTAATTTATGTTTTTAGAAGTTTGAGATCCGTGGTTCTATATCGAGAGGTTTTTTATCAGTTCCTGATAAAAGGTTACACAAAGCAGAGAGGCTGTAAAATAAAACCAAAACCAGAAAGTCCATGGTTCACATCGCAAAGCAGACCATACATGTGATTGAGCAATATTAATTTGCTGAGGGAGACACACAAACAAAAAAAAATGGAAACAAGGGACTTTGGGAAGACAGTGTGCAACAACATATATAAAAAAACAAACCTCACACACATAAAAAATTCAAAAAGGGTGGCATAGCAGGCAAGGGAGGAGAAATGGAAAAATGCCTGTGACAAACATAAAGGAAGAGACAGCATGCAGCTGCTGGATAATTCTTACTGTGCAAAGCAGGAGAGAACTTGGGGAAATGAACAGAAGCATTAGACAAAACAACGCATCCAGACAGGAATAAACATTTTAACTAAAATAAATTAATGAGTTACAGTAATAACCAACAGACAATAGATAGACAAAACTCCCAGTTACAAAGTTTGAAGCAACAAAAATCTCAAAATATTTTTCCTTTGAAGCAAACTTCAGGCAGGTCAAAGGTGGCATATTTCCAAGAGAGTCATAAAAAAGATTCCAGAACTAACAAGGACCAAAATCAAATAATATTCTCAATCTCAAGGGATTCTCTAACCAAACCCTCTTCCTCAACAGTTCATCCACATGTTAAACAAACAGAATAAAAGATGTAGATTCTTTGCTAGCAGGAAAGGGAAGACAGATCATATCATTATGAGACTGCCAAAACTTCCCAAATGCAAAATACAACAACTGAGGAATTACAGGCCCCTTGTTTGGAAAAAAAAAACAACCCACAGGAATAGTCCAAATCTGCTATTAATATTAGAATTTCATGTAATATACAGTGCAGTTGCTGGAAGCTTGAAGCCCCTGTGGGCTAACAGGAGTACAGCAACACTAATTTGGTTCTTAAGCTCAAAGTTCTTGAATCACAAATAGGCTGAAGGCTGGAAGTATATTCTGGGGGAGGTAAGACCATGAGTTTGTCCTGTATGTGAACTCTTCTACAAGATTCCACTTTCATCTGCCATCAGATAGAGGATACAAAGCTAAACAGAAATTCATCTTGATTCAGTAAAGCCACTGTAATAAAGAGAACTACTATATTTTGTCAGAAATAGATAATTAAGTAGAAAAGTCAAGCAAACAAAAAAAACCCACCACCCCATAGAATATGAAGGCAAGTAAATTGATTATATATATACACACACATAAATATATATACATAAATATAAAAAACATACGTATCTCTTGTAAGTAAAAAAGACATGTTAAGTCCAACCAAAAAATGCATAAGATGACCAGTAACATGCAAAACCACTGTTAGTTTTGAACAGGAAGCAATAATGCTTCAACCACCACAGCAGTGCACAGAAGAGCTCTTTAGGAGCTAATTACCTGAGCACTTTATTAGTACTGTTAGCACAACCATCCTGCTAACTTTTAAGTCATCATACAAGACTATCGTATAATGTAATCTGTGCCATTCAGCTCTTGCTAATCTCTACTTTCTTCCCTCACTTAGAAGTGAAGGAAATGGCAATTAAGTTGACCTGATTAACAAAGTACATAAAAAACCAGCTGTGCTCTGCAGTGGCCTTTAGCAGCAACCTTGCTTGTACATGCAGAGATCCAATTCCCAGTTAAGTATAGAACCACTTCCATCATGTTATAAAAATCAATGCATATTTCTCTTCAGTGCTAGCTAAATTAATCAACCAACAGGTAGATTGAAGTGCCAAAATCATGAGCTAGAACTCCTATGAGAAAAATGAAGACAGACTTCCATGCCAAAGAGTAACTCAACTCAAAACTAATATCAAAAACCAGCCAAACAAACAAAACAAAAAAAAAGGAACAATGAAGAGCAATGTTGATTCTGAGACCTCAAAGGAGGTCTTAAAACCACAAAACTATCAACCCTGTTTGTGCAAACAAGTAGGCATGCACAGACAGCATGCAGATTTCCCCTCCTGTTCATAAAAGTAATTGTGCAAGTTGTACACAAATCATGGCAGGTTGCATTAACAATACTCCCGTTCTACTTCAGATTTATTTTTAATTTTAAAATAAACTGTGTTACGCATTATTTCAATATTCTGCAGGATGACCATACAAGGCAAAGAACGAATTTAAGTGCAGTCTGTAGAGAGATAATGTGAAGGCTATAACATAAGTGAAAAATGGCCATGTAGCAAAGATATGGCCCCAACCACCAATCTCATTGTCAATCCCAGCCATCTGTCAGCAGAAAACTGATTTACTGCATATAATACTGCTATACTTGATTACTACTATACTGCTATAAAAGGCTCCTGGTTTATTTTTAGGCATATCGAAAGCTACTTTCCAGCAACATAAAAGGGTTAATAAAACACCTCCTCAGAAGCCAAGCTATGAAACCAGGTTTCAGAACTTGAAATCAAATTCCACCCAGTTTCAATGTTACTGATAGATTAAATTTCTTTATAAATAGAAATATTAAAAAAGGAAAATCAAAACTGAAGAAAAACAAAGTGATAGTAAATGACACCAGTTTCAACTTTAAGTAAGGCTGCTTTCAGTGATGCTTGGTTCTTATGGAGATTATTTTGATGGCAGGCAACTGCAAATAACTTTAAAAAAGACACTTTAAGAAACCCTCCTGCAATACCACTATTCAAGAAAACCATCAATTAAGAGGTCACTTAGCATCCTTTGAGAACTACTCTGGACATCCAGACAGGTCACAAGAGCAATGACTGAAGCGTCCTTTGACAAAGGCATGTAAGCACTGCATACAACCATGATGTAACACCTCATGGTGTAACAACTCAGGTGAGCACAACTAATGCAACTCTTCCTGTTTCTGTGCGTCAGGACAAAAATGTCTGTGTATGAGATTCATCCTTCACATCAAATACCCACTGAGCGAAACAGGTGCAGGTACCTTCTCAGGTTAATCAAACAAATCAAATAAGAGCATCTAGTAATAACGAGACGATTTTTCTCACTAAACAACAGTCCTCCACTGCAGGTGGTTTTGTCCCATAGCAAGCAAACAGGAGAAAAACATGTCCTGAGCAGCTGCTCATTAGGTGAGTACCATTCTGCCTGCACAGCAAATGAAGCAAATGTCATATGGAAAAAAAAACAGTTTATGGTCGTGTAATTAGACACGGTAACAGAGGCATATCCAAAAGAGGAGGGAAGACAGGTACAAATTACAGTTGCACAGGCAATTTATTTCTGGGAGTGTATAATTTTTGATGTTCCTGGACTTTAACCTTACAATTTCTTTTAATTAGGCTTGTTTCCAGCTTACTTTCTTCCTATTATACAGTAACAGATAACTTTGAACAATCACCTCCTACAAAAAATACCCATCCCCAAATCATTATTTCTTCTGAATGGAACACTATTAAAGGACACTGGGAAAATACTCTACCAGAACAGACCAAAATAAATACCAACCGTATAGGACCTCACAGTCAATGTTACAAAGCAGTAATAATGTATTGCAAGCTTACCTGATATTCATTGGGCCAGAAAGTGCTGACAGCCAGCTCTGCTCGCAGCCAGTCTTTGCCAGTGGAGCCAGTGACGTTCCAGATGGGATTAGCCAGTGGTCCTTTGTTCACCCTAACCAGGATATTCAAAGTGCCTGGGTTTGCTCCGTTCTTGCTGTACAGAAGGTAGCTGAAATCAATGCAGTGGGTATCATTTTCTTTCATCGTTGGAAGCTGGAGTCGAGTCTTTTCTCCAGGGTCATGATCTGAGGAAATCACTATCATGTATGATCCTAAGAAAGCAGAAAGTAGGGGAGGGAAAAAAAAAAAGGAAAAATATAAATGCCAAGAAACTGACTGTTCACTTTGATAAGGATGGAGTGTGTATGTTTCCATATCCCAAAATCTCACCATTCCAGCAGTAGGAAATCCAGAAAGTATAAAATGCCTAGAAACACCACAGAAACATTATCAACAGAAGACTTCACATATCTCTGAGGAGCTATCTAGATGCTTCCACCTACAAACTTTTCTCTCTCCTGCTTTAGGTTAGATAATTGGAAACAGAATCACAAACAGACTAAACAAAAATAACAAGATGTCTTATTAAGACCTCTTATTCTGAGGTTACTGAGGCAAAAATTCTCTCAACTTGCTCCACACATTTCCTGAAAATGAAATACGGAATAATAAGGTTCACATCCCTCAATACAGCTTTATCACACCTTTCTCTACCTAGAAAGAATGGCAGACTTGAATTTTAGATACATTAGCAATAGAAACAACTCACATAGGACACCAAGCCACATTTGTCCTGAAAAGTGAGGTTTGGTGCTCTGATTGCCAGTGGATTTGAGGGGATAACTACAAGTTTCTACAGCTGGAAGGGAGCACATCTTGCAGATTTATTTTACAAGTACACTGAAGATAGAGCAAGCTAAGCCTGTCTCTGCTACAACAGGAGAGAGCAGAAATCAGATGTTTAAGGAGGTTATAAAAGACACAATGCTGGAAGTTTGTCCTGGTGTTCTGCAGAATGGACAGCAAACACAGGGCTACCACCTATGCTAGTCCTACAGAAGCACCATTTCTTCAAGAGCGAGAAATCCATACTGGATACCACCTAGTAAATGAACCTCACAAAAAAAAGCTTCAGAGACAAGGTCTGCCAGGCAAAACTTTGCAACCAAGTGAGAAAACTCAACTCAGTATACAATCTGAATCCTTGCCACACGGAAGTTTCTAACCTGAATTTACCTACCACTTAATGATTCCAGATGCTTCTTGTTTCTCATTTTCCCTTCTACTTCAGTCCTCAAGACCACCATGATAGAGAGCCCTTCCTCCTGAGGAAGGCTCAAAGTCCATCAAAAATAAAATTCAAAAATTACTCACTGATGGTGGGGAATTAAGTTATTCTTTCCCCTTGTGGTGTTGAGGAAGTGAGTGGAAGAGTAGCTGAAGGGGTATCTGGCCATGGTCAACCCACCACAGCTACCAAAAAGGTAAGAAGTAGCAGTTAGATAGTTTTACCTAACTGCAGCTAGACAGTGCAGGTACTAGCTGTTTTAGTAAATCTCAGCAGAGCCAGGTTCTGTAACTTTTGCCATCATTATTATTAGCATAACAGATAAAGATCAAGCAGATATAAAACACCATATACACCTACTTCCCTTGAAGATGAAAAAAAAGAAAAAACAAACAAAAACCAACCAAAAGAACCCCCAAAACAAAACAAGAAAAGACAACAAAAAACAAACACCAGATCTGTGCTCTGTTTCCACAAAGTTTTTATAATAAGGAAGTTGCAGATGAGCTACCTCATTGGAAAAAAAAGTTAGAAGAATTAATTGAAACAATCATGTTTTGGTCAATGAAGAAAGATAAGCTTAACACAAAAGAGCAAAAGTTCATCTTTTCTTCTTGCAAGACAGAAATAATTAATTTCATCTTTGGACAATGCTGTAAGAAATTAGAGGTGAAAAGTATCCCAAGTCATCATTTACTCTGGACAAAAAAAACATTGCTCATAACTATTCCTTCCACCATCCATTTTTCACCATGCCCAAGTGCAAGGTCTTTAGTTACTCTGGCAGCAGGGCTGTTACAAAATGCAGCAAAACTCATCAATAACATTTTTCTTGAAATACGTAGCTTGACACTGGTGTTGCTTCACCCTCCTTTCAGTAATTCCCAAAAGAGTCTTCCCCATACTTGCAAGATGACAACCTTTAAAACTCATAAGGAACATTTTATTTCTCCCAACCACACTTAAGTGTTATTTTTCCTATTTAAACATACTTTCTATTTCTCCAAATCAAACTCCACTCCCCCATTTTTTCTTTTCTTCTCTGAAGCCCCTTTATATTTATTTGCCAGTTAATGGCTCCTAATATTACTCCTGACCTAAAAGGTCAATCCAATCCCTCTCCTGCTCAGAATAGAAACATGAGGGTATGAAACAGCTAAGTAACACTGCCTCCTAAGCCTTTACCCAGCTCATGCTAAGAATTCAACTCTAGAATCTGACTTTCAGGAATATTTTTATGCCTACACAGCACTTATTAATGAACTTGCTAAAAGGCATCTACATAGACATGGAATTAGAGATATTAAGATTTTTCCTTAGCTGTATTATTAAATTCCCCATAGCTTTCACTAGGTTTTGTTGATTTTGATAAGCATTGAAGTATTAGCTCAGTGACAAGGACAGATAATTTCAAAATAAATTCCTTAACTGATTACATGAGAAAAGCTTTAGTTCTTATCCCCTACTGAAAACTAAAATTTCTTATCATCTAGCAGTTAATTGCAGGTAAGAAATCACACTATTTTTTACTTTTTTTAATAAAAATCTCCTAACTAAAATATGCCTGCTATAATATACCAATGTGGCAGATCAGCTTCCTGATCAAATTATTTTCTCTCACTTCCTCGGTTGCCGAAAAACGGGCTTCTATTTGAAGTGTGAAACTTGTAATTTTCAGCAGGCTGGTCTCCCACTCCTGAAAATTCTCTTTCCTTCCAACAAGCACTAATTATCAAACCATCTCCATCTTGAGGGCACACGATGGTAACTTCTCCACCTGTTACTGTGCTCCTTCAGTTACTAAGACATGATTATGTCACCTTCTTCTGAAAAAAAATAATGCAGATAGTTTTGAATTTCATATGCAATTAGATTTATGGGTACAGAAGTGGATTCAACTTCACAGTTTGCTGATACTTTAACACTGTAGTAGGAAGGAAGGTGACAATGCTTAAATAGATTCATAGAAAAATATATGGTAAAAAGCAATCATCCCCATGAAGTGTTGCCTTGACTTCCTGACAATGTCAATGACAGGAAGTGGAGAGTTCAGCCACTTAAGTTCATTATCCTAAAGCTCAGGACTATATGAACTTACTTCATTTTTTAATAACTACTACATAAAACTATAGTCCCCAATTATGTTTCAAGCAAGGCAGTGAGCAATGAACCGACACTGAACTACAGAAATAGGCTTGCAACTGGAAGCAGACCGCAAACAGAAGTTCTGAAACATCTATATTAATTCACAGAAAACTTACATTTCCTATAAACTAGAATTTATGCTTATTTTGCTCTTCAGAGTAATATCCCTGTTATCATTTCACAGAGGGCTCTTTACAGGTATTTCTGTAATTTGCAAGAAAGGAAAAAGCAAAAGCTAATAATAAAACCTCAAATGCTATTAACTTTTTCTTCTTGCAGGAAGGATATTCTTTTCAAAATAAAATAAAAATTTTTAAAAATTATAAAAAACACACAAAGAAAACCCAAAGCAAATGAATACATTAAGCATGCTCCCGCTAAACTTCTATATGCTTGGGTTTAAAAAAAACTCAAACGATTACAGCCTCCTCTTCCTCCTTCTCCTTCCATTACCCAAAAGAGTCAGAATATGCCACCCTGAGACAGAGAAAATCAATATTAAAGAAATTAAGAACTAAAACTAGAGACAATATTAAGCTTTCTATTTTTTTTATGGTTTTTAAGGAAAGCAGCTGACTGACAGGCAGATCAGGATATAATTATACTGAATATTTTGTGTGTGTGTCGAATGGAGGATTTTAACTGTTATTATAGCATCTTTGCATTTATTTCTAGATATGCTCCTTAAGACATGAAACTGAACTTAGATGTCAGGGCATTAAAATTAGAAAGCTTAATATCATCTCTAGTTTTAGGTCTTAATTTCTTATATATACATATAGATAATTGAAAAATAATGTTATTGCTGTAAAGAACAGAAGATTTCTCTAAAACGTCTTGAAATTGTTACCATCCAGAGGTATCTTTCCACACATTTTACTTGTTTGCAGTATTATTCCTAACACAAGACTCAAATTGTTGAAGGTGTGATTCAATTTCTTTACAGATTGTCAAAAATGAAAGGAAAAAAAACAACAACAACAACAACTCAGGATCACCAGTTTCAACTTCACTGCATAGCTCACTGCCAATGAGTTGAAACTCAAATGCAAGTCAAGACAAGGCTCTGAATTTAATACAAAGATTAAAAACAACAACATACAACATAAAGACACGGGAAATTTTTCTGGAAAACACAATCCACTTATTTTTTTCTTCTACTTCCTATGGTGAATGTGTATTATTAAAATAACCAGTGTGAAACAGGTCATTAAGCTACACTGTATAAATAAAGGCAGAGGACTTACTCATTCAAACAGAAACTCAGCTTAATGGACTGCAATAGCTCATTAATTTTGCACAGACACTGCAATTTCATATGGTGAGTGAAGGTGTCCTGCCTTCCAGCTTGTAGTCGATCATGCCAAAAGCACCACAAGGGCATGTAACTGGGATTCCCAGTTTTAACACATACGATACTACTGGAATGATACTCCTATCCCTCATGATTCATCTATTCCATAACAACAAAAATATGCTTGCCAATTAAAAGGAAAAGATAACCCAAACCTGAACCAAAAAACCCATGTTTCAAAGGTACGCCAGTATTTGGAGCAACGTTTATGAAGTTTTGACTGAAAAATCACTCCTCAGTCTATAAGAAGGTACAAAATTTCAGTTTCCCCTCATCAACATTTTACATATGAATAAACGTGAAAAATACACACTTTTGAAGTGTTTGAATTCCTAGTTTTCTTATATATAACACCAGCTTCCTGTCGATTTGTTTGTACTGATACACAGAGAAAGAAAACATGATGAGATACCAATTTCTGAGGTATGATAATTAGGTCTTTTCACCTTGCTTTCTCTTGTGATGGATCTTTAGCAAATAAATAGGACTTAAGCACCTCAAAATCTGAGACAGAAAAATGTCAGCAACTGAAATTTGCAATGGAAGCTTGCAGCATCTTTACAAAAGAGCATTTATCTTAAGATGTACTCCTTTGAACAGTATCTTCTAACAAAGTATTCAGAAAATTACATTTGATACAGTGCATCAGGCAAGCTTACGAAAGGACAGTGTTCCTGAACAGTGAGCTGCATTTAAGTAACTGAAAGGCACATGGAATAGTTTCACATCTATTTGGGAATTAGGCAAGGCACTCAGTCATGAATTTGTATCATCAGTGTCTGTGACTTGATGGCTAAGATGAAAGTAACAACAGCTCTGAGCTGTCTGAAATTCTGTTCTAAAGCCATAAATATCCCACCGGTGGTGGGCCAGTGACTCTAGGATGCTTCTCGGTCACCAAGGGGCTATCTGGCTGCCCAAGCAGCAGCACATTTTGGTCAGCTACCTGTCTGGAAGAAAATGTATTTTCTAAGCAAAACTTGCAAGAACCATACAAATGGAAAATAGTGTCAACTCAATATAAAGTTATCTGATAGGGATATCAAATGACTGGGCACCATTTATGCCTGCACAGCCTAAAGCTAGTAAAATGTTTCAATGGGCATTCTATGAAGACACAGACACCTACTAACACTTGAAACAACTTCACTGTATGAAACAGAGGTGCAGGAAATAATACAAATCCATTTGCTTCACCATTGCTGTAGCTGCTCTGATACTACTTGGCTTGGTCCCGGCATGTTAGTTCTGTTCCAGCCATTTTTGTGCCAGAAATTCCTGGATGAAAGACCGGTGTTGGCCATTTTGTGTCCACTAATCATAGGACTATGATGACACCTTATCCTCAGCACTACTGAACATAAACCACCCGCCAAAACAGACCCTAAAGCCAAAGGACATTTAGATTTTTCAAATGCTGATTTAAAAGACACACTTTTCTTTATTGACAAGGTTAAAAGCTGACGGAGATCGTATTACACACCTCCTCTGCAGGTTAATATTTATTTTGAAAGAAACTAAAGTGAAATTTGAAAATATTTGAAGTATTCTAAGACAGACAGCAAATGTGAGTGCTAAGCAGTTCCACAGGTCTTTGGTGTACTGTGTGTTTGCTGTAGTGCATAGAAACAAATTCATGGAGAATTCACAAACATTAGCTGAGGTGACCTGAAAACTCACAGCTGCAGAAACACACAGAGCTTTTCTTCAAAGCACAAAGATACACTCCATGTCTTCTTCCACCTGTGCTCACTGGACCCTTGCACAAGCCAAGCCTACACTCAAACCCAGAAAAAAACAACCCAAGTCTCCTGTTCCCCTCTTGAGAGAGGCAAGGGAACAGCTAAGTTTGATTTCTTACCAGGAGACGGAAATTAACTGACTCCTGGAATGGCCCAACAAGCACCAAAGCCAGGTCAAGACACAAGAGGAAACTGAAGCTGGATATATTCATAGATAAGGGTCTTTTCCCTCTAGAAAGAAAGCAAGAAAAAAAAAAAAGAGAAAAAAAAACCAAACCAAAACCAAACCAACCAAACAAACAAAAAAACACCTTAAAATTAACTTATTTCAAGTCGATGAAAAGTCTTCAGAGAAAGACAGCTCAAAAAATAATTTCGGGATTATTTTCCTTTTTGTCAACTAAAAAAAAAAATCCTGCAAACTCAGTACTTAGGAGGGGAAAAAAACCATACAATGTGCCATTTAGATTTTAACTGGATGGTAAAACAAAAGTTTTGAAGCAGCTTTCATATTCAAAGTGTCTTTAACACACTAATCATTCTTCAAAAGCAACAGTATTTAAAGTGCATTGAGAAGATACTTAGTCCCATCAGCTTAAGACACTGATATGGAAAACAAAAATGAAACTGGTCATTCCCTGGATGAGCATGTGACAGCAGAACATAAGAATTAACAATCTGGTGAGGACATCACTCCCCAGGAGCACCAAAAGTTAAATATAGGCTCAAAAGCTGTAACCATTAATATATGCGACAGCAGATTACAATTGTTATTACAGGCCTTTCAGAAAATGAAGTTACATGCCCTGTATTTCTTGAATGTAGCCTTAGAACTTATTTAAAGCATGGGAAGTTTATAAAATAGATTAGATTTTTTTTTTTTTGATAACTGGAACAATATTCATTCCTTTATTTTTAACAACTTGACATCAAATAATTTTTCCTGCTATGAGAACAATTTTCCTCAGAATACAGCTTAGTGAAACAGCAACCTGAAGAGTCATCTTTCACTTTCAGATTTTATCCCTTTTGCAGGTGTGAGACCTACACTCATGGAAAACTATATATCCCTTTGATTAAATGAACAACATGAATTAAGAGCTACTGATAAGAGCTACCACTTACATATACTTTGAAAGACAACACAGAACAACGTTTATATCATAGAAATAATACTTACTTACACATTCAGAAGACAGAAGTAATCATTCACTATTAGATCATCCTCAAAATCTCACTCACCCTCCCTTCTGAAATACATACCTTACTTGGAAATGATTGACTTTCCAATCAAGAATAACCAGGAGTCATGTATTTACCAATACGCCTGCAGTAATATTTAGTTAATTTAAGTATTTGCTAAAGGAAAAGAAAGCTGGAAACCTTGAAGTTTATTATTTCCAAGGAAGTTTTCATACCATCAACTACAGATGGTTATGGGCATTTGAAAAACAGAATCTTGAGCAATTTATCAAGTGTGGTATATTAACACTAAATGCACCATAAAACTCTGAATTTTTACATAGATGGAAAGAGAAAGGCTAAAAACAAAAGAACATCTACAAACAGTTACTTTGGAATTTCTTTTGATTTTCCAGTTACTGACTGCAATGTTGATCTTGCAAGGGCAAACAGCCCTACAATGCATCTCTTGGATAACCATAATAAATAACACCACCTAAAGAGAACAGTCAAAATCCACACATTCTACATAACCAAAAAATGGACTGAGAAATCCTATTCAAGAACATGAGGATTCATAATCCATCATATTAAATACCATAGAAACAAGATTAAAAACCCTAAATATCTGTTGTGCACCAGAAAGAATTTATCCAGGCAATAAAAACAACAAAAACAGACTAAAAACACAAAACACAGTTGAAACATTAATCTTGATACTCTCGGGAAACTTTAAAAATACATTAGAAATTTAAGTTCAGAAATCAGAATTCCTTTCTCTCCTAGATGCTGGAGCTCAGAGTTAAAACAGACACGAGTTTTACGGTGTGTGACAACTCTTGTCATGCTTCACCTCTTGCTAACAGCCCTCTGGTTCCACAGACAACTATTCTTCTCTCCCAAATACTTAAACCTATCAGCATTAATACAAATCCAGAGTAATGGTTATAACATGTGCTTAGCTTGATGTTTGCTGCTTCTCTATCAGGCATGATGGAAGCTAGAAGGCCTGAGAGGTCATCACATTCTCCATCTGTAGTAGTTGTATTAAAATAAATAAATAGATAAATAAGCTCTCCCTATAAACTCTTGCCTTTCAAATTATATTAGCAGCTCAATTGGTTTTACACTCTAGTACACACCACCTTTCTTCTACAACGGAATACTTCTGAGATGAATGAAAACAACCCTATCTATTATAAAAATCACTCATGCTGACATAACAGCATTTTTTGATCCTGTTTTGAAAATAATAATTGGGCTCATTGTTCAGCAATAGGAAAAACAGTAATGGGAAGGACTGCATATAAACGAGGACTGCTGTTTTAGAGACAACCGGAAGTTCACAGCTATTAACGGGGTTTGGTGGGTTTTGTTGTCTAGAGGATTTTTGTAGATTTTTTTCTCAGAAAACATCTCTAGTTTATGAAGATAGACATCTTTCTCCTTGACACCACATTTTCCAATTAACAAGAAATTTGAAAGAGTTTTTCCTTTCAAATAGCTCTTTGTTACATGCTAATGCTATTTAAATCCTCTTTTATCCTGAATACTGACGTTTGCAATGCCACCAGAATACACTAAGCATATTAATCTAAGCCCATAGAACATTCGTCTACCTGCATGAGGTTACCAGCTAAAGCTTGGCACCAGCTAATATGATTAAAGTTCTAAAAAATGACCAGAAGATGTACAATATTACAGACAAGAACCTAGTCTCCATTTCAGAAAACTCATGAACTTTTAACACTAATACTAATGAATCAGACATTGTACTTAATTATTAGGATTAGGAATTGAACCCATGTTCCAAATGTAATTTCATGCAAATTTCTTTTGTGATTGACTCATTTCACATTGTGGTTTCTCCAGTGACACAGTACAGACAGCAGAGTACCAAGTCATCCAAGGAGCTATTTAATTTTCTTTTTGAAACCGCAATTAAGCTTTTAACTAAAGTTTTTGCAATTGTACTTCCTAAGGGAATGTATAATTTATCCTGAACTAAGAGTGTAATTTCATTCTCTAAAACTTTTCCTTCAAAATCAGAATTTGCTGAAACCATAAAGGAAATCTGAAGTTGCTAACGGTTACAAATCCTAATACTGCCTTTAAATGTTCTGAATGTCCAAATAAGATATTCAGAGTGTCAAGAGACATCTCAGACAATGAAGAGAGATTAATCGTACAGCATTGTCTTCTAACCCCAAACTTTTTATTAAAAAAATCTCTTTCTATAAAGGGAATATCAAACCAATTTAGAAAAGAAGCACAAGTGTTAATAAGGACAAAGTAGTTGCCAAAAAAAAAAATAAGTTAAAGAAAAAAATACTAATTTCCTCTTATGCTTTTACCTGTTGATCTTCCTGAAACTGATCAAGGGCTAACCAGAATCTGCCCAACAAGTAATGGAAATCCAAAACAAACAGGGAAGGAAAAAGGAGTTTAGACTCTTCCCAACGGAAGTATATTAAAATAAATAAAGTCTGTGTATTCTTAGCTAGCAAGTTATTTTCTCACATACAGAACACACAACTTTTCCTGACATATATGCACACAGACACATTTTGGGGGAGGCTGGGGAAAGGGGACTGTGAAAGTAGATAGCAGAACACTTCGGACTCTCATATAACACAGCTATTAAGCACTCAATTCCAGAACTCAATTAACATTTCAGCTAATCACCAACCTGAATCTCTCCTATTGCAGTTTAAGATTATTACTGCTCAACCTATCCCCAGCCAACATGAAAACTAGGTAACCACCTTCTCTGCATCAACGTTTTCTTTTTTGAAAATCTCCATTTCCTTTTTCTCTCCTATAGAAAATACAATCCTAATCTCCTCAATCTTTCCAGAGAGGATATGCTGCTGTCTCACCCTCTATCATTTCTCCTGTATTCCTCTGAGCTTCCCGAGAATGGGAATTCTCCTTCCACACTCTAAACTTATAACTGCACAAGAGGGGAAAAAAAAAAATAATAAAAAAATCAGAAAGACTATGTTATATATATTTTTACTAAATATCTTACACAAAGCAATCACAGTGGTTGCCTTGTTTTACAACAGCATAGCAATACAGATTCACATTTAATTAGTAATTCACAGGAACCATGAAAACCATTTGTGCAGATCTACTAGTTCAAGTTGCTCTCATGCTGCTGATCATTCCACCCAAGTGTCATTGCAAGCCCTCTCAGTTTCACCAAATAATTTATTTTTCATTGCTTTTCAACACTTCTTTATCTCCAATCCATCATAATCATTTTGAACCCCATATTACCCTCAAATAGGCTCACAGGCTCAGTAACCTGGATATCCCTCATAAAGTTCAAAGAACACTTGCTGTTCCATCATCCATGGCACTAATGAAAACATTAAGGACAACTGGACAATAACAGCATTTTCCAAGAAGCTTTTCACCAACAGTAAAGCAGTTTCAGTTTCATCAAGATGTTTTTGTTTTTTTTCCCTAAGCTTAACAGAGTAAGCAGCTTATATACTCCTTCACTCTCTTTTCCTTATGTATTTAGAGAAAGAAATTTTGCACCTCCTTAAATAAAAAAGAACTTCCTTCTCCATACTCCCCTGCATGTGCACCTTCGCTTTCGCTCACTACCACATAAAATACACTGATATGTCAAGGGGTGGTTAAAGAGCTGAAGACCATCAGCTCTGCTGAAGAGACAACACTTCATTTCAATGTCTACCCCTATGCTGCCCCAGTCAGCAGCAGGAGCAGCTACTCCCTGGCCCACAGGAATCCACAAGGATATCTGTCTTGTGGGTGCTCACAGGTAACTCCACTCAGGCCATCCCAACTGGCCAGGCAGGCCCCAGTCCGGTGTGTCACCTCCACAGCTTGGAGACACAACTGTCCCCTGCGCCCCTCCTGGTGCCTTCTCAGTTCAAAATGCTGAGGGTGGGAAAGGAGGGGGCAGGGGGGCTGTGCTTCAGGAGCTTTTGTAGCACAGTGCCAAGGATATCACCACATGCCACAGGCTGGCCAGTTGGAAGGAGAAGCCATGCTGACAAGGTGGTTGACAGGGTACAGCATGAACTGGAGAGTGCAGCCTCCATGGTGCCAGCCAAGGGCAGTGCCCAGAATTGCACCGTGAGGACCTGGGGGTCAGGTCACCCCGGGCAAGCACCAAGGGCTGCACAACCAGGAGCCATGAGCCAACAAGGAGTTTCACTGACAGCAAAGACACACCAGGTTTTCTTTAGGTGCATCTTCTTGAACCACAGACTACAGTATCCAAGTAAAGAAACCCACAGCTCTGGAAAATGTTTGCCCCTATTTAAGCCAAGTTTACGGCAGCACAGCTGTTTCCACTTTGAGTGTGAATTCATCAGGCAAAAATTAGAGAGACTAACAACAGAAATTACACATTCTCATAACTTACCTTATCTAAGAATCAACTGTTTGGATTTGGGGTTTTTTGGTTGGCTTGTTTTGGGAAAGCTGTTAGTAAGAGTGTACATGACTGCAGATGGAGAAAGATGAGGTACAGAAGGATTTCAGTGACTGTAAACGCAAAAAGCCATTCTGACTCAACACATCTGCAATCTGTATTTCCCCCTTTCTCTTGTCCAGTGTTCTTATTATTATATGAAGCAAACAAATAAATAAGCAAGCCTAGAGACTTAGGGACACACAGGAGCAATTAGGCTGTAGAGATTAGGTTGGTTTATGTGCTTTGTCTGAGCAAAGATCAAAACAAACTTAAATATCTTCAAAAGCTAAAAATAATTTCTGAAGTCTAGAAAGTTAATAACAACCATAATTTCTTTCAATGTCAGGTACTAATTATCATTTTAGTTGAAAATCTACTAAGAAACTTACTGGAATGAAAATAATAAATTGAGAAATGTAAGATATATTTTGAAAGCAAGTTTTTTTTTTAAATATAATCAAGCATTTTTGTGATATTCAACATCACAAGGGTGAGGTAGGGCTTGCAGCAACCCTATGGCTCAGTCAGTTAACAAAACAGGAATTAAGGCAGTGCAGGTGGCTACAGAAGTATCCAATTATGCCTAATTTTAATGAACCAATTTGGACAACATCTGATAAAATCAGCATATAAAATGATGCATGTTGTTGGAATTATCAAGAGAAATGCCTCTCTCCTGTAAGACTCTATAGTTCTACACAAAAGGCATCTTGAGAGATGGTGGGTGCACATGGATATCAGAGGGTGAAGCCAAGAGAAGCAAATGAAAGCATATATTGAATGCACATAACATCTACACCTTTGTAATACCAGACACCTGTAGTCTATGTAAAACAGTTACTCCAAACTCTCCTTTATTTTTTGCTTCTCTTTTGCCATACCTTGTTCAGTTGTGTATCTCATAGCAACTAATCAATTGTCATATTTTTGCAATTTATATTCAGATAATATATTATTTTTTTACAAATTAGCATTTGCTTGAGAATGCTAAAGCTTTCGTATTACATGATATTCAATGAATCAAGAGTTTCCATGAAAAAAGTAATGATAATGTTATCTAAACCATCCTATTCAAGTTCAAAATAACAAATAAGCATAATTTTTGGGACAGACTGTAATTTTTAATATCTGCCACAATTTCTCCTTTAATTCAAAGGTCAGCAGGCACATTTGCTACCCTGAGTGATCAGTGTCTTACTGTCTGTATAAGGTACAATTACTTGGACAGCTATTTATCACCTCTAACAATTAAAAAAAATTGCTCCCGTCTTCAAAGAAGCAAAGGTTATAAAGTTTCACCTCAAGTCAAAGCCTCAAAAATTTGATTACTTACTCCAGACTGACAGGGGCACCACACTGGCATGTTAAGAGGATTCTATACTGATAAATCATAATACTATTGAAAGTGCCATGCTGCCAGAGAGACTCACTTTAAGCAGCATACTGGAAAATTTCCATTTAATGCAGTAGTGAATCATATAACAAGGTTCTTACTCTTGCCCTTTCATTTTCAACTAAACACACACTAACCTGCAGTACCCGCAATAATCAAAAGTGCTGGGGTAATCCTACATCACCTCCAAACACATAATTGTCCCATCAGATTCAAGAGAAACCATTTTCACATTTCATAAATCATTTTGGTGCTGTATAATTAAAGTGAGGAAGGAACAAGACAATAACATGCATACCTACACACAATTACATAGGCTGACACTTCAATATTGCTCTGAATTATTTCTGAGAGTTAGCCAATTTAACAGACAAATTTAATACTACACAATCTCTGTTAGGTTTATTAATTTCTCCTCAGGGCCACTCATCACTCTGAGATGAGTAGGCAAAAATTTCTTCTTCACATTTAAGCCCTAGTCTGCTAGCTTGTTCATACTCTTATGGCAAGAACCTTCTTGCCTAGAACAAGATAAATGCTGGGGGGTGGGCAGTGGATATTAAAAAATTAAAAGTATATATAAAAAGTAACAATCAACAAAGAACAAATTGTGATTGGTGACAGCCAACATGGCTTAACTAAGGGCAAGTCATGCCTGACCAATCTGGTGGCCTTCTACAACAAGGCTACAGAGATGGTAGATGGTGATCAAGCAGCTGACATCATCTACCTGGATTTGTGCAAGGCGTTTGACACTGTCCCACATGACATTCTGGTCACCAAAGTGACAAGGCATGGATTTGACAGATGGACCACTTGGTGGATAAGAAACTGGCCAGATGGCCACACCCAGAGAGTTGTGGTCAATGGCTCAATGTCCAAATGGAGGCAGGTGATGAGTGGTGTCCCTCAGGGGTCAGTATTGGGACCAGTGCAGTTTAACATCTTGGTTGGAGACATGAACAGTGGGATTGAGTGTATCCTCAGCAAATCTGTGGATGATACCAAGCTGTGTGGTGTGGTTGACACCCTAGAGCTTGACAGGCTGGAGAGGTATGGGCCAATGCCAACCTCATGAAGTCCAACAAGGCCAAGTGCAAGGTCCTGCACCTGGGTCAGCACAATCCCAGGCACAAATACAAGCTGGGGGGAGAATGGATAGAGAGCAGTCCTGAGGAGAAGGACTTAGGGGTGACAGTAGATGAGAAGCTTGACATGAGCCGCCAGTGTGTGCTGGAGCCCAGAGAGCCAAACACATCCTGGGCTGCACCAAAAGAAGTGTGGCCAGCAGGGCCAGGGATGGGGTTCTGCCCCCTTACTCTGCTCTGGTCAGACCCCACCTGGAATACTGTGTCCAGTTCTGGTGACTGCAGCACAAAAAAGATATGGACCTGTTGGAGAGGGTCCAGAGAAGGGCCACCAAGACGATCAAAGGCCTGGAGCACCTCTGCTATGAAGACAGGCTAGGAGAGTTGGGGCTGTTCAGCCTAGAGAAGAGAAGGCTCTGGGGAGACCTTATAGCAGCCTTCCAGTACTTGAAGGGGGCCTATAGGAAGCTGGGGAGGGGCTTGTCATCAGAGAAGGTAGTGATAGGACAAGGGGTAATGCTTTTAAACTGAGAAAGAGAAGATTTAGGTTAGATATTAGGAAGAAATTATTCACTATAAAGGTGGTGAGGAACTGGAATGGGTTGCCCAGGGAGGTTGTTCATGCCCCATCCCTGGAGGTTTTTAAGTCCAGGTTGGACGAGGTTTTGTGCAACCCAGTCTAGTGGTAGGGTTTCCTGCTCATGGCAGGGGTGTTGGAACTTGATGATCTTCCAGGTGCCTTCCAACCTTAATGATTCTATGATTCTATAAATTCGGTAGATGCCAACATATAAATATGGCTTTAATCACCCTGAAACTCTTCATAAGAATCACATCAAATATGCTGGTGGAAAAAAAGTATTACAATGCCAGATGGAACAGCACAGATGAAAATTAATATAAAAATGTGAAAGGAAAGCAAAGCTGGACAAAAAAAAACACTCCTCACACTCTGTTAAAAGGGCAACCATCAGGCTGCAGAGAGGTTAACAACAGAGTCCTACAGGACCAGCCCTAGAAAACATCACAGTACAAAAAAACAGTAATATTCTGCAAGACTGCTTGTGATACAATGCTGGCAGACATCTCAAAGTAATGGAGAAAAAGAGCATTACAAACAAATAAGGGGTATCAAGGGAAAGGAAAGTAATGGATGAAATACAACAGTAAAAAGAAGAAATGTCAGGAATTAAAGACCTTTGATGTAACACTCCAACAACTAAAAAGACAGAAGCAGTGAGAGAGGGGCTGAAGACAGACAGCTGTAGTTAAAATAGTGCTAAGCAGCGTACAATTTCACGAAGTCTGGCTACACATTATGGGTGGTAGAAAGATGATGCTACATGATCCTCATGTATAATTATTAATGTATACAACTTAAAAAAAAAAAGATTTTGCTCTTCTTCCCCAAAACAAATGCTCTTGCAACATTATTGCAAGAATTCTAGGATACATTTCTCTTAGACACAAATTTCACTCATGTTCAGAAAGCAAAACCTTCCACTTGTAGGCTACCAATTCAAGAACAAGACTGCCGTTGTAGCAAATATCTAGCAATATAATCCTTCGGTAGATAGCATCAATTTAGTGACTTCAATTCACTTAAGGCCAATATCTGCCTCACAAAAAACACTCTCTATTACTTTAATTTCAGTAGAGACGCCATTAAGTGAATAAGCAATAAAAACAAAGTACTTAAGGGTTTTTGTTCCACATAAGTAGGCACACAAGAAACACACAGAAGACTAGACTGGGAACAACTTTTCCAGTCCTTGTCTGTGGATGACTAGATAATTAAGCTTCCAGACTACATAAAAGAATTGAGACATTTCACAAACAGTGAAAACTAAAAAACCCAAACAAGCCCTGCTTTGCACTCTTCTCATCCCTCCCCAAGGAAAGACTGAATGGAGGAGAACACACATACTGAGACTAATGCAGGTTTTCTGAAGCTCTGCCCCTCTGAGTCCTCACAGAAAGGCTGTTGGAAGTTGCTATTCAAAGGCAGCCAAGCTTGCTTGTTTAATGTGACATTTGGAGATTTTATTTTTTATTATTTTTCTTCTCACTAAACTGCTTCTAGTTCTTTTAATCATCTCTGGTCTATTTGTTCAGATATGGGAAAGCAAAGCCTGTAACATTCCTATGGATTTATTCCAGGGACACACATGCAAGTGAAAAATTGTATTACTTATTCCACTTCTAGCTCCATTTTATGAAGGAAAAAAAACCACAACAAAACCAACAAAGCAAAAAAACCACAAACAACTTCCTATCTTTTATATTAACTAATGTTCTTATATATAGATGTGTATATATATATATATATCTGTAAAGTGCTTAGCTATAGAGAATAAATAGATGGTATGGGTTTCTTACAGAGGAATAGGGGAGGTGTAAATGTTTAACAAAATCTAAAACGTAGAGGGGCAGAGAAAAGAAAAGAGTGTTTACATAGTCGAGCTGGCTAGAACAGAGGGCAGAGAACAGGAGTTAACTGGACAGTTGAAGATAAACTGATTCTTCATTCAGAAATAATTCTGAGTATTAGGGGTTTTAACAGTTTTAAGGTTTTAGAGAGACTGTTCACTCTTGTAACTGTCACGATAAAATAACAACACAAGAAAGACCCTTCTCTCACACTTTTGATGCAATTGTAATGTGCGGGATTAAATTCATGTTATGAAGCAAACTGGCATGCTATAGTATGATGATTATTTTCCTTAAAAGTGTACCATTTTAAATTATTGATTTAAGATACTATAATAAATCAGATTTTCAGGAACTGCCTTTGTTTTCTGGGATAGAGGGGGTGGCAGAGGTGTGAGGGAAATTAGGTGGGTTAAGTTCTTCAAATAAAATATGCCTTATATCCTGCTATGCACATTCACAAGAAATCCCCATATCCAGCTTTGGATGAGGGAATGGGATGGGAAATCATGATGAAAACTCATTTTTCATTCCTCCAGCATCAATGAATCATACTGAAACACTACCAAGCTTTTAATTTATCATTCACCTTCTATAAAGAAAAAAAAATTCAGCAATTTTGAGACCAGCACTAATAGCATAATACCTCAGAACTGCAGTTGGAGAAATGGACAGCAGAGCCCAGCAAACACAGCTCTGGTCCCCTTAATTCTGTTTGTCACTAGATCTTTGACTATTAATGCAACCTTTCCCACTTGCGCCAAGATTCTCTTTCTGTGAGACAGGGATAAACATCTCTTCTACCACTGATAAAGTATCTATTTCCCACCTTCTTCCTGCTCTCCAGCTTGTTCTTTGCCAGGCAATGTTTTGCCATGCTGCTGAAGTGATTCAGCCTGCTGTGGCTCCTTTACGGTCCACATGAATTCACCAGGTCTCTTAGAAAAGTATTTTATCCATAAATGGTCCTTCCCTAAGAAAGCCTGCTCAATACACAGTGCTTTTCTTGTGAAGACAAAAGCAACAAGGCACTGAACTGGTGTCTGTGTATCAACCTTAAATAAAACAATTTATTAATATCTCTGAAGAAAATGTGTTTCACAGCAACCTAGATAGATATTAGTCCACATCCACCCCAGCTATATAACACATAAAAGACTAATACACACAGTCTCAAGCTGTTTTGCCAAACCTGGACACCCTGACGAATTTCATCTCCTTCTGAAAAATAGCTAAGAATTTGCTCTCTTAAAAATACGTAACAATTCGCAGCCCCTGGAAAATGGGGGCAGAACACCACCACCAAGGGCTGGTAATGATGCAGTGAATGCAACTTCAACATGTATTTTGTGATGCTCCTCATTGATTATGTCTACAAAAACTGTGACTCTAATAGAAGTACTGATTACTGAATTTTATTACTGGATAAAGTCTTTTTGCAAAAGCAACAAAATTAAGAACTTGTGAAATTGCCACATGTAAAAAAACAAAACAATTCTCGTCTAGGATGAACACACCCAGACTACTACAAATTACACAAAAGGGTAACACGAGGTTTTCAAGTACTCAGTGAATGCAAAAACCTAAGAGAATCCAAAATGCTATGTTCGTTTTGTTGTGATTTTTTTATTTACCTTTTCATACAATGCAGTATTTTCAAGTGACGGATCAATATGCTTAAACAATTTAAGAAACAAGACAAATCCTTCAAAACATACATGCAGATATCTAAAAGGAGTGAGCTGCTTGAGCTCCTGTCGCAAACCGGTACTGGGGGGCTCCTATGACAGTGAGCAGACTTACTAGAAATTAATCTCCAGTAAGTTACTGTACAGTTTGCTAATTCTACGCTTAAGATGCTTACTAATAGTTTCCCACACTTTAAACAGGCACCCTCTTGGCTTGAAAATTTTTATTTAGAAAATTAGTTCTATGAGAATCTGAGTGGATATGGATATTATTTCTGTACATATAAAAACCTGTTCCTTAACCTGAAGAAATGTCAATCTAAACTTAGGGATACACATAGTAATGAGAAAAACATATATGAAACAAGATTAAAATGTTCTTTGGGAAGGAAGTTGGAAGGGAAAGACACTAGGGTTTGATTGTTGGTTTTTTACTTTTCTCAATGCAAAAGAACAGGTAGCACATACCCAAAAGATTTCATCATTTTTGAAAGCTTTTAAGGGAGATGCCTAAATTACATAAAGGAGCTAACGACATCCTAGAAGCTGGCTACTAGCCTCCTCTCCCTTCTTAGCACTACTGCTAACAATACTGAGATTAAAGATGCAGCTCTCTGGCATTCCTAATTTCAGGACCTGTCACTGTCTAGATCTTCAACAAGATGGAAAAGATACTCATGGGCAGAAAAACAGCATCCAGAGTTTTTTTTCCTATAAAATCTTTATGAGACTACCAAATCAAATCATCTGTGTAGTTGAAAGGGATGCAAAAACACGGCTGTCCGTTTACAGCTAGTCAGCTTGTCAACACTTCTGTTTGTAATTTTTTTTCATGGAATTTTTTGTCTGAATTGAAATTTATACTGTACATGAATGAAAAACAAAGCTGAATGTTGCTTTCCTGCTTTCCAGTGCAGAAAGAGAAAGTCAAAAAGAGAATGTTTTTAAATTCACTTTAAAAATTAATTTTGTTTTGTTTCAATTACATCCTGTTAACATAAAAACATATTTTTAATCAGTTCTAGACAGAAAATAGTACTCTTGACTATATAAAGATGCTAATCAGTGATTCATACTTTTCTGATTACTCAACAAGACTGCTACTAATTTGAAGACACCACAGAGCTACATGACTTACCACTCAGAAAATAAATTACACGTTGTTCCATAAAATGAACACAACCTCACAGCTCCCTTCTGAGCTGCTTCTGCTTCCTGACTCTCTAATCCAAGATGCTGACGCTGCTATGCAAATTATGAATGAGCCCAAAAAGGCCCCACAACTTTTAGAAGGTGTATCCAAACAACAGTCCTGCAATAATCCAGGTTTCCTCTAAAGAGCAGAACCAGTCAGTTCTCCTTGCCTAACTGCAACAGCCAAGCTTTTCAGCAATATCCATGACTACAAGCTAGTTCCCAGTACACCTTTTTCAGCTGCCACTGAGCCATGCAGCATGAAACTGAGAATATTCAGGTCCTCTTATTGCCCACCACAGAAACAATCATAGTTATACAATCATTTCCATCCCTGTTGCTCAGAAAAAAGCAGAACTTGGAGGAAGCTACTTGCAGGGGCAGCTTCATATGCTAGTTTAAAGCTAATTTTAATACCCTTTGATCCATTTGTGGATCAAAAGGTGGACCACACCAGGTCCACCTCCTGGTAAAATGAAAAGTTGAATACTAACATATTATACCAAGGCTTCTGCTTCCCAAAGGTAGTTTAGAACCAGACACTTTTTCTCCAAGACATGCCAGGATAGAGCTGGACAAAGCAGTAGGCAGTAGCTTCTGAAATAATCTCTTACATTCTTTCATGAAACATTAAAACATAGTAATTGTGACACTGTGTTTAAGGCACAGCACAAGAAAAAAGAGCAACCTTTTCCCATGCTTGTTCTTCCAGCAAGCAGATCAGAAATCACACACTTCAACACTTTGTTTGGCACAACCTACCCACCCAATGAGAGTCTTCTGCAACTCTCTGGAATAAACTACAGGTTTAATAATTCTAAATAATTTTATTTCACTTAACAACTTTTTAGTCCCAGAATCCATCCCATTTCACAAAGCTGTCTGACATGGAACAGCCAAGGTCACACAACACACTTTGGATATCCTACTGATCACTTTTCCCATGTTGAGGACTGGCTATTTTTCCTACTTGCTATTCTATCTCCTTTCAAAGGCTCGCACCATACTTGTCACCTTGTGGTGTGTCAATAATGGTCAGGACACCAGGTGATATGTCCACCATTCGACACTGGAGTTTTCCACATGTCTGGAACATTATTCACTGCTGTCAGTGATTCTTTGCAGTGGACAGTTATAGGGACTTCCTGTAAGCACTGCCACTTCTCATACACAAAAGTTTATCTGCTGTGTATATATGGTTCAAAACAACACACTTGACTTCCCAGTAATAAGGTGACCTGGAATGTTCTTTTTAGTCCTTCAATATCTGTTCCCCCCAACAGCCCCCTGCAAGCTCTTAGCTTCTGACATCTCACAAAAAGTTGTGTGTTTAATTACATTCTAAGCTTTTAGCAAGCTCCTACTAAAAAAAAAAAAAAAAAAATCTGTCTTGCACAGTTGTATTGCCAGACTGCATTTAATGTTCCAGTGTTTGTACTCTTTCCTGTTTCCTCATTGTTACATGATTCACACTCCTAATACTTTTGATAAAAAAGACCTTGAGAATTACCAGTAACCTCATTCTTCAATTATAGCTAACAAAGCTTGAATTTGAAAGTGAAGCCCTCTGTCAGGCTGTCAGCCGTCCTTCTAGCCCAATTCCCTAGGTTTCAAATTATCAAAAAACCCACCATTTTAAGCACACACATTGTAAGCACACACATTGTACGTAAGATATATCAAACACCACACTTACCAACAGCAATTCTCATCATCTCACTGTAAATACACCCATTTTAGAAAGAGAAGGAACTTAAACAGTTCTCACTGTATTATACTAAGTAACATTATGGATCTATACTCAGGAGTATTAATTGCTTGTCCTTACCATGGATGAAATACAAATCCAACAGTTGTGACAATAGTAATGACCTTCACGAATCACAGAAGAATACAATCTAGTCTTCTTAATAATCTTAAGAAGTTTATGCGAGACTTGAACAATTTAAGGTCCACTGATTTTCCAAGTAACTTTGCACATGTCAGTCTTTCCACGTGAAAAACTGAAGGGTTTAAAGAACTAACAACACACCACCATGGAGCAATCTGAAGTGGAAGAAGAATTATGGACACCTGCATTGATTGTTTCTTAGTCAAGAAAATCTTGTTAGTCACTGAGCAAGGCAGTCACAAAAGCACTTAATTAACGATTTCTGAGATGGGCAGACCAACATCTTTCCTTAAATATCCAGTGCCTTGCCACAGCTCCACCTAAAAGGGCTATACCTAAATATATCTTTGGAGTAGCTTACTTTCCTTGGGTGGTCTTCATCATCTTTATGTTCTATTCAAATAACAAAATTATCCTCTTGCTTCAGCCCACTTAATTTTAGAAAATGGCAAGTATTACGATTTATATCTTCATATCCATTTTTCAGGTTTGAGCAAAAAGAGTTGCTTTGGTATCATAATCGCACATAGTTTTTCTGTATTTTAGTTTTAGGTTAATTCCATTGAAGTTTTATTTTGTTGTTCACTGTAGTTCTACAGAAATTAAAATATACGAACCTTAGATAATCACTGACAGATTATTTAAAATACTGAATATTTTAGAAAATATTTAAAGATTTTTAAAAAAAAGTATTGAAGATAAACACAACAAAAACACAATCTATGTAGGATTGGCGACACTTATGTAATTACAGGTCTAAAATATTAGTTGCCATAACAACTTGGAACAGTTTTACAGCTATGATAAATCTTTTGCCCTATCTTCATATATATATGCTTATTTTTAACCCTGACTTCCTCCTGATGCACTTTTTGCTAGGCAACCTCATTAGCTAAACTCCCACTGTGTCATATAGGCAGACGCAATCACAGGCATTCCCAGAGCCAGACAGACATACTATGTTCACACAAGCTGCCAGATGTGCCATGTATCTTATAAATCTGGGTTTGTGCCTCCTTTAACTATGTTCTCTTCTCTTGGATAGCAAAAAATCTCCAAGTTTTTCATCCCTTAATAAAGTGCTTGAAGACTTGAAATTACTGTATTGTGCCAGTGAACAGCACAATGCACTGCAATTTATCTGTACACTTAATACAATATGGCAAGTCATAACGCTTCAACTTTAAAAACACTAAAATAAAATTACACCTACTTCCTGCAATTTTACCAAGTTGTACTATTTCAGAGTAGATTACATCTTTGAAAGTGATTTATTTTACGACTATATTTAAATTAAAAAACTTAAAGACTGAAGAAAATCTGAACAAATCTACTCTTGCCTCCTCTCTCTCTGTCTCATAAACCTCCAGTATTGACATGCATGCTACTTATTTGTAGAATTGTCATTATAATGAAAAGCTGTAACAGTAATAAAACAGTCTGTGTTGCTCCAAGAAACTGCATATAAATTAACACTACCAACAGAGAAATATATCAGAAATATCATGCTGAAGTTGTGATTATTTAATTTTTAAAAAAGCTGCATAAGGTGAAGATGTTTTGCTTGAGTTAAACTTACTGAGAGGAATAGTGCCTGTATCAGATGGGAAAAGTAATTCAGGAATCATAATAGCTGTGCAACACTTAAAAGGCAATTTTTCTTCCAAAGATCTTCTAGTTTTGTTCATAACAGAAGTCTAGGGAAAAAAAAAAATCTGCTTCTGTATATAGAGACCACAACAATAAAAAGAGCTGGACAATATTTTCAGAGCTGTAAAGTTCCTGCGTCTTGCTGTTCAGAAGCAGTAAATCTTATTTTAAAAGTATTCCACAGTTACAGGAAATAAGAAAAACTAATTAAAAGATTTCACAGAATGAGAGGGTTGAGGTTGGAAGGAACCTCTGAAGGTCATCTGGTCCAAACCTCCTGCTCAAGCAGGGTCACCTAGAGCCAGCTGCCCAGGACTGTGTGTCCAAATGGCTTCTGAATATCTGCAGGAATAGAGACTTCACAATCTCTTTAGGCAACCAGTACCACTGCTCAGTGACCCTCACAATAAAAAATTGTTTTCCGATATTCAACAGAACCTCCTGCATTTCAGTTTGTGCTCTTTGCCTGCTGTCCTGTCACAGGCCACCACTGAAAAGAGTCTGAAGCAGTCTTCTTTACACTCTCCCTGCATGTATTTGCATACACTGGTAAGATGTATGTAAATTCCTAACTCACTGATGTGCAAAACTATTAATTTAGACAGATTTAGAGAAAAGTAACATAGTGTCAGTGTCAGGCATGTAGTCTACCAGATGAAAGCCCATAAGTGAAAACGAAGCAACCTGTAAGAACTTTATATTTAAGCAGCCCATCAAGAGATGGCTGCTTGGGTAGAAAGCAAAACCTTGGGTAGAAGAACTTTGAACTTTTAAAAGCAGAAATATCTGCTTTTTGGTAAAAACATCTAGTTACTTCCATTGGTGATCTAGCCTTTAACTTCATTCAGATGTAGAAGATCAGCTGTGATCTTTTGAAGCTCAAAGCATCAGGAAACCTGGCCTTCCTCACACCCATTTTTACAAGTTGTTTATTGCTTGGGAGTAATTCTTTATCATTATACATTAAGTCAGTCTTCTGTAAATAAAAAGCAAACAAATAATCCTGCCAACTCTGGATCATTTTACATACTCTTTATTTACATTGTGTTCCAACATGCCCACCTCCTCATAAAGAGTTTCATCTTCAGGACTTCTTTTCAGAAGAATTAATTTGGTGAATAACTTCTTGATTTATATTTCAAAGTCAATTTAGAATTCTGCAAATGGCTGACATCTCATCAAATTGAGAAAAGATTAAAACTGGAGTCATTAATATTTTTTATAAGCAGTGCAAATATGTATGAAAAATGCTTGTTTGTTCTTTTGCCTCGGGCTTCCTTAGTGCATCACTTAGTCTCATTTAGCACACAGGAAGGTACTTGGGGGAGGGAAAGGCATGAAGGGAATAGTAGAATCCTTAAGATATTGTGCATATGTACTAATGTAAGCAAATAAACTGACTTTAAAGTACTGAAGTCATGTTCCTGCAGCCTTGGATGTCCTTTTATTCTAGGACCTTGTGGCTATATACATAAAGTTAAGTTAAAGCAGTTCAGGAGAGTGGGAGAGGGAGAAGAAACAGTCAGAGCAAAAAGGGGAAAGGACGGCTAGGAAATTACATAGTACAAAGTTAAAGTTTTTCATCATTTAGGTGATGAAACAGAACTAGAGATATTTCCCATTTTAATTAACGTAGAAGGTCAAAGACAAACATCATTATAAGTAATTTTTCTTCCTATTATAAATTTCAAACGAGTTTCAACAGAGGAGTTAGATATGCATGCAAATTACCACAGGGTTTTTTTTAATATTAAAATTAACTTGCTTATTTAATGCAAAAAATATTCACTATTCTATCAACTCCAAACAAGGGGAGAATTAGTATACATATTTCAAGTTCAGATCTTTGATCAAAGTTTGCTTTTTCAAGATCTATAGCATTTTAGATCTTACAGGAAACTAATATACAGATGGAACCACAAAATGGAGACTTTGTGTGGTAAATGGTGCGTTAAAAGCAACTTTTGGTTAATGTTTAGCACAAAACATTCCCTAATACTCTTGGAAATTATCTGAGGGAAGACTGGTATAAGAGCTGAATTTGGTAATGGAACATACAAAAATGTAATGGTCTACATTGAAAAATAATTTTCTTTTAAATTAGATCATGATTTGGTTTATTTCTCAAGCCTTTTTTTCAAAACATAAACATTTTTTTTTAAATGTAAAATCTTGAGAAACCTGCCAAATAATTTAAACATGCAATCCATCAGCTTTGGATCTTATAACCTTGTCAACAGATCTCCTTGACTACAAATCACAGTTTTATATTAACTCTGGATTTTTTTTTTCTACCTAACTGTCCAATTTCACTTCAAATTTTAAAAATAAGTAAAACACCAGAGAAATAGGTTTTAGTCAAGCATTTACAGTTGGTATTTGGAGGAAGGGATGGAAACACATAGCAGATCTAATTTGCACCTGGTATTTATTCTTCTGTTCCTTTAAATCAATTTTCTTCATTATGACTCCCACATGCCTCCAAAAATTTCTCACGTGTCCTGCTGAGTCTCAAAGTGAAGCAAGGCAAACAGATTATGGAGATGTAACACCCTCCACACCCCTAAAAAGCTTGCATACTACTAACTTCACGAGAGTTGTTTTCATATTTGTTCATCTTCAACAGCAATAAAACAGCGACAAAAAAGAATTACATTCTAAAGTCTGTATAGTAACTTGACCAAAGATGCTGCAGTATCTTGATCAGTTATCTATGGGATTGTGGGTAGATAAATTATAAAAACTCTTCTGCAAATCTTCAAAGCAATTGTCATTTTCTAGGCTATTCTGAAAGTATCACAGGTTTTACTTCCACAAGATTCTGGCTTGCATAATTTTATTTCCCCCAAAGAAACTACTTTTTTTTTCTTCATTATGTTTACAAATCTTTTGTTTTTCCTGTTCTACTTTACTTTCTAAGTAAAAACTCAACACAGCACACTTGAATAAATATGTAAACCAATGTTACCTACTCCACACTTGAAGAATGTTAAGATTTGTAATAAACAATCTTGATTCATCTGTTAAATTCAGTACCTCTTCATTATGGCAACCAGGCATCACTTGAATGCTAAATACACCATTTACCCTATTCCTCATTTACAGCTCTAAATATGAAATTTGATTGCTTGTAGATCAATTTATTTTTAATTTTATTAAAAATAAAATACAAAATATAAAAATAATTAAAATAAAAATAACTTTTAAAAAATCAAACAAGTACAACTATTTTTAGGGGGAGGGGTCTACAGGAAAGCAGGAGAGAGACTTTCCACCAGAGAGTGTAGTGATAGGACATGGGGTAATGGTTTTAAACTGAAAGAGAGGAGATTCAGGTTAGGTATTAGGAAGAAATTCTTCACCTTTGGGGTAGTGAGGCACTGGAACAGGTTTGCCCAGGGACGTGGTGTATGCTCCCTCCCTGGATGCATCCAAGGCCAGACTGGATGAGGCTGTGTCTACTGGGAGGTGTCCCTGCCCACGACAGGGGAGTTGAAATCTGATGATCTTTTAGGTCCCTTCCAACCTTAAGCATTCTAACTTCAACTCTACCTTTCCAATGGTTGCTGTACTGATGTTAGATCCTCTATGAGTGATATAACAGTTTACTCAGGGAACAATCATAAATTCTAACATAATTTGGATTTTGGTTAAGGATCAAAGAGATTAAGCAGATGGGATGCAGGAGACAAACATATAAATGCAAATATCTTTGTTAACAGGAAACTTGTTAAAAGGAGCTACGAAAGCACATGGAAGATAAGTGTGCATCTGTTTAAGTCAGATATATTTGAAACTTTGTCCCAGCAGGGAAGTCAGCTGAAGTCTCCAAGCAATCCAGTAATAGTCAGTGCATGACTCAAAAAATAAAACAAAACAAAGATTTTTCCAGCTACCTTTTCAGAAGTCAATAGGAAACACTTAGCAAAGATCTGTAAAAGTACTGTTTCCCTTTTCTTAATGCTATCACTATTTGCTACTCACATTAAGCAGAAAACACTGAATGCTGTATTGCAACAACCTGTTGCTCTCTCCCCAGATCCTCCATTTCATGGCAAAATTACAACCCTCTCAACCTCCAACTGCAATTTTAACTTGATTTCTTGTAACCCATTAGCTGACACTAGGAAACCTACCTGAGGTATCTGGTCAAATCCTCAGCTTAACAAAGGCCTGCCTGCTCACCAAAATACACATCTGAACAGCTGTCATGACGCAAAGAAAATACTAATTTTGCTCCTCTATCTTAAAAAGGTTGAAATTGCAAAATATTACTACTTCTAATACAGACTCTCTATTGTACATGAAGCTCCAGAACCAAGAAGCTGGTGGTACCACTTGAGCAGCTTTGTATAATTTAATAAGCAGCTTCATACAATGATTATTTATTAAAATCTTATAAAAGCTTACCTTAAATATGTAGATATTCCACAAATACATAATAACATACAAATACTGCAGGTACCTCGAGGAGGCATGCATGTCTCTCTCCCAGCCCTGCTGCAACCTCCCACATCTGGGGATCAACCCTGTAATGGCCAGCTACCCTGGACCAAGGAGAAAGAGAGGCTGGAGCTGTATAAGGTTTCAAGTTATGTATGGATTTAAGAGTGACCACAGCTGCAGCATTAGGTCCCTCATGTGCTGGTGAACATGACTGAGAAGGGGCCATCTCAGGTGGGGTCACTCCCTGATATCTCCAACCTGAATGAGGCTTGGAACAAAAGGAAACTGTCTCGGTGAAGTGGGAGAAGAATTCAAAGGGAGCAGTTGGTTTTTGGAGATGGGACAGATTGGTGGGGTAGAGGAATATTAGGTTGGTGAAGGGTGAGCCTGGCTTAGGGAGATGGTGCTGAACTCTTGGCCACACTGCAAGTTCGCAGCTTGCAAATCTGAAAGTTTTGGATATCCCTGGCACAGACTTTAAAATGCTGCCACACTCTGAACATAAATAAATGAATAAATAAGTCTTTCCACTTAGTGACTACCTAGAAACTGAATAAAGTAGCTTCTCCCCAAGACAGACAAAGCCAGGCCCAGCTGCCTTCAGGATTTTTGCATTTCAGCACATTACTCATTTTGCACCTTCATAGCACACCTCCACGCAATCACTTTTCCACTTCAGACTGAACAGGTATTTCTGTTTTCAGATTGCATGTGGAAACTAATGAATACATATACAAGCTATGAAAACAAGATCTGAAGTAGGCCAATTACAGTCACTGAAAAGTAAAAAATGACAAAACATGGAACAAAACAAGTCTGAACTAACCAAAATTGTTTTAATGTTAACTTCCCTCACTAGGGAAATATATTAATAAAATAGAGCTGAGGAGAACTTATATCACTTCTGCTTACAATCGCTATACACTACAATGTCTTTGCAGGCCGGGTTAAATAAGCTATCACCAATTAAACCTCACACAGCCACTTTCAGGCCATCCACACAAGAGCTGAAATTTCTTTCAGATTGACTGAAGAGATCACCATTCTTCAGTCTCACCAAGTGGGACTTTCTGAGTCTGTAACCTTGCTCACTGCTCCATTCTCTGCTCTCTCCCATTTGACTGCCTGGTTTTGAAAGATACAGTATCACAAGGGCAAGTGCTCAGTGCAGACACAATTGCATCTGCCCACCAACAACGTACAGTTTGTGCTTACATTTGTACCTGGCTGTAAGATTGCCTGTAACTCCCAAGATCTTTTGAGTCATTGCTTTTCAGGCCTCAGTCCCACAAATGCATTCAGTCATAAACATATGACTGAACACCGGTACCAAAACAAAGAATACTGTGTGAATAAAACACTAACTTCATAAAACAAAAAAACCCAAAAATATCTATCTAGCTATGCTACCACTTTTAAGCTTCATTCATCCAATGATACTGCTCTGCTGACAATGTCATACCAACTGTCTCCCAAGCAGATTATTTTAAAGGGCACCAAAAGTTTTGCTTAATTTCTAGTCTTCAAAAAAAAATCCTAAATCATTCATCCTGTCATATACCTGTGACAACATTACATCAACAAGCTCACAAACAGGTTTAAAAAAGAAAAGCACAAGAAGTTGGAATAATCTACAGTTTTCCTTAAACAAACAAACAAACAAAACAACAACAACACCCATAAAAAATAAAAAAAAAAAACACCAGTAGGTCATCTTAAAAAATTAGTACTAATGTCTTGGAAAAGCCTTGAATCAAAGATTTGATTCAAAGGGTGCTGCATGCAAATTATACTGTCCTACAGATTTAACATGTATTTATTTTTCAGCAGTTGCCATCTGATAACCCAGTTACCAATGGGAGAAGAAATTATGCTCTCACCTGAGTAAGGACTTGGCACCCTGCCTATTCCTGAGCAGAACCCAACTCAATCAGATCTGTATTTCTGTTGTCCTATACTAATGTGTGGCAGACAACCCCACAAAATTTTCCTTCTATTTTGTTCCACTTGTCCGCCTATTTTTCCTGACTGATTTTCATCATCTTCATTTTCTAATAATTTATTTATATTTATTCTTAATCAGCATCCTCATATACCAGCTTCCACAGAGTCACAGAGTGGTTCAGGTCAGAAGGGACTTTTGGGGGTCATTCTATTACAACCCAATGCTCAGATCAGGCTAAACTATACATCAGGCTTATCAGGTCTTAAACACCTCCAAAGATGAAGATCCCACACCCTCTTCTAGGCACCTGCTCCAGTACTGACCACTGCAATGCCAAAAAATATTTCCTAATATCTAACCATAATTTCCTATATCCCAATTTTAGTCTACTGCCCCTCATCCTATCACCATGAGAAAGAAAGCATGGCTCCACCTTTTCCATATCTTCTGATCAGGCAGCTCCAGATGACAAAGTCTCCCCTGCGCCACTTCTTCCCCGGAAGAACAGTCGCAGCTCTCTTAGACTCTCCTTAGATGTCGTGCCTCCAATTCCTGACCAGCTTGGCAGCCCTTTGCTGGACTCATTCCAGTAGGTCCAATAAGTCTCTCATATTGGGAAGCCTAGAACCAGACCCAGCACTCCAGATATTTCTTACCAGTGCTGAGTAGAGAGGACGGATCACCTGCTGCCTACTTATAGAGAAAACCTCCACCTCCCTTGCTAGTTTCAACTTCAGGTGAACTTTGGCTTTCCCGATTCTATGTCCACAGAACCAGGCAATGTCTCCATATCCTCCCAGGTAGCCTGTCCCTGCTCTGTCTCTATGCACTTTCTTTTTTGTGCTCAGGCTCAGTCAGGACCACCATTGTTTGTCTGTGATGGCTTTTTGCCATTCTTCCTCAACAATCTGCACAAGGCATCAGTCTAACCCTGTACTACAAGAGACTGTGCTTGAACAACCAGCTCTCCTGGGCTCCTTTCACCCTCAGGGAACTTCTCAATGGGATCCAGCCAGGTCAAAATCTGCTCTGCAAAAGTCCAAGGTTGCAATGCTGCTGTTCATCTTGGTGACTTAGGATCTTCAACTCAAGTCTCACTGCTATTTCAGCTGAGGCTACCCTCCACCATATTCCAGCAGTTCTTCCTCATTTGCAAAGGTGACACTTCTCCAAGTCAGTGATTGCGAGGCTCAAGGTATGGGCCAATGCCAACCTCATGAAATTCAACAAGGCCAAGTGCAAGGTCCTGCACCTGGGTCAGCACAACCCCAGGCACAAATACAGGATGGGGGGAGAATGGATAGAGAGCAGTCCTGAGGAGAAGGACTTGGGGGTGGTAGTTGATGAGAAGCATGACATGAGCTGCCAGTGTGTGCTGGAGCCCAGAGCGCCAACTGCTTCCTGGGCTGCATCAAAAGAAGTATGGCCAGCAGAGGTTCAGGGAGGTGATTCTGCTCTAGTGAGATCTCACCTGGAGTACTGTGTACAGCTCTGGTGCCTGAAGCACAGGAAAGGCATGGAGCTGCTGGAGAGGGTCCAGAGAGAGCCACAAAGATCATCAAAGGGCTGGAACACCTCTGCTGTGAGAACAGGCTGAGAGAGTTGGGGCTGTTCACACTGAAGAAGAGAAGGCTTCAGGGAGATCTTATAGTGGCCTTCCAGTACTTGAAGGGGATCTACAGGAAAGCTGAGGTGGGGCTTTTCACCAGAGAGGGTAGTGACAGGACATGGGGTAATGGTTTTAAACTAAGAAATAAGAGATTTAGGTTAGACATCAGGAAGAAATTCTTCACCTTTAGGGTAGTAAGGTGCTGGAATAGACTGCCCAGCGAGGTTGTGGAAGGCCCCTCCCTGGAGGTGTATAAGGCCAGGTTGGATAAGGCTTGTGCAGCCTGGTCTGGTGTGAGGTGTCCCTGTTCATACCAGGGAGGTTGAAACCTGATGATCTTTAAGGTCCCTTCCAAACTTAACCATTCTATGATTCTATGATCAAGAAAGCTTCATCTGTATTCTGTTCTTGATAGGCTATAGCAGACACTCACTGGAGTATCAACTGTGCTGATGCATCCTCTGATCCCTACTCATAAGCTATCTACCGTTTTGTAGATTTGCTTCTTTCACCCTCCTTAATCAAAATCTTTATATAAATTCTACATGAATATTACACTAATATAATTTTATATAAATTATGTATGTAAATTAAACTGCGTATTATGAGCAACATTCATATCATACAAGTGTAAGTAAATTTACATGGTAATTCTAAGGAGTTGTTTGTTTTTTTTTTTTCTTTTCACACTAGATCAACTGATTGGATTGCAAAATTTATTTATTCTAGAAGGAATCTAATTTTTTTGTCTAAAAAAGTTCCTTGTACACTTTTGCCCATGATTATTTTAAGCTATGATATGCTGACCTTTTTATTGAAGAGGCTGCATTTGCTTGATGCAGCAGTTCTCTTTGTGCAGTCACCTGCTCCTAGGTAACCATCACTTTTAATTGGTGATAACTTCATCTTCCTCATACACGTACTGAAATTCAGTGGAGAAAGTTTTGCAGCAATATGCTATCAATACACTCAAGAGGTCTGGACTATATATCTGACTGAAACCTCCAAAGAAGCTCCTAGCATGGGTCTCCACATTTGGAGCGGGCACTTACACACAAATGCATATATCTATTGTCTGATTAATCAGATGAACAGACTCATCTCTTGGTTTCATACACGAGCAAATACAAGGGCATTGACAGGACCATGAATTGAAAAACCTGGGTCTGACTGTGTGGAAATTAGATTATATTTATCATAAAACCCAAAACACAACCTGCTGTTTACAGCTTACAGGTGGCATGACCCAGCAACTCCCTGTCTGCTTCTCCTCTCGTTTTTATGTCTCTCCTCCTTCCAGCTCCTTCATTCCCTTATGCTGCTGGCTCTGATGCTTGTCAGACCTTTCCATGAGTCAACTCAATGCACTGAGTCAGCCGAATCCAGAAAAACAACAACAGCAACATATTCTCTGGGATAATGAGTTACATCAGCTCTCAGTAAGCTTTGATGAGTAAAGCTAGTTCAGGAAGTTAGCTGAAGCATGAAAGCACGGGAGGAGAGGAAGTAAAGAGTAGCAACAGTAAGGTATTAGGCTGACTCACTGCAACCTGTGAAGCTACAGCATTATTGGAAACTCACATTAGTTAAATATCTACCTGCAGAGCTGTTGGTGCCAGTCAGGAAGAAAGTGTTAAGAGCCCACCTGCAAAACCTGGCGCCAAAGAAACCTGTTCCCAAGTCACTGTCACCAACAGGCACAAAAAGCACTGGAAGCCATCTGCACTGCCTGCCCAAGGGACACTCACTACTACCACTGCAGATTAAACTCAGCTGCATATTTTCTTTATTTCTTTTAATAAAGTCCACAAGTTTGGAGATCTCAAAGAGACCCATAAGCCTGTCACAAACACGCAGAAGTGGGAGAAGCTAATGGAACTTGAGGATTGGGTTAGCAGACTCCAGCTGTACCAAAGAGGAAAACTTAAGGAAAACAGCTGCTTCTTTTTGAATGCCATGCACTTGCTGATCCCTCATTCACGGGAATTAGTTAAAAGGAGCCAAATGTAGAAGAGAAATGCTTACTTTATACTGTTTGTTGACTTTCTCTAAAATAGCATGGTATGTCTGATTCGTGTTTATACGTGGCTGGGTTTTCTTCCTCAAGGGAGTTAAAAATGTTTTGATCCAAAATAAAGAGTAAATAGCCGTTACATCCTGACAGCTGCTCTTTAGAAAGACGGAAGGAGGAAGCTTTTATTTGATTTTGTTGTGTTATGTTTTTTTTTTACCTGCAAAATACGGAAGCATTGATAAAGAACTCAAGAATCCCTAAGTAATCACTGTTTTGGTGCATATGTAGTTCCACAATGCATCAGATGCATAAACATAAGCATGTGTCCCAGTGCTGCACAATACACATGTTCCTGAACCAGGAACCTAGTGCAGCATAGAGCCAAACCAATTCAGTAACAGGGGGCAGAGCTGGACTGTTTCTTCTGCCTCAGGAATCTAAGAATACCTGGAGTATCTGTGAATAATCTAGCATTGTGCACTTTAAGTGTACCTCTAAGTTCTGCACTTTTATCCATTTTTCTTTCTGAAGCTGTGATTTTAGACTGTAGAACAGACTGAAAGCTCTAAAAGTATTTCCTCTGAAACAAGAGCTAAATGCATCTTCCCTTCATGAAATAAAAAGCAAAACCAAAAGTGTACCCAAAAGAAAAAACCCAACCTGAAAAAAAGGAAAGGAATTCCATCCTTGTGCTTTTATTAGTGCATAGCATTCCTTAATTATACCTCCCCAGACAAAGGGGCCCAATACCACACAGCTAGGCTTTTTCAAATCCAGGAGAGGTTTAAAACATTCTGTGAAGAAGCAGACCAGTGTTTTCGTAGCTGTCGGGTAGGGTATTTGTCTTCTGTGTACTTTTCCACTTATGAACATGCTCTACTACAAGCAATCTATTTCAAGACCTACCAGGAACCTCTGCTCTTTATGCTTGTATTCAAAGAACTTGACCTGGGCAGTGCACTGCTGTGTCCATCCTGTCATTGTGAATGGTACAGGGAATGAACCTTAACCTCTGAGATGACTGCTGACAGCCAGCTTTGTTCATGGAGGCCAGGTTCATCATCCTGTGGAGAAGACAGGCTCGTACCTGGAGCCCTGCTGACAACCACTGTCCACACGACATCTATTGGAAGTAAAAAAAGGGATATTCTGCATCTACTAGAGAGATGTGTTTGTAGCATAACACATGCATCATAAACTACAGAACATGAGGGGACACTTTAGGACCCAAGCACAGCTGCAATAGCGTTAGAAGACTGCCCCCATTTGGACAACAGTAAACTTCAGGCAACATGGCCGCTACCCAAATATCCAGAAAAAGCTTTCAGCACACGGACCCAGGTTTCTTCTTGGAAGAAACTTGAAGCTCTAGCAAGAAGCCCTGAAGCACGTGTGCTATGTCGATAATGGCAAACTCTTGCACAGAAGGGGGAGTAAACCAAACTGACATTGCAAGTATAAAACTGAGAGTATGGGAAGAGGTGAATATTCCTTCCCAAATCACGCATAGGCTGCTCCATAAAACACTGGTCATCTCTCTTTGGAGAGAGGCAAGTGCCGGCCTTCCCTCTGAAACAGGATCCCACTCATACTTCATTAGGAAAGGAAGAGTTTGGGGTTTCAAAAGAGTTTGGGGTTTCCAGGAAAACTCAGCTTCTCACCAAGCATTAAAAAACACAGACATCACCCTCACCAGAGGGCCACGTAACTTTTGATAGCTAGGCCACCTGAGCCCAGGATGTGGCTGACAGCTCTTGTGAATGGCTTCTTGAAGGAGACAAGAGTCCTTTATGAGGGAGGGCACAGGGGGAAAAACATTACATTTTTCCCTTCAAAACATACACTTAGTAAAATGCAAATCGAAGTTAAAAATGTATGATCTAATTTAAGTTTTCTTGCCTGCTAATTTTAACCACAGTTTAAATATGATTAAAATCCACCCAAGCTTTCGACAAAAGCAATACATTTTATAATGAAGAAATGCACTGCATTTTAAAATTCATTTTTTTGCAGGTCATGTTCTTTATGGATTTAGTTTCTGAATAATATTCTATAATCTACACTAAAATGTATTTGAAGAAGGCTATGCTTTCAAGTTCAGTAGAAGATGGGAAGAAAGGAAGATAGCTTTGGATATTATCTGTTGGAGCAACATGCTAATGATTAAGCAAGATTCAGACAAAAAGACACAAACATCACATATGAGGCAAAGCAACACAAAGGAATTTGTTCCCATACCTGACATAAACCTGCTCCTTCTCTAATATATCTACCTAAGCCTACATACTTGGAAATGAGGTTTGTGTGACCCCCAGTACCAATGATTTGCCTTTTCAAACTATCTCTAAACAGAAAGGCGGGAAAGGTAATAATCCCAGCAAGGATGGGGGCAGGGGGATATAAAGCAAGCCTTACTGATGATAATTAGCTTGGTAACAGCAATCTGAACAAGTATCCATACCAGTCATGATAAAAATGCCCAAATTAAAAATCTTACTGTATATTCAGAAAAGTCTTTTCATTAGTTCACCACCTCCTAAGTAAAAAAGTTTTGATCTCCTTAGTTGATTCAAAATCTGTTCTATAAAATAATATAGTATTATTACTACCATAGCTTTAGTCACTATTAACAATCATCAGTGACTTCTGCATGGACTTGCAGCAAAAGCACAAGGGAACATAACATTGCACACTGAGCAGCAAAAGGGTTAGAGCTGGGAAATTAATATCTAAGCAGACTGGAAAATTTCAGGCACTGTACATGAAAAAGTGGAGGAATGCAGCACTTGTCTTTGTTGCTATTACATAGCTTCCTGAATTTCACTTCATCTTACTTTAAGGTTTTTTTTATTTGTTTTTACAGGCATTGTTTTTTCTGTTGGCGGGGTTGTCATTGCCCAGGTTATGAACACACAGGTAATTCAACTATCAGTTTCCAGTCGCATAATAGGTCTTGTATTAAAAGCAGGATTGTGAATGCCCTTACTCTGCTGTGAATTCAAAGCAGCTCACTGCTTCACTTCCATTTCTAAGAGGTTTTGTCACTGACAGGACAAAAGTGAGAAGTTATCACAGGGAAGGGGCAGAATGCCTCTTTGATCATGAAGTACCCATGCAACAAAGCATTACTGTAGCACCTTGGCTGCAGAAATACATGGTATTTCTGAAGCTTACTGCTTCCAAAATAGCAACCACTGTACAACATTGCTCATTCCATTATAGAGCTTTTATCCATCTTGTCTTAACACCAATCTTTTCATACACCATGGTGTTATTATTCCTTCACTCCCTCCCCCACATAGTTCCCAGGCCCAGTTTTTATTTTCGCTCTTGAAAGTAGTAGAATTATTTTACTACTCTCCCCTGCTTCTAACCTGGTTTCTTCTCAATCTCCTACAGGACAGCCTGTAGTTATATTGTCGCATGAATATGGTATTCTGGACTGCTAAAAATTGCACAGAGGTGAGTGGGAGTGGAAAAGAGATCAATAAGTTTTCCAGTCAGGGCAACCTACAGAAACATCAAAGCTCAAGAATAGAAACTGACAGAAATCTGTGGCAGGAAGGGAAGAGAGGAGGCCATCTCTGCTTACAGCACATTGAAGTAGCCATGTAAACATAAAATAAGCTCACATACTTGTCTGTTTTTTCTCTTTTCTGTGAGAGGATCCAACCAAAGGATGCCTAACACAGAGGGTGCAAAGTCACCAGATGCCCTGACCTCATGCCATGCTCTGCGGGCAGGAGCACAAGAGCTATGCCCACGCTCTGAGCTAAATGAAGCCACATGAGAAGCAGCCGTACTTTAGCTCAGGTCTGGCCTTCCACTACTCTCCAAAATATCCATAAAATCTGGAGGCAAGGCAAACTACTGCTATCTTTAGGGGGAAAAAAAAAAAACACAAAACAAACACAAAACCACAAAACACAAACAACAAACAAAAACAAATAAATATATATATACACACACACAAGCAAGCTGAGAGTAAAAGTGAGGGTAGGACAATGGCACAACAGGCAGATGCAGTACTCAAAAGGCAGGGCTGGCTTACTCTTTGCCATGCAGGGAAGCAGCGAGAAATCAAACAAGCACTACTCCGTAGCTGTGCTTCAGGCTTCCAGCCTTGCACACTCCAAACACTAAATGCCTCAAATAATCTGAAACACCTTCCAGGCTACCCTATTTTTCCTGCAACTCTGAAAGGCTGGCACAGTACGATTCTGCTTTCTGTTAACCCTTCACAAGGCTACCAAAATAGCAGGTTCAGGTAATGCCTCTTACTGACATTCACAGTTCCCCAAGCAGCAGCTGACCTCATATAAGCAGTGAAACACTTTTACTTCCAGCCCAGGCTCCTAACTAGCAGTGGTAAGAGTTGACAAGCACATTTCTTCCCCCAGGAAAGTGCTGCAGTGATGGCCAATACCATTTGAACATCTCATGATACACATACTGGAAGCTAGGAAGCTGCACCAGGCAAGAGAAGGCTGTGTCACAGCAAGGATACTATTATGAATGCTCTGATGGTATCAGCACAGCAAAGGTAGATTTGCCCAAGATAAACCTACTGCTTTGGAACTCTATAGCAAACAGATTTCTCATCTGGCTTTAATTTATTACTCCAGATTCCAAGTAATATACTAGCATGCTTCTAATATTGAACTAGAAAAAAAACAAAAACAAAACAAAAACAAAACAAAGAAAAGAGAAGGAAGTTTCTCAAAAAGTAGCATTTTATATAGCTTCCACTGGAGTCTGGCTACACTATCTCAGAATAACAATCAGAAAGATTTTCTGAAATGCAACTGATATCAGTAAAATACACTTATTTGACACATAGAAGCCAGTAAAAAGATAAGCTATTCAGAACCAAATGAGTTTTTTGGAAATCCATTTTGCATGGAAGAGGTAAGGTTGAACGGAATAGTATTATAACCTTAAAGAAAAAAAATCAAGTACAACCAACCAAATATCACTTTACATAAGCAGGTACTTCAGCTGGCCTTGAAGATTAAGTGAATTTTGTGTAGATACAGGACTTAGTCTTTTTTAAACATTTTGTCTTTCACCACCCAAATGAAACAGAGTAAGTCCATCTGCATCAAAGAATGAAAAATCAACACAGAGATGTTACTTATATGTGACAGTAATTTCTATAAAAACCTTACTTTTACTAACCCCATGCCAAAATTTCCTGATAAAACATGGCTTACCTACATGTACAAAAGCACTGCTACACTGTGGGTTATCTATAAATCCTTCTTTGAGCCCCTCCTTTCTTCATTTTATATCAAGTGAAGTGTGCTTGAGAACTACAGGGAACCCTTGGAATTGGTCAATAGATTGATGAGTGCACTGTACTGAGAGAGTCAAATAGAATCAGGTTGTTTATGGGTGTTCTTTAGGTAAACATTAATTGCACTGCACTAACAAGATAGGCTTCTTTCTGTTAAAGATGCTACTAACAAATAATACAGACAAGAAACCAACCACAAGGCTTATTGAACAAGAAAAGCAGTAACATATGTTCTTCTAGTCAAGGAAGTACTTCGGATAAACTCAGCTCTATTGACCAGCTAAGCAGAAAAGAAGTATCAGTCAACCTTTGGGGCCAAGGAGAGTATGAAAACTGAGGTATGCAAGGAAGAAAAAAAAATTCCCTCAGACACCTTAAACATGTCTACCCCATTACATAAAGAAATGTAAAAGTAGGAGAGAAAACCAGAATTTCTTAGCAGCCCCAAACACAGATCCAAACTTTTGCAGTTTATTTCATGATGTAATGACTCAGACAGGCTTTCAAGGATCGAACTCTAAAACCAATACCTTCCTGAACTGAATTTGCCAGTTCATGGACTAGTCAATAAATTACCTGGTGCGCAGTTAATCTGATCTATTGCCTTTATACTGGCTATGTGAGCCGTATAGCACCAAAACTCTGAAAAGTCAGCTCTCAGCTGCTCAGTGGACTGGTAAACTTTGCCAGCCTGCTTATTAAAATTAAGAGACACAGAAAGAATTCTGTTTGAACTTCACCTTTCTGTAGTGCAAAACAGCAAGTTGATGCATCATATGTGGATGAGCATCCCCACGAAAGAGCTCAGTTATCCAGCATGTGGCGAGAGTCCTCCTGCTGCTCACCATGCTCTCATCTTTCCAACATCTCAGGCAATACCCAGGTCTCACCAGATGCTGCTTCCCACTTAACTTTTGTCTGACTGTACCCATACAAATCCACATAATTTAAATTTATTCATGGGTTGGTGTTTTCATTTGTACAGGAGAAAAAAATCAGGTTTAAGTGAAGTAAAAGGCCACAGGTCTCACCTATATGACCTCTACATTACAGCTTTCCTTCCCAAGCCACATTCATATGAAAACTGTATTAAAACACAAATTTCATGACCTTCTGACTCCCCTCTCTCATTTATACACTTCATAAACACTTATGTTGGGCCTGTACTGAAATTCATTTTGGGTCACTCAGGTGACATAAAAGCTATTTCCATTCTGTAGAAGGCAGAACTTAAATAGTGTGTAACTGACCTTTCAGATCACAACAAATTCTCAATGCTATTTGTACAGGAAAATTAAAGTTGTGTGCCAATCCAAGGGTGCAATTTTCATATTTCTCTCAGGTGCCCCAGAGGTTTACATGACCCTGTACCCACCCATTCCACCAGGTCCCCATGGTCCTCATCAGCTGCACCAGCATAACAAATCTTCTTACAGCTGCACAATGTACTGGGTCAAGGAGCTGACACATGCTGCATACTTCTGCTCTCCCTGCCTCTCCCCCCTGCCCTCCCCAGTCTGCGTTTCCATTTTAAATCGACACTAGTTCCCTGACCTGACTTACTGCACAACAGCACGCACCTTGCAGCAACTGGACGGAGGCAGCAACATGGCAATGTCTCTGGGAATGATGGAACACAGTAATGAACAGTGAATTTAGTTTTACTCTTTAAAACAGGACAACATGTAAGGCCATATGTCACTTCTGCAAAGTAAAAAAATCATTTCTGCATTACTCTTCACCGTAAAAAATAAACTTTGTATTTCTGAAACACACTCTAATATTAAAGAACATCTTTAGATATTTAATCTGTTGTTCCTTAATCATGTCAGATGTCAAGTGCAACTAAGGACCTTCCCTAACTACTGGTAATTTATTTTCCTCAGATTTCTAGAAAACCAATTAAAAATATTAGCACACATCTAACTCTGGTAAATTATACATCTGAGAGATCAGAAACAAGATGCCCGTCTCAGCACATCACTATTGTTCACTATAATTTAGATGTTCTTCAAATTGCATTTGTATCCAGGAGGGTAATAGCCCTTACATTAAAAAAAAACCCTTCATTAAGTGGCTCCCTGTCACACAGCCTATTACAGGCTCTCATGCCCTGACCCTACACAGCCTCAGAATAACATTGCTTTGAATGGGCAAACCAAACAGGGTAAATAAACTATCTTCTCTACCTAAAGGTAAAAACATCAGTAAGTGGACTAATATGGATAAAACCACCCCTTCACACATCCCCAGTGATAGAAGAAAGCACTGTATTTAAGACTTCTGCAGACAAAGTTTTGCAGAAACACCTGTTAATAAGCCCCTAAAATAACTGGAAAAAATCTATTTCCAATATTTAGTTTCATCTTAACAGCATTTTCTAATTTCCATCTCTTGTAGTAAAATGCATAAAAACCATGCACCTGAAAATATAATGCATGGTTTAAAAAGGTTTGCTTCAACATACAGGAGATGAGTTTCTTCAGAGGTACAAAGACCAACAGGTAAATACTTTGTTTTTGTCACCACATCTACAAAAATAGAGCATCTGGTGACCAACCTTGCCTCATACAAAAAGCAAATCCACAGCTGTGGAACCATTTCTACAGAAGGAGCATTCAACCTAGCAGCATGTCAGAAGAAGAGTGTGTATTTAATTTTCAAAGTATTTAAAAAACTTGAATGGGCTGGAGAAAGTGATTAGGAATAGGCTTTGCTCACTTCCTGTTACAGTAGGAGATGCCAACTCATATCAAAGAGTTCAAAAAAAGTAAAGAGAGCTGCATCTTCCCATGATTTGCAGCAAATGGTGGCACTCTGTTATGGGACACAGCAGACACTAAAAGCCATCAAGGAGTCCACAGAAGGTAAGATAAAGCTTACAGGAAAAACATTCATTCTTTGAGAACACCATGAATAAACACCATTTCTGGTTGAGGAAACTGCTAAAAGCCAAACAGCTGGAAACTGGGAGAACACTCAGGGTATGATCACCCCTCATTTGTCCTACCTCTGCATTCTTCCCTAGGCAACTGCTAATGGCTACTCTCAAAAGCAGCAGACCTTTAGCTTCATCTAGCATACTCGCTTTTAGGTGCTCTTAGAAACCTAATGTTGGACATCAGTTGTTTTCCAAGGTTTTAATAAGTAATCCAAAGGTTTTATAATGTAAGCTGTAGTTCAAGCTATTTACAACTTGATGTTTAAAGCTGTACACAAGCACCTGCCCTAAGTGTTTGCTGTATTTCAAAATTAATCACTATGTACTATATTTATTTTTCCCATAATGGAAGATAAGTGTTTTTTGCCTTTGCTAATAATTTCAGGAATACAGTGTAGGTCAGTATAAAGAGATTCTGAAGTTGCAACTAGCTATTCACAGGTAATTACACTTGCCTTACCAATAGTATTTACTACTGCTATACTTGCAATATCCTTTTCATTAGGCCAAGTTCTCACATTTTCATAGCACGCCAAGACATGTGCCATTAGGTCTTAAATTCTCCAATATTTATTCTTCTCCAAAGCACACCATCAAGTTAAAACCCTCCCTTGAATCAAAAGTAATACAAACGCAATTGTCAAACTTTGTGTGGGAGGAACAGAATTTCCAGCAGGACCAGAACCCTGGACTTCTACAGAGCAAACTTCGGCCTCCTCAACCAATTGTTAAGGGAAGTCCCATGGGACAGAGTGCTAGAAGGTAAAGGGGCTCAAGATAGCTGGACAATATTCAAGGACCACTTCTTGCAAGCACAGCATCAGTGTGTCCCAATGGGTAGAAAATCTAGTAAGGGAGCTAGGAGACCAGCGTGGTTAAAAAAGGAACTGCTGGGGAAACTCAAGTGGAAGAGGAAAATCTATAGATCATGGAAGGAGGGACTGGTCACTTGGGAGGAATATAGGAATGTTGTCAGGGAATGTAGGGAGGCAACTAGGAAAGCTAAGGCCTCCTTGGAACTTAACCTTGCAAGTTGGGTTAAGGACAGTAGAAAGGGCTTTTTCAAATACATAGCCAACAAAGCTAATTCCAGAGGCAATATAGGCCCACTGCTGAATGAGGTGGGTGCCCTGGTGACAGAGGATATGAAGAAGGCAGAGGTGCTGAATGCCTTCTTTGCCTCTGTCTTTACTCCTGCAGGCTTTTCCCATGAGCCCCAGATTCATATAACCCCAGAAGTACTCAAGATAGGTGAGAACATAGTAGATGAGGATTGGGTTAGGGATCAGTTGCATAATCTGGACATCCATAAATCGATGGGTCCGGATGAAATGCATCCAAGGGTGCTGAGGGAGCTGGCGGAGGTCATTGCTAGTCCACTCTCCATCATCTTCGGTAAGTCATGGGTAACTGGAGAGGTGCCTGAGGACTGGAGGATAGCAAACGTCACTCCAGTCTACAAGAAGGGCAAGAAGGAGGACCCGGGTAACTATAGACCGGTCAGCCTCACCTCCATCCCTGGAAAGGTAATGGAACAACTTGTCCTTGGCACTATCTCTAGACATATCAAGGAGATGGGGGTCATCAAGAGCAGTCAACATGGTTTTACCAAGGGTAAGTCATGTTTGACTAACCTCATAGCCTTCTATGAGGAAATTACTAGGTGGATAGATGATGGTAGAGCGGTAGATGTGGTCTATCTTGATTTCAGTAAAGCATTTGACACCGTCTCCCACAGCATCCTTGTAGATAAGTTGATCAAGAATGGGTTTGATGATCAGGCAGTGAGGTGGATCAAGAACTGGTTGAAAGGAAGAAGTCAGAGAGTTGTAGTCAATGGGGCAGAATCTAGTTGGAGGCCTGTGACTAGTGGAGTCCCTCAGGGGTCGGTACTGGGACCGGTGTTGTTCAATATCTTCATCAACGACCTGGATGAGGGCACAGAATGTACCCTCAGCAAGTTTGCTGATGACACCAAGCTGGGAGGAGTGGCTGACACACCAGAAGGCTGTGCTACCATTCAGAGAGACTTAGACAGGCTGGAGACTTGGGCGGGGAAAAACCTGATGAAGTTTAACAAGAGCAAGTGTAGAGTTTTGCATTTGGGGAAGAAAAACGCCATGCACCAGTACAGGTTGGGGGCTGACCTGCTGGAGAGCAGTGTAGGTGAAAGGGACCTGGGGGTCATGGTAGACAGGAGGATGACCATGAGTCAGCAGTGTGCCCTTGTGGCTAAGAAGGCCAATGGCATCCTGGGGTGTATTAGAAAGGGTGTGGTTAGTAGGTCAAGAGAGGTTCTCCTCCCCCTCTATTCTGCATTGGTGAGGCCACATCTGGAATATTGTGTCCAGTTCTGGGCCCCTCAGTTCAAGAAGGACAGGGAAGTGCTTGAAAGAGTCCAGCGCAGAGCCACAAAGATGATGAAGGGAGTGGAACATCTCCCTTATGAGGAAAGGCTGAGGGAGCTGGGTCTCTTTAGTTTGGAGAAAAGGAGACTGAGGGGGGACCTCATCAATGTTTACAAATATGTAAAGGGTGAGTGTCAAGACGATGGAGTTAAGCTTTTTTCGGTGATGACCAGTGATAGGACAAGGAGTAATGGATACAAGTTGGAGCATAGGAGGTTTAAGATGAATATCAGGAAAAATTTTTTTACTGCAAGAGTGACAGAGCACTGGAACAGGCTGCCCAGAGAGGTTGTGGAGTCTCCTTCGCTGGAGACATTCAAAACCCGCCTGGACGCCTTCCTGTGTGATGTACTCTAGGTGACCCTGCTCTGGCAGGGGGGTTGGACTAGATGATCTTTCGAGGTCCCTTCCAACCCCTAGGATTCTATGATTCTATGATTCTATGAAACTTTTCTCCTCATTTTTTACATGTCCTTTTCTCTCTCGATTTTTTTAGTAAGACTTTCTGAAGCTAATGAAGAATTAAACTTGACATTTGAAAACTGAGTTCAGTCCTTCATGCCTAGTGATTCTAGGTGAATCTGGTAGAGCTCTAAAAGCCATATATTCATCTTAGATTATTATGTTTTTACCATACTGGTAAACAGCTTCTCCTGAGACAAAGCGGGACTGCAATACATAGTCCCCTTACTAAGGCCAAGGCCAGGACGTTGTAAGAAAGGAGGGCTCCAAACACTACAAAAGGCATCCATGGAGAGAATGTCAACACATGCACTAAGGAACGTGGTGCCCAGCGGAAGGATTACAGAGCCTCAGAAGAAGAGACGGATAGAACAGTCCCTACCCTAGCACTTCTGTTTCTGCACTGCTCAGCTTTCTTGGGCACCCCCCCTTGTCTCCTCTCATTCTCTGACTGAGCAGGAAAAAAAGTGGGCTGCCTCACATGCCCAGGAGACCCCTGGCTTCTACACATCAGAAAACCTAGCATTTTTCAAAGTGAAAACAGCAGTGGTTTAATTTTACCTATACTTTCATTACTACATCTTATTCTACTTGGGTAACTTCACAAGCAGTGGACTGCTTTCTAAGCTACAGTTTCAACAGTAATCAGGCAGGGTCAGTAATGTTAAAAAAGCCCACAGCAGATGTTTGCACACAATTATTTTCCTCCTGCTTTGACTTGACCCTCTTGCTGCTCCACTTCCTGCAGAACAACCAGAGGAATTCAGTGCTCATTTTAGAACTGTTACATAGACTTAATTTAAAACTGTGTTCTTTCAAACGCAAAAGCATTGCAAACACAAAAGTATTTGGATACAGCATAGGTCTTCAGAATCTGAAGACTGAACTTCTTATGGGCAGCTCATCAGGTGAGACTACTCACTTTAGTCTTGATCACCAAAAAATCACACTTTTAAACAGTGATCCAAAAAGTTTAAGAATTCTAACCAGAGGAAGAAAATATTTTAAGATCTAATTATTTTATTTATCTGTTTTGGACTGTCTCTGAAGTATTCCTTTATTCTGCTAAGTTTTATTGAGCAGCCACAATTACACATACAGATGTGAAAAAATTACTTCTTCCAGAAGAGCCCATGTGATGCACTCAAAGGAAAAGGGCCTGTAGCAGAAACGAACAGAAATCAGGTGCCACAGTCAAAAGTGTGAAAATTGCCTAAGGACAACAGGTATGTTATTTGGGAGAAGCAAGAAGCAGCTATCTTGTCACAGAGATTCATTCAAAATTCAATTCTTCACATTGCTTTCTTCCTATACAAAGTGTGTCTGAAGCCTGAGAATACCAATTTTTATTTTTTTTTTTTCAAAACGGTGCTTCCATCACAATCAAATTGCTTCTACCACTTTAAGAAGCCACTTAAGACTCTGAAAAACACAAACTGAAAAGCAACTAACTTCTGCCTTTAGCCTAGGGGAGATAGTATTTTGAATTTGTTAATACAAGACCATCAGCATCATGAATGTCGAGGCTTCAGGGCTTCAATTTACTCTTCCATATACAAACTTGAAGCACCAAGCACTCAATTAAGTAAAGTGTGGATCCTGCTTAATTAACATATTTTGTAAGATATGGGGCACAGTAACAGCTGCTTATATCAGTGACTCCAAAGCACGGGGAAACCAGCAAACTAGCACTTAAGAAGTAAAATTACACATACTAACCACCATTAATAACACACAACAATATATAAAAAGGAGGGGAAGGAATGGTGCAGAGATTCGGTTACTTCTGTGTGGCAACATTTCCCACTCCTTCTCCACACATACCTCACTCCACAAAAACTTTTAGATGCAAACAAAATAGTCATGACCTTTTTTCCTCCTCTGCATGATTAATTACTTAATGTACCATTAATTGGAAAACGTAACTGAATTTCAAATGCTTTCATTTTCTCAGCATATCATGCTGTCTGGGAAGTGCCGATTAAGCTGTTCATCAAAGGTGAGCAGGCAAGGTCATGTAGGCTGTACCTCTTCAGTTATTCATTACCTGTCCTAAATAGTAATTAACAACGGCAATATTTCCATAAATCAAACCTTTTCTGATTACCTTCAGATGATGAGTGGTTGGGGGGAAGGGAGAGAAGGAATCAGTCTATGGGTTTTTGCATGTATCTTTTTTTTCACCATTAGTTCTACTGAATACCTGAATAATTCAATCGATACATTAACTGTCATTTACAATGCAGAATTTCAATACAAGTCAACAAGAACTCCACAGAGAATAAAGAAGAGGTTATGGCTTCCTTTCTCCATTCCCTATTCCCCTTAACTTTAAAGAGGGATTTGATCCAAGAAGGTTTCTCAATTACTATGATTGTTATATGTATTTAATTTTTTTTATTACCTCCATTATACATGTCAAACTGGAAGGCCATATTCAGTGAGGCTCAGTTTCTTAATAGAGAAACTTATCCCTTGAGTATATGAAAGAGGTGCTCACCTTGAGGCATCTCGGGTGGCAAATAGTGAGGCTCTTGAGCACTGACATGTACCCAGTCGAAGTCATCATACAAGTCTTGATGGTAGTCACAGGGTCCAGGACCATCATCAAATGTACATCCTCCTAGGGAAGAAACTTGCTATTAGCTTATTTAAAAGCAGAGCTCTTCCAACAGTCATGCAGAGGTGCTCCTCCCCAGGCACACAACAGCTTTGGAGCCCATGCAGCCTGTGCACCATTCACAGGCTTGCCAGCACAAAGCTAACAACCACAAGCAGCTCATCCCTCAGAGCTACGCTCCCTTTTTAAAATGTCAGTGCTTCACACAACCGATTTTGCTCAAAGGCACCTTCTCTCAGAGCAGGAGGTCACACACACAGGCTGAGTCAACGAGCTCAACTGAAACCTGGCCCAGTGTCTGCATGACAAAAAGCAAAAGGCTATCCAAAATCAGGAGGCAATGGAAAATAATGGACTAGGCTCAAAAAGTAAAGGTGTTAACAACTTCAATGCACTGAAAGCAGTCTGAACATCAATAAGAAGATAGGGTGCCCAGAAGAAAAGCAGTCATTCAAAATAATTAAAAATATTTAGAAATGAAATAATTGCTGCCAAATGAATTGGATAATCTTGTTTTATTAAACTAATCTAGCATAGCAGAACACAAATTAACGGAGCTTTTTCAGGGTCACACAAACAACAGATATAAAAAACTTACAACAAAAGTTGCAAGGAGAAGTGACAGGGAGAAAGAAGACAGGGAAGAATGTAAAAGATAGGAAAAACAAAACAAAACAAAAACCTGTGTAGCACAGTAACGGTCTGTCTCATTCAGCAAGATTTTTATTACATTTTTCACTCAAGGCAATTAAGTAGAGTGGGGAAAAACAAAACGTCATGGGAAGAGATTAAGTTTTGAAACAGAAGAAACAAAGGAATCAGAAGAGCCTGATTGAAGTAGACCATATATGCAAGACAATATAGACACCATAAGTGCAGTTCTGTAGCATCTGTTATCTCCATTCCTGGTACGTACTCCTAGAGTTTACTCCTCTCACTCAAAAATAAGAGGCAAGACCAGGAGACAGTGAAAGAGAAAACAACGCATTCATCTTTACTTAGGCAGCATTTTTTAATCCAAAAAGCAGTTATGTAAGCACACAAGAATTATATTATTAACAACTCCTGGGAATCAGGGGAGATACTTCCTGCATCCTCTCTGTCCTCAGTAGACACAGCACATCAATCCAATTACCAGCTGTTCTTAAAATTTTTCTTGTTAAGACACCTCTAGAATAACAAAAGCATTTGTGATAACCTCATTGCCCGATTTTTCAAATACAAAATATAGGATGAATACTGCAAGGTCCAAAGAACAAATAAAAGTTTCCTTATTAAGGTAAATTCTGGTGTCACCACATAACGAGTACCCGAAAGTCCATCAAAATGAACACCCTCCCATGCCTGCCAGGCTCTCACCAACCCATACTACACAAACAGGAGAACATGCTGCAGGTGGGAAAGGGGAAGAATGAGGACCATGAAGTGCTATGTCCAGTTCTGGGCTCCCCAGTCCAAGAAAGACAAAGAACTACTGGAAAGAGTCCAGCACAGGGCTACAAGGGTGATTAGGGGACTGAAGCACCTTTCTTACAAGGAAAGGCTGCAAGACCTGACTCTGTTTAGAATGGAGAAGAGAAGACAGAGGGGGATCTTAGCAATGCTTATTAAATATCTAAAGGCCGGTGTCAAGGGGATGGAGTCAGACATTTCAGTGATGCCCAGTGATGGGACATGGGGCAGCAAGCACAAACTTGTACACAAAAATTTCTATCTGAACATGAGGAAAAAGCTTTGTTACTCTGGCATTCAGCCAAAGTGCTGGAACAGGCTGTCCAGTAAGGAGTCTCCTTCTCTAGAGATATTCAAAACCCACCTGAACACAATCTTGTGCAACTTGCTCTCAGTGAACCTACTTTAGCAGGGACCTTGGACTAAATCATCTCCAGAAGTCCCTTCCAACCCCTACCATTCTGTCATTCTATGAGCTAGTCTGTGCCATTTCTGTCCTCTGTACAAGGTGTACATGGCCTGGGACTGGCCAGAGAGTAAGGAAAGGAGGACAGGGCATGTATGTCATCAAATTGAAGGTAAAAATATTTTTTTTACCTACCCAAAATGAGAGTATTCAAATGTCACATAACAGGTACAGAGTTTGCAAAAACACTGTTCATATTTGGGGAAAGGGAAGTCACTTTTACTAACTTACATCAGAAAAGCTAGACTGTGTCCCAAAGTGCGATTACATTTCATCTGCAGTAAGAGACAACTTAAATAATTCCCACAGTTCTGCATAAATATTTGTAATTTTGAATAAATTAAAAAACAACGTAAGTTTTAGCTAATTCTGTTGTTCATAGGACCACTTGTTAACAAGTACCTTGGCTGGCAAGGACAATACCGGGAGAGAAAGAAACCTTTACACTGTAGCAAAATTCCTGCTTAAATCCTTGTACCATAAAACCTTAAAACTTCATATTCAGCACTATGTTAGCAAAACCTTCTCAAATGCTACCCTGTGACAACATAAGCACAACAATAACAAAACCCTAACATTTCATAATAGTACTAAGTTGGTTACTACATCAGTGTCACTGTCAAAGACTGCAAGGTGCTTTTTTCTATATCAAAGAAACATTTATGCCTTTAAAAGTCGAACTCCAATGCTCTATTAGCACCAAGAGACTTTTCCAATTAACATCTATCATGATAAAGCCAGAAAGGCTTTGAACATAAATCTTGGTCTTTGATTTAACTTACAGTACACTGCTATGATCACTCTACAACAAAAATGTACATTTTCTTCGACATTTAATTGATAAATGAATAGCAGTTTCCCTTAAAGGGAAGCAATCACTGTCTGCTGTCCCAGCACCAAAATGACATATGGCTTTGAAGCACATGCCTGCAGGGCAGCCATTACCCTTTTTAATGGTTTAAGTGCCCTCAGTATATAAATTTAAACTACCAATGAATCTTGTAGACTCATTTGGAAGATGAATGTCCCTAATCGCTTGCTTTTGTGCCCACTATTAATTTTAGTTATCAGGGTTCTGATTAGCAAAAACAATGTGCATGTTAATACTCAGCAAGCAACCCAAACCTCCTTCTGCGTAGCACATCACTGCTGCATCCACAGAACAAAAAAATGTCCACTTACCACATGCACATGAACTAAGTTTATCAGGACAGATTATCAAGCTATTACAAAATCTACCCTATTACCTAAACCAATGGCTTTCTCTCATGAAGTAAATCTCCTTCTCTTACCAACAGGTTGTGACATTTCAAGACAAGTAAAGAAAAAGCCAATATTGAAGTGATTTATCCTCTACAAGAAGACAGACATTTAAAACCCCCTGCAAGCCCACTCCTTATGACTCACAGCATGAGCAAAGTTGGATCTCCCTTTCTCTGTTTTAACAGTCAACTGCCTGCACGCTATTCAGTAACTCCAGGTACAAAGAGACAAACCTAGCGTAACATGCTGTGTGGAAAACACAAGAAGAGAAGATAGGTGGGGGAAACCTGCAGTAATTTATTGGTTATTTCCAGTTATTTGATCAAAACAATACACATTTTTAATCAATCTTTAACAAAATGAGAAAACACATCTGACAGAAGTACACCATAGGTCAGGACTTGCTGGTACCCTAACTCAGCTACTGGGCCACTCCCCACAATGATGTGACAGCACTGTTCAGGGAAGAAGGTGGCTCAGTGAATTCTTAGCAGCTTCCAGAGAGGTTCAGCAGCTGAACTCAAATACATACTTGCATTTTCTGTCCACCATTTTGCCAAGAAGCTGCTAACATCCTATAAATTACAAGTTAGAAATCTCCAACTCAGCCATTTGTCACCTCCCTCGCAACTCAATAAAAAGGTACTTCACTACCAGCCACTGTCCCATTATGTATCACCAACATGCCACAAACAGGGATTTGTTCACCTCTGCTCTGTCTCCCAGATGGAAGCACAAAGCACTGACAATTCAAATGCTCTTGGACATTGCAGCACCTAAATCCACATTTACCTTAGATTTCTAATATCACGCTTCAGAAAGAGGCAGCAGTAGCGATGAAAGCAATACATCAAACTGGTCTGACCTCAGCAGCCTAATACGGCCTGGGGAGTGGTAAGCAAGGTAGCCAGCATTTCCTCCCTTCAAACAATGCTGCCATCAGGACATGGCCCAGAAGGGCCACACAGGGACAAGCAGTATGCTCTGCTGAGAGGCAATAGCACAGCCAGAACTTACTACACCTGTGGCAGCAGCCACCACATAAGCCTCCACAATTAATTTAACAGAAAAAATCAGGTAGTCCATCAGAAACAAATACCCTATCAACAACTGGGATCTTAAATTAGGGAGAGAGAAGGAATCTTAAAGTCTGGATGTTGTTTATTTTGCTAAACTGTATCTGGGAAACATTTCATAGAATCACAGAATCTGTTGGGCTAGAAGGTACCTTTATAGGTCATCTAGGCCAGCCCCGCTAGACCTTTCTTACTACATCAGGTTGCTCAGAGCCTCATCAAGCCTGACCTTGACTGTTTCCAGGGATGGGGCCTCCACTACCTCTGTGGGCAACCTGTTTGAGTGCTTCACCACTCTCACAGTAAAGAACTTCTTCCTGATATCCAATCTAAATCTACCCTGCTCTAGTTTAAGGCCACTGCCCTTCGTCTTATTGCTACATGCCCTTGTAAACAGTCCCTCCCCATCTTTCCTGTAGGCCCTCTTCATGTACTGGAAAGCAACTATAAGGTCCTCCTGGAGCCTTCTCCTCTCCAGGCTGAACAATGCCCACTCTCTCAGCCTGTCTTTGTAGGAATTTACATTCCACAGAAACCAAGCAAATCAACCATGTACTGTTTCCATTATCTTTTCCCATAAGCTTCACATAGTTAAACGTCATCTTACACACACCTAAGAACTCTCAGAGAGTCCCCTTCAACACCCTTCTAAAAGATGTGATAAATCATGCGAGCCACAAAAATGTCCTGATTACATGTCCATTTTCATTTATAAAAGATAATGAATCCTAAATGTTCATTATAAAAAGAAAGCTATGAATACTCCACATTGAACTCTTAGAAAAGAAATTAAAGCTCCACTAAGTAACAAGGTCATTAAGATTGACCTAAATTTAATCTTAATATAATCTTAAAAGCCCCAAAATTAATCTACATTTAATAAAGATCATATAGTCAAGGTTTACACATCACCTATAAAAAGGTACTTATATATGCTGGAATTAAATGACAAACTATATATATTTTTAATATGTTACCATATTTTCTTAGCAGCAACACTCTACTGAGATTGCTCTGTGGTTTTTATTTTTCCTACATTCTTTCATATCAACCCAGGAAAAGAGCTGAACTGTTTTCTCCTCCACCAGGTTTAAATATAAGCAAGGTATGGACTAAGAGAACCATGTGTCAGTGACTCCCACTGATAAATGGATGTCCACTACAAATTTAAAGTGGCCTCCCAGCTCATCAGCTCAGGACAGAAAGAAAAACTGATTCAGACTTTGAACTCATTATCTTTATCTAAAAAAATCCAGTGTTCTCACTACACTTCCTAGAGATTGTATAATTTTTACTATCTAGAATAGAAACAGTCAGTTGCACACCAATATTACATTAAATTTAAGATACCCATAACATTTATTATGAATGACATTATAGGGATGCTGTACTGGAGATCTATTGACTTCTAAATAAAAGAAACTATTCCCACATATCACCTAGGAGTACTGTATGCCAGTTTTCATATTTAATCAGACCCTAACAGCTTCAGTGCCCTTTAAAATATACTCATAAATGTGATAGCAAAAAAACAATTAAAAATATTCAGAAAACTAATAAATTGTGATAAATACATATTGATAAAAATATCTGATGAAAAATAATACACAGTTACTGATTTATAACATGCTTTATATCTTTATAAAAAAAAACAGCCTTTAATATCGGGGTAGAAGAGAATGCTGGCATTCACTTTTCTAAACCCAAAAAGAGTATGTTTCATTGTCATATGACACATTTTCTACAGAAATATAGAAAAAAGGGTATAACAGTATATGCAACAGCAGGAACAAGGCGCTTAAAAATAAGTATAACGTAACAGTATCTGCTGGAACGCCCAAGTACATTCTTATAAAAATCTGGCACTAAGTTTCAGAAACTAATAATAGAAAGCAATGAAACAAATTTAAGGCACAGGTGGAAATGGAAGTATCTGATTTAGTTTCCAAAACAAAAAAGTGTTCATTATCAGCTCTTTCTATGAACTACTGGCATTGCAAAGGATGTCTTTCAACCACAGAACAACATGTATGGAAGGACAGTCAAAATAACATATCTTTACTCTTTATTTCTGAGATCTGTTCTTGTATCCAACTACTTCTGGCATTATGCAAAATATACAAGTAACATCTTAAACTTCATACTCCTCCATTTTAAAGAGTTGGCTATAAGCCCAGAAATTTAACCAATGAGAACAAGCAGATCACCAAGACAAGAGAAAAAAAAAAAAAAAAAAAAAATTCTAGTATGTACTACACGCACAAAGTAAACTTTTTTCATCAAAACTTTTCCCTTACACACAGCTCTGGTACCAGTAGTTTCCCTAAGACTCATATATACAAAGGTGTCACACCAGGAATGAAATACTCTTTTCTCATCCAGCTCAAATGACTAGTTGGAACAATCTGCTCCTTTTATGCAACAGCATGCTTTTATTTTTTGCCACCACCTGCTGTAAAAGCATAATGACTAGCTCTAAATCTATCAAAGCAGATAGCTCCATTCTAAGAACTCAGTACAAAATTATGTTTATCTGGGACATCAGGTAAAAATCCCGTGAAAATTTAATTTTTTTCCTCACATTGACTGGTGAATTCGAAGCTTGAAATAAATAAATATACTATAGCAAGCCTCTTGTCAGTCATATATTCAGGAACAGGTTCTGCTTTTAAAATCGCCTACAAACCACATTAATTTATCTGTTTCTTTTGCATCATGCCTTAAAGCACAGGATGCTTCCATCTTTATTGCTATTACTAGCATTTTAAAACACATTGTTTGCAGAGCATTCAGATAGCTATTATGAATATACTATGAATTGCTGTTAATGCAGTTCAAGAATAATTTTTTATGACTTATGTTAAAATGCTTATGTTTAGTATTACCTACTGAAGTATAACTCAGAAGTAATCTTAATTAACCATGGCATCGAAAAAGGCAGAAGGTCGGACGCACTATTTAAAAAACAAAAAACTGAAAACAGCAACACAGAAAATGACAGGTTCTCCTTTATTATAGGGAGAAGTCATACTAAATACTGAGAATATTTATCTACTTTGCAGTGGTATCTTATTTTGTAGTACTAGAATTCATTGCACAAAACATGACTGATTAAAGTCAGAGCAATAAAAATCAAGTAACGTCAACTACCGACAAATGCTTTTCAGAAATTTTCTCACCTTGTTACCACTATCAGTATTTTTTATCATCCTCTCAGCTTATTAACTTGAACATGGAACTCCAGTTCTCATCCAAAAACAGCACTAGAGTGTAAACACCAACAACTTAGTAGGAAATATGGACAACTATTCCTAATTTAGCATTTCTTTATTTTCATTGTAGAACTTTCTTTGGTGCTGTTGTAACAGTCAACTAATCTAAATAACCATATAAATATAAACATTTCAGAAAAGGAGGTGGATAAAACTACTCCTAAACCATTACATGGTATAAATCACCTTTGATCTTAAAGGTCTTTTCCAACTAAAATGACTCTATGATATTAAAAATTAATCCCATCCTTCAATAGCAGTGAAGTAGTACCATAACCAATACAAGCAAAAAAAGACTAAAGAGATCATAACCAAGTCCCATCTATGCATTTTTCCTTCCATTTTTTATCTGTTTTCCATGTTACTAATTAATAAAATGTAGCAGCTTATCTTAGAAAGAAAAGATGGGAACTTGAAAAGTATTGGATACAAATTACCAAGAATGTAGAAAGTCTCATGTTGACATCCTTTCCTGTCATCGGCAGGGAAGGATCTCACTATTAATCACAGCATTTATCCTAATTCCAGAATCCTGGGAGAGCATAAAGATTCAAAATTAGATGTGGTCTATCTGGCCACACCATTTGCTAGATTCCTTTTAGTAAATTAGGTTCCTTCCCACTATACCAGGACTGGAAAAGGCTGCTTCATCTCCAGTTTCAAAAGCTTCATACCGACAGGCAACAAGACATCTTTCCATGCTTCACCAGCAGTGAACAGGACAGAAGAAGGAAACAGAGGAAAGGATGAGAAGATCAGGTTTTATTACACTATCTGTCCTTCAGTTTCCAGACTAAGCAAAATCTAATCTAAACAAAACCGTCTTCAAATTTCCTCCTGTGCTCCAAGGAAAGGGAGGTTTTCTGTTCCTCATTGAGGAGGCAACAACCAGTAGCTGTGAAGAGTCACAGTTGCTTAATGTCTTTTTCATGTTTTCTTCATCCTTCCTTGGCATGGGCAAGGCAGAGAACAAACAGCCCCACATATGCAGATCACTTTATATAAATTAAACTATTCAGACAATTTCCAATTCAGTTCACAAGATTCTTCCAAAACCATGAAGAGGTTCAACAGTTTCATGAAGTTATGAACAGATCTTCATTAGTACACAAGAGCCAACATCCACAAAACACCAAAGCTATTTCATATTTCAGCTCATAGGCTCTAAGCTTTAGTATTCCTCCAGTGCACTGAGTAGATTTCTGACCAACTCTACTGGTGACAAGGAGTTACACTATTTGAATGCAAACAACTGGGGAGTGAGAGGTAGAACTGTGCGTTTGAAACGAATTAGTATTTTCATGACTACACCAACAGTAACCAAAATAATAGCAAGCAAATTCTGTGACAAACTGAGAGCTCTAAAATGAAATTAATACATTCTATTATTTATGGAAGTGTGGTCTTACAACACTTTTTCCGAACATAACATCTTTTTCCAAAAAAATGTTAGGTCTTATTTCTAGTAAATTTTACATAGATCTCTGGCATTTCTCCTGAATGTCCTCACAAAATGCTGTTAAAAGTTAATGGATAAGAATGTGACTAAACTCAGCAGGAAGACAGAATGAAGACAGCCCTACATCCATTATGTTCAATCACAGAATATTCTATAGACTCAGAGTGCTAGGTTATTTTGTAACCTACTCTCCAAGGAAATAATAATAATAATAATAATAATAATAATAATAATAATAATAATAATAATAATAATAATAATAATAATAATAATAATAATAAAGCTGAAACAAGGACTTTGGAGAAAAAAGTTCATAGCTATACTTTTATCTTTACTAATCACATCAGCAATTCAAACATGAAAGCAGGCCTAACAACTACGCTAGCCACTCTGTTATGACTTTGTCAGTTTAACCATAAAACTACATGATGGGAAAAAATAAAAATAGAAATTTTGCTCTAAAAAACATGTATTTTGACATCAGGCATCAAATTTTTTTTCAACAGACAAAAATGTGAGTTTCCAGTGGGACAGTGGGAACAACGACTCAAAAATAAAAAGGAATCTCATTTGAGGACAACAAATGATCACAGGTTACAACAGCATCAGTGCAGAAGGCAGACAAACCAATAAGGAAATGATGGAAGGGTGCATAAGCTATACAGACTAAACTATAAATGGAGCTCAAGAAATGGGAGAGCAAAGAGCTCAAAAGCAATAGGTGGCCAACATGAAAGCTGAGGACTTCCTAAAGGGAGGTGAGCAGAAGGCTGTGCATAAAATTTTAAACAGTCATGCAAAAAAGAATATCAAATTAAAAGCAAGGAAATGGGACGAGCACTGATGTAGAAAATGACAGGAGCTGTTACAAAAGGTCATTTCTGAAACCACAAAAGGAGATCAGTCCATGAAGGTAGAGAGATGATTGAAGAGCTGGGTCATAGTATAAATCCGGAGCTACAGGAGCATGACAAGAACCTCTTAGGAGAGATCTTTCAAGAAACAACATCAAGGTACATGAAGAAATTAAGCTAGTGGTGAATCACAGAACTCATGCACATGAATGAGAGAGGGAATGTGAAATATTGAGACAGAAAATATATCTTCATATGCACAGGCACTGCTAAACTAAAAGCCAAATCCTTATGCATCAGAAGTGCAGTTACTGCTCTAGCTTTTCATTTTATAGTAAGAAAGTAGTCATAAACATTTTAATATATGGCATATTTTTTCATGCAATCCAGCAACACTCTCATGAAAAGGAGGCTAGAGAGGAGAAAAATGTAAATGCATTTTGGGGTTTCTATCCTTATAGGAAACAGTCAAGCCCCCCAATTTAGAGAAAGACCTGCTGAGATACAGACCAGGAAGTAACATATTTCAGATGTGCTGGCCCCCAATTTACACAATCAGACAACAGCTCAGGTTCAAAGGAACCTCTGGAGTTCACCTGGTCCTACCCCTCTGCTCAAGCAAGGCCACCTATATACAGTTGCCCAGAACCATGTCAAGACTGATTTTGAGTATCTCCAAGGATGGAGACTCCACAGCCTCTTTGGGCAACCTGTGCCAGTGTTCAGTCACCCTCACAGTAAAACAAACAAACAAACAAAACTGTTTCCTGATGTTCAGAGGGACCCTCCCTTTTTGGGAGACAGTGACAAAAGACTTAATGATGTCTAAGCAGATGAAATTTGTTGCTTTACTTCATGTGCCTGGAAGTTGTCTCAAGGATTAAGTGTTCCATCAGCTTCTCAGGATAGAGGTGAGACTGATTGGCCTGTTATTCCGTGGCTTCTCCTTGCCTAATCTATTATTAAAATATTGTCTCATCTTAAAACCTTTGTCAGTAATATTTCATATTTTCGCTGGCATCAAAACAAAGCTCTACAAATCCTTACAACTTTTAACATCTTGTATTAAATGACACAGACAAGTCTAATACTGCCCACTGCAATATCAAGCATGGACTATAAAGTATCAGAGAAAAGCTGAGAAAAAACTAGAACTATATGAAAACTTCTCATACTAAATAAGCTGAAAGCAGCAAACACACAGAAACTGATATTTCTCATTATATCTGATATGCCTTCCACTCCTTCCTCTTTAGCCTTACAAACCTACATTTTTCATTAAAGATGCACTAGAGAATCAAATGAACAGCAAACGAGTGATTCATTTCACTTGCTACTCTTCATATTAGTTGCTACTTCATTCTTCAGCACAGTAAGATTTATCAAAATATTTCACAGAGTACCATGAAAATATTTTAGGTAGATTTCTTTAGGAAAGAATCATCTGACAGCAAAGCTACTGAACACACTCAGAACAAGATGCTAACAACTCTCTTTCTTCCTTTGTATCTTCTGGGTAAATCACTTCTTACAGTTTAACTGATTTAACATATAAATTATGCATGTAAGCATATAAGGTGCATCTTATCACAATCAGTAGTCAACAGGACCTCTGATGAGCAAACACCACCAGCCGTCACATCATTTTGGACAAAGCTTACTGATACATCTTCAAACTTAGCTCTATTTGTGCAGTAAATTACACTCTTCAGACAAATTGTAATAGGCATATAAACTCTAGCAAGATATTGCTATTTTATGGTAGAAATATTTACACTCAGAAATATATTTCTACTACGATTCAACAAAGACAGAAAACATTGTTTTATTAGTCCCCAAGGAATTGAACTCAAGGGTTCAAAACTTGTATTTTTATCTGCAAATCTGCACCTCAGTTTCAATAGAAGTAACTACTACAAGAACACTCAGATTCATTATAATACTTTCCAAGCAGATGCAAGATTTATTTAACCCCTCCACTTCTTAAGTAGAGAATTATCACTGGGGTGGCTTTGTAAAATGGTGTAATAGAGAAGCCTGAAGGTTAGATGAATCCTACTTTATACTGTGCAATGAACCTGTAACATTTTGGAGCCAATCATCTGTCACTGTTCTGAAGGTATACTGCCCAAAGTACAGTGATGAGAACAGAGAAACATGATTCCTACAATCCTACAATCTCAGCAAACAAGTGAAAACATATCCCTTTATGTCATACATTGCACAGATGTCAAGTACAAGTAAAACTGTGGCTGAATACTATCCTGGTAGACACCAATAGGGTACCAGTGACAGTCTCTGAGCAGACATTCACCACTCAGTCTTAAGACTTTAAGGCTGAAATAGGTATTTTTATTAAAGCAATTAAAAGGTAATTCAAAAGTTAGACATTATGAGCAAAGAAATAAAGAACACAGAACATTTATTTGCAACATTATAAGCAACATCCAAATATTATGTGTGGTTCTGGTTTTTCATCTCCTAACAGTTACATAGCAGAAATAAAAAAGGCTTAAAGAACATCCAGTAGAGATGATCATAGGATGCTTAAAATAAGTGAAATCATCAGGGATGTCAAAGTTGAAAGCAGCGTGGGCTGCAGCGATCATGCTAGTGAAGTTCACTGTCCTAAGAGGTACGAGGCGGATGAGAAGCATAGTCAGGACTCTAAATTTTAGGAAATCAAACTTCCAGCTCTTCAAGGAGTTAGTAAATAGGACCCTCTTGGAAACGGCCTTCAGGGACAAGGAAACGGAACAGAGCTGGCAGATCTTTAAGGATGCTTTCCATATAGCACAAGAGATCTCAGTTCCCAGGTGTACGAAGTCAGGCAAGGAAGGTAAGAGACCAGCACAGCTGAGTCGAAACCTGCTGGTCAAACTAAAAGGCAAGATGGAACTACCCAGGCAGTGGAAGTGGGGACAGGTATCCTGGGAAGAGTATAGGGACATTGCCTGGTTCTGTAGGGACCAGGTCAGGAAGGCCAAGGCACAGCTGGAGCTGAACTTGGCAAGGGAAGTAAAGAAAAACAAGAAGGGCTTCTACAGATATGTAAACCAGAAAAGGAAGGTCAAAGAAAGCGTAACCCCCACAATGAGCAACAGCGGTGACCTAGTAACAACAGACGAGGTGAAGGCTGAGATTCTCAACAACTTTTTTGCCTCAGTCTTCACTGCCAACCCCTCTTCTCATGGCTCTCAAGTTGATAGCCTACAAGACAGAGACCAGGGAGACAACTTCCTCCCACCATGGGCAAAGACTGTAAGCAGGCTGGGGAAGATATCTTCACAAGAGTATGTAATGACAGGACAAGGGGTAATGATTTTAAGGTATAAAAGGGTAGATTTAGTTTGGACATTAGGAAAAAAAATATTTAATGAGGGTGGTGGATCACTAGAACAGGTTGCCTAGAGAAGTGGTAGAGGTCCCTTCCCTGGAGACATTCAAGGTCAGACTTGATGGGCCTCTGAGCAATCTGTTCTACTTGGAGATGTCTCTCCTTATTGTAGAGGGGTTGGACTAGATGACCTTTAAAGGTGCCTTCCAACCCAAGACATTCTATGGTTAGACCTAACTTACAAGACTAGGAATTTTCAGCAAGAGATGGTAAAGAGGATGGATGTAACCCTAGTGACATGAAGAAGACAACAGAAATCAGTCACTACTTTTTTGTACATGTGACAACATCACAGGGATTCAAATGAAGTTATGGGGTGTCAGAATCAAATTAAACACTAGAGAATTAAGTTGTGGAACTCCCTTGCCACAGGATGCCACATAGTTTCAGGGGAGAGGAAGGACAGAATCACTGGTATCAGCTGAAAACAAAAACCAAAACCACTAACTATACAGAAAGCACCTTTGTCTCAGATGATCACATGCCACTGAGACAGCATTTTGGGAAAGCATACCTACCAACTTGCCAGTGACTACAAAAGAGTATAAAATCAGGGCATTTGGAGATAGGATACTGAACTATATCCATCTTTTAATCAACACATGTTATTGAATAAGAAAAGGTATAAAACATACAATAAATGAAGTCATAACTGACTACTTGATGTATCTCAGAAGGCAAAAATGGGACATAAAAAAACTAAGGAGGGAGGGATATTATGTTGAATGGAAAGGAACAAGACTGAAAGAGCAACAGAAAGACCATAACACAAACAAGTAGGGAAGAAGTCTGAAGAAGTCATGTCCTGAATAGGCATTGTTATAAGCAGCTTAATACCTGAAGGTTTCTATCGGCAACTTTCCATCACTCTACTCTCTCCTACCATGTGCAATCACTGATGGGCTCCACTAGTCAGAGTACTGCCCTGGGCAGGGAAGCATGTGTGGATCTCTGTGAGGAAATGGCTACACACAGTTCTGAGAAAGGGGTAACAATGCAGATGTGCTCCTGGCATGATAAAAGAAAGAGCAGTCTGGAGAAGAAGGACTTCAGGGTAGTAGTTGGTGAGAAGCTTGACATGAGCTGCCAGTGTGTGCTGGAGCCCAGAGAGCCAACTGCATCCTGGACTGCATCAAAAGAAGTGTGACCAGCAGGGCCAGGGAGGTGATTCTGTCCCTACTGTGTCCAGTTCTGGTGCCCTCAGCACGAGAAAGATATAGACCTGTCGGAAAGGGTCCAGAGAAGGGCCACCAAGACGATCAAAGGCCTGGAGCACCTCTGCTATGAAGACAGGCTAGGAGAGTTGGGGCTGTTCAGCCTGGAGACGAGAAGGCTTCAGGGAGACCTTACAGCGGCCTTCCAGTACTTGAAGGGGGCCTATAGGAAGCTGGGGAGGGGCTTTTCACCAGAGAGGGTAGTGATAGGACATGGGGTAATGCTTTTAAACTGAGAGAGAGGAGATTTAGGTTAGATATTAGGAAGAAATTCTTCACTATAAGGGAGGTGAGGAACTGGAATGGGTTGCCCAGGGAGGCTGTTGGTGCCCCATCCCTGGAGGTTTTTAAGTTCAGGTTGGACGAGGTTTTGTGCAACCCAATCTAGTGGTAGGGTTCCCTGCCCATGGCAGGGGGGTTGGAACTTGATGATCTTCAAAGTTCCTTCCAACCTTAATGATTCTATGATTCTATGATTCTAAAAGCTATACAGCTTTCTCAGCAATTGTCAACCACATACATATAACCCCCTAGTAACTTTCTGCTTTAACAGCACTTGAGAGCTCAGTAGCTGAGGCTGCAATCAAACCAGACTGCATTTTATGATTCACTCTTCAGAGTACTAAATTATATTCTGTACTCCCTGTTCCTATTAAAAAAAAAAAAAGTCTTACACATGGCTCTTGTACTAGCTTATTTTCAAGCTGGATGAGGCATTTACACATTCAACTAGAACTTGTGCAAATATTATATGCCCATGACTTCACAACATCTTTTCAGTCACTCTTTGCTAGTACATAGACAAAAATATGTATATGACAAAGGGTTCACTTGGGTACACTGTTACCTAAAAAGGGGTCATTTGCTAGTGAAATTAAAGAGAGATGTCAGCAGGATAAGCTTCTAAAAAGTATCAGTTAAGTTAAAATCCATACTATACCTCATCTGACAACAAAAATCACATGGAAGGAGGAAACATCTAATGAGTTGAATGACTGGTGGCAGGGAGGCGTTTGTCGGTTTTTAAAGCCAAGAGAGTATACGTTTGTTTTGGTGGGCAATGTGTGCTCTCATGCTTGTGTTTCTTGCCACTATATACATAACAAAAGCACCAAACTCCACAAAAGAAGCATCCTTCACTGACAGCTCATTTTTTTTTCTGTACTATAACTTGAAGAAGCCTAAAATTGACTCTGCACCATCAAGTTATTTCAAAGTTAAAATACAGAACATAACACAGAGCAACAGTCAGAAGACAATAGTTCCTAAAGACTAACATCCAAGAAAAGCATTAAAATGTCTAATAAGAAATCAATATTTAATAACCAACACATAATCTGAGTTCAATGAATAAACACACAAGCATAATAAAATTTTGCTGGTTTTAAACTGAAACACTTGGGTAGCAGAGGAATATACATCATTTGTAATAAAAAAACAGTCTCAGGGTGTGACCAAATGCTCCTTCCCCCTCTTCCCAATTTTTTGCCATATCACAGTCCACCCCAGAAAAGTATGAGACAGTGGAAAAACACCATTGTATTTTCATAAGGAACAAGAAGTGACCGGTATAGATTACTGAAAATTGCTGCCATAAGATCAAGTACAAATTCATGTCACCCACTGGCACTGTGAGGTTCTGTCCTCTTTTCATTCCCTGTAATCATCAATATTAGCATACACTTCAAAGGGACAGAGACAGACGACATCTCATCTGCATCTCATCTCTGGATATCCTCATCAATACACACACAAGCATCTTCTCTACAGGGTTCACTCCAACTTGCCCGACCCACAGTGGTATTCTTCTGCCAAAAGTGATCCTCATTCTGCCTTTCTGACAATGTCTGGCTACCACCAGCAACACAACACCATTGCATCTCTTTTTTACTCCAATCTTGATCTCATGTCAGCACATCTCTCAAGAATTACAGACACTATCATCCATCTTTCACATCTGCACTCAAGCCTCTTCTTGTGTCCTTCACTCCAAATTTAACTGATTTTTGAAGGGTATTTAACAAGCTTCTCTGAGACACACTTTTTCTATAGCTCTCTTCCAGCTTTCATTTCCCCTTAACCCAATCACTTTGGCATCTCCTCTCTGCCCTTGAAAAATGTGTCTTCTCCCACTCTTATCTATTCACAGAACTGCTGAAAAGATTATCTTTACAGCCCATCGCTTTGGCTGCCTTCCACTTTCACTTCCTCTCTCTCCATTTTCACAGAACAAACTTATTTTTGTAACCATTCATTGTTGATGCCCACTTACAGAAAGCCAGCCAATTCAACTCAACAGAACTAATGGCAGCAACTGGTAGAAACCTATTCCTTTGTTATTGTTGTCGGAATTGTCTTCCTATGTTTTAGCTGGTTAAAACAACCCAGATGGTTAAGGGGGAGGAGGAGGACTGAGAAGTCCAACAAGTGCCAAAAAAGGCAATGACACAAGTCCATTACTAGAATAAGAATCAAGGCAGATGTGTATAGAGTGACGGGAGAGAGTATGAAGTGTTAAGCATGGGCAAGCAAACCATTTGGTTAGCTACCTTTTTTGCTCTTGGCTGCCCGTAGGTCTCCAATGCAAAAATCACATACTATCCCACCACTCATCCAAGTTGCCAACATCATCTACCTAAAGTCAGAATGGCCCACCTGGCAAAGGCACAAGTGTCATACGTAGCTAACAAACTGCAACTGTTCTGTAAAAAGATATTTTAAGTACAGTTGCCCTGATATCATCTCTGAGGTTGAACAGGAAGAAGTGTTAGCACTCAAAACTCAGAGCTAAATCAAGAGGCAAATAGCATCATTCAGCAGTCTTGAACTGCTTGCATCTCCTACCAGCAACAGAGAAACAGAACTGAAAAAGACCAACTTCGCCAGTACATGTTTCTCACTAGCCAAAGGAAGAGAGAGACACTGTCAGCACCTTCTCATACGAGACAACTCCTTGAAACATTTACATGTATTTAATGCCCACATAACACATTTCAGGAAAGGTAAAATTCAACAGTGATCAGTCTGACCTTGGATGGCAAGTGAGGTCTTCCGCCTAGCAGTGACTGGCAGTCATACACCAATACACCTTTGTATTGCTCTTTATACAGTCCAGTTAAATGGAAAACACTCCCAGTCCAAATAAGTTTCACCTAAAGTTAACTTGCCAGGCACAGCATTACACACGCAAGGCCTGAGAGACAACCTTCATTTTGCAACAGTTTTAGAACAGTTTAGAACAGTTTTAGGTGGATTTAGAACAGCACATAGTAGCTGTTTCTAATGAATGCACAAGTGTACTGCAGCCCAGGAAGAGAGGCATGCTGCAGTATTGAGTTCAACAGAGGGCAGAGTTAAGCCATATCAACACCATTTTGATCCCACTCACTCAACTGCAGGGGTCCACAATCCTCTCAGTAAGGTAAGCAATCACCTTCTGGTGACAGAAATAAACACCTTCAAATCAGGATAAAGATCAGGTATGTTTGTAGAACTAAATCACCACTCAGAATCTGCTGCAAGGTAGTCATAAGAATCTCTCTCATGAACTAGCCAACAAGACAGGCCTAGTTTTTAGCACTGGCTTTGTTCTGAAGACCTCTATTTGACACTCCACTTGGCAAACTTACAGTAGAAAACACTGATGGCGTTCTGTTTAGCAGGTATACTAAGACAGTCTGCTAACAAACCTATCCAGAATAACCCCTAAGTGGCCTGTTTCTACTGAGCAACACCCTTGTAATCAGCCACCATTTCTACTGTCTACAGGAACAGCTCCAACGAATAGACCTTAAGAGTCAGTGCAACTACTAGCGCTCTGCAATATTCAAAGGTCTGATTAGTGACTTCAATCCATACAGTAGAGTTATCTATGCTGATAACATTGGCCTAGGTACCTAAACTCATGCCTTTTCTCATCCCAAGAGAACCAGGAATTGCATACTGGCAGTTACAGCAAACTCCTACTGCAGTTGGCATATTTTCTCTCTTTAGTAATGCTTTTGCAACTCAGTAGCGGAGTGTTTCCAAAAAAGAGCTCTACCAAAACAATCCACATCTGTTCTCTCTCAGCATCACTCTCAGTAGGTCTCTGACTTACCACGGCCATCTGATAAAACTGGATGCAACACCCTTCCCCCAAGGCCAAAAATCACAATAATAGTCTACACAACAGTAATACTGCATCTACCCAGGGATCACTCATATTCTCTGGACATCTGCTCTTGAGTGCTGCTACTCCACAGTCTGAATATCACTTATCACTCTGGGCCCACCTACCTTACATGTAGTTAGCTGTCATGCAACTCCACACTACTATGAGTGTCATTTCAGACTACAGATGGCATCTCTACCCCAGCTGCTGCTGCTGAGTCACACTGCTCTGCCATTTGCTGACTTTACATACGCATTTGCCAAAATAGCCTCAAAGATTGAAAGTTCATCTGACTTACTGTACACAGATCTGTTTTGGTATCAAACCTCATCTTTTTCTTTCTGCCAGTTTTGTCATGTTGCTGTTTGTCACAAGCAACTCACTGGAAGAGGATAAGATACCACTTGGCAATGAGGTTTTTCTTCTGCCTCGCTTCTTCAGGATACTCCTGAATCCCCTGTGTGCCAGCCAGAGAGGCCCTTGGTGCAGGGTGGCAGTGTGGGACCCAGCTGGGTTCCAGAGGAGTGGAGGGGCCAGCACATCTGCATGTAGATATGGAAAAAATCAGCCTCCTGGAGGACAGACTTCAACCCAGAGAAGTTATAGGCTAATGCAAGAAATTTCCTTTCCAAAACTTGGTTTCTGTACACACATCAACAATAGCAGTAATTAAATTTTAAACTTCAGTACTGGAAATATTTTGCTACCTCCCTCCTAATCCATCTACTTCAATGCACTCAGAAATACCACATTCAATCCATAACCTAGAGAAGCAGACAACCCTAAAGAGGAAAAGTGCTGGGAATAAAAAGTATTAATTTGCTATTTAACAAGGAACACAAAATGAAGTGGACTGATTGCCAGAAAATATTTTAATTCCTTCAATATTCAGTTAGAAAAAAGCACACATTCCGCAATCCATCACCATAGTTTGTAAAGAAAACATTGGCAAGACAAGTGTTCTAAAATATATTGAAGGCAAGTGACTACCCACCACATTAGTTACATAATTATTACTCTTAAAAAACAGAGAGAGAGAGAAGTCTTCACTGACTTTGAATCAAACAGCAAACAACAACAATTAAAAGTTAGGATCCCACCTAATCCTTAAAACTACTAGGATACAGTAGGGTTTTCATGAAAAGCAGCTTTCACCAGGTTAAGTGAGGCAATTTTCTTGCCCTCAAGAATAAGTAAACATCTTCATCCTTTGATACAGGAATTTATTTCTTCACTCTTTTTAGGTACATCAAACCAGAAATTCACAACTCCAATTTCAGAAAGTATGCAGAGGAGGATCTAATTTGATCTGTTTTTAAATTATACAGCCATAAGTGAATTAACATTATGTTTATTCATTCAACATGTTCAGGTCACCTTTAAACCTCCTGCTACCGATTCATATGCTAGACTAATTGCTTTCTTTTCTCTGAAGAGGAAATTCGTACTTGTAGCTGTAGACCTTGAAGAGCAGAAGGAGGATGCTTACTTTTTTGTTCTTTCAAAGTCTTAAAATGGTGTTCAAACTGTACCATTTCCAGAAAAAAGCTACAATTTTTCTACTTGCAAGTTCAATTTGAAAAATTCAAAAATTCCACTCGCTACTTGCAATTTAAAGGCTTATGGTCACTTTACTCTTAAGTATTTTAAATATTAGATCAGACAAGATGAATATCAGAAATCTAATGGGAAGACAAAATTCTATTAAAGAACTTGTCATTTAGGAATTGCAAATTACATTATCACCATCAAAGCCCACACAGTAAGCAGTGACTGACAAATTATTCCAGCTGGCCAGTGACTGTGTGAGGCCCCCAAAACTGACACCTCACTGACATCCAAAACTCATCAGTGAATTATCATGCAGCACTTGCAGTCTGAGGTAACCACAGCAATAAAGGTTTAGACCTTTTACCAGCTGACATTTCACAATGTTACTTCATGATGACAATTAAATGCTCTTACATTTCTACAAGATGCAAACACTGGTGCTCTAATCCATAAGCAACTAGCTGACAAAAAGAGAGCCATCTTAATTTTGGACAAATACATTACTTGGCCTATGGGAGGGCATACTGAACATTGTTGCTGATGTAAAGAATTCAAGAAGGAGAAAGTGTCAGTTCAAGAAGAGGAAGAAGCTGAGCAGCAGAACCGGGATGACACCCTTCTGCCCCAGGACAGACCCCTAGCTGCAGAATCCTCTCATCAGCTGTGCCAAAAATATGTAAAAGCAATGTGAAATAAGCCTTAGCTCCTACTCAGGATTAAATACAGTAGGAATATATAAGCGCAGATTGATGCTAAATTTACAGTAACTTTATAACTGAGGCTGTTAAAAATAGGAGGGAATAGGTAGGAGAGAAGGTGCTCTTCTTTATTAGCTGCACCTTACATTAAATGAAGAGGATGAAAGGAAAAAAGGAAAATTAAGAATAAATATTGAAATGTGAAAGAAGGATAGGAGTTAATAAAAGCATTAGAAGTTATATTTTTTTGCGTGTAAATAACAAAAGAGTTTATATTTCATTTTCTTTATACAAGTCATCAATGCAATTCAAACAGAATGAATATTTGGAAACATCAATAAATAATATTTCTAGTTAGAATCACTGTTACTAATCACTTAATGACAAACTAACAGGATAAAATGTCAAACTTCCAGTTTAGGGAACAACTCTTAAGTCACTCAGTGCCTAAATATACCAATTACAAAAATAATAAATAGCTTTAGTCAAGTTTAAACCAACTCATTTACATATGGAAGTATTCAAGCACTGTTCTGTAGGAAAAGTACTTTATGTTTCCTTCTAATATAAACAGGGGGATCAAATCACTGCAAAATGTATGCTTTTCTTTTGTTAATCAAATATATATTAGAATAAAAATATTCAAAAATACACTCACGGGCCATTTAGCCAATAAAATATACTACTACCAGGAACACTGGCAATAGGACATTGTAACCCTGACAAATGCCACTGCTCAACATTTCACTCCCCTCACTCTGTCACAAAGAGGCCTGGTGATCAGAAAGGAGCAGCTGCTGCTTTGGTGCAATATGGCATTACTCTTTTATTTGGGTTTCCCTGTAAAAGGCTTGAAAATTTCCACCTACCCTATTTAAATTACTCTGTAGCAATTCTTTCTACTCCATTTTATTTTCACAAGAACCAAGTACAGTAAAAAGTAGAACAGTTTCAGCTTTTATTAAGCACCCCCCTGTATCACAGTTGTCTGTCTTCAATAATACAGTGCTGAGCTTAAAAAACCAACACTATTGTTATGAATTCATTTGTTTTCAAAATCTCTTAAGAGATTGGTAGGCAGTATGTGTTTCCAGAGGAAGGTACAAGTTAGGGTGGATTAACAATTCCTAAACAATCTGTTCACCTCTGAGCTCACAATACACTATGAGGTTCACTGCCTGCAACAGCTCCTTGCTAGGCCACTGCTGTTACTAATCAGTTTTTCTAGAGTGTAAGAATATTAGATTTCCAGCAGTGATGGTCACTGCCACACTTTTGGCTATGCATCAGTTAGTCATTATAGCTCCAGTATTTGCTAGCTGAGAAAAGAGCAGCAGAGAGATTTAAATTGATGGGAAGGGGGGGGAAGTACCAATTTCATTTTTATTCATGTTTTTATGAAATAATACAAAATTGATTTATATCTTATAGATGCTCAGCATGCCTGGATGTCTTGTCAGTAGTGCAAAACCTTCCTGGAAGAAAATGGGAACAGGAAGCTTCCACTACATACAGAATCATCAATATGATTACCTATTTCACCCACCTGTTCTTCTGGTTAGTAAGTCAAAGCAACTGATTGGTCATTAAAAGACTCAAACCCAACTTTCTTTACACTTAGCACTTCCTTCTTGCTCACTAAGCAGTGAAAGGCAAGAATAAGTTTGGAAGGAGTTCCACAGTCTCTCCTCCATAAAACACAGGTTGACAGAGGATCAAAGAGCTATGACAGCATCCCTCTTACAGACACCTCAAACTTTACTTTTTCTTCCACATAAAGCACCTGTGATTGTCTTTCATCTTACTTGTCTGTATGCTAAGAACTGTAATCTTCCTTCCATAGAAGGGAGAGTATACCTGGGGTTTACTCTGTCCTAAAACCAAAACGTGGGAAAACCCAGAACAGTGATCCTCACTCTGGAGAATATTATCAGCTGACTTAAGCTTTTTATTAAAAGGTTAGTATAGATACAGCCTTAGTAGCCTTAGTAAAGATACATTCACCTACTGTTAACAAATAGCAATGAGCGAGAAAGTTCTTAGGAATGAAAAATGAGATCTACACAACGTTTTTAAAAACTTTGTGTGAACTATAAAAGTGTTTACTGACATTGTTTTCTCCTCTCCAGAAGATGTTTTTGTGCTTTGACCTGTGATTAAAAGCAAATTCAATCTATCAGCAACTTCCCGTTAGTACTTTTCGAATTGTAAACATCAAGTTTTAAAACTTCAGAGTGTTAAGTGGGGTTATTTTTTGGTGTTCCTCATTAGGGAGGGGAAGGGTGTTCCAAAAATGTCAGAAAAAAACTCGAATTCTACATCTAAACACTAAAAGCAGCAAGAATAAAAGTATCCAGTAAAAGAACTTGTAGCTATGACTTGTTACATTTTTTCTCTTTGACTGTCAATGTCTAAGGAATGAGACCCTCTGAACAGCTTGGCTGTTTTGGTTTCTGAGGCTAGAACTTGGCTAATGGAGTAAGGCACACTGAGCTTAATTATGTCCTATATTAATTAAAAAGGATTTTCAGTTAAAAGTTTGTCACCATTACCTGAAAACCCTCTAACCTTACATTGATATGCAAATCCCACTAATTACTGAAATCTACAATCTTTTTTTCCAAGAAATAAAGCAAAGTCCAGAAAGAACACTGAAATCTTTCTCTAATGAGCACAAACATAAAACATTTCATTTTTTAATAGGAAAAACTGTCTCCCCATCTTCAAGTATGTGTTCCAGTTACTGCACCCTAAGTAACACACATAAAATTAATCCCTGCTTTTTCAAAAGTAGGCAGACTCCTCATTAACTACTCATTAGAGGGACAAACTGATGCTGTCACTTCAGACACTTGCCTGCAGCTCTAACACCTCCCTGCAGGCTCTACTCTGGCTTCTGCCATTTGGTGCAACTGCAGAACATCAGGTTACAGGAAAGCAGTGATTAGTTAGGCTCCCTAAACACAGTCAGGGTGTCCACAGTGGGCAGACTTGCTCTGCCCTGGCTCCACAGCAGATGTGACTTTGCCCTGCCAGCACTCCGAGCCACTGGGAAGCTTTGTTAATTGTGTTACCACAGTGGACAGCCTGAACTAAAAAGCACTACTTAGAAAGAAGGGCTGGCCTGGTCTGAGCATCACACTGGGTCAGCACAGCTCCTGGAGTAGAACTAACATGATGCTCCTAAGGCTTGGAGAACACTCCGCCATGTCTGCTACAACACGCTCTTAAAGGCCTCTCCAGCATCAGACATCTGCTTGGAAAAAAAAACAAACAAAAAAAACAAAACACTGCAGTGTAGAGCTGTCACCACTGTTGAAAAATGGCTGTGACAGCTAATACTAGAAATTAGAGAATGAATAAAAAAATGCTCAGTTGGGGTGTAATCTGTTAAAGACACCTATCAAAATGAGAAATTCTTTAAAGGACTTAAGATGAACCTGTAAAGCCACTAAACAATAGTTTTATATCAGAGCCTAGCCAAAAGCATTTCTAGTTGCAATGACTTTTTGGGTTTAGTTTTTCACACAGAAGGAACTTAGAAAAAGCCTCATACAAAAGTCATGATGCTTCCTTGCTATGAGGACTTACTGGTAAGTATCCTCCCCTGTCAGCAGGAGACCCGAACTTAAAACATTCTGCTCCAAGTCGTAAAACATTCTGACACATTTTGCCACTTTAGAAAAAAAAAGAGTCTCACCAGAGCAAAAGGGCAATGTAACATGGAAAAATGGCTAAATTTACATTAGTAATAATGACAGTGGAAATAAGTGAACCCTGACCTCCCAATACGGCGTGCTGTGCTACCAGTTAAATACCACATTTATGAAAAAATCTTTTGTCAGAACAGTTTTGCAGGTCTGACCTAAATTTATATGCAATTCAAGGCAACTCAAACTAAATTTGGTAGCAGAAAAATGCATCAAATAGACATCTTCTACATTTGTTTCCCAAATTACCACTCTCAAATTTGTGCTCACACCTACAAATCATTTTGACCTTCAAGAAGGCGAACTTGACAACAGCGTACTGTACTGCAACAAGGAGAAAGAAATGCAAAGTGATTTTAAATCTAGAGTTGTATATGAACAGCTCTAAGTAGAACAAGAAATTCCTAATGCTTTTGAAGAGCAATAAGCAGTGTATTAACACTGCTGTCTGGGGGTATTTTACTGAGCTATTTCAACAGAAAACAGGTCAGACAAACCAGTGCTATTTGAAGAAGAGGGAGTGTGATCCACGCTACTGCTCCAACCAGTTTTAAAACTGGTTAGAAAATTCTCAATGTATATAGCCCCAAAGGCAAAATAATCCATCTTAAATGCCCTGGGAACAAATTCAACACTGATATTCAAGCTGCTGCTTCTACTGGCACCAGCCAGAGATTCCCAAATCTAGCCCTGCTCGTGCATGTCATGAAAATAAAGCGACAAAAGATTCTAACGACCACCACAAACAATAATCTATGAAACTGTAAAAACCATCAGAAAAGTCATCATGTAACAGACTAAGCATAGAAAAATAAAACTGTACCAGAATACCTTAAAAAGGTATTCTAATTAAATAAGTAAACAATTTCTATGCTTCAAAGTAAGTATTTATCCTTGGGAGGGAGGGGGAAGGCAGGGCAGGATATGATTGACAGCCCTTTACATGGAATAATTCAATTAAAAGATTAATAATGCCCTGCTGACAACAGAAAAACTTGAAGCATATAATTTTTGGACTTCACTAGGGTTTTAAAAAATTGAATTTCCAAGTTCCTTCTAATATTTCTTAAATAACATGTCTACAACTGCAGCATGAAAGAAAGAGTTATTAATGTGGAGTCTGCACAGCTGACAGTCTCTTGTCCAACGTACTGTCACTACAAATCTCTCTAGATTGTTTCAAAGCACAGACCATTTTACAGCAGCTAATAAAATTTCAGAAAGCTGAAGTATTTTGATAGCCACAACACTGCTGGAAGGACACGGGGGGGGAAGCAGAAAAGATTTTTAGTTCACTTAAACCAGTGACAACAATGCTCTCCATCCCCTCCCACCCAGGTAGGGAAAGGAGACAGAATTAGGAGAGAGACTTTCCAGATTGAAAACTAAACTAGACAGCTTTAATTAAATACTAATGATAAAATAAAATATGTACAATCATATACAAGTATGTTCAAGGAATCTGCAAAATCCTATTGCCTCCCCCCACCCCCAACTCACACAGCATCTCCCGAGCTGTGAGCAGTTCTGAAATGTTCTGAAGCTGCTGGAGAGAGCAGCAGAGCAGACAGGAACTGAGGGGAGAGTTATGAGGGTCAGGAATTCACAGGCCTGGGGATCAATGGTGATGGATAGATGGAGTCCTCCCTGGACCCCAGTCATGGACAGAAGAGAAGGGAAGAAGAAGGGGCTTGACTTCCATGATCCCTGAATTTACACCAAGTGCCAAGTATATTATAGGATGGAATACTTTGGTTAGCCAATTTTGCCATCTGTCTAGTCTACTCTTCCTTACAGGAAGGTTGCAGATATGACTCTTCTGCTCCTTTAATGTTCAAAGCAGCATATTCAACAAGCAGAGCAAAGTGTCCTTGGTCTCTCAGCAATAACTATAAACATTTCAGTGTTCTCAGCCCACTGGCTGGTAAATGTGCTGTTAGTTTCAGCAAGTGTGAGGCTTACAAGAGAGTTCAATGGGGAAAAATAAAAAAATAATCAGTAAAAGGAAAACTGGCTTCATCCTGACTTAAACCAGGGCACTGAGAAAACCAGGCTTACTTCATTTAAGTGGAGGCATCTCATGAGAAAGATTCAGATTAGACCATGAAGACGACAATAAAAAGGTAGCCTACAGTGGTTGAACAACATTCTGAAATTATAATCACCTTAGCATGGCAAGTCTCTACATGACAGCTGTGCACACTTTGGGTTTTTAGCATCTGTTATATTGCTGGTGGTGTATGTAACTACCTTATCTCATGCAAACTTCTTTGAAAAGCAGCTAGAGAAGACAGAGTTAAAATGATGATACAGCAGCAGCGCCTATAGCATAAGTGTAAAATTTGAGGAGCACTCATTGCAGCAGAAGTCATCAGCCATGCAAAGAGGCTCACAAATGGAAATGCCCACCTGGAAGCACAACGGATTTCTATTACAGCTCTGCCAAACTCGGCTTCATCCTGGCATCATTCTCTGTATTCACAATGAAAGTTAATCTCCTTCCACGAAGTTCTTTTTTAATAAATGTGCTTCCTTTACATATACATGAATGTTTTTCAACTTTATATCTATGTTTCACATTACATGAATGCTGTTTTTCACTTATATGAAGTCCAAAAGATGGACTTACTTGGTATTTTCTCCAACAGATTTTCAAGTTACTATTAGCTTTTACAACAGTTCCGACTCCTCAGCGCAGGTCTGCTTCTTTCTTAACACAAACTCTTTATCTTGGAACCACAGGAGACAGTGAAATAACTAATTTAATGCAAAACTGAAACTTTTCTTTCACATTTATCTGGGGTGTACAGCTATATGCATCATCTTTTTAGTCTGTAACATTACATGTATTTATTTTTTTTTCAACTAGCCTATCCAAGCCACTGATAGTGGTTATGAAATTCATTAAAGGATAGAGACATAACTTCTTAGTAATATAAAGAGATAATCAGTTACTATCTCCAGGGCTATTGGTAGATACTCCTATTCTAAAATGAAAATCTTAGAACACGCAAAAACACTGAAACATCTTTTTTTAATGTCTTCCTTAAAAAATAAAAAGTTACAGGTTGTTGATAGATGCATCTGCTCTACCTATGGTTGGCCACGGCAGTTATAGTCATTTTAAAGAACAGACAACCAAGCTCAGAGAAGATCCAATCACTGGAAGTACTTCTAAAATCAACAGTCTTCGAAGCCTGTTTGTGAAATGCTACTCACTCACTTCTAAATTCAAAGGCTTTGCCTAAAAGTGAAACACAGAATTAGAACTTTAGGAATAAAAATTGTATTAAATGATGAAGGTAATTTTCTCCTCCCTAGTGGCAGGGGTTCAAGGAGACAGGTTGCCTGGAGGGGTAAAAATGCACTATCTACCATTAACAGTTTTGCAAAGCCTGCACTCTTATCAGTATCTCTTGATATGGGCTGTCTCCAAGGCCTCAAAATAACTGACTGGACGCTATGTTGAAAGATTCATGTTGTGTCAGCTCTGTGATAAACTGGCCAAAGGGAGAAAGAGGGTTACCACATGGCACAGCCTGGGTTGCAACCTATGACTCATTAAGAAGATATTCAGCACTTCCAGAGCAATCACATGAGAGGGGAAGAAAACAGATGTCTTTTGAAAACCAGGATTATACTGCCTTACTGCACTATTGTAGATCCAGCCTTGTCCTATAACTAGCGATCTTCTTTCAAGTGTATTTGACCTGGAATTGCTGGGGGGTAACTCCTAGCAACGATTCATAACATTCTTAGCAGTGACAAAAAAAGACAGAAAGAAAGTGTTCAGCCACTTAATGTGCAACCCCCTACACAAAACCCACATCCCTTTAGCTACCTGTGTGGCCACTGGCTCTGCAGTGAGGACCCAAGAGAAAACAAAGCTTTCCCAGCTCGCAGTGTTTTCACCAGCACATTTGTTACATTCACAGCACTCTATCACAGAATGATTTTAATTTAAAGCAGTTATTTTATATTTTTTTTTAATATGATGTGGTTCAGCATGCTGAGATTTTCCAGCCAGACACCTGACCCAGAAGACTAACAAGCTGAGTAGGCTCTCTGCAGGCAGTGCACACATAACCACCTCCCACTGCCCAACGCCCGGGATGTGCCAAGAGCACTCAGAAAAGACAACAGCTTTGGTAGGCAAAGTCGAAAGTGGCACAGGTTATTTAAGTAACACTTTTCCTTTTTTTTTCCTTTTGCCATTGCCATTTACAAGCCACACTAGTAAGCCTCATATTGAACTTCAAGTCCTTAAGTGAGCTTCCATGTTCCTGGTTCCAGTTCCTAGAAGATGAGTTTTCAGCCTGGTCTCTAGAATACATCCTAAGGATTTAGGAGAAGAGTACTCAAAAAATAGCCCTGATCATGTCTTATTGCTACTGTTTCTAGCTTGAATCTTTCTAGTTGTTTCAATAAAAGAACTTAAACAACTATTTTGCAGCTTGAACCTTGATATAAATGCAACCTGTTACTGCTAAGTCACATATCTTATTTGAGTTTAGAGTAAGGATTTTAGATTAATGCAGCATAAGAAATATTAAGGCCAGAGCCTTAGACATATATAACCATAAAGTGTCTTTATATGTATCTAACTGACAGATAGATCAATACACAGTCACACACTTCCAACTCGCTCTTTAGCATCAATATCAGACTTTTAAAGAGCTATAGGGCAGAACCAAACATGGATGTACTCACTCAACAAAATCATCATTCCAGTTAGCATCAAAAAGAACAGTTAAAGTTCACAACTTCACAATATCACTGAGTTCATCAACAAAATGTTTACAACTAGTACCCCTATATATCATTGAGGTGTGACTAAAATTCAGACAACAGGTTCTTAACGTATCTCTATTCTGAACAGCTGAGGCACTTCAGTGAAAAAGAAGAGAGCTCAAGATACAACACACACATTCAATCATTGATTGACTACTGCATTTGCAAGGCACTCATTTTAGTAATTAGGGTGGGAAGTCCATTAATACACTATCCATTAAATAGCGATCTGTAAGACTAATGGCTAATTGGGAAGAAAAAAATATTTATTGTGAAAGGAATTCAAATTCAAGTGAGCATCAACAGGAGAAATACTAAACATGTCATGCAGCCAAGCTATATTTTATCACATACAGTTTAATACATAATCATTTTGGCTTACTTTTCTCTCTCAAATACATGCCATTTTTCGAACAAAATAGTTGACCTTAGACCAGACAAAGCTATTTTGCAAAGCCCAAAACTGTCTTTAAATACTTAGGACAAGTTTTACAGAACTGTGTAAGATCTCAAAATTCCTTTGTGGGTATTTTAATCAACCAACATTTCAAACACTCATACCAAAAAAGTGCTCAAAAGCACTCTGTACAGATGTTCAGTATTCATTATGCATTTTTATGTCTTTATGCATGCTGTATTATAAATGAGAATTGGCACGAACAAACTGAGTAAAGACAAAGCCAATAAACATTAGCACTGTTTCCTGTGCTATGGGCGATTATACATCAATACTCCCGTACTAGCGTGATCCAGGACATAAAGGAGAGTGAGAATTTGCAGTGCTGCACAGCTGCACGCAATGCTGCTCCCTCCAACCCCTGCCCGTCCAGCCCAGGGGCACCAGTGTGCTCATTCTTTCGGGCACAAGGGAGGAGACAGACTGGGGGTAAGTGGCCTTTGCTGTCCACCTCTCTGGGAAAAGGACTGAAACAAAGCATGGCCACTACACAGATGGTCATAGTGGTGATGTTTGCCATGTGAGGGGTCTAAGGATTACACTGCGGCAGAAAATAAATAAAAGAGGAAACAAGGAGAAAATCACAGGAAACTAAGAGGTTCCGTTACAGCCCACTGGCAGAACCCTCAAGGCATGTCTTAAACCCAACTTCTGCTGCCTCTTCACCTGGCAGAGATGGCAGCATCTCCACAGCACATTTGGTGAAAATACTTCTTCACTCTGAGGGTGGCAGAGCACTGGAACAAGCTGCCCAAGGAGGTTGTGGAGTCTCCATCCCTGGAGATATTAAAAAAACACCTCGACGTGTTCCTGTGTAATCTGCTCCAGGGGATCCTGCTCTATCAGGGAGGTTGGACTAGGTGATCTCCAGAGGTCCTTTCCAACCCCATCTGTTCTGTGATTGTCATTCTGTGTGTTGGCATCATAGTATATTTTAACTCAAAAGACACCATTGTGCCCACACACCACTACTTCACACACTCGTATAGGCATAATAACAGCAACTCCACCTGGAAGCCAATTGACCAGATCATCTGTTTCTGCAGTTGAATAATCAACATTCAACTTTTAAATTTTACTCTGAAGGGTAATGCAAAAAAACAAAAGTGTGTTTAAGTCAGCCTATTGTCTCCAAGCTATTTAACTGTCATTGGTTAAAAGTTCATTCAAAGCCTGGAATCCTTCCTAACAATTTCTGTCCATAACCAGTTTCTAACAGACTAGGCTGTCTCTTTGCAGCAGACTAGCAAAGAGAGCCCCAACAAAAGACTCTATACAGTACAAATCTAATGAAGAAATTAAAAAAAAAAAAAAAAAAAAAAAAAAGAATTTAAGAGGCAGAATGTACTATTGGGAAAAGAAGACTTTATAACAATTGCTGCCTTGCTTACCAAAGAATTCTCAACTAAATAAAAGGATTTTTAACTCAGAAGGGAAGGAAAAGTGAGTCCCACGACAGTCCACTCCTGCTAAACATGAAGAGGAACTAGAAGCACATCTAGAAACACACCATCCTTAAGTCACTAGTAAAAGATGTAAAACTGATTCACATATGACACAACAGATTGTCTTTTCCAGTTAAACAATTAATTTACTTGGAGGTACTATTACCTCCAAGTCAGACTTGGCAGCTCTACTCATCTGCTATCCATATCACAGTGAGTAGACCATGCAACAGCAAGCAAAGTGAGCTAGTTAAAATCTCTTGTACTAACATTAGGCATAGTAGTGAGTAATAAATTTCTCAAGGGCCTATACAAGCCTTCCTAAGCTGAAATACTGAGTGTCCATTTCTTAATTATTTTTTTTGTCTGTAAAGGATTAACATTTGTCTAACACCTACACATTAAAATCTGATAAGAAAATCTTTTTAAGTCAGAAGGGTCAAGTCATAGGCTGTGTACGAGCACACATCCGCAAGGGCTGTCCCCCTCCCAATTCAAACAAAAGGGAGCACACATAAGCAAGGGCTGCGTCCCTCCCAATCCAAACAAGAGGAAGCCTCCTTGGAGTGTTTTTTCTTTATATACAGATAACAATAGTAATTCATACTGAATGACAAGCATAGCTACGTATTTAATATACCATACAGCGTGTTCAGTTTTTTAAATGACACAAAAGAGAGAAGTGTTAGAAGTCGCTACTGTGACAACAGTGTAGGAATAGAGAACAAAAGTGGAAATTTAGGAAAGCAGCACAGGACAGAAAAAATTACACAAGTCTGGAGGCAATGGGAGAAAACACATGGGAAGAGTACAAAGTACTAAAAAGACTACCTTTGTCATAATGGCCAGAGTAAAGCCATGAACTGCCAACAAAAGGAGGGAGAAACGGGGAGATAACCGAACACAGAGACTTTTAGTCTGCATACAGTCAGGACTGCTCAGCACAAATCTCCTTTAAAATGCTCAATTATAAAAGCCACTCAAATTAATATGGATATTATAACTCATAAAAACCAATACTGATAGCAGTATAAATTTGAACTGATACCAGTATAAATTCATACCAACAAAGTACACATCAACTTTGGCATTTTTAGAGAAGATTACTAGCCACTCAAAATTATTTTAAAAGCTCATCATAGGTTCAAGTCTATTAGAAAATACTGCAACCACACAGTATATACCACAGAGGCAGCAGGGGTATTTTTCACTATTCTAGCAAATGCCAATACTAAACTAGCAGGCAGCAGAATTACTTTCCACCCTGATTTTTAATATATCTGAACATGCCTTTATTAATCCAAAAATCAACTTGAAAGAACAGGAACTGGTAAAGTGCAATAGGCAAATGCTCTTGAGAGAACATTAAATACAAGAAAATATTTATTTTCTACACTAAGAAACTGAAATAGCATATTCATGCAGAGAATCACCATTCTTTTGAAAGTGTCTTCTATTTGTCTTTACACAGTAAATGGTTAAACTTAAGGGAGAATACAGCCCTGAAACAAGGATAAACAGTACTTGAAATCTACATATCTTGGCTCTTAAGAAAACTGTTTCGTTGTGTGATGAGCCTCACCTTCCCCAATAGCACAAAATAAACTACACCACTTTCTTGTACATAACCATCATCTACGGTAACATTTTGCTTCCTGTTTCCTTCTCAAGGAGACTGAAGCTCTACTGAGGGCAAGCACCAAAATACATTGGCCACTTGCAATCCTGAAGACACCATTGTGGGGGAGACACCCTGGTCTATGCTAAGGCTGCAAATGCTGGAGCTGTGCCAACAAAAACTTCTGCAGGAATGCTGGCACAGCTGCAGAGGCTCCATAGTCTCGCCAGGTGACCAGACCAGACTTGATCTAAGAAGGGGAATCCACATGCAATTCCTGACTACCCAGAAAAAAAAACAAGGCTTCAACTGCCTCTTGTGATGCTGCAGTATTAATTTGCAGTCTGGATTTCCCAAAGGCCCCCTAAATCCCTCCATGCTGGGAAGGTAGCTTGGGGTGCACCACATCCCCCTGCCTCTAGCCTCTCCTCAGCCATTCCCTCCAGCATCAACAGTCTGCACCAACTCCTTCACAAAGAACTGCCACCCTGCACAAAGTGACCGGGAAAGAAAAACATGCACAGGCCTGCATTTTATCTATGACAATTAATCCTACAGAAGCCAAATTCCAAGTTACTGAACATGTGTAGAACACTACTTAGCTGCATTGAGAATAAAGGGTTGTAACCAAGCAATGCTGCCCTATGCTGGCCACACGCAAGCTGTCAAACTCAAGCATCGAGAAGGCTTTAACACAGACAATAGCAGAAGGCTGGTGTGTCTGGGGTAGAAAAAAAATTGCAACCCATCTATTGAAATGCAGTTAAATTTCAATTTTAACTAAATTACAAGGTTTGAAATTAGTCACATTTCATTATCTCCTTCCCTTCAACCCCTCAACTTTAATACCCACCCCAACTTGTAAATAACCAAATGCAAATCAAGAGTAAGAAGTCAAGCAAGATCTTCTAAAAGAGGCCTTGTTTTCCTTAACAAACAAGAATCTATTCTACATTCAGGTGGTGACATCATACAAAACTGGCAGAAGAATTTTTCAAGTGACCTCAAATAACAAGGTTTACAAATCCCATCTTTCACAGTCACTATTACATGAAGTTTTATTTTGGATATAGTTATTCCATAAGAAGCAGACTGTGTAATATAAATGCTTTCTAAACGGAGGTCTGTAAAAGCTGTCTTAGGCCAGACAGAATGGATCATACTACATGAAGACCATACACAGGACGGGCAGAGGTAGAGTAGGGGTTTCACAAACTTCGTCTTCACTGAATACTGATCTGTCAGTCAGTTTGTTCACCCTTTTTAAAGGTTGCTCTAAGAAGAAAATGCTACACTACACTGTAAATGAAGGGGCTGAACACACACTCACTTTTAACTATGCTGTGCTAACCTGAAGTTTGTGAGAGCACATAGCCCTAAGCCTAGACATATCCTACTGCCACGATCTGTGTACTGTATCAACTGTGACCTGACCTGAATGGGTCCCTCTCCATATTCTATACATCACTACTCCACAAGCATCCATCCTGCTTGTCTTTTCTTTTGGAACTTCTTTGCAGTTCAAAAAATATGTAAGAAAGAAAAAGCATTAAAACAAAGCAGAGAGTGTGGGGGATAAACATGGACAGATGAAGAAATTTAAGCATATCTTAATAATTTCATATAATTATCTTATATGTTTCAGTAGCTTCTGGCCAATCACCAAGGACTGAGCTGAACAGAGAGTAGTTCAGAATGCACATGAAGATATCCAAAGTGAATTAACTAAAGGTCCAAAGCATAGTAAGAAAACTGGTAGTGCTACAACTTAAGTCACAACAAACAAGTCTGTTCTGGCAGTGCCTGAGGAGACCTACACTACGGTAGCGGTCATTGTGGTGCCAGAATGGATACCACCTGGAGCAGAAACATCTCAAGGGGCACAGCCCCTTCAAACTAGGCACTGACACACAGGAGAAAATGGAAGAAGCCCTTGCCTAGCAAGCAACTTTCCTCACGGAAGCCACTCCCCATTACCACAGGAAGGCTGCAGGACCTCAAACAAGAGACAAGACTCTTCCATTGTTGGCATTCATGTGAAAAATTCTGCAAAAGAGTTTCCAGGAAAAAGTACCTATAAACTTCTGTGACACAACCATCTGCCCTCTTCCTACTTACCTCCCAGCTCTGCCGTTCAAAACCGGGGACAGGCAGGAAATAAAACTCACCTTCTGATAGCAGCATATGTAAAGGTCTGTAGAGCCATGTAATATTAAACTCAGGGTTTCTCAGAAATATTTTGACTAAACGCAAATTGTTGAAAAAAAATTTGTCCAACTTCATGATTTACAATGCTTGCTACCTCCTTATCAAGGTTACCAGGCATTAGATAAAAGCAGTGAGATGCTGATTTTTAAGCATCTCTGGGTACACAATGTCATTTCTCAAATCCTACCATTTACCAATATTTACTGCAAGATACATCATCATTTTCTTGCCTGGGCTAAAAGGCCTGGGTTGACCAAAGGCTGGTTAACCCAAAGCAGTCCTATCCCATCTCCAAGTACACAGTCCTGCCCAGTCATCATCATGCGTCTAAGTAATATCCCTTGCCTACAGCTTCATTAGTCCAAAAGCAGGCTATCCAATTCCTGCCAAGGAACCCAGCAGAAGAGAGGAGAAAAAGCTAAACCACCCCCAGCCACAACAGAAAACATGGAAGTTTTGCTTTAAACCATTTTCCTCCAGTTGCTGTCAAGAAATCAACTTCTGGGGCCTACCCTGTTTCTTTAAACATAAGCAAACACATTAACTCACAAATGTTGCAGGAAATGGTGGTGACCAGATAGCCCAAATTACTATTTCTTCCTCTGGGGAAGCAAAATCAGCACACTACCATTAAGAAGCATTAAGATGGAACACTGAGAAATCTACCACACATTAGCAAGCATGCCAACCCTTTTCAAACATTAATTCAAATTTAAAACAAGGCAGAACTGGCTGAGTGTTGGACAACTGATTGAAATCACAGTAAATAAAGTCCATCCCTACACAGAATTAGTGAAAAACCAAGTACTGCTTCCTCCTTGTATACAAACGCATATTGGCTTAAGATGAGGAAAAATCAATATGAGCCAATTTCGGCTGGAAATGTTTGGCAATTTTCTTCCCCTCATTCTAAACAGTGTTCTGAAATTCTGCCAGCAAATATCTAGAGGCAGACTTTCACCATGTTTGCTATTAATTCAATTTTAATTGTTGTAAAATGTTGTCTAAAAGGATTTTTTTTTTTAATAGGAAAACTCTCAAACAATTAGGAACAGTTTTGTTTCCATGTTCCCCACAGAGAGGAAGAGGGCGAATCACTAGGAGGGCAGTCTGACCTCTTATTTTAACAACCAGTATTGTAAGTTAAGACTGCACTGATGTGCTCAGACAATTTGATGTTCTTCAAAGCAGAAGGAAGCCTTTATTTTAAAAAAATTTTGAATGATGTAGCTGTGTACAGATCATTTTAAATGTTCTTATTTGTTGAGCTGAATTAAATACCAGCTTGCCCTGCTCTATCTTTCCACCTCCCTTACTCTCTTCTCTGTTAATAAGAGAAACCAACAGATGGAAAAGAAATTTTAAAAATAGTTTTTCCACATACTCTGAAAAAGAATGAAAGCATTTGGTTTTGCAAGATAGAATATGATATAAAAAGAATCTGAAAAATGCAAACAGCATTCAAAATGTGAATATGTGCTTTTAAGCCACTCTTACAGAAATCTGCCTCCAGCCAAAAATAGCAAGATCATCACTGTAAACTACAGCCATTCAAATCAAGATTACTATACTCCACACACCCATCAAGCTGGTCCTATCCAAGATATTTGGAAAATGAAATGCATAATTCCAAAAACAAACCCTAAGTACATTAGATCTGTAGAGATGCTCCTACAGGTTTGAAGTGGCCTTAGCTCAAGCAATAAACACCTGTCTAAATTAAGTTGAAGAAAGCCTTTTAGTACCAAATGAGTGTGGGCAAGGTTAAAGCACTTTGCTTGTTCAGCCTGAAACTAACCCACATAAATTGACAAACTTCCCTCTGACAAGCCTTGAAAATGTTTTAAAATTTCCATAATTAGGTATATCTACTTACAAGACACTAGGAAATCACTATTAAAGCTCCTGAGGAAATTCTGACACCCTGCCAGTAACTAAGGAATACTAGAAGCCCAGTCCACCACCTGCAAAGACAACCGGGGCATGAAGGGGAAGAGGAAGAGGGGGAGAAATGCTTGCTTTTCTGTGTAAGTACTGCAGGCAATACTTCACCTGAATGTTTCCAAGGCCAGATCATTCTTTTATAGTTTCTATTGGTAAAGCCAATGCTATATCCCTGGCTCTCTAGTATTATTTCCTCTGCCTCCCAACACAAACTTTCTTGCAATCCCTTTCACATTCATTCTAAAGCTCAGTAAACCACATCACTTTTCTTTTTTCTGTCAATTTATCCTTTTTGTTCTCTATTTCAGACACACTCCACTATGAATCATCGGGGTTTTTTTTATTTGTCTTGTTGTTCCAGTTATCCACATTTCTGAGGTTTGCCCAAAATAAAACATATTATTCTCTTCCCTCAAGACACTCAAATGTACATGTACCATCTCGCACACTCTCCTTGCTACCCGTCAGTTGTTTTTAATTTACAAAATTCAGTGTATCAACAGTTTAAACCCTAATTACAATGAGGAATTAGAATATACATGTGTCCTGTGGCACAATTATCCACTCCAACCCACTCCCTCAGCAGTGTTGCTTAACATGTCATCCACAAAGTGATCAGAGAAGAAGGAAGAATTCAGCAGTCTCATGAAGCACTCCTTTCCAACTGCTGAAAGCAGGCACAAAGATGAAAATCCACATCATCATCATCATTGTTTTAACTGAAATATTTATAAACTACAAATAAAAATAAAGTTCTTTACCCCACAGTCCACCACATTTTTAACAGGTCAGATATTGCATTAAAAGACTATATTACATTTGTATACCCCCAAAAAAAAAGTGCCAAAATCAAGGATTAACAATTGGCATCAACACACCTGGTCTGGTCTTCTGTTTGTTTTTTTTCTGAAGACTTACACTGACTACTCAAGAGGAGGTGTTGGATAGGAGGAACACTTTATTTAGGAAACACAAATCAGCTCTACAACAAAAACATTTTTAAATCTATCATGTTTTAAAGCTAGGGCAATTCAAATGGTTCAGAAAATTTGGACCTTGAAGATTTTGTCAGACTTCTAACTGAGATCACAGCCAGCTGGCATTTTCCACTTTTTTTTGCAAGAACTCTTTCACCCTTTCCCAGTCTCTTGAGAAATGGTGACAATGCACTGCTGCAGGTCCCCAGACATGAAAACAAAAAGTAGCAGTGACAGTCCAGTCAAAATGAGAGCTACCACATTGCTTTAGATAAAAGTTAAATGGAGTAGTCCTAGAGTAACACACCATCCCTGTTATTCTCATGAAATATGATTATCTCAGAAGTTCCCAAGCACGATATATTGAATGAATCAAAGCCAACTACTCAAAATTCCTAAAATACTTCAACAGCGGATGGAGAGCAGAGTGTTCAGCCTCTGATACATACCATGGCAAAGCTTCATTGTTTTTCCTTTGACATATACCTTTGAGAGTAAATAAGAATACAAGGTATATATCACAAAACATCAGCACTACCTTTAATTATGAACTGAAGTTTAAAGATGAGAGATTTCAACACCAGCTGATCTTAAGTCCCGTAAAAGTGCCTTAAATTATCTGTCCTACAGTTATGTCCCAGTCTATTGGGGGATTTCTGCCAAAGTAGGTAATTTTGGTGCGCTTGTAGAGAAATGCCGTTTGGAAATAAAACCTTCTAAGCAGTTTTTGCTGTCTGTACGCTGATGTGTGGATGCTGTATAATACTGGTGAAATCACATCCACACCTGCCAGCTGCAGCAAGTGACCTTCTGAAGCCACCTTGACCTCCAAGCACAGATTTGCTAACTTGAGCAAAGTTGCACAGGGACACAGTAATTTTTGTGAACTAAACCAAGCATTATATGATGAACACTTACCACCCTTGCCTTAAATCACTTCCCCTACAGGCAGATATCCTGAACTAGAAAGTTGCTATGATGACTGTAATTTTGTCGTCATGTTAAAGGGGGTGGCAGGGGAGACTCAGTAAGTAGAGAAACTAAGCAACAGTAAACACATCAAAACAGTAACTAAATGGAAACATTCCATTTCTTTCAAAGTAGCTTGCACACATACTTAAGCACAAGCAACTGCTACTAAAAAGGAAACCCATTGTCTTCAACCGTGGCCTAATATAGGACTTCAGTGAGTGTTTCCAGTGCAGCACTACTGGCAGCCAGTAGTCTTCCCTCCACCTCAAATAATCTCTTGAAAGATAAAAATATATCAAATAAAAGCAACTCTCAAATTGCCCTTCAGTATCTCTAAACTCACGTTACATTGTATTCCTTGTGAAGTGACTTATTTGTCTCTTGAAGACAACAGCCAGGGTATTTGTTCCCCAGAAGCTGACAGTCGGTTTCATATTTGTGCCACGGCAAAGAGCAGGGCACAACAAAACGCAGAGCACATCAAGTTCAGGACAGTGCTTCAACCTTGAAAGTTTGCCTGAATTTTTTTCAGGCTGTCAAAGCAAACAGCTGGCTCTTTTGCTGAATAAAAAACAAAACCAATAACCCACACCAACCACCCAAAACACAGTTACATAATGATAAAATTAAGTTACTTTATTAAGCTTGGATATGTTTGAAAGATGCATTTAATCAATACATGATTAGCCAAAGATTCATTCTGATCTCTCCAGCCTATGCATTTCATAATGAGATCATTAATTCAACAGATACAGTAACTTTGATAAACTTTTTCAGCTGTGTTCAAAAAACAAAGTGGAGAAAACACCAGAATTCCAATAAAAATTTAAGTGCTGTACAGCTCATGGACCTGCATAAAAAAAAAAAAAGATTTATCCAATATGAAACCAAGCAGAAACCAAATCAAGTAAACACTGAAACACTGAAGTTAAACAACAAAACAACAACAACAACAAACAAAAACCACAAACAAACAAAAAACATTAAGTTTACTGTCATACAGTTTACGGGGGGGGATATCATATTCCCTCATAAAACAGGACTATAATTCACCTTCAGTAGCCCTTTTTGATAAGAAACTGCATGCCTAACCAGTCATAAATTCTTCAGAATAGTTGTTTCATACCAAAAAGCAGGATTTTATGGCTTCCTATTGCTGCCTCTCTCTCATAACCCTCCAAGATTCAGCTTCAGATTTTGTAACTGCTGCTAAGAATCCATTTCATGAGAGAGAAAAAAAAAATTCAAATTAGTGCCTACTATGTCCTTGTTTCCTGAGGAGTGGTGAAGACTTCTTCTCAAGAGTGTTAAGATATAAGGAAAGGAAGTTTCTAGTGAATTAAAGAATTTGTTCGGTTCCAGAGAAATGTACTAGAGACTACAGCTTTCATCAGCACTTTCCAAAGACTTCCTCTTAGCAGAAAGGCACTAATATACAAACACTGACTTCTCAAGCAAATAAATTGCCTATTAGGGAGACTACTTGGGACCAAAAATACTAGTTAATCGCATCATTCTATTCTTTATAGAGAGCATAACCATACAAACAGGTTCCACTTTTTCCTCATATCCATTACAGAATCAGAATCATCTGAGTTGAAAAGGACCTTTGAAGGTCATCTAGTCTAACTCCAATGCAATAAGCAGAGACATCTTCAACTACATCAGGTTGCCCAGAGCCCCATCCAACCACACCTTCAAGCAAGAAAATTAAAACCACCTAGTATTTTCCTGTAGGTCTGAATATTGGAGAATTCAAATACAAAAAAAAAAATATGTATTTTTCCTATTGCTTCTTTTTCCAACTAGAAGGGTTTCCAAGTCAGACTATTCAACTAAAGTATATTTTCATTCATAAAAATCTTAATTTGAAATACTTACACAGATTATCATAGAATCATAGAATGTGTTGGATTAAAAGGGACCTTTAAAGGTCATCTAGTCCAATCCCCCTACAGTGACCAGTGACCTCCCACTAGATCAGGTTGGCCAGAGCCCCAACAAGCCCCATGACTCCAGGGACAGAGCCTCCACCACCTCTCTGGACAACTTGTTTCAGTTTTTCTCCACCCTCATAGTATAGAACATCTTCCTAATATCCACTCTAAATCTACTTTGCTCTAGTTTAAAACCACTGCCCCTCATCCTATAACTACATGCCCTTGTAAAAAGCTCCTCCTCTCCTGTAGCCCCTTCAGGTACTAGAAGGCTGCTATAAGGTCTCCCTGAATCCTTCTCTGCTACAGACTGAACAACCCCAGCTCTCTCAGCCTGTCATCATAGGAGAGGTGCTCCAGCCCTCTGATCATCTTCATGCCCCTCCCTTGGACTTGCTCCATAAGCTCCATGTTCTTCCTGTGCTGGGGGCTCCAGAACTGGACACAGTACTCCAGATGGAGTCTCATGAGAGCAGAGTGGAGAGGGACAGTCACCTCCCTCAACCTGCTGGCCACACTTCTTTTGATGCAGCCCAAGATGCGATCGGCCCTCTGGGCTGCAAGCGCACGTTGCCAGCTCGTGTCCAGCTTTTCATGCACCAGTACCCCCAAGGCCCTTTCAGCAGGGCTGCTCTCTATCCTGTCATACCCCAATCTGTATTGATAACAAGGATCAAGGCAGTAGGAAATCAAATTCCATAGCTGAAACCAGGGCACAAAATTCATTAACCTAATATATATCCAGTGAAAAAAAAATGCACTCTGAATTTGTCCTATAGTTTGAGAACTGCAGGTTCAGCAATAAGAACAGAGCATTTGCAGTACAGAGATGGGGCAGAAGGGACAGATTCCCTCCCTGAAACTCATTGTAACCTATGTTATGGTAATATCTTCTGGGAAAATCCCTCTTAGAGTACCAGGACTAGCAGGACAACATTCAAACATCTCTGCTTTTTAAAATTCTCCATGCCAGAAAAAGATGCAATAATTCTCTTTAAATCTTCTGATAAACTTTTAACAAATAAAAGTTAACATAATCACAATTTCTCAAGTTTTTATCCTCTCAAAAGGAAAAAGCTCCAACGTCTTTTTTTTTTATATAAGTGGGTTTCTATATACACACTACATATAGCATGATGAATATTAAATATATATACACTGTTATACACACATTTTTGTAAACTGCAAGAGGAGCTGATTTAGAATAGTATTTAGTATGAATCCAGCCTACTCTCTCTCTCTTTAAAACTAGTACCTAAAATGTCTGCCAGAGTGTTAAAAGCTTTTTCCAAAAAGTACAAATTAAGTGAACTTTCAAAATATCCATAGCATATTATTACCTTATATATAATTATTTGAAAACAAATGGTATTTCAGGGAAGAACAAATGCATTCTTCCTCTTTTTCCCTTCCTCATTCTATTTAATCCTTAGTCCTTCCTGAAGGAGTAATGGAGTCAGTATAAAAGAGGTAAATTTTATTATCTTCTTTGATTACCCTTCATTACCTGTCAGGAGAGAAGTGTTCAGAGAACACAGCCAAGCCAAGGCCAGCAAGCAGCTGGCACCATCTATGGTGAGGGGCTGCAGTTCAACCTTAAGGCTGCTGCTTGGATCCTTTGATCCCTTTGCCAGTTTGGGAACACTCAGCACTAGGTAAGATTTGCTTAGTAAGCAGTGCAGAGGCTGCATCCACTTGCACGTGCCCACTTCCCATGACTGCAAAAGGAAACGGAATTATGGAAGCAGGAAGTTCTGTAACATGACAATGACCTGGAAGCAGCTATGACACACAACAGACACCTGACAAGGGCACAAAAACCTACCATGGTTTCATGAAAATCACTTTTAGTACCATATTTCCTCAGCTACTTTTAATGGAAATGCTACCTAATCTTTTTAGAAAATACTAATCTAAAAAAACCCAAACAAACAAACAAAACCAAAAAAACCTGCACAACCTGTATAAAGTGTTGTTGTTCCTTTACAGCTAAATATTGATTAGGATTAAAGTCTTTCATATTCTTTTATTATTTTTGTTCCCTCCCTTTTTGATTGCTTCCATGGAAGGAAACAGGCAAGGTACATTCTTCAGAGGAGAGGGTTTATAAATCACTTTGGGGACTATCTTATGGTGTCATTTAGACTACAAGATTGGGGGGAGGAAATCATGTAGACATTCTTGAAGCAGTATTTTAAGCTTTCATACAGACCACCACCAAAACACAGCCTTCCCCAAATACATTCTCTCCTGGGAAAGAAGATGCAAAAACAAGACTTGTGAAAAAAGGATTAGATTGGAGGGTTGTCTGGGTTTGGGGTTTTTTTGGGGAAAAAGAAAAACACCCAAAATATTGAGAAACCCTACATACTCTCAAGCAGATACAGAAGCGTTCAAAAATCTTCTTCCACCAACCACAATTACTTCCTTTTACCTTACCAGAAAAACAGCTCTTCACTGCTGTAGGCTAATTACACCATCTGTTTAGCCCCAGTACAGTAACACTGAGACATGGCACATTAATTCCTTAACTTTCCCACATGGAACTGCCTTGTGTTGCCCTTGTACATGCAAAGACACAAGGCTGGGCAGAAGGAAGGAAGGGGGGGTGGAAATAAAAATCAGCCTCACATTATTTGTATTCCCTCTTCCTCCACCACAGCTCTGCTGCCAGGCTTCACAGGGATTTAACCAATCTGACAATTTCTCTCTACCTCACCTCAGTGCAATAGTGCCAGTTGTCAGGACCAGCAACGAGAAACATCAATCACAGGCGAACATAACAAAGGAGGAGGCAGAATCTATGCAAGTTTGCACAGCTCACTCGCTGTATCAAGAGAGCTGCCTCTGTCCACAGTGGTCAGAAATCACTGAATCTCAAGCTAGAGCCTTCACTGGGAAACAGAAGATACACAGCCTTGCCTTAAAAAGCAGGATTTCTCCAACTTCTGAAAACAGGACATCCCCATACATCTCTCTAGCCTTTCCATGCAAACAGGACCAGACACAGCACGCAAACTGTCAGCTGTCCCCCGGGTGGGAGACACCACCCACATGCCCAGCATGTACCATGCATTCTAGCGCGCTGGGAAAGGGCTTCACAAAACCCCTAATACTTCTTCTTTTTCTTCTTTCCCCCAATCCCTTCCCCCAACCCCAACTCCTTTACATAAACCAGAAGATTTAAGTACATTGTCACTTTGACTTCCTCATTTAACTTAGTCCCAACTATAACTAGACCACTGACTTTGGGGTGTGAATCACTGCAGGCTCAGGCAGACAATGCAGGAGTTTGGCCAAGCCCTGCACTATTCTTGCACAACAGCCTTGGTTCAAGAGTTTACACCTTTCCACTGGAGACCATCACTCCTTGCTCCCTCCCAGATCCATCAGGCGATAAAGTTATTTAACCTCTATCTCTCAGATAAAATTGCACAAGGAACAGTTTACACAGCTCATGTGGAGAAGTGGACTGAAAACTGAACTCATGAGTGAGGGCAGTCAGCTCTGCACAGCAGCAGTTGCAAGCAGCTACATGCAGCAGCTGCTTCAGCAAGCACAGTTTGCATCCTTGCAACTTTTAAGAATTTTCCCCTACAGCTCTAAAAGTTAGAACACTTGTACCTAACTTTGAACACATTCGGGATTCTTTCCCTCCTCTCTTCGCCATTAGACCTGGTCTAGTGGGAGGTGTCCCTGCCCATAAAGAGGGGTTGGGTCTAGATGATATTTAAGGTCCCTTCCAACCCAAACTATTTATTCTATGATACAAACCCTTATTACAAAGACATGCTCCAGTTTAGAAACTGTTTCCATCAGAAAAAAAAACAAAAAAAAACCAAAAAAAACCAACTTGCTATTGATAACCATTAAGATTGCCCCAAAGGTGAAAAGAAAAATCCTTAGACATTTAACATCGCTTTGCATTGCTCAGCCAGATAACTTTAACAGTTATTTATAGATTTCTGTTTCTGCTATATGTCACAGGCTTGGGTTTTGTTTGTGGGGCTTTTTTAATAAGGCATAGTGGAAGCTGGAAAAGGGAGAGCCAGAAATAATAGAATATTTCATCTTACAGAGATTACTCAAGAGGATATTTACATTCATCTATCGAACATTAAGGGCACAGGTCACAGGGAACAAGCTTGGACACAGAGGAGGGGAAATAAGCAAAGGTGAATTGAGCCCAATTACAGTCAATATCTCTGCCCTCAGCTCCTATTCAAAAGTGAACATCAGGAGACGTAGATGAGTTATGGAAAAATACAAAAATATTATCTATTTTCCTTGCTAAAATATTATGCTTGTATTTTTGCTTATCATTCCAAACTTAGAAACAAAGTACACATCTATTCTTAACATGCATACAGAAATTAGAAACGTTTTCACCACTGTATTTCTCCTGACCTTTGTAGTGACATAACTAGAGCAAAGGGAAGCAAGAAAAAAAAAAAAAGTGGTTACTTCAACCAGGGTCATTGCAGGTAGAGAAATGGTAAACACTTGGCCAAAACCATCCAGATTTCACCCCCTTTTCAGTAGTACCTCACACAAACCTTACCTGTACAGAACAAACCTTTATACAGACACAGCTCAGTGAACCTACCCAAGGAGCGGGATAGCTCAGATTCAGGGCTCCTAGACAGTAAGGTCAGGGATACACTGTGCAAGATACACTTTATGTGGCACTGTACTTGTTTCTATTCTCTGAGGCACTTTCCTATCATAGAAATAAAAATGTAAAGCCAAGCATTCAGTACTATGACAACCGTATCTGCCCTTCCAGCTAATGGAAAAGTACCAAACATCAACACTAGCCCGTCAAGAGGAGACTCACATGACGACTGCTGTCATTTAACTTGTTCCCTTCCCACCCGCATTCAACAGCAAGGCCAGGGTAAGTCACTCGGTAACTTTATTAACCAGGTCATCCATTAATCTAAATTGTAGGACAGAAAGTACATAATTTGTATTTGTCAATTCTCAAGAGGTGTCCAGTAGACTTTTTTTTTCCTTTTCAAAGTCCCTTTGATACCCTAAATCTAAAAATTTTGCCAGATCCTGAACTGAAAGATAATAAATGTTGCAAAAACAAGTGCACTCCATAATTCAAGATAATTTCTACTAAACAGTGTATCATCTTCTCTTACCTTGATTTATAACACATTTTTATGCTTAACATGCAGTATCAACAAAACACGCATATTTTACTAGTAAAATAGCACTTCTGTTTGCTTAAGGGGCAGGGCGCTGAAGCAACACCTTTCCCATATGTAGCACCTATTCAGTCACAGACACAGTTCCCACACAACTCATGTACTCCCAATATATACTTGGTATAAAACCAGGTATCCAAAAACTGGTAATCCTAAAACAAAACAAAACAAAAAAACCACACACAAAAAAAAAGCAAAACAAAACAAAAACTAAAACAAACAAAAAAAAACCGTAACAACACAAACCAGAAAAACCCACCAACTCTAAACAAACAACAATTCTTCCCCTCCCCACTCTGAGGACATTGTCATGCAGATAGCAGGGAACCAAGTTCCGTTGTCATACAAACTGTAGCTCATTAAAGCATAAACAAAACCAGCTTCAGTTTTACATGAAGAAAGGGATTTATGTCTCGATGAGAAAAAAATTGCCAAAAACCTCACTGCAAACTTGCAGCTAATTAAACGCCTTCTGTTACACATAGGATGAAAACTACCACCACTGCTTTTTATGCCTATAAAAACCACTCTCCTTCTAACTGTTATTTACCTCCCATTGACCAAGTGTAAAAAAATGCTGGCATGCACTCTCTGGGATTTCCATAAACTCCTACAGACAGTATAGCTCCGTGTACTGCCACTCTTGGGCAAGCTTGCAAAGGAACTTATCTATACCCCTTAACAGAGGGGGGTCTGTTTCTGGGTGGAACATATTTTTGACATTAAAAAAGGATTGTCAAGATCTTAAATGTCTTTTTATGTCAAGCGTAATACATACCATCAAAGGTTAGCAACATAGACCATTTCCCCAATCCCAAAAGCTAACAGGAGAAGCATCTTCGGAAACATAACTCCCTTGAAGCATTTGGCAGTCATACAGTCAGATTAACTAAGTATACATGGAATGCTAAGCACCTCTTTAGTATTTCATTATCTCCCCAGCACATAGCATCACTGTGTAAAGACACAGCACTTAATCTTGCAGTTCTTGCTTTTGAAAGCAAAGTATCCACTAACATTTAAAATTACTTAAAACAGAACTCCAAACTTAAACAGGCAAAATATTTAAATTGTACACGAACACCATAAAGTATCAAATTCTCTCAGCGATCCAGAAAATGAAAAAATAAGAGAAATATACTCAGCAGTCAAAGTAGTACAAATCTTCATGTTTTTCAAGATCCTGCACATAAAGCAAAATTCTGATGGCTTCAACAGCAAATTTTCACTCAGTACCTGTCTGCTAGCACATCACCAATGCTTTCAAGAAGACTCCTTTCACAAAAGATAAAATAATTAACTGTAGGGTTCAAAGCAAAACACAAGAGAGCACTTCCCAAATTTCAAAAATCTTTCGAAGAATTCAAACACCTATTATCCAATTGCATATGAAATTATGTTTTCATATCTGGAAAACAAAAAATCAGCTTAGCTACTAGCCAGAAGTTTTGGTAGAGTCAGCTAAAAGAAGACAAGAGACATTTACTTAGTATAAGCATCATAAAATTGTTTAGGGACCACTAGAGCAGGGGAGAATGACACTGGTAACAAATGGCAATGAAAAAAACATCCCATTTACTGTTGTTCTCTGAGATTAGGTTAAGCTTCTACGTAGAAAAAGAGATCTCTAAACTTTTCTTACAGGCAGCAATACGATAACTCCTAAGTATTAAAAGACCTCCTGAAGAAAACAGATCACCCCTTTTTTTACCAAAATCAAATGTATGCACCCTGACAAAAACAGATCTGGTAACCCAACAAGAGTCAATCTCATCTAGTAACACTTCCTGGCTCAGAAAAGGCCCCAGAAAAGGTTGCTTTTACCTGCTCTGAAAGTTTAAATGCTCAGCTGGGGGCAGCAGGGGAGAACCAACGCCAAAATAAAACAAAAAAAGAATGACAGCTAAGAACAGCATAGACTCTTCCAAGGAGTAAATAGTCAAAATCATATTCCAGTAATCTGGTGGAGAAATAACATGACAAGTGTTACGAAAACATGTGAATTTACACTCTAAAAGCAAATCTTCACATGAAATACTGTCCAGGTACAAGGATACTTTAAATTACTTTCTGAGAAGTCTGAATTTACATCACAGATGTAGCTACATCAAGACTTTCTAGCACCGAATATTTCATTCACATTACAGGTTGTTTGCAAGACTAAATTTTTTTTAAGCCACACTTCATCCCCCTCATGCTATCACCACTATACTTATTTCTTCACACCTCACTTTTTCTTACATACAAGGAAACAGAGCTCCTGTAGACTTATTCAAGCATGCTGATCAGATAAAGTAGAGATTACAGGCAGCTAAAAGCAATGTGTTTTAAAGATCACTCATTTTTTTCCACTGTGGTTTAAAAATCAATCCTACATTCTAAAAAATACACCCCATGTCTGATTTTTCTGGGTACAAGAGGAGAGCCAGAAGCCCTTCTACAGCACCATTTTATAATTCTACACCTATAACTATCACAAAAACTGACACTGTATTTCTCCTCCCAGCAAGTACAGTCCCAGGCCTTTCTCTCATCTCTGGCTGCTGCTCAGTAGCACCTCTTCAACTTTATGCTACATTACCAGGAAGAAAACAGTTCCCAGTGCTTCTGTTCTGCTTCCTAGACTATGCCCTAGCTCCTGTTTCAACATAACTTAAGCACTGGGTTCTTTCCACATGTACCACAGCACACCCCAAATCCACAGCTGCCACAGTCATTGGCATGCTTGAAGTTCATGCCCTACCTTATCCTGTGACAACTTGCTCAAATACCTAAACCACTAGCTACACAAGGAAGCTGGAAACAAAGTGCTGCCAAGAAGGAATGAAGATTAAAAAAAAAAACTGAATATACTATTCATTTTCTTTTTAGCTGAGAAAAGTATAGCAGAAACCAAGTTTTTCTGATCCACCACACAAGTTAACAAAAATATGCACAACACAGTGCTTGGCAGATGCTGCTCTCTCCCACAAAAGCACCTCTCAGACCACAAAAGATGGGTAGAAAGCCTTTCACTTTTTTTATTGAAGCCTACTTAGTGAGAGAAACTGTTGAATTGCACTTCCCTGATGGCTAAATACTGAAAGCAAACCCAGTCAGGGCAATCAGAGCTCTCCGAAAAAGAAATAGCTATGTACCTTCACACAGATTGGACACAACCTAACCCACTCAGTAATTGTTCAGTAATTGCTAGAAGAACAGTTAAGTATCAAATACAGTAAACATCAAGGCACAACCACTTCACCCCGTATTAACCTCTTCTATAGTCTTTTTTTTAATAAGCATGTAAACATTCAGAATTTCTACCTTAATTGACCTTTTGCAAAATAACACTACAATGAATAACACTGTATCTAGTACAACCCTCACAGTTCATAAGGTCTAATAACCTATAATGACTTTTTTGTGGCCAAAGTATTACTTTAGCTGTGACAGTGAGCTTGGATACTTAAAAATTTTAAAAACTGTGATCCTAAGAGTCTAAATTTATTCACAAAATCTCAAACTGACATTTTGGCACAATAATATCTTTGGTATATTAAACCATCTCAATTAAAAAAACAAAAAAGAAAAGACTAAAATTGATGCTCTTATAGGTTATTTTTAAATATTTAGAGTGAGAGTCTTATCTCAGTGATTTTGGCTCATCGGTGGTATCCTATGATACCAATGCAGCCCCTAAACATAAGATTATTTTTTAATAGCTCCATTAAACATGTTTCAAGATACAAAACAATTTTGTGAGGCCTGCAGGAATGGAAAAAAAAGAAAGGGAAATAATACCATGTGTAAGTCAATTATGCTATCTCTGAGTCAACACTAGTAGTTCTTCACTCACTAAATATCTACAAAAGAAGACTGTTTTCTAACTGCATTCTGCCTTTGACTTTTTGACAATTCATCACTAATTGTTTCCTCCTCCTAGACTCAAAAGGAAAAAAAACAGAAGAAAACTATCAGTTTTTAGTAGATCATGGTAGGTGGTTTATGAAATACCTAGCATGTATTCCAACAACACTGATTTAATCCAAGATAAAAATTTATTATAAGGTTGAACATCACATTATCCACTAGCAACCAAACGGTTTTGCTTATGCAAGCAGCATTTTTAATTATAATTTGATATTCCTAGTCGTGGGGGTGACAGTGAAATTGATTTGTTTATTCCTTGAAAACTAAAATAACCTGGTAACTCTGAGACAAAAGATCCATGTGTGAACATGACAATACTGCATCTGGGAAGAGACTACTTACAAAACCAAGAGGATGATTCAGCCTGTCTTTGTGTTTGTTCTTTCATTCTTCTGCAACTGAACTAAAATTAGGATTAAGCATTCCAGCATTTTGCATTATCTCATTTTCCATGTCATGTGTGAATAACTTTTGGACTACTGAACATCAGCAGTTGTCATCTCAAAGTGAAAAGCACAATATCCCATTACCGGTATCACAGAAATCAAGTTTTTGTTAAAAATTACAGTAAGCAAATTTGACAGAAATTCGCAACAGTTTTATCTAGTTGCTTTTGTCAACTGAAAATACAAGTCTCAAACTTACACCAAGTAGTTTTCTATACCCTAGTCTTGCATTCATGGTTACTGAAAAATTAGTTTCTGAAGGGTCTGTCAACATACAAAGCAAGATATCACGTACCTTCTTATTCATCTATATTTGTTACAAGAACAAAAAGTTTACAAAAGTGAAAAACCTTTTGCAACAGTTAATACAAAGAAACTGTAAAGTACAGGCAAAACCAGGTAGCCATATTAACAATTATTCTATTTTACTTAGCAATCCCACATGAGCAAATAATTGGCTGTCAAGTCAAGCATCACACATCAATTCTACATTGAAACTACATGGCAAAAGTGAAATAACTGCAGTCTACGTAAACAGGAGGTTTTGCCTTCAAAGGTGTTTTCCCAGACTATTTGCTTCAAACAATTCAAACTCCCTGAAGTCACTACACCAAAATGCAGTAAGACAAATTTAGACGATATTCTGTGTGCTCACAGACTATGAATTAAACCATTAAAATCCCTACATATCACAGAATCTTAGGGGTTAGAAGGGACCTTGAAAGATCATCTAGTCCAACCCCCCTGCTAGAGCAGGATCACCTAGAGCACATCACACAGGAACGTGTCCAGGTGGGTTTTGAATGTCTCCAGCAAAGGATACTCCACAACCTCTCTGGGCAGCCTGTTCCAGTGCTCTGTCACTCTCACAGTAAAAAAATTTTTTCTGATGTTTACATGGAACCTCCTATGTTCCAGTTTGCACCCATTCCCCCTTGTCCTATCACGAGACAACACTGGAAAAAAGCCTGGCTCCATCCTCCAGACACTCGCCCTTAACATATTTGTAAACATTGATGAGGTCTCCTCATCATCCTCATCTCCCTCAGTCTCCTCTAAGCTAAATAGACCCAGCTCCCTCAGCCTTTCCTCATAAGGGAGATGTTCCACTCCCTTCATCATCTTTGTGGCTCTGCGCTGGACTCTTTCAAGCAGTTCCCTGTCCTTCTTGAACTGAGGGGCCCAGAACTGGACACAATATTCCAGATGTGGCCTCACCAATGCAGAATAGAGGGAGAGGAGAACCTCTCTTGACCTACTAACCACACCCTTCCTAATGCACCCCAGGATGCCATTGGCCTTCTTGGCTACAAGGGCACATTGCTGGCTCATGGTCATCCTCCTGTCCACCAGGACCCCCAGGTCCCTTTCCCCTACACTGCTCTCCAGCAGGTCAGCTCCCAACCTGTACTGGTACATGGGTTGTTCTTCCCCAGATGCAAGACTCTGCACTTGCCCTTGTTGAATTTCATCAAGTTTCTTCCCGCCCAACACTCTCTCCTGTCTTGCTAAATGGCAGCACAGCCTTCTGGTGTGTCAGCCACTCCTCCCAGTTTAGTGTCATCAGCAAACATATGCCAATTTTGGGGCCAGTTTGCAAATATTCTCTCATACTGAGAACAACAGGCCCCTATAGAAATAACAGTTAAACTTAACAATGACTACAAGTCTGAATAATTAAATTGGCCGTTTTATCAGAAAAGTTCCAACATATTCTTTTTTAATTTCTGACTGAGATCACACCTTAAATCCTTCTTAATCTGAGATGTGACACATCAGTATTTACAACTATCCTATATGCTCTTACAGCTTGGCATTTACATCACTGATAATGGCACCTCTCCCTCTAGGAGGTCTGCAACCAATCTGTCAAGCATATCCTATTTCAGCAAATCTTTCTAACCAAGCAAACACAAAACTCTCAATTAGGTGATCTGTCAGCCTATCTTCTAATGCATTAGTTGCCTAATTAGAATACAAAGGAAAACAAGACTGACAAGCATTGAAGCCTGTAGAGATGTAGATTAAAGCTGCATTTCAGCAGTGGAATTGAGTGCACCCTCAGCGAGTTTGCTGATGACAGCCAAGTGTTTGGTGAGGTCGACATGCTGGAGGGGAGGGATGCCATCCAGGAGGGCCCTGACAGGCTGACAGGTGGGCTAGTTCAAACTGCATGAAGTTCACCTGGCCAAGTGAAAGGTTCTGCACCCAGGTCAGGGCAATCCCAAGGACAAATACAGGCTGGGTAGAGAATGTATCGAAAACAGCCCAGAGGAGAGGGGCCTTGGAGTGATGGTGTACAAGAAGTTCAATGTGGGCCAGCAAAGTGAATTGCAGCCCAGAAAGCCAACCATGTCCTGGGCTGCATCAAAAGAAGCATGGCCAGCAGGTCAAAGGAGGGGATTGTCTCCCTCTGCTTTCAATGAGACCCCACCTGGAGTACTGTGTCTAGGTCTGGAGCCTCCAATAAAAGGACATGGAGCTGTTGGAACAAGCCCAGAGGAGGCCATGAAGATGATCAGAAGGCTGGAGCACCTCTTCTGTGAAGACAGGCTGAGACAGTTGGGGCTGTTCAGCCTGGAGAAGAGAAGGCTCCAGGGACACCTCACAGCAGCCTTCCAGTATCTGAAGGGGCTACAGAAAAGCTGGGGAGGGGCTTTTTACAAGGACTTGTAACAAAAGGACAACTAGTAATGGATTGAAACCAGAAGAGCAGAAATTTAGCATAGACAACTAAGAAGAAATTCTTCACGATGATGGTGGTGAGGCACTGGAACAGGTTTTGTTCAAGGAATTCAATGTTCAAATAGGAATTGTTAAAGGCCAGGTTGGATGGGGCTCTGAGCAGGCTGATCTAGTGGGAGGTGTCCCTGCCCACCACAGAGGGCTTGGATCTAGATGATCTTCAAGGTCCCTTCCAACCCAAACCATTCTATGATTCTTGGTGCAAGAACTACACTTCAGTTCTGATAAAGCCAACAAGCATAAACAGGTATTGTCCCTGAAAAGGCGGCCCTCTCCTCACACACTCATCCTTCCACTGGCATCAGAGAAATGATACAAATAAACAGGACAGAAGTCAAAAGTCTGCCCTGGCAGACTGGCACCAATACACAGGATGTGCAAACAAGATTTTCTTACACAGTAAGAACAGAAAACATCCTTTAGGCTTCTTCTCCACCAGTACCACCATGTCCCCAGTAAATTTCCTGCTCCCATAAAACTTCCTCTGATGGGTTTGTTGTTGTTATAAAGACAAAAGATCTGCTTACAAATAATATAAATTATTCCTTTTGTAGCCCTACAAGTTATTTCATGCTCTTCATCAAGGTAAAAACTCAAGTCTTATAGACGCAAGTTTGGAACAGCCAAATCATGCAGAAAATAATCACTTGTGTGATTATTTCCAGGAAGAGATAGTGACAGAGGTGGCCTGACTTCAGCATACCAGACTCTAGAAACTCTACATCTGGATTGTGGATTGTCCATCCTATCTTCATCACTGGCCCTTGACTGTTAGCAGGTCACTAATATCTTGTTTCCTAATCTAAACCACAACAAAAAAGTGCAGATATTCCTTATGCCAGATTTTCTTTTATTTTCTTTTTTTTTTTCCCCAAAAAAAGGACTGTTTGTTTTTTTTTCTTAATCTGTATTTCACAGGTTTACTGCGAGAGCAGAAAGGTGAAACCAGAGGATTTAAGAGTTGGAAGGTGGAACTAACAGCTGGAGATTGTATTCACCCAACTGTGACAAGTAGCAGCCAGACTAGTCTCCCAACTCCTTCATAATCCACCATGAGAATAAGTGTACTTCAGCCTAGCTAAGGATTCCACCAGAAACAAATATTAATCCCTTCCAGGAAATATTACATCTGTGTGGAAACACACAACACTTTATAATGCAAAATAACTTTTAACCTTGCCCCAGAAGACTACCTTTAGTCACGGCTATTTTACAAATGGAATCAGACAACTTCCTTGCTCAGATAAGACAGAATGTGTGAAGTTTCCTAACTCTTGCTAAATGACGGGCTCAACAGCAGAGATACTGATTAAAATTCCATTAATTTTAAAAATGCTTGAACAGAGAAAGGGAATCTGAGTCACTAACCAACAAGCTAACAAAATACTAAGAAATACAAAGAGAAAATTCAGTATTCAAGAGTACGATCAACATTTCTTGGTTTATGCTTTCTCCATTTTTTAACAAGCACATGAACCATGGATGTGGTATTTACATTTTTACCTATATATAATCTTTTGTAGTTAGAGTGAAATAAATATATCTACAAAGTCAGGCAATTGCCACAGGCATTTCAATTCTATTGGAAAATATTCTGCTAATTTTAAAGGGTTGAGTTATACAATGTAGGAGGAAAAAATCTGGTTCTAGGCTTATTTAAAATATTGTAAAAATAGAGGAAAGTTAAACATAGATACAAGCACAATGCATAAAACAAGCATATAGCTACACTAGTTTTATGAATAACTGGTAGGAAATGCTTTACTACCTCTGTTAGCACCCTTAGTTAGTGGAACTAGCCACATGCAGTGCAAGAGAAGCAAAGAAAGAGACAATTTGGCAAAAAAAAAATAAATCACTGAGCTAACTGCTATGTTGGCCCTTAGCTATAAATAGAATAGCCATTAGATAGCTTAATAGTTAGCTGTTCTTCAGCTATTCCTTGATTAACATAATTAAATGAAATTCAGAGTGAGCGATTAAAAACCTCAACCCAGTTTGAAGCTGACTTGAATACAAAACTTGAACTTGAATCTGAATATGTATTTCTTTCCAGGTGTCTTCCCCCTTCTACCTTCACTTTTTTCCAGGTCAAGAATGTCCACTGCTTCATCACAGGCAGAATGCTCTCTGCAAATGTGCATACAATGATTCATTTTACATATTAACATAATGTCTAAGAGACCAATTCAAGGTGGGGTGAGCAAGGTAGGGAGGGTAATGACAAATCAAAAAAACAAAAAACAAAACCAAAAAAAACCCCACACAACAACACACAACCCTTTTTTTCCTAAATTGAGGTACCAAGGAAATCTCTTTTTCCTAGATTAACATCTATATATTTGCGGATGGTTAAGATGTACAGTGATAAACACAACTGTCAAGGTGTTTCATTTTCATATAGGACTTGGGTTTGGATTTCTTTTGTTTTAAAGCTAAAAAAAAAAATCCTTTTGGAGATGCAATTTAAAACAATTTAAAGCTAAGCCTTAAGCTATAGGTTACAAATTGCTGCAGTCTGTTCCAATGTATTTACAAAAGTATGTCTGACTGATGCATTCAGGCTAGATAGAAAAGGATGTGACAAATTCAAAAAACTAGTATTCAAATACAGAACATAAAGGTATTTCTCAAGACTGTTTTTGAAGGTTGCATGAACTTCTTCCTGAGTCTTCCAGTATCACTCTAAAAATCCATATCTAGAGTTATATCAGACTTCAGCTCTTCAGTAATGCATCTAATAAAACCTGTTCAGAGGAAGTGACTGAATAAGATCACAGTAGGTTTGTTCCTTCTTTTACTGGAATCAAGCTAAAACACCACTAATATAAAATTCATATTTTTATTTTACTGATGATCCCTCTCCTCTCCTTTTGTTTTATCTTGAAAATATAACATGACAGAAAAGTTATATTTAGGATTTGATGACCTGTTTCATCTCTCACATAACACAACAAGCAATCTTTGCATATCATGTTGCAATACATAAATAATAAACCGATCACGTAAGAGTCCATAACATTAGCACACTGGCATAATAAATAATAGTAATTGTTCAATCAAATTTTCTTCCATTATTCTCATGTCACTTGTCTTTTTAAAGATGGTTAAAAGGCATAATTGAAAGACTCTCCTAGCAAGTACAAAGGTAACTGGTATCTGAACTATCGAATAAGACCCTTTCACATGCAGGACACCTACAGCTTATTGGAGCACACCTCTATATTTCCATACACTCAAGACTGACAAAAGCAATCATCTCCTGTAATTCACAATCAAATGTTTGCTACTCTATAGCAGGCTTTGCTATATTGTGCAATACATGACATTCTTATTTAATGAAAACAACCACTCCTGTTCACATTAAACTGTAGATAAGAAAGTATCTCCTAAGTATCATTGTCAACTACACATGATTCCTGGACCAAGTACAAAAAATGTTAGCCTCACTGTGTTTTGAGAATTAAGTAGATCACTTGGCCTTTTCAAAACTAGTAGTAAACCCAACATAAATCTTTGGATATTTCCATGTCTGAGGTGCAACTGATCACAGAAAAGATACACCATTTTCAGCTATTCCATTCCATTGCTTCCTCTATCAGGTGCCAAAAAAAGAAAACCAACCACTATTGACTAGCCTTAAAAACTGTCTTTGGAATGCGCATACTTTCTTTGGCATTAAGACTTAAGAAAAACTTTACTTCATTTCCTGTTACAATCAACTGGTTTATTTAATAGATCAAAGTACAAATAACAGGATGTCAACTTCATGTTGCTCAGCTACTAGGCACTGTATTTTTTCACAGTGAGCAGCAGAGGAATTTCAATAATTCATTCTTACACTAAGGCGTGCTATCAGCCACGGCTGAAATGGGCCTGGCAATCCAGCCTATTCACATGTTCTGCTACATGCAACAAGCATTTTCAAGAAATTCTTCTAAATGAACTATGGTAAACTTAACCTGAAGGTGACTACAATTTCCCTCCTAATTCCTCCTAATTGCACTTCAGGGCAAAGCTACCTCTATGTCAGTCCACAGCCAATATACATCAAGGTCTTCTAACTCCTTGGTGTGTGAATATGGTGGTGAATATTGCTAAGCTCAGGCATCTTTGGTTTAACACTTTTTCTCCATTATCTGACCGCAGAAGGACTGTTAATAACATCTTAAACAACAACTCTCCTAGCTCATAGGGTAGTGCAGCAGAGTTCGACCTCTTCATTTGTCTTTGAAAGCATTCTGCATAAGCAGCTGCTCTTCATGGTAACTACTGCCTTTGATTAACTGCTATGAAAGCCTCTATCAGTAGGCTATCTTTTTATCTCATATCTTCTGATAAACTTTCAAAATCCTTTTTTACAGTGGACTCTACCCTCAAGGTCTAAGTTTAAGCTGCACCCTCCTTGTTAACTATATTATAATTGCTCTCAGCCCAAACCTGTTTTTCCCCTAGCAACAGAGCTCCACTAGACAATGCTGACAAGGCATTTGTGGATGGAAACATCCTGGCAGGCTTAGTCCTACAGCATAATGCTTTAGAGGTATTACTGCACAGACCTGATTAGTTCAGAAACACTGCATGAGTGTGCATAGCATCTCCCTACAGGCACGAGAGAGGTCACAAAAAAGGTCCTTCAAAGTCCATGCTTGCCCTTATTAGCATGCAGCTCAGTGTCTCAATACCACCCATTTGTTTTATTTTTTCTGTAGGACCTCTTGCATGCATTGGATGAAATCCACTCCTGATACAACCCTTGAAAACACCAGTCACTTGTATCATCAAGAAAAAAGAAAAAAAAGTTTCACAAATTGCTCAGTTTTACTAGAGCAGCAAGCACTGAAACCAACTAATGTCTACGCAGAGTACACTTTTTCCCTTCCACTTCCATACCAAAAACTTTCAGAAATTTTCCAGGCATGTCTAAAACACACACACTCTTTCTTTTGTTAGCAGCCACTTGTAATAGCCCTCGGCTCAAAACTTATTTGACTGGTAAAACCTCTACAGGTTAGTTTTGCCTTCATGGACTTTGCTTCTACCTTTTAAGTTTCAGCTGGCCTAGGAGTACTCAGGAGACCCAAAAGAATCTCTGACCCAAGGAATTCTTTCCACTGCCTTAAAGGCATTTTTGGTATTTTCACTAAATTCCTTAAAGGAACTACAGAGTCAGAGTTGGTTTGAGTTTTTTTAACTTATTTTAATTTCCCCACTTGCAATTTTGCATACCTCCCTGTAAAGAAAGCTTGTTTTCTTCTTTATCAACATGTTGTGAATGTCCCTTTTCAATTGCCAAACTAAATTCCAATTTAAATTAAACTAATGTCTCTCACAATATTCTTCAAAGCCTTGCCACTAGGCATTTGTTCCTCTCAGTTACATACTCGGGTATATGTGCCAACAGCTCCCAGGTTTCCTTTTCCTGTTGCCTCCTAAAGTACTGTTACTCCTCGTATGGTTTGCAGAAGGACAGTAACTACTTCAAAGTAGTTCAGGGTGAAATAATCAGCAAAATTCATATTTAGAAGCTGCTGAGAAAGAAGTCTGGAAATTACAGGTGAAAAAAAAAAAAAGCTGCTAGTTGAATTTCCTACTTTCTAAAACACATTTAATAGGGGAAAAAAATATTCCCCAAAAAAAACTTATGGGATTTTTTTTCCCCAAATATGGACTGCAGCTCAAGACAAACATGTAATATTCCTAATGCTTTCCTGAGCTTCCTTTACTCCTTTTGATTAAGCCGATTATACATGAGCAAGCCTCCTCAAAATATATACTCGACATAAGCAGCAAGTTCACAAAGAGGCCTGGCAGCCTTGCTGTACCATACAAAGCATCAAAGTATTAATTAGCAAGTTTTCAGGATGATAGCTCACTCTTCCTTCAGTATGGAAAACAAACAACAAAAACTGTGAAGGCAATAAACTGTATCACTTAACTTCCAACCTAGCACACTTCAACTTCTATGCCTTTCTACCTCGGGTTTCTTCTGTAACACGGGAGGCAGGTAGAAATAAAAATGCAGTAGCACACCTGCTTAGTATTGTTCTAAAATGTTTGTAAGTTTACTACATGGAATATAAAAGTAATTATCAAACTGCAACACAGAAAAAGCCATACAATATGGCATAAACATTTGTGCATAGAACAATGGAAGTGTTACTCTTGAAAAGTTAAGTCTTTAAAAAGTTTAAATACAGAAAACAAACTCAAATCCCTTCCTCTCGTAAGGAAGTTGTACTTAGCAGGTCAGAAAACACACAAATCCAACTGCAGCAGAGCATTCCACAGCTGCCGGTACAAAGGACACACAGTAAGTGTTAAGCATTAAACCAACACAAACAGCAAATCGATTTTCCAGAAGCCTTTTAGAGCATTTCAGAAATTCAAAATAGAGAGAAAGAGGCAGAAAAGGGGAACTACGAAAACTGAACTACTTTGCTCTTCTGTAGATAAGTGATGTTACAGATGACAGAGAAAACATAAGACATTAGAATTACTAAAAAATAACAATGAGTCATACTAATTATGAATTTGAACAGGAAGCTATTTCCAGAGTCCCAAGAGCTGGACATACTGCTAAAAATACACACTAACACTTCTGTGCGAGTTAGTGCTGAAGTTACTGACCATACACACTACTTATTTGAGCGAGTGTAAATTACTGAATCGTATCATTTGATAGGCAAAACTTTTTTAAAAATCAGTGTACATGGTCTGAATACCTAAGAATTAAAATAATTAAGAAGCATCTGGACAGCTGGAGGGGATCCTCTTGCAATTCATCCACCAAAGGCAGAGATCACCTCCAGCCCCCTCCAGGCTTTGGAGGTGTAGTCACATGCCTAAGGCACTGGCCCTCACCAGGCTTGTGGGTGTCTTGCCACTCAGGACAGCAGCAGTTCTGCATCATCAATTTATCTTTTCTACTGCTCGTCCCCAGACCGGCAGCAGAATCTGAAAATTCAAATTTAACAGCGGGACAGTGTGACTCTCTCCTCTGCCAGGCCCGTTTGGGTAGGGAGCCCTTGCGACCAGCCAGACACACCTTTGAGGTACCGACAGAGGCATGTCCACATTGGCTAGTAAAAGTGCTGGTAAGATCACCCTTGCCAAGGATGCTGTGGGCTTGGGAAAGATGGTGCAAGAACTATTACTCATACAGCACAAATTGGTTGCATGGACTTGTAAACTGGTAAAATAAAAATGTATGTTTTCATGACAACATGAAGATAGGAGCAGGAAAAAAAGAAGAATTTTACTGTTACATTTCCACATTCAAATTCTCAACTGTTTCAGCTATGACAGCTTTTCAATGAAGCTAGCAGGCTTTCCTTATTTTTTAAAATTTCTCCAGCTTCACACCTCAATCCCATGAATTTCTATAAACTTTTGGCAGAAGAGGATGGCTGGTAAAACGAAATCCAAGATACACCGATTTTGCAGCTGGCAGATAAGGGACGTAGTAAAGAAAAGTTCATACAACCTTAAATAAATCGGTCACTGCCTCCCCCGCACTCGAGCTGTAGAAGGAGGTGCTTATTAACATTCAGACACCGGCGCTGCCGGTGTATTTACCTCTCTCCTCTCCAGTTCGGGCTAGGAATCTCTCAAAAAATCAAAGCAAAAATCAAACAAAACAATCACTTTCAGAGATACACCCCCAAAATCCCGCGGAGGGGGTTGGTCGGGGCGGGGGGAGAAGACCTTCTCTAGCGCCACCTGGCGGCGGCGGCCGAACCCGGCACGGCTGGAGGGGGGGCGGGGGGCTGGGCATGAAAGGGGGGCGTGGGGGAAACTCCGCAGCAGGAAAAATATGAACAAAGCAATCCAACAAACAAACAGCCAACCCACGTACACACAACACCAAAACCCGCACCGATCTTTGAGGAAGTTTGAACGTTTGAGGGTTTTCTACAGCTTCTTTTGCTTTCTTCTCCCACCCCTCACAAAGGGAAAAAAAAAAAAAAATCAAAGCAGGAGGAGAAAATATCATGCTGAGGATACACAGAGACCAATGGTCTGAGGTCTGACAAACTCAGGCCAATCGATTCCCAACAGCATGGTGAAGGGACAAAGTATAAGACCACAAGAGTCACCCCCCTGCCTGTATTGGTTTTTATTGGAATGAGGAACAATAAAGCAGCTTTGTGTGCGTAAAAAAAAAACAAAACACACAAAACAAAAACACACCACAAAAACACCAAGTACCTAAGAAATTCCTCCTCTGCTGCAAACCTAAGAGCTCTGCAAGCTGGGAGAGCCCACCTGGATGTTTGCCGATCTGCCGACTTTTCATGCCACCTACCCTCCTGAGGGCCAAAAAAGGGATCCCAAGGAGGATCTTCATATGTTGCATTACCAGGAGGAGATAACATGCAGTGACAATCTCTACAGCTTTCAACTGACTTCATGGCTACATGAGCTCATCTGGCAGAAAGTTTAAACCTCGCTGTAGCAGGCAGCACGTCCTCCATTCATCATTCTGATAGTTCCCACCAAAGTGGACAGGAAACAAATCCCTTCAGGCCCACACTCAATGGCTAGATAAGAAAAAAGTGCTTTTATGCAAGGTAGAGAGAACCAAAGAATCCACTTCAAATCTTTACTTAAGGCATCTTCTCCAATGCTTTTTAATAATTTCAGTTCCTTGCACTTAGTCACTGATGTCACAAAAGGGATGTGCTTCTACCAATAAGCCCAACACAGCTTTAAAGGAAATTGCTGCATATATGAAGCTTGAAATTCCAAGAGAAATGAAAGTTTAGAGTCAGAAGAATAATACATGACACTGTAAGCGCTATGTACAAAAGCCAAGAACAAAACTATTATGGTATTTCTTGTGGTTGCACCTAATTGCAGTAAGGACTACCACCCAAGATTGATGTCAACAGAAGAAGATAGAATTCACATATGAAACACCTGTGAAATCACACTATTTAAACATCTGGCAAAACATTTATTTTGTGGTTTCATTTCAAGTTAATGTTGCATTTATAATTAGTGCACATATAATTACATAGGAGAGCTTTCTTCCTAAAAAAATAAAAAAAAATAAAAAAATTAAGCGCTGCTCTCACATACAAAAACAAAGACCAAAAAAGATTTTTAAACCCAGCACTTTTGGAATTTATAAACATAGCTTACAAGCATCTGAAATTGTCTGATGCTCTCTATTATCTCCCAACATAGGCCACTTATAGAAACACATCTTATAACAACATCACATGTAAAACAAGATGAGACCAACTTTATTTGTTAGAACAATTTAAATGCACTTGTGTGACACCATGCTATGAGCAACTAAACTCTACACTCCTGTCCAAACAAATCTAATCTCTTCCTTACAACAAGCACTCCAGAGCCTTCAAGCTGATTCTACCCAAGAGTACTTCTGGGCTATCTTTGGAATGCACAGGGGGTGGGAAGGTAGAAGAAATACCAGCAAGTAGTAAGCAAATATGGATGGAAGTTAAAGACTTACTTCAGGTGTTGACAAAAAAAATTAAGCCATTTCTTATAAATCACTGCTTGACCAACACTGACCTTCACTAAAATGTTTACAAAGTTAATGCTGTCCTTCAGATTCAACACCTATGAAAAATGGCATTTTCACCTCCTCTGCCAGCCTATTATATTCTGTTCATATGTGCTTGCACATTGGATCATAAATTATGGGCTCATAAACTGCTGTATGTCCAGCTTTTCTATTTCCCATAAAAATTGCTACTTATAATGGGTAGGTACAGGTTTGCTGGTAAGCTTTCATTAAAAAAAGAACTTTTTTAATCTGAAAATAAAATTAAGAATTCAATCTCTTAACTCATGCAAATTCTACCTCTTCTACTGCTCACTCTCTTTTACCCCCATTATTTAAGCTACTATTCCACACCTTGTGTTTCAGATCATAAGATTTCTGGAGAAGGGAAATTAGACTCATTTTTTGTGTAGGAAAGGCCATTCACATCTACAGCTCTATAGAAACAACAAACAGCATGTGTACAAATGCCCTCACAAGTTGTTTTGTTAGCAACATGGCAAAAGTTGAAACAAGTTACAAGTATAAATCTGTGTCAAAACTTAGTAGTAATGTAGTTTAGGTTTACTCTTTGTTTTTACTGTTACCATGACTCGCAGTAGAAGTGTTCAGACTTGGTAATATTAACACACAGAAGTCATACAACTTGGTAACTTGAAATTACATTACCTGCAAGAAGTCAAATTAATGAGTCAAAAAGATACAAAAAAAATAATAATAAAGAGGACCATAAAAACCATGTTCTCAAAGGGTTTCTTCCACAGATAAAGCACAGCAGCCAGTGAAGAGGAAGATTATTTCTTCACTAGTCTCTGTTAAAGGTTTTCCCACTACAGACTCAAAAGAGAGTGACTGCCTGCAAGGAAGCACAGTACCAGCTCATTAATCTGGGTATTAGCTATTTCAAATTGACTATTTTTCAAAAAAGACACATTGCCGTTCCTCTAAATTCCAAAGTAAGTTTGTAACCACTGCCTGTAAGCACCTGTGATTTCATGTTTTCTATATACCTCCAACACAGACATTTCGCATTTATGAACGTGTGAGATTACAAAATGCATTTGTGTAATGTAAAGTGTGATCAACTGTTTCTTTTTTTCTGTCATGCATTCTGCTATTCATTTGCAAACATTCTCTCAGGGAAGGTATTAAATCCCACAAGCGTTATTTAAAAACAGGGAATTTATAACATCAAATTTTATAGCTTTCATAAAGCATCCAGCTATTACATTGATGGCCACAGAAACATAAATTATTTAAGTAAGTCCTACTGGCCTCATCCTCCTTCTATGAAGGAGGAAAAAGGGATCCACATAGATTTCATGACCAACTAAAATTAAACAGGAAGGGTGTTAAAACGCAGGCATCTATTCTGAGATCTCCCAGAAGCATTCAAGTAATACCTTACTAAGTAATAGCAGACAATAGTGTGAAACTTGGCTCTTACAAGATCTAGAACCAACTTCGACCTTTCAACAAGATACGAGAAGCATCTAAATTTTTATCTCCAGAAGGAATTTTGTATCTAAGTGTTAGTTAAGAACCTCATAGGTGAAAAGCTTGCTGTTCTATCTACCCAAACACTGATGTCACCTCCTTCACAGTGCCTTTGCAACCACTGCCAATGATAAGAGATCCCTTTTTCTTAGGAGTCTGACTGGTACCAAAATTACTGTTTTAGTTAGCACCAAATTAACTAACTTAGTCTTCTGTGCTTATTATAAGGATTAAAAAGCAACCAAGCGGTGTGTCTTTAGACAATTACGAGTAAAACCGTATTTAACATCACATGAATACACTATTACCAATGTGGAATAGACTGTCACAAACTCAACTAACACCTTTCAGACATGTCACAGTGCTCACTGTCCCACCTACAAAGACAGTCTAAATTCAGACTGTACTGACAAGCACAGCAACCTATCTAAGCTTATCTCTTCCCAGAGAACCACTTTATTTTCCACAACTGCAAACTGCAGATGAAGGAATCAACCATGAGAGTAAGTCAACACTACAGAGTCCAGTTTGCCTGTACAATAGAGAATGATAATATGAAATCTTTTTACTGTTTGTTCTAGATATAGCCAACACTACTTAAACAAAACAAACAAAAAGAAGTTAAAAGAGTTTCAAATCTGTGTCTTCAGCTCTACTTTCCCTGTTTGCAATGAGATCATTGGGAAGTCTCTATACAAGGATTCTTTTCTAAATGCCCTTGAAGCACAAATTCTGATTCTGAGTTTAGGCATAAGACAATACAATGCTAAAATTTAAGTTGTCAAGTCAGGAAAAAAAATACTAAAAAAATTATGTTTTCTAGGAGCAGTCTGTCAAAATCAGATACTTTACATCCCCCCAGGGTCAGTACTGAATATGACAAATTAATTCCTGACTAATTTTCTACAAACAGAACATCAAAGGTCAGAGAGACCACTGGCAATTGGCGTTTTAAAAAAAATAAATAAATAGAACAAACAACAACAAAAAAACCCCACAGCTCTAGTAAATGCAAAGTTGGTAACATGCTAATGGGTAATACCGCTGCTGGTAACACAAAGAGGCTGTACAGAGCGTTCTCTAACCACGTATTCCTGTTAATAGCACTATCAAGATTACTTAATTAGGATCACTTGTCTGCTTCAAACCCCTTCAGAAAACCAGAGCGTCACAGATAAAAATCTTACCGTTAGAGACAGTCACACTTCCCATACTGTGCAGTTAGTAAGCTCTGGGGTTTTAATTGCATAACACTACCCCTCCTTGATGACTCCAATAAAAACATATATCTGTTCAAAGTGTTATAGTTGCAATCTGCTTTGCACCTACATCAAATGGTAGATGGAACCCATAAAGTTGTGACTAGAAGACAACTATATCTCTACACAACATTGTAAGGACTAACAATTCAGAGAGACTCGAAACCATAACAGAAAGAATAAATCTGCAAACACTACATGCTGATCATATACATCTTTAATGCAACCTAATAATAATACACACACAAGAAAGGATATAATTAGGATTATTCATCTCGAAGAGGTAGCATTTTCAGTCTTTTATGAAAAAGAAGGTGTAAACCTACAATGGCAAACTACAGATCCGCTTTTCCAAAAATACTCCCTGGTTTCAAATATCTGAACAGAAGTCACTGTAGAAGCCTTCACATGGGACTAACGCCATCCAGAGGGTCATCAAAGTCACCATGAGTAAAAAGAAAAAGAAATTGTTTCACTTCAACTATTTCGTTAGCCTGCCATTTTCAAGTCCTTCAGCATGAAATTAGTAACATTAACAGATTGCCTCCTTATTTGCCTAACACTAAAGGAGGACTACTAAGGGGGGAAAAAAAATGCAATAGGAAAAATGCATCCATACTGGCATACCAACTACAGTGTTCTTATGCGTGTAAAAAGGTTTCTACACGCTATCCAAAGAAAGTTACAAACAGCCTGACTATTAAATAATTTATAATAGGGGAGGCATACATTTTGAGTCCAGAAAGGGATACAGATTTGATTACCAATTCTTACCTTTTACTACTCTAAACCACAGGAGAAAAATAACATCACAACTACAAGCACGCAAAACCCTTTAAGGTAACATAGCAGTCTTTTTGAGCAGTTGAAAACACGTATTAATGAAGTGTCAAGGAGGCCACAGGAGATCCAACACAGGAGCTAGGAGATGTTTTCTTAGAGGAGGCTTACAGAGGATACTGCCACTTGAGTTGGTCAAGCCAGCATATGGCTGAATACAGGAATTTACAATTTATTGGTGTACATCTAGGACTGAAGGCAACAAGCACTGCAGAGTGTTTTCAGGATTAAATAAATGGCATCTTTTCCCAAGAGAGTGGAGAGGAAAATTCTGGAGGATTTCCAAACTTACAGCTACAGCTGTAACTGTGGGGAGCCCAGGGACAAGGAGTAGGCACTTCCCCATGGCTAACCAACAGCAGGCAGTCAAAACAAGCTAAAGCAACACATGTAGCCTTAACTCTGAAGTCCTAAAAAGCTACTTAGCCATGTTTGACGGGCAAAAAAATAAAAACGTTGTCAGGAAATGGAAAGTGAGATGAAGGGAAACCTAGGCACTTGAAATTCCTCACCTTTACCTAGCAGTGACACCGACTTTGGCCTCCACCCTTTATGCTCAACTGAGCTGCAAAGCCAGGCATCTGGAGCTTGCTGAGATCAGAGCTCAACCCCACACTCCTGGGATTACCACTGGTTCCACTGCCTCCCCACGGCACAGCACCACTCCTGGCCCTCCCTTCAACCCGTGTGGCACCTCAGGAAATATTTTCCTGCTGGATTATCAGGCTGGACTGGCAAACCAGGAACAGGCAGGTTCATGGCAATGAAAGGAAACACAAGGCACCAGGGAAGCATCAATTCAGGTCATCTGGCAAGGGACCAACTCCTAACCTTACCTCACTGAAAACCAGGAAAAGAAAAACTGCTTGCCATCTTAACCCAAATGTGTTACCAACATTTTAAAGTTATTTAGACAAGACAAAATGTACTCCTGCATGAGAAGGGTAAAAAATACCCTTACTTCCAGATGCCATTCATCAAAATGAAGTAGGCTTGGAGATACTTTCCAGAGTACTAAACCTATATGTAAAAGTTCAGCCCAAACTCTATATCCTATGACAGCCTAAAGCTACCATGAGTAATACTATCTTCCACAGCTCACAAGGCAGAAACTTCAGCCAATCTCTTCCCACTTTTTTCCAGAGTCTTCACTGGGAAGTTGGTTACCATCCTCAGAGCAGGTTGAGCATGAAGGTCACAGCAATAATGAAGGAGACAGGCAAAGTGCAAATCCCTGGTCCCAGTGCAGTCCCGAACCCGCTGGAGTTTGTTTCAGAGGAACCCCAAGACCCTCAAGTACCTGCCTCCAGGTGCTGGAAAAATTCAGCTGGGTTGGAAGTCACCCTTCAAGCAGTCCCAAAAAAAGCACTATAAATAGAGCTCCACATTATACATTAGGCCAGACAAATCTATAACATGATGGAGCTCAGCTTGCCCATTGATTATCCCAGAAAAACCCAAGAACAGAGCCCTTGAATAAAACTGTTTCAATTTGCCATCATGAAATGTAATCCTCTCAGTGACCATCCTGGCTTCCCTTCTGTTTTGCATTAGTGAAAGCAATTGGAATGAGTGCTCAAGCATTAGAAAACAAAGTGGGGGGACAGAGGAGCAAGGTGGTAATAATAATCAAATATGCAGAATACAAAATATATATAGGGATGCATACGTGCACTTCATTGACAACTTTTTAAATGGTCCTTATCTCATGTAAAAAGAGAGTCATGTTTAATTCACAAACTTGCTACAGAAAGAGGCAAGTATAGCTTCAGTGAGAACAAGTATAACAATCTTGCAGCATCACTTCAGCAATGCTTGAAAGATTTCTTGTTTAATTAAGGTATTCCTAGAAACACAAAGAGGGAAATAAAGTACCAGTCTTCCTGAACATAAGCAGATTTTTTACTTTTTCATCTAACAGTGTCAAATGCTGTATAAAATTCCCTCTTTTTACATTACGAGCTTGCATCAACCTCGCCTGAAAACAAAAATATTCACACTTCTCATTCCCTCCCCCTCCCCTTGTTCAAGTTAGGAATATGTAATATCCATAATACATATGGCTCCACAGTGAACTGTAACTTCAATGTACTTACTTGACAATGAAGAAAGCCCCAAGGCCAGTATTTGTAAGAATAAAGCAGATCATACTAATCTGACTCTAGGAATTTAAAGACTGGTATCATATTGCAAGTGGCCACCCACTTGAACATAATTTCTCCTCAGGTTTTATTTCTACTTGAATTGCCAGGAGTTAATCAACTCATTCAAGCAGCACATATTATCACTACAGAATCCAAGGAAAGCTCTAGATCCTACACAGAACATTCTCCAATACACAAAACCACACAGAATTTAAATTTAATTAGTTTTGATATCCTCCTAAACAAACCAGTTTCCACTAGTGAGTTGGAAACCTCCACACATATTCAAAATTATTTTACAAATGCAGTCTTGAAGGCTTGAGAATTTTTCTTTCATTCAACATGGTAAGCCAAAAATGAGACAGATTTTCTTGGGAATTAAGAGGAAAGTTTTAACTGGAAACTACAAAGTTTATGTTAATTGCCTTGGGTAGTCCTGAAGTCTTCTCTGAACAAGGTTGCTTAACTTTTCAAAGCACAGCTATTTTAAAAAGAATAAGCAAGAAATGTTTTGTATAGTTGAAGCATTTCCCCAGAAATTCCAGGGACCTGTAAAAGTTTCAAATATGTTAAAGAAGATGTAACACTGCCAGTATTTCAAAATGGGATTCAAAGGTCTAGGCCAACAAAGACTGTCTTTGCTTTTTTTTTAATCCCTCCTTCACAATACTATGTCATGTATCTAATTTGACTCATGTCTGACATCATACTTCTTTTACATGATGGATAGTGGAAAAAAAAACAACAGAATTAGAAAAAAAAAAAATCAGCCACTTTATTGAACACAGTATCTCCTTGCTTTGGTGCTTTCACTGTTTGTTGGCTTCTCATTCTTCCTTTATTTTAATTAACATTGTGGTTTTCCCATTTAAAAAGCATTTAAATTATCATTTTTCCTGTAATTTTGAATGGCAGGAAGTCATCAGGAGTGATGCATTGTACAAGAAAGGAAAAAAGCCAAAACATATCTGGGTCCAAAGGAGATGTTACCAGCAACCAGGGGAAAGAGGCTTCTTCCTCATATCTAAACCAGCTAAAGCTCCTGGTCGTTCTCAAGGCAGAAATTTAAAGCAAGCATTTTATGATTATCTGCAGATTTGCCTTAGAGTTTATTTTTTACGACAACAGGTTGCTAGTCCTGTGCAGTTTCCCAGAGTGTGGAAATTCCTCATAAGATTGAAAATGCGGCAACCAAATGCAAAAAGGAAGTGTCAAAGCAAGCCAACACAGAACGCATACAAGGGTTACAAAAGTGGGAGCAAAACCCTACAGTCACAGTGGTCTTGGAGATCAGCATTATGTAACCCTGAAATTAATGCATTTCAGACGAGGGACTATTCCTTCTCATATGCTAAACACAATATTAACTGCAGTGTTAGGGACATTAAGTGTGATCTTTACAAGTAATGAGAAGCATCGTATGATAGAAGGCATCTTGTCCATAGAAATTGATGAAGAATTCTGGGCCAGATAAACAAGAGAGAAATCTTAATCTGCTCTTTTAATCTCCTAGTTAAGCACCAAGCAGTACAATGACGAGTCAAAATTACTTATTCAGATATTAAAACTTCACAGTAAATCTACACTGAATTGTCTATACACTGCAAAATTTTGTAATGATCTTGTTCAAAACAAGAACTGAAGCTCTGGTTGCTGCAGGAATAGTTGACAGTTTTGGTACAAGGATAGGTTTTTAGAATCATAGAACAGTTAACAGTTGAATGCTTATAATAAAAATGAAAATGTAGCATGAAATAATTTGCAGTCTTAGCTATGATACAACTTAGAAAGGGGTAATGAGCTTCTATCTGAATTAGTGAATTAAGTCACTAGGCAACTGAAAGAAAATGTCAACACTTTAAGGCATAATGCATGGATAAAGTTAATACAATGAAAGGGGTTTCCTTTAAAAAAAAAATCCAAATAAGACAAAACCTACATTTCTGGAACAGAAACTTCTTGTATTTCCAATTCTAACTTTAAAAAAAAGTCGCTCAATTTATCAAAAGTTAAAACCAACATAAATACTTAAACTACCTTTCCCAAATACTAAATATTATTATATATTACCTCAAAAAGTTTTGACAACATGAAGAAAGTTTGTTTCCCGAATATTAGTATAAATCACATCAAAAGCATCACACACAAAGGTCCTACTCTGTGGGTTATTTGGTTTTGAGGGTTTGGGAGAGGGGGCATGTTTTTCTTGGTAAGCAGCTGCTTGTTTCCTAGGTTTTAACCATGAGAAGGTTGCCTATAATAACTTCAGAGCACACAGCTTCAAGGAGACTTAAACTAATCCCTTTCAGAATCTGCCGACACAGCATGCTCGCTGCTCCAGCTCCCACTGGATTTGGTTAAAGCAGCTGAAGGAGTTAATTCCCCACTTCACTGAACAAATGCCCACAGAAACTAGGAACTGGAGTCGGGGAGGTCACAGCCCAGTACATCAACTGTAACCATTACCCCCCTCAGCAGAAGCCGGGCTGTCAACTGTGGCCACAAAGGAGTGGACATGCTTCCCTCTCTGTCATCTGCCTTCGGCTTTCAAACACTGCTGGGGCTTACTGGAGCAGACAGTCAAGGATAACAACTCCTTAAATTGCCCCAGAACAAATCACAGGATACCTCAAGGACACTAGCTATATGAATTATTTTGAGGTTAAAGCCAACTAAGTCTCAATGAAAACACTGCACAAACACAAAACGCACTCTTGCTGATACACCTTAATGCCATTAATCAAGTCACTTAACCTTTAGTTAAACATGACTCCTGATCTTTTGGGGACATGGCTTCATACACATTTCCTTACTGATATCCTGAAAAGTAGCCTTTTCCTGAGACCTAAACAGCTCAACATGAACAAGCAAAATGTATCCACTGAGTTCATTCTTCTTCTGATGTAACTTAGTTGGAGAACATGTGAAATGTAACTCTCTAATACACCAAGGAAGAAAGCTGAACACATGCCTTTGGAGGCTTCCCAGAACAGAAGGATAAAACAGGAGCTCAACATTAAAAAAAGTGATTTGATGTTTATGTCCATCAAAGCAAGGAAGCGCTGGATCACAAACACTCTTTTGACAAGAATTAAGTAAGGTATATGTGCCCTAGGACGGCATCTTGAAAATTAGTCTGAATTAACTCTGAAATAATTGAATTCATTCTGAAAAACTTGTGTAGCCTCTTTTTCAAGAATTAGTCTACTTTAATCCAATTTACCCTAATCCATTCTCAAGGTGAATTATATTAAACTGGATTTTAATATATCATTTTAATACTGAATGAAAGCAACCCACACAGACATTTAACATGATTTAATTGTTTCAAATGCATTTTTTATTTGAATGTGACCTTATTGTCACATATGAATAAGTCATCTTCACTCATACTTTTAAAAGAGGCCATCTGAAATTGAAAAGTTGGGCCTGACTACACAGAAGACACTGCACGGCAGGCAGAAAAACTCACATAAGGTGTGCTCCTTGTTGGAAAGGCAATTTCTCACTTGGTGACCTCCTTAAAAAGCCAAGGGTTAAACTGGTGTGAGGTGTTTCACCTCAAAAAGTGTTGTTGAATTCAACTCTTAATACACCTTTTTTGTGGAATAATGGAAATCATATGGAAGAGCTTGCAGTAGAGCTATGATTACTAAATAACAGAAGCAAGCAGTTAAATTCCAAACCATAGCTGTCTTCATGCTTGACTTGCAGGGTTAGCTAAGTTTGTGAATGAGTCTGCATTAGGAACCATAAACCTTGCTCAATTCACAGCTTTAGAGAAGAAGGAAATAATAATAATAAAAAGTACAGTTATTTCTACAAACCAATTCCTCATCTGAAACAAAAACTTTTGGAAGTTATAAACTGGGCTAGCTAGGAATGCATCACTTAAAATTACCATCTGACTGTTCAGAACAGGAGCAAAGGTTATGAAGGTTATGAAAAAGTCTTCCTGGAGCAGAGATCAACCAGTCACTTTGCCAGACTGGAGCATTTTCAAACTGCATTGACCTCTTCCCACTTCCCATGAAATTGCAGACTACAGTTCTGCTAGAATCAAAGAAGTGTTGCTTGTAAGATACCTCTGGAGGCCGCCTAGGCCTAATGCTCCCTTCAAAGCAGAACTATCACTAACACTATAATGTCAGCTGTGGCTCTGTCTAGCTGAGACTTGGAAGCCTCCATAGACAGGGACTTCCTGGGGCAGTCTGTTATGCTACACCACCCTCCTCCACATGAGCAATGCTTCATAGCACCCAATTTGAGTCTCCCAAGCTGCAATTTGTGGTCACTACCCCTTGCTGTACTGTTTGCATTTATCAAAAAGATCAGCTCTGTCATCTTCATAACTGCCCTTCTAGATCTTGCAAGCTCCTGTAAAGATTACCCCCTTACTCTTCATCTTGAGACCAAACAGTCCAGCTCCCTTCAGGTGCCCCTTGTATATCACACCACTCAGGCCCTAACCATCTGGCTTTTCAACCTCATCAGGTTTTGAACACACTCCAGCTTCTCCACATCCTTCTAAACATTGGAACAGGGCAAGAGCCCCAATAACCAACAAAATACTCCAGTCATACCTCACCAGGACTGAAGAGAGGGAGAGAACAGCTTTCCCCAACTTGCTGGCTACAGTCATCCCAGTGCTGCCCAGTATGTCATTTTCTCTGGTCACATACACAAAAAACCAAACAAACCAAACCCAAACCAAACCAAACAAACAAACAAAAAAAAAACCAAAAAAAACCCCAAAACACCAAACAAACTGGCTCACACTCAATGAGCTATCAATCCCAGAGCCCTTTTGGGCAGGGCTGCCACCCAGCCACTATCCAGCCTGCACTAGGCATGGACATTCTTACTGTTAAGATTGGTCCGCACACTGATGTTTTGGTTCAGGTGCCCTTCATGACTGCATTCAAAATAAATTATCAACCCCATAGTATTCCAGTTTGCAGTAACACGCCATGTGTCATGGCTACCATAGTAAAATAAAGAGATGCCACAACTCACTTCACCATTGCAACAACAGACAGTTCCTATCAGACACAGGACAACCAGTCATCCTCCACTGAAAAACTGGTATTGAAAATAAAATAACAGCAGTAAGTGGTAGAGTCAGTATTGTTACTGTAACATGAATTACAATTATGCTGCTCTTCAGAGTGCTAAAATACACACCTTTGAAAGCTGACGTCGGCCTGACTTCTAGCAAAAACAAAGCTATACATTCAAAAACTGGGGTGGGGGGGATGCAAGATTTGAAAACTTGAGGAAAATAAGAGGTAGCTACCCTTGAGTTTGGTATTTTAAAAAGTGTCTTTCTACCGATCTGTATTTCTAACCTGATTAACCATAATACAAACGGTAACACTAATATTTTGAGTAAGAGCTGGCTCAAAGTCAATTCTGCAGCCATTAAGAAAAAGTGTCAAAGGAACACATTCTTCGTAATAAATTAGAATAAAGTTTAAGGAAAACTAAGCCTAAGAACATACCTTATCTAACAGATAAACATAAGCTATGGGAAGCTTGCATTGCCCTAATCCCCAAGGGAGACCTAACTTCGGAAACCCTGTTTTCAGAAGCTGTTGAAATGACAAAGGTGGAAAGAACTGCTTGATGTGTCAATAATGACATCGATCCTCCATTGCTTAAGCAGAAACTTGATCTGCTTATTACTTACACTGTGTAAGAAAGAGGATTACACATGAGAAGAGTGAACTTACCACAGTTTGCTTTGCAACATTAATAAAATGTTCAATAGCAGTTTTGTTACTAAGTCTGCTGGATTAAAATGTTCAAATGGCCTTGGAAGAATCTATTGGACAACAGAGCATTAGTCTCTGAAAGAAGGTCAAGGTTCTTTACTATGCAAGTGCTGTAAGATCATCCCCTTGGCATGGAGAATGCATGTTTATCTTCTTTCCAAATCATACTTTCATTATTCTGTGATATTAATCTCCATGGGGGTGGACACCTCTGTGAAGGTGTAATGGTTCATCTCCCAGTTCCGGTCAATTCTTGTTCTAATCTCCTTTCCAGATCAGTCTTCACACATAGTGAGATATTAATCTCTACAGGGGCAGACATCTCCGCCAGCCTTAGCTGTGCAGCTCCCCCTCTCCAGGTCAATTCTTATTTTAATTCTAATTTCCTGTGATTTATATTCCTCTTTCAAGTTTAATATATTCTGCTTCACTCTTCTCAACAAGTCTCCTCTCTTCCTTCTCTCTTTTCAGAGATTTTCAAAGGGAAATTACTGGTTTGGTCCCTTTCACCAATCATTTACCTCAAAATCATTGTGGGCGTTATTGGTGTTATTGCCAGGTGGAGGTGGTTTTGGTATTATTGTTAAGTGTTACTGCCATCAACAACACTGGCAAGCACAATGATAATGCTTGCCTTACTAAGGACTAGTTTTCTCAGTGAGTTTTAATTTTGTGCAGCCTTACTTAATATAAAATTTACTTTCCTGTTTCAGGATGGGAAAATTCTACAGCTAAGTAATTAAGTAGGATGCAAGTTAGAACGTAAGAAATTAAAAGTATAATTCCTTACAGTAGACCTTCCGAGTCTCTGGGCATGCAGTCATCCTCCTGCAAAATGACGGGTGTAGTACAAACACACCTCACAGGAACATAATGAGGCTGAAGTATTTCAGGTCTCTCAAATTTTAGTCTCACAAGGGGCAAGAGAATTTCAGAGGAGGAAAACAGAAGCAGAGATCTCTAGCCTGCATGACATCTGGCCTCAAACATTTTGAGACCATATCTTTTCTCTTCCCACTGATTACAGAGCACTGTATGAATACAGTATTTAATTTCACTATCTAAAGAAGCTTTCAATTTTCCCTGCAAAGTTCGCTTCTCAGCTTCACAAACATAATCACCTTCTCATCACCAATAATTGCCTCCATTTACCAAGCACTAGTTTGTTTCTCAGCACAGTCCTCATACATAGGAGCTACATCACCACATTCAGAGATGAGCAAACAAGAAGCTCCACATCTGAAGTGCTCTAACACTTCACAGGGAAGCTCAGTTCGGGGTTAGTAAACTAGACACCATGAGAGCACTACAAACACTATAGTTGTTTTCCCTTTGGAAAATTTCAAGTGCATAGCAGAAACATTTGGCCCACAGGAAAAAAAAGTGTCTGAGGCAACCCTGCCTGGCTACACAACATGCACTGCTTCCAAGATCCTCACTTTCATAATGCTTCAAGTTTAGAAACCAGCATCTATTGCACCAGTAGCTTGCCAATGTAGACAGAGCCAAAGTCTTCCTAAGACAGGGTGAAATAAAACTGCCCTGACAGTCACTATAATTACAGATATAAACACCAAGATCCTTCTGACTTTTCATCACAACAGCTCACAAAAGTTCAAGAACAAAAAGGCAGTGCAGCTAAGTGTGCAGATGGCCCTACCCAAACAATCTTATTTTGCCTTTGGAAATTTATTTTTTTAATGTTTCTATTCACAGCCATTCAAGTTAAAAGCTTAAATTAAAAAAGGAAGACTTCCTACTTATCCAGGTGCATGGATTTTCCAAGTCTTCGATTCAAAACTTTTTGGAAAGCACACTGAATTACACTTCAGAACACTCATCCAAGCTTTGAATTAATTTAACGTGCATTTACATTTTCATAAATGGTCCTTACGTCTGTCTGCCTGCCTGCTAGGCTACTATCACCTGCAATCCATTAGCCAGTTTTCAAACACTGATTATAGTCCCCCATCAAGAATATCTTCCTTTTCCTATGGACTTAATCTCCTGCTATTACAATATTTCATCATGCCACATTCTGTAAACTCTGTCTGAGAACAAACTACTTCATATCTTAGGTAAACTGATCAATCACATATAAAAGAAACCAGAAATACTCCAGGGAATTTAAAAGTATTTATGTATTTTACCACATATAAACACATTGCTCAAACAGCCACTAGGTCCATTTATGAGCTATACATCAATTACTGAGCATTTACATAAGAGATACAATCATTGGTAGTTTATCTTATACACTGCTAAAGGCAAATCCTCTTAATTATAACTTAGACAATTTTTCAATATCTGCAACTCTAATGTTCTTGATGATGTTACACTTTTTCTACTTTATCCCCTTCCCCCAAGATGAAAGAAATTCTGAGGTCTGATCACACCCCCATCCAACCCCCCCTTTTTTTTTTTTATTGGTTCTGAATCTCAAAAGTGTAAGGAAATAGCAGCTTCTCTGGGCCTAAACATAGCCAAATAAGTCTTTTACATAAGAAGGCCCCATTTCACTTAAACACTAAGGTCATGTACTGCCTTCTCTTTCTTAATTCTTACACAAAGAAATGTAAATTTAATCAGATGCTTGATTACTATAGTTGAGATACAGTAAATGAGCAGGTGAGAGAGAATGTAAAAGAAGGGCAGGAAGGATACTGTCACAAACAAGACACACTCATCTCAGATGCAGAATTTCTCAGAAAAGGATTAAGAAGTAAACAGAAACCAGTTTTACCTGGATTCCTCCTCAATGAGGCCTTTTTAATATAGTAAAATGGAGGATAAATATACCACGACCTGGGATTTAAAAAACCCCACACCAATAAAAGAAAGAGTGAGTAGAAGCACAGGAAAACTGGAGAACTATCAGGGAAGTTACCAAAACTCCCTGACTTGCAGCTGGGAACCTGGCAAGTCAGGTCTTAAGCAAGAAGGTATTCATCCCACAGGCAAGTACACTGGTTTGTTTTTCTGTCTTGTTTAATCTGGCAACACAGTCAACACACAGCATGAGTTGAGAGGCTGGAATTTTACTCATTACTGCCCACACACTTACAATTGTCAATGTAACAAGATGATGCTAAAACAGGGGTTATGCCCAAAGTACCAAAAGCTAAAGAGCAGCAGTAAGCATGGGCTTAACTTATTTTCAATCTTGGTCTGTCTTTTTCATCTTAGAGAGATTAAAATCATCCTCAGTACAGAAGACATTCATCAAATTCAAGATTTTGCAATAGATTTACAGAACCCCTTCTGCTATTTTTTAATATTACACTTTCTTGTTCAAAGCTGCTGTTTTGCTTGCACCACTGCAAGGCTACAACCATCTCAGGACCCAATTGTCAACTACAAGGCAGCAACTGCTGAAATGTGGAAGACCACGGAAGAGGATTCGGGATTATTATGGCTTAAGGTGTTTTTTTTTAATTATACAAATTTTTATTCTAAAAGTTGTGATGTCAGGATACAATTTTTTTTCCTCCAACAAACACAAGAGCAGTTACTTTTCCTTTGAGAGAAGTCCCCAGAAAATAAGTATATGGATTTTGATGCCATAACAAAACAAGTAATACCTTTATGCCCCCTCTATATTTCATAAATCAAAGATTATATTAGTTTTCCCAACTTTCAAAATAGCATTCATGGCAAGAAATCCTCCAAAACTATTTTCCACTACAGGTTTTTTACATGCAGTGCCCAGGGAACAGTATGCAGTCCGAACTTAAAAGTATATATGAGGTAATCAACATAATTTCTGCAGCACACCACCCATGTCAATCAAATTGCTATTTTATTCAGGAGATAAATAAACATTTACCAACTTCATTCACTTGTTCTTGTGTCCTCTAGTGACCCTCTAATATATAAATGTATTAAATGTGAGCATTTTATTCGGCATTTGTTTCAGTTCCTGACTGTCTAACTTTATTTAGGCTTAGGCTCATGATGCAAAAAATACTTCACATCCAAGTGCAAGGGTTGGTATTTTTTGGTTTTGAATCACGCATCCACTTCCATTAACTATTTTTTTTTTCCAATTCTCTTAACTTCAACATCACAGAAAAAGACTGACCTATGAATTACCTAAAGTTGCTTTCAGGTGACAAGTGAAGAATAAGCCTTTTAAGAGAGGGGTGGCCAAAATTCATCCCTGAAATACAAACTAATACTTGTTTTCATTCCCATTTCCATGCTGAAGCAAACAGGAGGAGATGTTTATAGCTAGCATCTGGATATTATCACTATGCAAACCATTCAACAGATTATTTCAGTATTCCTAGGGCCTGCAAATGTCATTATTAATCACGAATGCTATTCTTTCAGGTTCACAGCCTCATCATGCAGCCTACAAAACTCAAACCAAAGATTTTCAAATACATGGTTTCTGTCAAATTGAAAGTAATGTACAGTCTCCTCTCTTCTGAATGCTCACAAAGAACATCTGTGCAGTCTCTCTAAACAAGAGTATAGTCTTGCCCTTCCCAAAAGCTGGTCACTTAATGCAACTCCTTGTTCAACAACTAACAAACACCAATAAATCACCAGCAGTATTGCACATTTGGAGTATAAACTGGAAGAAACACAGACAAGTGAGCCAGAGGGAACAAACACCACCCCCAAAAAAGCTGTTTAGTATATCTACTTTAACATCTTTAAAACAACCTATAAACTGAGCCTGGTAGTTAACTGCTGCCGTGCAGACGCAGGATACACAAACCAGCAAAGAACTTGCTAATCCCTGGAAAGGACTGCAGACCTAGAAACACTTCATGCCTTAAACATGACTCAGAAGGAGCTGTGAACCTGCCCTACAGTATTTCACTAAATCAGTATACAGGGATGCAAAAGGAAAGGGGTGGGGGAAAACTAGCAAGAATAACCCAGCACCGAAGAAGTCAACACCTTCTTACTTATTGAAGTTGAACCAAAGCATATAACTAACTTTACCAATGAAAAAATCTAAACGGCTTGGCTATTAACAGCATCCAAAGTCAGTAACTACTAACAGAATTGTTTTTTAAATATCAAAAGCTTTTGTTTTGTTGGGGTTTTTTTTAAGTAATTTGACCAACAACTTCACTGCCAGGTTTCAATCACCTCAGCCAGAAAAAAAAAAATCACCTTTACATTCTGTGACGTTACACCCACCTATTTAGTCTGTATTCACCAGGGAAATTACATTTCCTTTAATTACCAAGCTTTGTTTCAACTGACTCAGCAATCCAAATCACCGCACACTAAAGGTTTTGCTTTTACCTGAAAAAAGTCTGTCCCCATTTTACACTTACATAGGTATGTGTTACAGCTCTATGTATGTATGTAGCAAGGAGATGAAGGGGTTTTTTGGGGCACGGGGCTGTTAATTGCTTGTCATACTATCTGAAAGAGAAGGTAGCAAGGAACAGGAAAGCCAGAGATTTACAAATGCAATAAACTAAATATAAATAGACCTTCTGCACTAAACAAGACCATACACACAAAGTATCCATAGGCTGAAAAGCTGGGAAGCCTGTGGAATTAATTTGCGACTTCTAGTATTTTCACAAGTCAAGTCAGGATGGATTACTAGTAAAAACTAACTGCAAAAACAGTATTTGTTTGGCTTTTATGAATCAAATAAGGAAAAGAGTGGGAAGTCCATTTTATTACATTTCTGTTGTGAAAAAAGGAAAGGCTCTTTCACTGGAAATTTTCTAAATTGAAGAACTGAATAATGAGTGAAAAAAAAAAATGCTGTCATGTGAACAGAGATACAGCTAAGTAGCAATATGAAGGAGCACATAAAAATTTCCTGAAAAGTCTCAAGATATTTATACTCAGTAACCATTTTTGAGTAAGGAATCTCATATCTTGCCTCCCTTCAATTATGGCACTCTTCCAGTTAAGAAAAAAAAAAGAAAAAAAAAAAAAAGAGAGCAAAGTAAATTTAAAGAAAGGAGGGAAGGGAACATAAAAATACTGGAAATATGACAATCCACTTACTTTCTGAGGGACAGGGAAAGGATTATGGGGTGGCTGGGTGGCTCTGAGTTTGGTTTGGATTTTCTATTTATTTAATATTATTTTTAACCCAACACGATTATCTCCTCTGCAAAACATATGACAAAAAGCACTGAGAAGTTGATATATGTATTGTCTGCTTAAAAAATACAATACTGATATTTCAGCAAACTACTTTGAGAGATACCTGATGAAACGTCTTCCACAAATATATTTTAAAAAGCATTTATTCAAAGGAATGGGAAGTTGGACAAAATATAAAACTGCTTTCAGTATTTGAAATCAGCAAATTTTACCAAATTGTCCCTTTAAAGCATTTTTTTAAGTACAGTGACAGCAGTCAGCACTGAGAACTTATCTCTGCTGTATGAAGTCATGAACTTGGCCACATTTCTTCAGTGCTTTCATGGCTGATAAGGGCTTTCGCAGCTACAAAGAACAGGCAAACAGGATAACCCAAGGAGAACGAAGACAACTGATTCTCTCCATTTTGATCTTACTCCAGCCTAATACCACACAGAGATGATACAGATATAATGAAGCGAAAAAATATCAAATCAGAGCTTTTTCTAATTAATAGCCATGGGGCAGGTCTCCACCAGGTCTTGTAATTTAATTTTTCACTGTAAAGAAGACGACAAAAGCAGCCTAAAATTTCAGTGCTTCAATACATTTTTTCTTTATTACTTAAATCCTTAAATCATTTAGAAAGCAACAGGTATCCTAAATCACACTGCAGAACACAACCTGCATTTGGAAATAACAAGGAAAAAAAATGAAACAACAAATAGTTCGAGAAGTCAGCTATCCAGTCAAAATTTTCATTCTGAGCTGTTTTGAATTCATTTGAACTACAGCCATGATTGTTGTTCAGAACATTTTTCTTTTCTGGTTAATATTCATCAGTCATTTTTACTGTTACAGAACAAGTGTTTACACACAAAAGAAAGCATACAACTCCACCTTAGAACAAATTGAGTAACCAGCATGTAATAATTAGAATGAACATACCATAATTTAATTGCAGCTGAACTTGGTTTTAAAGTACACAACAGTGTCTCGTGAGTAGAATTAAGCTCATGACATGGTCACTGAGAAATGGCTTCTTTCGCTACTCAATTAATATAATCATGTTTTCAGTAAATGGTAGCAGAAGTAAATGACTTTCTGGCAAACCGCAGGGTCCAATCTTTCATACACTGGTTAACAAAAATAACTTCATATTAGCAAAGAATTTAATCTTTTCACATCACCAATCCTCAAATTAAGTCTCTCAGATCTTTTACTGAGTGTGTTATTGTAAATATCAGCCAATTCCATATATATAATGATCTTCTTAAGAAGAACAAATGCCTGACAAAGCCCATGCACAGCACCTTCAAGCTTAAAACAAGTTTTTACTTGTTAAAGTTAAGTCATGTTTATGGAAAACAGTTTTTTTTCTTTTCTCTAGCTTATTAAACCAGAGAATCTCATTTAGACCTCATCCACACTTTAAGGTTTTTTTTACTTGTTTGCATGCCTGCCATTGAGAAATTTAGGGGGAAAAAAACAAACAAACAATAAACAACACACAAACCTATTAGCAAATATAGCTACGCCAGCAAAAATCCTACTGCAGTTGCAAGTTCTAAACCTACACGAAAATAAGCTTACAATGATGGCTTACTCTGCTCAAGAAAGTGATTTGAAGTTACCAGTACAAGATTGACCCATTGCTGTGATTTCTGGGAGGTCCCCCTTCCCTTTAGCAGTTGCCAACACTTCTCCCTCCTCCATAAGGAGACTCAGACGTTAACCATAGACTAGTGTATCATTTATATGTCATGTTATAACTCCATGTTGGTTCTTGCTGCTATATACTTATGCTATGTTCTTACCCCAGAACACGGTTACATATTACAGATGTTTAAACAGAAACACTGAGACAAATTCCTGACCATCCATCCAGTGCTTTAAGGACACATTGTCCCTGTGGAGGCTCAATCCAGCAGCCTCAATTCTACAAACACTTCAGCTATCAACAGCAGAAATTCCCTTGATTAACAACTTCACAGCACTTGTCATCTGCAGTCCTTCAAATAAAAGAAAAAAAAAAAAAATTGCAGCACTGTTCCATGAGTTCATTGTTTTCATAGTAGGTAATACATTAGACACTGCTAAATATTTTTAGACCGTTTAAAATAAAACAGTGCAAAGGAGGTCAAGGCAAAAAATTTGGCCATGAGAGCAATCACAAAATAGATTTAGTTAGATCAACAAATAAATGGTTCCAAAAAAAAAATAAATCCAAATTTTATGGAAAAATACACTTCAGTAACAAAAAACTAACCTAAACACTTCTGTTGTTTCATATTCACCAATCAAGTCTTAAACTTTCAACAGAAAAACACAGCTTCTTTACAGAGAAATTTATCAGATATTAATTAAAAGGACCCCCTTATTTTTGTAAATATTCTTAATAGAAAAATTTAGACTTATTTGCACTATTTTGTTATGGAGCAACTCAACAATCACAAAGAAAAAACACACCACCAACAACAGCTTTACAAATTTGAGGGAATGTGTGCATGCACTTTTAAAAAACCTTAAAACAAAAAGCTATTATTTTGCCATGTTCAGTGTTTTGGGGGCTGAGGCAGCACATGGTTTTTTGGTTTGTTTCTTCATTTAAACACAGCACGGAATTGACAGAAGTACCAATAACATCATGTTTAGGAGAGATTTCAGTAAGTTTTTATAAGCTTCTAATATTTATAAAGCATCTAGAAAGACAAACACGACTTTAACACAGCTTCCTGGTAAGAGAAGACAGTAAGTGACTAAAGGCTGGACAAGACCATTCTTGAGGTCTCTTCCAACCTGACATTCTATGATTCAACTACTTGGTAAGCATACACTATAGCTGACTTCAAACTGAGTAGTCTGAGTAGTTTTCAACTGTATAGTTTAAAGTCACCTGTAGTCAAGGCTTACCAGGAAGCAGCATGAGGTAGTGGCCTTTCTGGCCTACAAAATGAGGTGCCGTGGGACCTTAAGCTCAGTCAGATACTAAAAAAATCCCCACCAATGCCATTTACCACTCTTCAACTGGATCACCCTGTCCTTTAGAACCCATAGGCATTTTTCCTTTTTTACTCACACCCATATGTCTCACAGGCAATCCTATTTAAACACACCATGGGATGGGGAAGGACAGATCACACATGGAAAAAGGTGAAACTGCAAAACCTGGCTTTAAACCAGTTCCTGCTGCACCTAAACTGGGTGTCACAACATCCTATAATTCTAGCCTGGTATCTAGGCATCACCTCCTCCAAGGCCTCTACTACTTGCCATCACACCTGCTCTCTACTAAGAGTCATTAATAAGCCACTTCTTGCTTATAAATTTATATAATAAATGCCTTGGCTATGTAATGAAAGAACATATTTAAGCCAAATGTACTCAAAGATGCTCAGGGAAAGAGCCACCAGCACGATGTCATTGGTTTGTCAAGTCAGCCAGAATTCAGCCTCAGCTGCTTTCACCCAGCCTAACCCCTCCAGCTGCAGACGGAATGCCAGGCCTCTCTTCCCACGCCTCAGTGCCCTCCCACCTTCTCTTTGTGCTTCCTCAGGTGAACAAAGTGCTGCAGAGTGTGGAACCAACGTGACTCAAAACAGCACAAGTTCACCTTACATGAGCTGTGCTGCAATTACAGCTTGTTGTCAAACCAAGCCATCACACCATTAGCAATCCTCCTTCCAAATGTTTGTGGCCATACATCTGCAAGTCAGCTAAACTGACCTATCAAAAGGAAACTAATCCCAAGCCCCGTCTTTCCTCAAGGAAAATTCAGATAAAGCTAAATCAACTCACCCATAGGCCACACGGTGGCCAGATCTAGCACAAGCAAAGACCTGAGAGGCATTCAAGTGATGGAAATGCCCCCCTCTGTGGCAGAAGTAACTTAAATTGGCTTAATGGCATTGGCAGATTGTAACTGAAGCTCCAATCCTAGTGCAGACTTCTGGGAGCAGCACTACAAAGGCCTCTTTCCATGACAATAATAAACTATGACAGATGAGATCCCATCAGAACATGAAAACATAAGGAGTGTCCTGACTGACTCAGTTACCAAGACTAAAGTAATAGTTTTGGAAGCTTCCTATTATACATTCAACAAGAACTGTATTGCAAAAGGACGAACAGTGTTTTCACCAAAATAAATGCTAGTGTAGAGCAAAGCAGACAGTTAGTGACTTATCCAGCTCCTGAAAGGAGAGATGACCTAAAGGTCCTCCAGCCAAAGAGGTGACACAAAGACATGACAGATTCCAGAGCAAGAAGCAACTACACAGCATCTTTGCAGATCTCTGCATGTTAATCCAGGTATTGCCAATGTTTACATGAAAGAGTATAAACTCTTTTTAACTCACTCATGTCAACAGCATTTCAGAAAGAGGAGACAAACCACAGAGGCAAGCATTAACTGGTTAATGGTTGTTAACATTAATGTCCAGTTAACTCTACCAGACATCCAACACCAGGTCACAGGTCCTTCAAGAGCATTCTTAAAAAGTTCCTCCCATGCCAAAAGGGCTGATTAAAGACTCTCCCCTTTCCAGAGTCCTGCTGCCCACTGACACAGCCAATTCACAGACCATCATTTAACTGCAAAATCTCAGCTCTTCCTGTAATGAAAAAGATAGTTCCATAAAATTGTTATCTCATAACCAAGAGTGGGATAAACAGTCAAAAAATAAAAGCAAATGCCAGAAGTGATCACACTACGTACAGGAAAGAGAACCGAAATCATTATTAAACACTGTACAAATCCATCAGGAATCTTGGATACATCCAAGTAATGTAGCAGAATGGGAAAAGAGAAGATTGATCAAGAATGGGGGAGGAACTGAATAGGACCTTTACAGCAAGCGGCTACAACCAGATTTTTCCAATGAGCAAAAGAACAGTTGAGGGTGGAAAAATCCTGCATGGCATGAAGAAGGTAAATTGGCAGCAATTTTTAACCATCTCTTTTAATAAAAGAGCTAGGAGGTATTAAATGCAACTAGTAATAAAAAAAAAAAAAAACCACACAAAAAAACCCAGCAATACAGCTTTCTTCCACAAATATAGATTCCTTGTCACAAAGTGAGGTGAATGCTAAAAGCGATACAGGTTGAGGTTATTAGGCACAACCATCATTACAAGAATCTCCTTATGACATTAAATACCAACACACTATCTCTGTAGACCAACAGCACTCAGAAAAAGTCACTCACCTTGCCAAAATCCCTCTCCCATGAGCACTCACCTTCAGAAACTGGATACAGGGTGAGGGGGAACCTGCGCCTTGATTATGAGCAATTTCCTTAATTTCCCTCATTTTTTCCTTTTTTTTTTTTTTTAATTATCTCAAGTAGATAAGATTAAAACATCTACCTGGTATGAGATGCACTGTTTACATCACTAGCAAACTGAAAGAGCAGTACCATGATTTCTCAAACAAAAGGGTCTAAATGATGTCTGGGGTCACTGGGTTCTGCGTGCTTTCAGTCCCATTTAAACCTGTGAAGTCCCACTTTGAAAATTTAGATACATTTTATAACCGCAATATTGCATCTGAAAATATAAATAGATGAGTGATCTCTGAACCAACACTGTCACAGCAGAAGGGAACTGAGTGTAGAGAGGAAATTAAAACATTTGGGAAGGAGGGAGTGAAAGCAAGAAATTAACTTCACTTTTAATTCCATTCATCTTCCATATAATTTGTCAATGTAATTTAACAGTTTGGTGGAAAAAAAGCAAAGCTACTGTGAAGTCTCTTATACATACACGTCTCCTGCGCAAGCGTGTCTTGTATATTACATGCAAATTGTAGAACATTCAAGGGTAAAATATGACTGATTAAAAATAAAAGATATATGCTTATTCTGATTTTTTTTTAATCTTTCTTTGTGAGTATATTTAACTACAAAACCCTTATAAACACATACTGTTTTCTACCTTATAATATCAAATTTCTGAATTGGACTCTCTCCTAAAGACAGATTATTTTACCAGGGGATAAAAAATAAATTAATCCAGAAATATTTACTCTAGCCAGTTCATTTGTGACACTGTAACTACTTTGCATGACAAAGTGAGGAATAACTACTATAAAAAAGGACTTGAACTAGTAAAACATACAGTCCTCCTTATGCTTAACTACCACTATAGTCTGAAATATCACACCTAAGTAACTTCAGGTAAGCTGTTGCATTTCTAGAAGTTTTATTCTCGTATGTCTGATTTAGCATTTAAAAAAATACACTTTCACAGTGAACAGGGGGCAGTGAAATGTGTATTTCCAGCAGCAAATTGACAAGCCAGCAGCATTCTCTAAAAAAAAAAAATAAATTGAAATATTCACTTTATTTTTTTCAAAATTTGAAACCATGCAAATAGCTAAAAATACTATTCAAAAAATATAAGTTGAAAGTGATTGAGTTGTGAAAACAAGCTGAACTTGTTCTTTATCAAACTGTAGGAGTTGCAGATGAAAGGAGGTGCTATATAAGGAATAGCTAGACTTCAACAGAGAACACGCTGCCAAAACATTTTGGCCTAGATTCTGACAGGCATGTACCCAAGTTGAAGGGTCATGGAAAGCAGCAGTGTAAAGAAACAATCTACGGAGATCAGAAAACATTACATTGTGGATTATGGCTGAGTTTGGGGGGGTGGGGGGAGGGAAAGGGGGGGGAAGAGACACAGCTTGTTGTTGTTGTGATTTTTTTTTTCTTTTGAGACCTGTGGGGAAAGACAAAATACACAGTGTTTCAACGGCATGCAAAGGGGGTGGAGATGAGGAGATGATATACAAGCACAACTTTTAAAGACAGCAACAAATTACAAGATGTATCTTGTTCCTTTTCCTAACTTGCTGCTGCTCCTCCTCTTGCCTTCTCATTTGCTTTCATGGAATATGTTATGAGGAATAGAGAACTACTGACACACACATGCCCTCAACAAAGGCCAACTTTCAAGAAATTCATTCTCTGTAAGTTGATTACACCCTTAATAAACATATCAAAATTTTTATGGAGCATTCTGGATCTGGCCAACATGCACACTCAGTAGTACAAAAATATCATACAAAGGAAATAATAATCAAATCACAATGAGAGATTTGTGGCAGGTCCAGACTGATTTAATAGCTTTATTAATGACAAAGAAAAACGAACAGTTTTCAAATCTTACAATCCAAACAATAAGAATGTTAATATAAAGGAAGCTGAAAATTAGTTAGATCCATGTTAGTGTAGAAAAGTATAGGCCATTATATTAAGGTAAGGAGGGGGAAGGCAGTCAAAGGAAGATGGTTGAAAAACAGTACTCCTGTTAAACAGAGATGACTATGAAGAAAACAGACACTCTTATGTGCACCAAACACAGAAACATCTCATTGTAGGCTACCGAGAGCCCCTTACTGGAATGGATATATGAACCACAACTTTTGAATCCTGCATGCACAAACACCAGGATGAAGATGTGTCACCAAAAGAGACACAAAAGCAACATGCACATCAGGGACTGGTGTTGAATCAGGATCAAAAAGCCATTTTTGGTAGTTTATTAAAGTCAGAGCCTTCAAACTAAGATTAACCATAAGTGTTCAGTAGGGCATAGCTCTAGATGTGGATATTAAATTTATCTAATGTGTCCAAGGACTGTATTTTAAATTGAGTACACCAGCTACTAAAAAATCTAGTTCTCCAAACCTTCAAAGTCTGAGTAAGTCTGCAATTAATAAACCTTTGACCAATGCAACACACCAGTATTTTTGATGCTTGGCAATAGAAACTAGTCTGTATCTGCTGACATGCTACAGAAAACATAAATCATCTCATGTTTCCTAGATACAATTGTTCAACTCTTTAACAAGCTTCACCTACTCTGGCCAGAAGGATCTTGCACATTCTTCTCTGCTTACCTAACACACACCCCACACTACCAGCCTGGCTTCTTGTAATTCCATAAAGGGCTGCCAAAGCCACAATTTCAGCATAAAATACCATGGACCATACAAGTTATCAGAACTTCCTACTACTAGATCTTTGCATAAGAGTTACCTTTGGCATCAACAGAAACCTGACAAGTTACAGTAAAGCTAAAAATCACTGATTTCAGTATAGTTTTGAATGAAAAGATGTTATGCTTAGGTGTTTTGTTTTAGCTCTCCCTACAACACACCAGCTGCACACACGGTGTATTTCCCTTCCCCTGGTAAAAGGCCTGTAGGTGCTTACGTAACCCTACCATTCAGATACGCAGACATCAAACTCTACACAACAAAGTCAGCCACATCGCAGGGTTGTAATCTGTTCAGACCAGCAAAATTTCTCTTACTGGCTTAGCACATTTCTTAATTGATGACACATCTCAAATGTCTCAATTAAAAATTATATTACAGGAGAACCAGGGAAGGAGGAAAAAACAACAACAAAAAAGAGCGTCCTAACTACGTATCAGTCCTTATCATAAACCAAGTCTCAGGAGTGTAGATACTTTCAATAATGGCAGTTCTCAAATCAGCATCCTATTATAAAGGCTTCAAAGGCTTGTCCAACTGATGCACCCCGTGCAATTACAAGTGCTACTTTAAAAAAAAAAATAATAAAAAAAAAAAAGCCAAAAGTCTGCTTCAGCTAGTCCTTCGCGTAATACTTCACACGGCCAACACCAAGCAGACATTCACGCTATAGCTTCGCTACGAGCAAACGAAGGAGCTCCTACAGGGTCCGACCCACCGGCCCCGCCGCGCCCCGGTACAGCGCAGAAGGTGCCGTCCCCCTGCCCCGCCGCCGCCCGCCCCAGCCCCGCCGCGGGCTCTGCCCCGGGGCTCCTCCGGGGCCAACAACTCCCCGCCGCACCGGCCGCAGCTCCCACCGCCCGGCCCGGCCCCGCGGGCTTTTATTCGGCAAAACCCCATGGCGGGGGAGGGTGGGGGGGTGGGCGGAATTCGCGGCTTTCAAACAAAACTGACGCCAACCCCATATGCCGCTTTCCCACCCGTTTCTCGCCCACCAATTTTGGTTTGGGTTTTGTTTGTGGTTTGTTGCTTTGGTTTCTTCTGGGGGGGGGAAGTGAGGGCACGGGGGGCATTCACGGCAGCCGCCGGCAGCCCGCCCCGCCTCAGCCCCGGGGCGAGGGGAGCAGGCGGGAAGAAGCAGCCGGGGAGTCCCGGGAGCTGCGCACCCCGCGCCGGGCACGGAAACGCCGGGAAAAGTTTGAGCATGGGAAGAGGGGGGCGGCAACAGCTCCGACTTGCCCCCACCGCCAGCACCGACACCACCTGGGAGGCTGGCCGGGAGGGAGGAGGGGGACGAATACGACGGGGGAAAAAGGAGTTTGTGCGGCATCCGAAGCCCGCGCCCTGCGATCCCCGCGCCGGAGCCTGCGGACACGCGCGGGTCGCCCTCTCCGCCGCACCGCGCCCCACAGAGCAGCGTTAAGGGTGGGGGGGAGGAAGGGGGGCAATCTGCAGCCCCACCGCCGCTCCTCGCAGTCAGGAGCCTGGTCCCGGCGCGGAGCCACCCGCGACCCTCTATCCCCACTTCCCCGGCGGGCAGCCCGGGCACAGGGCGACCCCGCCGCGCCCCCCGCCTTCACCTGGGCGCCGAGCGGCAACTCACCTGCGGAGAGCTGGGCCCGGGCCGCCCCGAGCAGGGCGGGCGAGGAGCCGGCCAGCAGGGCGAGCGCCGCCAGCAGCGGCAGCGAGGCGGAGGCGCCGGCCCCTCTGCCCATGCCGACTTGTGGAGAAGTTTCCGAAAGAGGCCGGGGCTGCCCCGGCCCGCGGCGGCGGGCGGAGCTCGCCTCGCCCTCCCCGGCGCCTCGCCAGGAGACCCCCCGCGCCGAGGGGCGCCCGCTGGCCCCGGGGCCGCCCGCTCGGGCAGCCGTCTGCGGCGCGACGGGCGCAGCAGCGGCGGCGGCAGCACCGACTCCCCTCGTACTCCGGAGTTACTTTGCTGCTGGGTAAGCGGGGAGGGAGGGAGGAGCCGAGCGCGCACGTCCAACCCCCGCTCCCCGGCACTTGGCAGGGGGAATGTGGGACTCCGGCCCGAAGCCGGCGCGGGCGGAGCAGCGCCCGGCAGCGCCTCCTGCTGCAGGCGCGGGGGTCAGCACCGCCTCGGCTCGGCTGCCCGGCTCGGCTGCCCGGCTTGGCTCGGCTCGGCGCTGCCCGACACGGCTTCGCTCTTCTCCGCTCCCCCCGGAACGGCACAGCCTGGCTCAGAGCTGCTCGGCTTGGTTCGGCACGGCCCCGTCGCCGCTGCTGCCTGCTTTGAGAGACCCCCGCTCGCAACCCCTCGCCCGGGGGAGACAACCTGCCGGCTTTGGAGAAGAAGGGGGTGGCAAAAGGGAGAAGGCGCCGGGGTGGGGAGGTCGGAGCAGGGAGCACGGCCGGGGGCGGTGGGTCCCGGGCTCGGTTTGCAGCGGAGGCTCCAGCCACCCCGCTGCGTTGTGGGGGCCGATCCTGCTTTCGGAAACGCGTTGTACACCGTGGGGCGAGCGTTGCGTTATCGCCGTGCATCGAGCAGCCTGGCTGTATCTTCGAGCCAGGGTTTGTGTTTTTTCCTTGCTCCCCTCTCTTTGGCAACAGGAACACTTGTCTGGCTCAGTGCCGGTGAAGGCTCATCGATCGGAATTGAAATTGTAATAAACGGTATTGCCATTAATGCTGTCATTTTCACGTGTAATAAATAACCGGCCTTCCAGGCAGGTCTATAGGCAGCTGTACGACTCCGACACTCGCGGGTTGTGAAGCAGGATCTTCTCGCCAGATCCAGACCCCAGGTATGCCATATAATAAAAGGCCTCTTTGTCCGTCTCTGATAGCACTGGAGGTCTGTATGCTTCCAGAGCTTAGGACACTAAAAAGCATTCGGGATAACAGGTAAAGGCACCGGTGCTGAAATTTCTGTTTAAATAAGCAAAATTTCTTCCCAGTTTTTTCACCTGTTTCTTATTAGTTTTTTTTCTTTTTTTGCACGGCAGCTTGTAATTAGAGATGTTGTATAATGATTGCAACAGAACCTGAAACCACTGGAAACTCACAGGTTTTATTGCAAACTCGAAATTCAATCTAGGTTCATCAAAGGTTTGCTGTGATTCAAAATCCTTTCCAGCTAATGTGTGGCAATTGATAAGCTTGCCTCTAAGCCCCGTGTACCCTCATGTTTTCACAGAAAAAAAACCCAACAACACAGCAGTTCGCTTCATTACACGAACTAACACGAACTTCACACGCAAAAAAACAGTAAAAAAACTACAGCTAAAACACTAAAAAAGCTCCACACCTGGATACCCCTGTGCTTCATTTGGGTGGAGTGGCTTAAAACCAACTTGCCTTCTTACTGTGAACTATAAAATATGTGCTTCAGTGAACACTGATGCTTTGTTTGAACTTTGAGAAGGATGGAAGCTGGGTGAGGCAGATCTCGTGACACCTGGTGTTTCAGGAAGGATGGGCTGCTTCCTGGATCCGAGTAAACATGGGAAATTATTCTGAGCAAGGTGAAGGCAAGTAGTGTGCCAGCCCAGCTTCTGAATGCATTAGGCTACATCATTATTTCTTGTTACGTGGAAATTTTTAATGAAAAAGATGCACCAATTCACCTTGCCTTGGCAGTGCGGGAGTACTTGTGTATCTGGTGCTGTCCTTTAAGCTGGGAGCTGTTAGAGCTGATGCTGTAAAAATACCTCATAAATGGTTTAGGAGAGCAGAGGAAAGGAGGACTAGTGCCTGTTACCCCTTAGCCTCCATGGCAGCCTCCAAAGTATGTCTGGTGACCAGCCTTGCAGGTCACCACATCCAGGTGGTGAGAGAGGTTGTTAGGTGATGGTGGATGTGCAGCTGCACCATTTCCCTGCTGTGAGGTGGTGGGTCTCACTGGTCTATGGTCACCTGTGCTTTATCCAGGTAGTTCCCATATATTCCAGTGAGAGTCCTTTCCCATTGACTCACATTCCTATTATAAAAGCAACAACAAGAATTTTGATAGCTATTTTTCCCTTGGAGAGTTTGACTTGGGGAAATATCTGAGAGATGCGCAAGTGACCCCACTTCTTCTCCAGGTGAGCTATTATGTGTGGTTCACTCTGTGTTCTTCCACTGTACTTGACATCCTAACAAATACTTCAACTTACACGTCAGGTTTGAGATAATTTTTATGTTATGTGACATGAAGGAATTTATTTTTGTTCCTGCTTTTAACATTTTTAGAGCTCTAAATGTTTTACAGTCTTTTGCATTTTCAATTGAGCAAATCACACTTATATTGCCTCTTGCACATCTTTTTAAAACTGTCTGAGCCAACAGCTTCTGTGCTAAATGTAGGCCAAATATAACAGCAGAAAGATGGAGAGACCCCACAGTAGTGTCTTTCCCTCCAGCCCAAGGGGTATTTGGAACTTAAGGAAGGCACAGTCCTGATAATTACTACCTCTAAATAAAGTGTCAGATAAATCTGTCAAATTCAAGAAAATTAATTTCTCAGACTCTACTTAGATGTCTGTTCCCTCTGCATTCCATGTTAAAACTTTCCCATTATACTTTTGGGTTTTGCTAAGCCAATCATAACATTTTCAAACACAGACTATCATTTAATTTGTTTTATAATGACTGACAGATGTCTAACATAATGTATCACCTAGTAATAGTAAAATATCTTAAATTAACAACCAATGCTATATGATAGAATTCATATCTAACATTATATTTTCCCATGGTATTTGCATGGTATGTAAAATACATTATAGTAAAATACCCACTCCTAACCAGTAAAAGTATTTTCCTCTGTTTTTTTTTTCAGGAACTTCTAACCATTCTCCTATAGCACAAGAGAGATTTTAATTATTTTTTTTTCTAGGCAAAAGATCAGATAGTTGAGGGTTCTCATTATCCTGCTGCTCCCACCCAACTTTTCACCCCTCTGCACTTTTGCTTCCTTTGTGAATATCTGTCCACTTATTTTATCAGCCTTAGCAAGATCCAAGACATTGAAGATCTGACTCTTCAAGGTTGGAGATCCTCGAGAAAATCGAGAATTGTATTGACTTAAGTTTTCTTGGTGTTATCTAATAATGTCCACAGCAAGCTCTTTATTGTATATTGACTTAAAACAAAACAAACAAACAAACAAACAAAAAAACAACACAAAAAAAACCAAACAAAACCTCAGCAACATGTACTGCAGATTTCAATTGAATGTGTTATTTTACTGCCTAATGCTCACAGAAGCTTTTTTAGAGCATACCAATACCACAAAGAACCAGCAGCCAATGCTCTTGTAACAAATCTTGGACACATGGACCGAAGAGAAAGAGACAGCGTTGAGTCTTACTGATTCTTTTGAACAGTCTCTGCTCATGTAGCTGCTTTTTGGATGCAAAAATGGGGCAAGTGGAGGGTCTAAAAGGATGGAGATTCACTGCTGCATACCATGTATGCACAGGTGGAGTAGGGTAATAGCTTCCAAGTAGGAGCACCCCAAGTTCAGCCAGCTACTTGTGGTGGGAGCAAGGCATGCAATAGGGGAACTACCCTGTGACTGTCAGTTCCCAGGGGAACCTGTGCAGCTTTTACTCACATTCTCAAGACCCTCTGCTGTCACAGTTAGTGCAAATTTCATGTGATTAGAGAGAGCGGTGTGGCTTTTCTCATCCTGAGCCTTCTTACTTGGCCACCATTCTCAGAAATGTCCACCTTTCAGGCTAGAACTTTCCATTCTTTGCCCAGAGACTGGATATTACTTTGGTCTGCTTGTCATTTCTGCAGTTTTGATAAAATAGCCTGTGACTGAAAAGAAAAAAAGAAAAAAAAAAAAAAAAGGAAAAAAAAAAAGCACATTCCTTATTATTGACCAAATCCGGTCATATTTTTTCTTTGAGCAAACAAAGTAGTTGACAAGTGAAATATAGCATGGGAATAGCTTTCAAGAAGGAGTGAGGCATGGCTGTGTTCTGAAATAAATTGTTTTACTGTATTCCATCCCTTCAAAATCACATTGTACCGTGCATTCCTTGTGTCAGGGTCTAGCCCAGAAAGAAACTGGTCTCTGAGTTTTTCTAAACATCAAAGGAACTTTTCTGTAAAGTTCTCTATTTTGATAGAGCCTTTTTCTGCAATATACTGTTTAGCTAAAGCGAAGGACATTGAGATCTGGTCTTTGGGAGGCAGCTAGTACGTGGAGCACAGTATATCGGTGATTATGAATGCATTAAACTCCTCAGAACTTTAGATTTTAAAAAGTTATTGCAACACATTTTCTGTATGTATGAGTTTAAGCAAATGTATCTTTCCCCATCACCTAGAAAACTTCTACTTGTTGTCTTCTACTCCCATGCCATTTGTCACAGCTTTGTGCTCTTTTTCTTCCTTAGAAACACAGGAGGAAGCATAATATGGAGCCATTGAGGAAGGTACCAACAAGAATGAAGAAGTTTCTGAGGACTTGCAGAGGTACATTGCATTTCTGTACTGATTAGCCAATTCTTTTTAAATTATTGTGCCTATACCTGCTGCTTGCAATGGTTTGAAAGCACATAGAGCTTTAAAGACCACAACACTAAAGCTGAGCTTGAACTCAGTTGAAGGTGTTCAGGTTTTGGAACAGCTCCAAAAGGGCACTCAGTATGCCCTTCAAAAATTCATAAGAAATTGAGAGAAAAATGGACAGATGGCCTTAAGGCATGTGCTGCCACTGAAGTACAGCAGACAAAGAGATCCAACAGTGGGGAGTGGTTGGGTTACATGAGGTCTTGCAGGTGTTCATCTGAAAACTAGAAGTTGGTAGAAAAATGAATGCAAAAGGTTGATATATAGATGAGCCATCTAAAGAGATCATTTTAGTTGATTGTAGTTGTTCCACAGTATTGCTTCCCTTCCCTTATTGGGTAGACTTGCATACGTTCGTGGCTTAATTAAGAAAACATTTAGAATTTATTGAGTAAGAATGTTTGTAAAAAGTGGATGAAAGAAACAAACGGAAGGTAAAATCAATGTGATCCAGAAGCACATCACACTTTTCATCCAGCTTTTACCCAGTCTTGAAATGTTATGATTGATTGGCACAAGTGATTTTGTACATAAAAAGAAACGCAGAGCTGGGTGATTTCCTCTTGAGAACCTTTAGAGAGCACGTAGTTTGTGAACATTGTCAAGTGATAGGTCTGGAAACATTTAAATACCTCTTTCTTAGGCTTTTTTTTTTTTTTTTTTTTTTTTTTTACACAAGATTTAAGTGATTTGGGGATTGCAGAGGAGACACCTCATACAAAATAGACATCAGAAATGTGTTTGTAAATGTCAAACCCTGGCACCATTACCGACAAAAATACTCAACTTTGTTGAATGGTGTGATTCATCTAGAGAGAATAATGACATGCAAGTTGTCCATAGCCTCAAGACCTTTCACAGTGCTGTTACGTCCAGTTGTGCTGCATCCACTGATCAGTTTATCAAAAGGCCTTGGAGGAAAATTAATTATTTAAAAGTACAATAATTTGAGGATTCATTCTTCCCTCCCTGAATGGAAGTAGTGTACTTGAGATTACCATTAGATTCTCCATACCAGACATTGCTGAACTCTTAGCTGAAAGACCTATTTGAGAACACCCTGAAGTGAAATAAATAAAGCTTATAAATCAAAAATTACTTTTAAGTAATGCAGAGCTCTGGAGTGTTTAGCAGGTCTGCTGGGATTGGTAGTGACTTTGTTTGGCTTATCCAGGCATAAAGGTCCAGTATAGATTACTGCAAAACCTATTACTGAAATTAAAGAAAGCTAGGCTTGGCTTGGAGGAGAGCAATTACTCTCCCTGTAATAATTGTTGGTGTTACAGTGGTGAATTCAAAAGTTTTATGAGATCCAAATGCTTACATATTTCCACCTCTTCTCGTTAATTGGAAATTGATACATATGAGGGTAGCTGAGGAGTCTCCCTGAATATAAAACAATCTAAAGAGCACAACCCTGAGCATGAACAAGCACCAGTAAGTGACAATATAAGAAGCATTACCTGTTCCTCAGGCACATTTATGCATGTAAAAGGAATTTATTCAGGTTCTTGCTGTTAACCAAGAAATAGCTATGATACGAATAAAAAGGAGGCTAAAGAAACCCAGTATATGATTCAACCTTACCTTCACAAATGTTAGTGATAGCCTGGAATGAAATTTGGAAACTGCAATCAATCAGTTCATACTCAAGGGAACAAGAATATGATTAAAGACATTTCAAGTCCAGCACTATACTCACATTTATTTATGCAATCTCACTGACTTCAAACTGAAAGCAAAACCAGGGCCCAGGTTATGTGCACTTCATACCTTTGGCTACACTGCTGACCAGTGCCAGCTCACCTGAAAAGGAAAGGCAGAGGTTTCCTAGCATTACCTGCGACAAGGCAGGGAAAGATGCTGAACAGAATATAGCCCTCTCTTCTTCAGCTTCCCATGTAAATTTGTCAACTGGGGTAGAGATTTATGAATTCTCAAAGAACAGAAGAATAGATATTGAATTATTTCTTGATATAATATAAAACTAAGGAATGTTTAATTCTCTGAAGATACTTTTACAGAAGCAATTGCTAAAAATTCATGGGTGCCATCTTGTCTATAGTTCTAGGCAGATTTCATCCCCAGGGCAAATAATCAAGCCAGGTTAACACATGCTCAGCAGACTCGCAAGTTGTGACTGATGTCTGGTGCAGTGGTTGCTCATGTCACTCTACAAAAATTTTCTTTATTACAACAGTCTTTCATAAGCCGCTACTAAACTTCTCTTCCAAAGTGGAAAGTCTCATTAAATAAATCTTACAAACTTATAAAGACTTTGTCTCTGGGGTGCAACAGCTATTTTCTGTTTGTTCTTAGAATATTACTGACTCAGTTGTATGTACTCAAAGTCCAAGATTTCATTATGACTTTCAGATACCTACCATAATGTCCTAAGTTTCCACATTTATGTTCCCTCATTTCTGAGTTGAAGTATCTTCTTCGCTTTCCAGTTTTTAAAATAAGCTACTAAAATGGAAAAGGCTACCTACTCCAAGAATAGACATGTATATATCTTATCCAAAGTAGGTTAGCTTCAGCCCAAGGAGTTTATCAGCAGCTGATTTACTGTACTCTCTTTCCTAGATGGCAAGTGACTCACTCTGAATTGCTCTATGCCAGGATGTTGGAGTCATGTGTAATGTTATTCTGGGGTTTTTTTGCCCCCCTTTTTTTTGCACTAAATGTAAAATTTGCATTTCTTATATCCAGTTTAAGTTGTGTCATACCTGGAACATTTCTTCTTTCTCTAGAATAAGTTTATAGGAACACATCAGAAAAGCTGGAGAAAACAGTGTTGCGAAAGACAATGCTATCTGAGAGAGGATCCTGTAATATATTTAATAATAATTTTATTAGAGTCTGGAGAGTGTTGAAAATTAAAAACTCTGTAGAGCAGAATTAGAGGGGTTTACTGGGAAACTTGTTACAGAATTAGTTGTTTCCTGGAAAGAAGGTTCACACAGCCATATATATGAAAAATGTTTTAGCTGGCCTAATTGGTCAGTTTAGTATAAAAAAGATATCTCCACTGGATTCTGGTTGGTTTGTTTGTTTCTTTGCTTTATTTTAATGCAAGCCCAAGGAAAATGTCTTTACATTTTATGCAGAATAAACTGGCAGCTTTTTTAATTAACTTGGCTGCTTTTTTTTTTCTTTCTGGGGTGATTCTTTATTATCATGGCTATCTCTTTCTTACTCAGCTGAGCTACATTACTGTCTGTTTTATCTCAACAGTGACAGACAAGGGGACAGAGGAACAGCTGAAATGCAACATCAACCTCCATCAGCTGTAAAAACTATATTGTACTACATTACCTTCCTTTTATGTGATGTAAATGTACCCCCATCCTTTGCTTTGCCTTATTCCTTCCAGATGCTACTTCCTTCAAAAAAATTACTGTCCTCAGGTTCTCAGCAGTATTTGCTTGTGGATTGAAATGTGTTTATGGATCTTCCTTCAGCCTAGAAGAAGGTAGTTTCTCCAGGTTCAACAACTGCATCAGTATGTCCTATTGTTATGCTCTGCATTATTCCATCCTGGTCTTGAACTGCCATCTCTTCAGAGTAGGGGCATTTGGGATGTAAACCTGAACCCTGCATCCTTATAGCACTGGTAACAGTAGTAGCATTGATAGACTTTGCAAAGTTGTGTTCCTTTCCACAGGACCGGGCATTTTTCACCTCAAGCTTGGGTTTGGGTAGTTTATTATTCCTAAATCAAAACTGCTCCGGGAGACCTGAGGCAATCTGTAGGTTCTCAGCTTGTTTTTCTGCATTTTCCAGTCTATTCCTCTTTTGGCTGCTCATCCTCAAGAGAAGAAGGGCAGGACTCTGTTGTAGGCTGAGGTACCTCAAGGGGCTGTGTAAGAACGAGTCTGACCCTAAAAAAAAAGTGTAATTTCTAGTGGGCATGATCTCAAAGCTTTCTAAGCAAGCAAGATTTTGATCTCCAGGAAATTCCAAAATACTTTTTAGATCCTGTTCACAACTAGTTGGCACATTTGGCTAATTTTTTGTGTCCCAATGAGAGGCAGTGGCTAGTTGTTTACTCCTCTTACAGCATGCACCTGAGTGCCAGCACTCAATGACTGCTGAATACATGACACCACTATAATGATAGCACTAGCCATAGCACCACTGAAGCAACAATATCATTAAATCCTTTTCCCAGGGAAGATTATAGTCAATAATGAAGCAAAAGAAGAACACTATAAATACAAATTATGTTAGTCTTGGAGAAAATCACTAATTTATTCAGCAGAAAGGAAAAGACAACCATTATCAGAAACCCTGCAGTTCCTTCAGGTTAAGGATCAAAATTCCCATGATCTCTGTCTAGCTACAGGTTTTATTTGGACAAAATATAGATTCAGAGAGAACCTGTCCTTGCACAGCTGAAAAGCCCTTTATCCTGTTTCCTTTCCCACTGGAGTAATTAGCTGTGGTAGCAGTTCAAAAGTGGTTGCCTGGCATTTATTATTAGAATTGTTAATTCCAAATTGCTAAATATTTAATTTAATAAGGAGTATAGTCTGCTTAAAATCTCACTTTTGCCTACAATTTTACATTTGGGGTTACAAGTAACATTACAAATTATTATACTTGGCAGATTAGAGAGTATATGTTCCCCCTATTTTTCAAAGTGCTCATGTGATGCCTTTTATAGTACTTCAAGTCTGGTTATTTGGTTGTTTTCTTTGTATAATCCATGAGAGCCCTGTCCAGCAACACTGGCTCTCCATGTGGTGCTGTGAATAGTCCCACTGAAATCAGTGCCTCATTCATCGTGCCTGATGATTAAGGCTTGCTGGATTGGGCCAGATCTCATAATTTTCCCAGCCCCCCATCCCTTTCTGAGGATGTCTTCAAACCATTTGAAAGAGAAAAATGTATATTAAAACATCCAAACTGGTAAAAATATAAAATACCCATAAAAATCTCTGAGATTTCAAGGTTTAGCTTTTAAGGCCACTAGAAGGGGTCATTTGTTGGCTTTCTTTGTAATATGGCCAGTAGTAGTGTCACTTCATAATACCTCCTGTTAAGTCACCACACTTCTGTGCAACTAGACCAAAGGTAGGAAAAGGCATTCAGTCTTTATTTTTGAGGAGTCTGTCTTTAACCAACACTTTGCCTCATAATGGATTTCAATGACTAATCGACCTAATTTTGAAAACGTGTCAAGTTTTAAGTTCCAAAAATTGTTCCTGGCAATATCTCTCTAAACCAGTCTTTGCTTTTGTCTACACTAATTATTGTTTTATATATATACTAAGGATCTCAGAGGGGATTGTCAGTAATAAAGTTATTAAAAATATATTGTTAGGATGCACTGAAGTGCACCATTTTTTACTGTAATTTTTTAATCATCAGCTGTCAGGGATTTGACTCATGCCTGATTTACAATGAAATCTGCATTTCTAACACCTGGAGAAGATAGGTTATTCTATTGGCTTATGCTAACAAAGAGTACTCCAACAAGTCTTTGGGATCACAAAATGGAAGCCTGCCTATCTGGTCATAAATTATAAGCAGTCTCATTAATTTTTTTCAGGTTACCACATGAAGGGGTTTTTATAACCACGGTTGCTATAAGGCAAGTAGAGTGCCTAGCAGCATGCACAGATTCCAGAGAGGTTTGTGATCTTCTCATCCTGCTGTGTTCAAAGTTTTAGGGATTGTCTTGAAGCCAACGTTTGATGGATAGCATACAGTGCTCTTCCATCCAGCATTGTGAGTCATAGCATTGTGCATTGTACCAGTTTATTTAACTTCCACAGACCAGTATATCCCACACAGAGACCTAAGTGTTTCTTTTTTGTTTCTCTGAGGACAAAGTTTCTGATTCTACTTTATATTCTTTATCCACAGCTTGTGAAGTGGAATAGAGTTCCAAATGTGGGGATGGTGACTTGACTCTACTGCTTTTTTTTTCCTTTTTCTTTTTCAATTTTTTTTTTTCCACGTGGAGAAATAAGCCTTGATTAATGATGAGTTTCTGTTCACAGTGTTCTTTCTTTTAAAAGGCAAAACCTGTTCCCTGTGTGTATGGAAGACGACAGATTGACAGCCCTGGGAGACTGAAAGCCCTCTGTTTATCCCCAGTGCAACACAACTAGTAAAAATGCAACTGTCTGTGAGCTACCCTGCCAATGTATTTCAGCCCTGATCTGTGTGACCAGGGAAACATTCAGGACATTAGAGATTATTTTAGTTATCCAGGCTACATGGTCCTTTGTCTTCACCAAAGCTACCCACCACTGTGACAGCAGCTTATGTGATCTGTATATCTAAGAACAACAGCTTTCATTTAGCAGTCATCACATGGTAGTGACTTTCAATTAAGACTGGTCTGGTCTGAGTTTGAACTGTGTTTCATAGATAAATACCTTAATGTTTTATTTCCAATCTCCTGAGCCTTCCAGCTACTCTGAGTGTCCCTTGTTTGAAAGGGAGAGAGGTTATATTTTGCATTTGTATGAAAGGGGAAAGGAATCTTAGCTCATGGTACAGGGGGCTGGCCACATTCATTTCAGTGCCTCTTTGAAACTGATGAGGATATGCTATTAGTTTTTTGTGACTCTTCTTGCATGGCTATAAAATTCAGTGAGTGTAGATGGAATAGCTGGGAGAGCAGCCTGAGCATGTGACTGAAAAACACAGTGAATGAGTGGTTATTTGCACAATTATTATTGCAGGACATTTTCACAGATGCAGATTAGGAGGATTATAGACTGGAAAACGCTTCACTACCATTTTGAGAAGCGGTACACTGTAGATGTAAATGAGGTGATATTGTTAATGATTGTTTTCTTAGGACATTTCTGTTACAAGGAGGCCAAAATTAAACCTGCATTCTGCAGCAGGGTTAAGAAAAGGAGCGCATTGACTCGGATTGTAGCTGCCCCATCCCTGGAAGTTTTCAGCACCAGGTTGGATGGGGCTCTGAGCAACCTCATTGAGTGTGAGGTCTTCCTGCCCATGTGGGGGTGTTGGATCTAGATGATCTTCAAGGTCCCTTCCAACGCAAACCATTGTATGATTCTGCGACTGGGATATTGCTGTCTCAGGACAGAAGGCATTGGAGAGGGAAAGGAATGAGATGGAGAGAGAAACACTTTTGTCATCAAAGAGGAATACAAGGCAGGAAAAAACATGCAGAGGAAAGGTGTCCAGAGAAGAAACTCCTCAGGATCTTTCTTTATGTCTCATGCCTGACATTTAGTCATACTGCAGTACTCAGAAAGTGAGTTAAGATTCTCTTTAGGCAGCCCAAGTGAAATACACTTTCTTTTGTTTTCTTTTTTTTCCTGAAAATAAAGTTTTGTAGAGGCCCAGTGGAAGAAATTCAGCAGTTGCAGAAATTACTGAGGGGACATATGGTCGTTCTGAAGATGCCATGTAGTGCTGCCTTGCACTGCTGTGGTGGCAGTATATGATTAATATTGCAATTAATAGCTCATGTTTCTCCCCTGTGCACCCAGATACTGAGCTGTCTGAAACCTGATTCAAGAGAGCTTGCTGCAGCTGCAGTGTTCTTGGTGCAACTCCCCTGTGCTTTTCTAACACTGTAGATAATATTTCAGTGCTCTTCTAGTCCTGAAGTCCCCAAATCTTATTTCATCTTTTTAAAAATTATTTTTCCCATTTCCTACAAATAACATTTGCTGCAAGGATGTGACTATACTCTCCATGTCAATGAAGGTCATCCTAATGTTGAGCTCAGTTATTTCTGTATTTCCACACTGAATTCTAGAGCTTGGCAGCAATTCCCTCTGTTCTTCCGAGGCAAGGAGGGAACTCATACAATGAAAGATTGAAGGACTCTGGGCTGTTGAAGGCCTTTTACAAGATCTTTCCATCCAGCTCTAGAATCTGAGGAAGCCCAAACTTTTCACATATGTGCCTGATGGGGAATTTTAATGCTGCTTTCATATGCCGTAGGGTTTTGAGAACATTAAGGAGTTTTCTGCGACCATATTTAGTTACTTAAAAAAATGCGAATTCAGGATCGGGGGGGTTTCTTGATAAGGTTGATGAGGATTTAACTCATTGGATACAGCTTATTTAAATAGCTACCTGAAAAGTGTGCAAGATGGAGTCTATGAATTTGATGTCCTACCAAAAGGGGTTTTTTTGCTCCTTAAATGGCTGATACCAATATCTTCATGCCTCATCTATGAACATCATCTCCTATCAGGAAAATCTCTTTTCTTGGTAACTGAGAAAAATGTTTGCTCTGTTTGCAATTTCATGTGCTACCATGTGATAATAAGACTGTTATTTGGAAAAACTCTATTGCTATTCATTCTTATAATTACAGTGCTTACTTAGTTGTCTGTTGAAATGTTCCTTGGTCCCCAAGGCCATTTTTCTGTAAAGCCAAAGTTAGTAACAAGTATTTTTATGTCTTATTTGAATTGCTATTAACATATGAAGTTTTTTGCTGTTTGTAAACTTTTCTATCAGTTCAGTTAAAATTTGAAACATAAATTTAGTTCAACTAGCATCATCTGAAGTGTATGTGCTTCATTTTTACGTTCATTTTGTCAGCTAATACATCCCCCATACCATATGGTATGATACTCTCAAAGAGAAGCTAAATCTTTTCTACACATTAATTGTTTTCATTTCCATTAAAACAGAAAGGCACAAATAATAGGTACAGTGAAGGTATGCCATCTTTGGCATGTCACTAAATCCCTGATGTCTATTAAGACCCCACCTAAGTAAGCAATTCCCTTGACAGAGCATGTAGGAAGGACTTTCTCCATCTGCTGTTTTTGCTGATGAGATGCCAAATGTCTTTACAGATACTCTCATAGAAAAGGAAGGAAATGCAATTACAGGAATCATGCTCTTAAAAGCATCATTTGAGAAAAAAAAAAAAAAAAGAAAAAAAAAGGTGAAATTATTTTATAAATAGTACATCACCTCAGCAAATTACTGCAAATGATGTTAATTTATAATAGAAAAGAATGATAACTGATTTTTATGTATTGGTGTATATAAAAAATGATGTTGAAAAGTCCATCATTCTCTACTAATTCAGCTGTCCTCTTGCCTTCAAACCTACAGTTTAGCACAGATTAAGAAAATAGCTTAAACAAATCTAGTAGGACTAACCAAATCTGATTGTTTTGATGAGAGGACCAGTGCTTTAAATGTTGTGAAAATGTTAAATCTTAAAATAATCCTAAATATTTGCCTGCCCCTCATGTAGAATAGCTCTGTACAATGGCATTGTATTGTTAGATGTATGCACACAGATGTGCTTTCAAAAAAATGGCAAATTGTTACAAATGACATGCTGCTTGTTTTGCTTGTTCTAATACCCTGGTTTGGAATTGCAGCATTTCCTTAGAGACTGAAATGATAATTATACCTTTTTTTTTCTTTTTTTTTCTTTTTTTGGCAACATGACTAAACCAAAATGGCCAGAGCCAATCAGCTGACATATTTTTTGACATTTTGTGCACAGAAGTAAACATGACAAGCAGGATTGAATAAGTTTTACACTGGGATTTCTTTCATATTCGAAACTGCTTGAATTCAAGTGCAATCTTAAAAGCATCAAGTTGCTGAAAGACCGTCTATGAAAGTAAAACCCTTTGTGAACCACAGGTGATACATTTTCTCTGTTCTAAAATACAGGTGTAAATTGGAACAGAGTAAAACTAACAAGAGCAAACAGGAAAAGAATTAAAACACTATTTCTTTGTTGTTTCATTTCCTTTTACTAGGGAGTGCAATCAATACTTTACAGCAGGGTTAATACGGTCTCTTCAAACATGCTATTATTCTTTCAAAATAGCACAATAACTTTATTAGTTATGCTGTCTGCAGTCTTTCCAATGTGACAGGATTGTGTGGGTGTTCAGATTGTAAGTAATTTTCTTGGTGCCCTCTGTTGGAGTATTTTCTGTGAACGCTAACAATAGCAGCTAGCACTACACAGCTGCATGAAATTGGAGTGGTGGAAGTTCTAATTCTAATTAGTATAATTAAGACAAACAAAAAACCATCCCACACTGCAAGACTTACTCTTTCTGCTGGGTAGTTACTGAATATTCAGATTCCACATCTGCCAGTCCTTTACAATTCAACTGAGATTGTAGTGGTTGATTTATTTTTTTTTTTTCCAGCTTCAGTGACATTCAGGTGCACTGAAAGTTATTTTAAAACATAGCTCAGAGACTGCTCTGGTAGCTAGTTGTAAGTATTCCTTCTTGTGCCTTACTTTTGGAATGCATCTGTTTTGTAAGTAAATAGACATGAGTAAGAGTTGACCCCTTTTGGTATAGCAGTACCTCCTGCTTTTGGTTTCAGATGGATTCTGTGTTCACAAGGCAAGAATAGAGATTGCTTCCTTTGCAAGAGAATGAAGATTGAGCAAGTTTAGAAGGATCCACATGACCAGCTACACCACTGTATGGAACACCTCAATCAATGGCCAGCCTTTGGGAGGGGAGGAAGAATGCCATTCAAAATATTGTTTGAGGAGGTTTGAATATGCTAGTGACTCACTTCAGAACTGGCTTGGATCCCATGGTCCCAGGGACTATCATCCTAGGCAGCTTTGTCAACATCTTAATCCTGTGACATTTATTTATTTGTTTATTTGTTTGTTTGTTTGTTTGTTATTTTAGGCTTGCTCAGGTCTTGGTATTCTATCCACTTGCATATCACTATTCCTGTTTATAATCCAGGATGCCAGTATCCTGGCAGAACAGTTTTTCATTTGTCTTTGATGGTACATATCACCTCAGTAAAAGGGAAAATGTGATGTACTTGCTCACAATGAGAAATACCGTAGCTGCAAGTAGTCGCATCCATGTACAAAGTGCTAGTCAGCACTACTTTGCTATGCAAAGGAATACTCTGTAGCCATCAGTACTACCCAATAAAAGTGTCACCCAGATGGCTGGTACCAATGAACAAAATATGGCAGAAGTCATAATCTGACAGGAGATTAGTTAACACAGACAGGATAGATGTGTTGGTTGGTGCTTACGAAAATGGAAGAATTGAGGGAAATGTTATCTTTTGCAATTAGGTCAGCATTGGGCAATCCAGACTGCTTCACCTGCCAAAGTCAGAAGTGGTCATATCTGCACAAAGTGATAATTTTTCTATCCCTTTTCTTGTCAAGATTGAGTCAATCACCATGTGACAGACCACCCATGTGTGAAAAGATATATGTCTGGTGGGAGCTGATATGGAACCTTCAGATGATTTTATTGGCTTTAAAAAGCAAGTAATTTTCTATTATAACTTTCTGTAGAGGATAAGACCCTGATACCTTTCAGATCAGCTGTAATAAGGCCATTATTTCTGTTCTCAGATACAGCAGCTGATGATTGTTTAAGTTATAGTCTTTTTCTAAATTGCCCTTTCATCTTTCAGTCTGGGTTTATGTCTGCATATAGCATTGAATGAATCATTCGTATTAATTAATAGTCAACATATTAGCTGCATGACTTGTTTATAATTTCTTCTGTCTGCGTCAGTCTCACCTCAGATATCTATTATTAATAACAATTTTTTTATAGAAGCACCCACTTACAGTTAGATACTATGCAAATATGTATAAAAACACAGACCCAGAAAGCCTACAAACTGCAGAAAGCTGAAATAATTAATTATTATTAATTAATTATTAATAAGCTGACCTTATTACTCCAGTCTGAATCTCTGTAACACCAGCTAGTACTCAATACAGGAATTTTGTTTCTGCAACTTACCTCTTTCTAAGAGGTCTCTTATTCTGGGTGGTCCAAGGAACATGTTTTTCCTCAAGTATTTTTAAATTAAACAAATATAACACTTGTAGTAGCCATTTTCATGTAAAAGGATCTAACTTTGGCACTTACATAATTACTAGGATAGATATGTCACAAATTTATATTGCTCAGTTATAATATTCTGAAATACTCATTTGGGGTCCAGCAGTTCATCTGTGCTTCTTTTCAACTTTTCCTACACAATCACTTATCATTATCTAATTAGCAAGAGTCAGCTAATCTGAACTAGAATAAGTAGTCCTTGGTATGGAGCTCATAAAAAGGAGGTATTCCCCAAGAACTACAAAGAAAAAAAGAGTTAGATATACAGCAAGAAAGAATAAAATATACAGAATAATTAAAAGTGCACAATCATCAAGTGAACTAATAACTGTATGCTTTCATACATGAATTATAAGGAACTTGGGAGTGAGAGACTGGGATGTTTGCAGGAGTCTTCTGCAGGATGTAAACCATAAAAGCCTGAGAGCTGGAAGAAAGAAAAAAGCTTACCAGGTTTTCCAGAGGTTTGGAAGAAAATGACACAGCAGCGAGCAGCAGAACTTGGGAAGGCTGCAGGAAGATGAGGGCAGAGCAACAGCCTGAGCAATGGCCTTTTGGCTTTTTTTCTGCTGTGGAGCTGCATATCTAGTAAGGACTGAGGTCCTGGGAGCAAAGAAGACAGGAATGAGCTAAATCCCAAGGGGAGTGGTCTGGACAATTTCATCTGGGATAAACAAGAAGGCAAAAGATTGCAAAGGCTTGTTGTGACAGAGTACTTTAAGAGCAGAACAGGACACACAGAAAGTGCAAATGCCCTAGAGCTGAGCTGTACGCTCTAGCGGTGGAGAAACACTGTCTAGAGACTTGCCCTTCTAAAGCACTATGCAAAGAGTTTGTGGAGATGGCATTTTGTTTATGCTTAATCAAGGGGATTGCAAGTGTAGTTCTGACTGATTAATCCTGCCAGAACCCTGGCTCCCTATGTCAAGTGATCGCACTGCTTTAACCGACAGAAACATCCTGACTACGCAGGCTTTTGTCTTTGTTTTCGTCCCAACTGGTGATATCCTTGGACCAGAGGACATGAAAGTATTAGTTTAGAAGTGCTAAAATTAATCTAATTACACTGCATTTATACCCACAGTTAGCCTGCTAGAGGTCATATAGTTAAAAAAATCCAACAGATAATCACAAGATGTTCTTGTTATTTTGGGGGGGTTTTATTCTCCTTAAGTGTCTGCTCACATGGACCTCTGTCAGGACATAGCTAACTGGAACAGAAAGGTATTAACTCTTCTCACTACCTTCTATCAAAAGCTAACAGAGGATAACTATGCATTCTCAGCTTTACTGTAGAACAAAGTCATTCAGATAAGTCTTATCTGGTAGTCACCTGAATCAGACCAAGTTTGTGGAGAAGCAGCTGGGGCGTGTCCCCTTGATCCACACCACCAGCTCTGTAGAGTACCAGAAGGTGTCTTAAAACACTTAATCCATTTGAAAGTGAGTGTATATGTGTGTCTTACGCAGTAGTGGTAGAATACTTTCTAATTTGTTCTTCTTTCAGTCTTGCAATAGCCAGTAATAAATACCTTCAGTCACTAGTGGTAAAGATAGAAAAATAAAACTGTAGCTAGTATACCATATGTTGATTTGCAGCTAGGATGGAAACCCTGACTTCAATAACATCTGTGTGAAACAGTTCTGCTATCCAGCTGCCATCACAGTTTTCTCTTTGGAAAAAGGAAAATATGTTTCTACATCTGAGTTCATTTCAGGTACACACTCCAGAGAGGCCGTAAGACTGATCAGTGAATTCTGTGGTTTCATGGTTTCAATACTTCAGTAAATTAGCTGCCAAAGATTGTGAAAAGTCATGAACTTTGAAGAAACAAGTTGTTTATGCTGAGAATTACCATCTTATAGGGAATACTTTTAGAATTACGGTAAAAGTGGGTATCAGGGTTCTGCAGTTAAGCTGGTAACAGCATTTCAATATTATTGGTTTTTCTGTTGAAATGTGTTATTTCACAAGGTGCCATTTCAACACTACATTTTGAAAGAGGCTCTCCTATCACCCTTAGAACAAGCCCCTGTCATGGAGAAGCTCTAAGGTCAGTTTTCTTTTCTGAATCAGAGCAAAGGATTTCATGCATCTGAATTTCACACATTCAGAAGTTCCAAGATTTCTGAACAATCTGGGCATTCAACTTGTAAGAGAGATGTCCCTACTCTCATGTTAATATTACAGCAAATGTACTAATGTCTGCTTTCTGAGCAAAAATATACTTAGTAAGTCCAAACATCACACCATTCACATGAAAATGTTCAGAAAGTGGCTTTACCCTGTAGGACTAGAATAATATTTTTAAGAGACAGTCATTATATTAAACTGATTTCATGAACTAAGTATTAGGAAAATTAGGAGTACCTCTGAATTTCCTCTTTCCAAAACACAGGAAAAGCTATTAGAGCTATTGTTTCTTTGTCCTTTTCAAGAAACAAAGATATCCACACATGTCTCTATGTCTTTCTTTGTATGCTGGTTTTAGGATCATTCAAAACAAAACCAACCAACCAAGCAAACAAAAATCAACCTCAAACCCAAAGAATTATTTGTTTTGAAGCTAAACCCACCTCATGCCACAGTTACCCTTCAGATATCTGTTTATTTTAAATGGAGCTATGCAAGGGCTATTATTTAGTTAGTTTGCAGGTCAAACAAAACTGTATTAGTGTGTCTTATGGGATGCATTAATAGCATTACAACATCTAAGAGCCTAGTCATCAGTTAGAGCCATGTGGTGTTTCATGCTGCATGCCCAGTGCAAGAGAAATCAACTTCTCTTTTGAAGATTAGCTGGTGTAGGACAAAGGAGAATAAACTTGTACAAACAGGTCTGGAGGTAAAAGGAATTAATATCTCAATGACTGTGTATTAGTTGCCCATCTGATTTTGAGGTTATCTTCATATAAAAGAGGTATTGGAACTGCTTGTGTATTCTGAGTTCCAGTTTTCACATTCTCTGGAGAGGAAAAATAGCTTGGAAGCAGATTTATCTGCGCCTACAAGTGCTTGGTTGCATTTAAATTCTTTAGACAACCAGACATATTTACAAAATACTTCTTCCTTTCCTAGTGTGAGAGGGAGCTCTTTGCTTATGCATTTGCACTCCCAGATGCTTTAGTTCTAAATTTGCATGGAATTTCTAATTTATTTATTTTTTCTTTTAATGATTTTTCCATCTTGAACTACGTTCAGATTGTTAAGGGGCTGCAAATTGCAGAGAAAAGCAGGATGGCACATCAGTTTACTGCTGCTCCTGCTGATATTTGTGATGAGATGCTAATGACAGGCTGAGTAAGGTCTGTGGTGCCCCTGCCCCCTCTTTCTGGCACTGCTGAATCTCTAAGGAAACCCCCCAGAAGGTCTGTGTGCTGCACAGGAACATGCTGTCCCCACCCCTCCACAGACCCAGATGGCCCCCAGCTCAGCTAGTATCAATGAGCACTACCCGTCTAGCAGCCTATATGGCCTTGCTGGAAATAGATGCTGTGCCTTATAGATCTGTGGCAGTGTAAAACCACATGCCTGCAATACTGGGGCTGAGAACATAAATCCATAAAACTTAGACAAGTAAATTTAAAGTCGCAGTCACTTGATCCCCTTAACATACAAAATGTGGTAATTCATTACATGTTTATTTTTAGTGCATATACAATGCAACATGAGGGACTTAATGTTACCATGGGAACCGTAACTTTGAACTCCTGACATTTTATGCATTAATTTTTTTGTTCCTACTATGTTTTATTAAAAACAAAAAGTGAACAGAAAGATCAGGGACAAAAAAAAAAAAACAAACAACTGGACAGAACTCCAGTCAGTGGTACACTGGTATGATTAGCACCAGGAGCGGAGTAAGAAACCTAAAATAATGTCAGTCTTAAAGAGTAAACAAAATTATAATTGGTAAAACATGGTGATTTTTAATGTATCTAGATGGATCTGGCAACAGGATTCCATACTACTGCATATATATTTCTCAGATTTTCTATATCTGCCCCAAATTTTATTGAACTAGCAACTCAGAACGATCATTTTTCTGTCAGTTTGTTGCAATGGAAAAACAAATAGCTATCAAAAGGAACAGCAAAAATTGATCTACACTCCTGTGTGGAGATTCAGCCCTAGCTGCTGTACGTGATAAAAGGTTAATTTTTTTATATATGTTGACTTTTTTTTTTTAATTACATTTTTCTTTCTCAAAACATTTTTTATCCTGAGGCAGTTTTATTCTCTCTGTCTTTATTGCACAGTCTACACTGTAGCCTGTGAAGAAAGAGAATGTTATGACCACTGTCCTATTTTGTAACTCTAGAAAGATAAAGACACAGCAGTAGATATGTTAATAGACACTTTTAAACTTATTGTTGCTCATTAAGGATGAGACTATTCTTCCAGCTGCACATTCAGACTGCCTGGAAAATGGAGATTTCAGTTGATACTGTGAGCTCAAGGGAAAAATACCTGAGACCTACAACTTGTCTCTAATGTCTCCAAAGGAAGGGGCTGGTACTGATGGAGGAGGTTTACTGTTATGCCTTTGATTTCCATCCAGCCATAACCCCTGTCTGATGTAACTCCCTATGTGTGAATTTTATATGTTACGCAGTTAATAACAATGTGAAGAAAGCCTGATGAAATATCTCAGAAGATGTTATTTACAAACCTTGGACAAACATGCAGTGACCTTACAGTGTCTATAATTCTTTGGCTGGTTTCTAAGAGCTTCTGAAACACAGTGATTAATTACAATTAATAAGTTATCTTACAAACTGTTGTGAACATACTAGTTGATTCCTATATAGTGCATGGGTATAACTGACAGCTTTCCTATTTATGTGTTTTATTGGATGGTGGTGTCACCAAAGAACATCCCAGGTAAAGATTAAGCATGACCTTTAATACAAAAGCATCCAAAAAGTTAGATATGTTTAAAAGTTTCTGGCAAATATCTATGTTCTGTTTACAAAGCCTTAGAACATCTTTCTGGATACCAGTTTATTAGTATCAAAGTGGTATCTGGGAGAATATGCAGACATTGCATGTCTGTACCAGACGCTCAACTGAAGAGTTTAGGTCACTTACAATAGCTACTGGGGCCTGAGTTTCTTCAGTGGCATCACAGACCTCTTTTGGCAAGTATGTTGTAGGTTGAGTACACAAATAACATACAAATAATATCCAGAACTGTGCTTATCTGTTCACGTATTTTCTCTGTGAAGGGGTTTCTATGTGAACCAAAATGAGAGTGCTGTTTTTTTTTCTGATACAATGCTGAAGGAATCTACTGTAATTGTTCAAGATACCTATTAATTCTCCTCATATTTGCTAAGACCATTTCTTCCCCATGAAGGCTGTGCAGCTATGTCTAGCCATGACAAGCCATGTGGTCACCTTGTTCCTCTCTCCATAACATCCACCTTAGGACTGTACTTAAACAAGCCTGGGCGAGATTTTTAATTCCCTCTTCCAAGCAACTGCTTGTGACTGATCTGTTCTGTTACTGTAGCCTTGGACAGCATAATGCCTAAGGTTTTGCTGTAAGGTACCTTTATTGAGAAACAGAACAAAATATTTTGTGGGTATTTTTTATTGAATCTGTTGATAAATCTATCTTTGGGAAAACAATGAGTTCTAGTCATTCCGTTCAGTATATGCTTTTTATGGTTATATTGACTTCTCTACAGCAATATCCAAGAAACTGAGGATTTCCTTATGCTGTCAGTTCTCCATTACTACTTGTCATGGGTGTTCTCCAGGAGTGAGAAATCCTGGATAGCAGGACAGCTGCTGGAGGACGTGTTCTTCTCAGGCTGCTGCCCTGAATGCTGATCTGCTGCCCTATTGGCTCTGCCACCAGTTTCCTATATCCTTGCACGTGTTAAAATAATGTGAAGAAATTACATGGCCCATTTTAAAATCTGATTACAAGCAGCTGACCACTCAGACTAGCTTCTGCTGGTTTAAAAAATGGCTGTATGTTAGGGATTATTAGAGAGCTTAGAGCATTTTAAAAGGTTGCAACTGTTTTTCTATGCACTATGGTCCTTCTGCCTTGCATTCATAACCCTAGGCCCATCCTCTGCTACACTGTGGAGCCTAAGAGAAATTCAAACAAAATGCTTCTTTGTGCTCTCTCCCTCCAGCCCTGGCTCTGCCCTCTGTTCCAGGCTCAAGTTTGTACACAAAAGCACACACATCATTCACAGTGGCAAAAGCAAATCTGGATGAGCCAGGTCCCTTGTGGATGTGGAGCCAGAGGGCATGATCGAGCATGCGGTTGTTGACTGATGGCTGGTTTGCAAAATGTATATCTGAAGTAATTCTTTCTACTTAAATAGTTTAGCTTACTGATAAAAGAAAATGGCTTGTTTTTTATTTAGTTAATGTGCCTGCTGGAGGGGGTGTGCATGGAAGGTTTTGCGTTGAGATGCATTATATTAGTGTGATCATGATGTCATCTTATTAGTAAGACAACTTGTCTTTTTTTTTGTCAGTGAATTGCAAAGACCCGTCAAGGCCCAGTTTAATCTACTCCCTGTAATAGGATTTGTCTGTAGCTTGAGGATACAGAAGATTGTAACGCATAGGCTTATTAAGAGTGGGATGTAAGCTATTTGAGAGTCTTTAATAAAATATAGTATCAGTATATTCAATGAATATGGAAACAGGGATCTAAATATTTCTTGTTATAACCTTCAAATATCTTGGGAGAAGAGAATGATACTAATTAAAACAAGAGGAAAAAAGCAATAGCTCTCTGGATTCCATCCTTCCTCAAAGTTAAATATTGATGTAATCTAGAGTTGAACTCCAGAATCTCATTGCCCCTGTTGTAACCATTAAACTAAATCCCTGCACCGTTCCAAGACAAGGTTAATGTATTTAGGGAACCTTGCGAACAGCAGCTTTATTTGCTTTCATGTACATCCACGCGTAGCCCTTTTGCGAACAAGGCAGTTTTAAACAAGGAAAGATACAGCTGCAAGGAGGTACAAAGTATCCTGCCCTGTGAATTGCCTCTCTTCCTATGTAACAAGCTTTGATACAGTGAAAACATTTTTAGTTCCAAACCTCACTCACCTCCTCCCTCGGTGCCACAACAGGAAACACAAAAATCAAAAGCTTTAATCACTTCTCTTTTGTGGGATTTTTGGTGTCTGGAGCAAGCAATCAACACAGAGTTATTGAATTTTTCTGTGGATAGAGCCATTAGGAACAGGGCTTTGTTGTATATGCTCCTGTGCATGAAGGTACACCGTGGTGCGAAACAGACTGCTTTAACCTAACTTTTCTGATCCTTCTCCAAAAACTGTTATCCCCACCACATGTACAGTCACATCCCAGTAACTGGAGATTCCTGGGACTGGAGTAACTTAAACAAAGACTGGCATCTTTTAGTCATTAACATCTTTTCAGCCTCAATAGTACATAAAATTCACTGTTTACTTTGCTGATTAATATGACCTTGTCTGTGTTCTATCTAGACAGGTTAACTAACTAGGTTGTCAGTCACTGACAAAGTGTGAGTATGTCTGCTGAACTGAAGTCACAATGAAGGAACTTGGAACACTTCTGCTCACTTGAGGTACTCTACAATGTCTCCCTGATTGTGACCCTCCAAAATTACTCTAGGGGAAATTGTATGTTTTGAAACCAAACGTCCTGCTTTCCCTAACTTGTTGCCTCTGAATACAAAGTCTAGATTCAGGTCTCTGAATGTCAGACTCAGGCTGTGCTGACATGTTGGATACAAGTAGTCCTCAGTCTGTGGAGAGAAGGGAGGTGAAGGGGGAAAAATTCACTTTCTGTTTATTGAGGTTGGGCTGTTTTAGAGGTGGGTTTTAATACTGTCACCGTTTGACTCAGGTCTGACAACAATGCTCTCAATCCCCTCCCCCTCCCACCCAGGTAGGGAAGGAGAGAGAGAAAAAGAGAGAGACTTGGCTGGATTGAAAACTAAACTACACAGCTTTAATTAAACAGTAATGATATTAGAAAATATATACAATTATATACAAAAGTGTTCATCTATGTGCAAAAGCCTCTCAGCTCCCCCAGCAACTCCCCCAGCATCTCCTGAGTTGGAACAGTCCAGAAGAATCCCAGAGCTGCTGCCAGAGAAAGCACAGAGTGATGAGGGTCAGGAGAGCTCAAGCCTGGGGGTTAGTGGTGACGGATGGACAGAAGAGAAGGGAAGAAGAAGCAGGAAGGAAGTTGTCTTCTGTGATCTCTGACCTTCCTCTGAGCTTATGTAGATATATGGAATGGAATATCTCTGGCCAGTTTTGCTGTCTGTCTAACTCAGTCTCCTACGGGGGGTCGTAGATCTCCCCATAATGTCTGAGCCGGCAGAGTAAAAGTGTGACCTTGAAGACCCAGCAGTTACAAAAACATTCCACTGTTTGTTATTATTCTTAGCTGGAACGCTCTGTGACTAGTTAAAAGAAAGCTTGCTGAAGGAAAAAAAAAAAATCAGTAAAAGGAAAATTGGCTCCATCCTGGCTTAAACCAGGACAAGTACCTTAAAGATTTGCAGGAATGGCAAAAGTAAAGGAATAAATATGGTAAGACTTCTTTTTCTTTAATCAAGAGATAATTATTTGGTGCTTGTAGTTACAAAATGAAAACTCGCTTTGTAAAATTATAGAACAGTGAGATTAAACAAAAAAAGTTTTTTCCTTAAGGAATTATCCTTAGTTTAATGACTAAGAATTTGTTATTAATTAACCTGAGTTAATCTGAAAAACAAGGAAGTTGAGCTCCCTCTATAAAATTATTTGCTAAAGGAAATAGGTCTGGATATTATCTCAGATAGACAGAAGGGAAAAGGAGTATAGGTCATTTTCCCATTAATTATAATTGAGACAAAATAATACAGTGGACAAATCAGAGAGAAATTTAGGCCAGTCATGACTCAAGCATATTCCACTGAGGCTTTTACCAGGTCAGGAGGACTGTAGTGTGCCTTTAAGGACTCCAGAGCTCCCAAAAGAGTTTGCAAACTGGTGTGTGGAGTGACAGCAGATGGTTATTCTTGTGGCCTCACCGATCCTCTGTCAGGAATTTTATTCGTTTTGGGAACTGTTGCAGTGGTGGGACAGCTCTTGAGGCTTAAATTGGACCTTATCAAAGTGCAGTATATCTCCATCCGTGCTCCTTCCCTGAAGTGCTTCAGGTTACTTCTCTGCATCTTTCCTTCCAAAGCAGATATTACCTCTTTTTTATTAGAAAAAGTGGAACATAAACCATCTTTTTTATTGCTACTCTGTTTTGCATCCCAAAGGTTTTGCTTTTGATGAGCAACATGACATCCAAAACATTTCATAATTTTCTGAGAAAATTCTGAAGTCTGTAATTTTCAGTGACTTCTAACACAGCAAAGAATTGAACAGATTGAGAGCCAGCCCTGCTCACAGAAGTACTTGGGGAGCACAGCACTGGGCAGTGCTCAGGGGGTGCCTGCAATAAAGGTTACATGCCTGTAACCTAGGGAAAGCAGCAGCTCTGAGATGCCTTGGATCCCTGTACCATCACAAAACTTAACTAGAAGGAAATCTCAGACATAGAAGTAGGATTTATTCTGTCCTCCTTTCACAGAGTTGAGCATTTTCCCCAGCCACAAATCCTCCTCAAAGGCAGTGACCTCAGAACCCAGCCTTTCCCTTTCTGAGTCAGAGAAAGCAGAGCTTTCCCATTTGCCTCCTCACTGCTTCTGATAGTCCCTGGTAGAGGGATGAAAGCAGTCAGTGAGGACAGCATGCAGGGGACAAATCTGTTCTTTGCCTGAGCTGAAGCAGGAATTTGAAGGTCGTTTCAGTTTCTCAGATAAATGTGTGATCCACAGGGCAATCCAAGGAGCATCTGGAAGCCTCCCAGACTAGGAGGTCTGCCACATGAGTGCTCTACCAGGCAGGATGCAGTTCACACTCTAGGACTCAATACATTTCCACCTCTGTGCACAAAAGAAAGGCTTTAAAGGAGAGAACAGGAGAGACCAAATTTAGAAGCCGCTATAGGCTAGCGAAAAACATGCTTGGTGACAAAAGACTAACGGTCAAGTAAGAATGAAAGTTTTCTGTGTCTTGCATGTTGCATACTGGGAGTAAAAGAGGGAGTTAGTAGTGGAAAGTAGTTTCTCCCATTACTGCCAGGGGTGTGGTACTTATTCTGGGATTGCCAAGTGCAGTCATAGCTGAAGGTTCCCCGTGCAGATCAAGATCATACCCAGGCCTGTGTCTACCTTCCAGATTGTGCTGGTTTGGTTCTGGCATGGTTTCAGTAGCAGGGGAGGGCCCTCAAGGGTGGCTCCTGTAAGAAGCTACTAAAAGCTCCCCCAGCCTTGTTGGCCAAGGCCAAGCCGTTAGAGAGACATTGGATGCGCCCCTGTGGTTAACATATGAAAAACTGGTATAAGACCTGAGGGCAGAGAGCAAGAGGAAGAGCTGAGCTGGAGAGAAAGGAGCAGTGCCAGAGCAGAGATTCTGAGGTTAGTGAGGAGGATGGGGAAGGCTAGGCCCAAATCAGGACACAGGTAAATGCTCTAATGGTGCTAATGCTGTAACAAGAGGAATTGTTTCCATCTCCACTCCACCTTTTACTTGCATTAGAGACAATTCCAGAAAACCAACATGATCAGACTTTGTGAAAACCGTGATTAGGGGCAGGTTATATCAGACTTTCAAACTCTACTGGGTTTTGTGGAAAACAAAAACTTTTGCCAAAGAATTTAAGTGGATAGTGAGAGAGAGAGAGGTTAGCAATCTTCATGTTAAACTTGAGTGGCACTCTTGAACATCCTTGGCTGAACTAAGGTGGCAGACTTGGACCTTAACCATTAGATTACAAGGGAGATTAAGGTCTCAAATGTGGACAAAAAAAACAGATTAAAAACAATCCAATTGTTGAAAAAAATATAAACAATGGGTTTCAGTGGTGTGAGAAAAATCAAGGACTGACAAGAGAAGGCATGAACAAAGCGGTAATGAAATTCTGTAAGTGAGGCTGTTTCTGGTTGTAAATTATTTCCATAAGGCACAGAAGAGAGAATCTACTTCCAGTGTAATGGTGGAAAATTACTGCTAAACTTACTCTGTCTTACTAGAGCTAGAGGCTTCTAGGTTTTGGGGCTTTTGAAGGAGAATCTTGCACTCACCAAAACCCTTGTATAATCTCAACAGCAGGAGTGCAGAGTGGTTAGGAGTGTGATCCTATATATTTCAGACAAAGTTTATAAGCAATGAGTCTGTGAAATCAATATTTCTGACTTTTGAAGGTTAAACCTTCTGTTGACTTCACCTTTCCAAAGAGTTCAGGACTAAACAAGAGTCTGTGGTCCATGCAGCTGCAAGGGAGTCAATGCTCCATGCCTTGTTTTTAATCTTATTTGTATCAGTACGTAAGGTAGCCAGACTTCATGCACATGAACACACACAAAGGCACTTTGTTAGGGAGACAGCACAGAGCATACGTTAGATGGACTGGTAACAGTTCTAATAATATTGAACAAAACTGAGCAAAATTAACCCACATGGGAAAAAAAAAAATAAAAAAAATCCTACATTGCAATGTATTATTCTGTTGACTAATCTATCAAAGGAAGGAGCACTTGCACCCTTTAAAACTACACAGGCCATTTTTCTTCCCATATAGGATCAATATATATATAAATTGCTACGTTACTGTTAGAAAATGGGTTTTAGATAACAGAGCTGAGGCTTGAAAGTTAGGTTGTTGATACAGCAAGTGCCAAGATTCCTTTAACCCACAGATACACTAAAAATTGGACAGATCTGCAGAATACAGTAAGAGGTAAGAAAATCTCTATAAAAGTGAAATTTCTCTCTATTGTTGGATTTCTTTGGCAATAGAGCTTCACTTTGTGAGCAGTGCTTGTGGCTGGATAAGGAGATATTTCCAGCAGGATTTCTTCTTGAAAGCCTGAACTTTCCCTGTGTGAAATTTTTGGGCAGGCAGTAAATATTTTGCAGGCCACTGTACACTGTCTTGCCAAATTCTTCCCTCTTCCTAACTAACAGAGATAAAAAGGTATCTGTGGTATTTTGAGAAAAGCAATTGTAGCCCGTTTTGGTTTTGTTGTTGTTGTTGTTTGTTTGTTTTTTGTTTGTTTGTGTGGTTTTTTTTCCTCCCTCTACAGTGAATGCTAGGAATTTTTCACCTTTATTTTGATCTTCTCCAGATTGCTGCAGTTAGGAAGTGGATTGTATCCAGAGCAAGAAAACTCAGTATTGCTTAGTAGACTGCACTGGCCAACCTGACCTAAGTTCTAGAGAAATTACCTTTTAGACTTTAAATACAGCACAATAAGCTTCCCTGTTGTTGGAAGGCCAAGCATAACAGTGGTGGACAAAAGCAAGGTTTGCCTCCTCTCAGTGGTTACAATCTCTATTGCATATCATACATATTATGTCACTGAAGAAACAGAAACCACATCAGTAGTGTCAGGGAGAGGCTGCCACAGCACTTGTGGGGTTGCTCACAGGATGAGTGTCAAAGCTGTAGTGCTAGATCTCTGGTATAGACTAGGAGAAATTACAAAATTTTAAAAAAAGCCCACAAAAGCATGTCTCAGGATCCAGATGCACAGCGTAGGCATTTTGAGATGGACTGTAGGTTCACAGGCAGCCTGCTTTATAGGCATCCTCAATTTCATCTTGAAATAAAGAATGATGGCAAATGATCACAAGATGATGTGATGTTCCATTACCTTTTCAGTACAAGTGTGCACACAACAGACACTCGCAGGTGACACCTGCTGTCTGAAGCCTGAAATGAGGCTGGGGGAAGGGAAAAAGAACATGAGAATACATACACGTTCTGCAGAGAAAACCTGATCTTCTATAAAAACAAAACAGAAATGAAAAATGCATTAAGCAGATTGACAAAAACAGTTCTTTGGACTTGGCCATAGACAAACTTTAAACAACTATACATTTAATTGTATTTAATATTGGTTATGTATACAAGTAATATGCTATATATAACCAGCGGTGAAAACTGCACATTCAAATATGAAATTCTGTCTCTTTAGCTCTAATAGATCAGATCTGGAACTTCTTACACATCCGCTGAAAACTGGGCTGTAGCTGGGGAGAAATGAGAGTTGAGCTTAGAAGCCTGTGACACTTCTGGTGACATCAGAATCCATGGTTCAGGATGGAGGTTCAGCACCATGTAGCGGGGCAGCAGCCTCCTCATTAGGCACATTCTCCTCTGTACTTGTCTCCCAGCCTTGTGCTTGTTAAGTACCAGTCAGAGATCAACAGCTGTGCATACAAACCCAAATGTTTGTTGCAAGTGCATATACTTCCAGACATTATTCTGAAAATTCCCATTTAGCATTAATTAAAACTCTTGCTTAACTAGCACTTGTTTGCAATTCTGTAAATTTCTTTGCTTTTATTAGTGCAAAATAAGAAGAAATAAGCACGTGCACTTTTGACACATTTCATATTAGGAAGTCAGAGCACTTTACAAATACTAATTAATCTAACACCCCATTTATTTATCAGAAGCCTTTAAGTGTTCTCAAGTCATAAATGGTGCTGTACTGTCAGTGCAGCTTGTGTTAGTGATCTCAGCCAGTGTGCCTGGGATTAATCTTTCTGTTCCAAACAGGTCATGGCACACAATGTGTTCTAATATATATATATCTTTGACAAAAATGGCATAAATTAATGCTATTAATTATTTTAAGTGGCTTTAGATCTTATAAGCACAAGAAGCTTCCTTGTAGGTTGTTGTTGGCTTTATATCTTGATAATCATCTGGGGTGTATAATGATCCTGTGTAGGCCAGAGGGAGTGAAGTTATGGGTACACGTGTGCTACTTGCAGATGCTTAATTATTTTTTTAGTTCTATTTTTCAGCACCTGAAGTAACCTTAACATGGCAAGTCAAATTAAATGTATCACAAAAAGTGAAAAAGATCAACAAAACTGTTAGAATAAGTGGATGAAAAAGTAGGAAACCTCCTGTTGGAGAGCTGGAGAGTATAAAGATAATTCTTCGCTGAAGGAACTGAAACCATTTTACAAAAGTGCTCTGATGTGTCTTTGAAACTCCATTTCACATAGAGATAGCAATCTTGATTCTCTGCTGGTATAAACTGTCAGAGATATATTGAAGCCAATTTTGTCCAGCTTCTGATCTGGCCCAGAGATCTCATCTACTACTATCTATACTAGTATAATCTGTACTGGCATCAGGGCAAAATGTTCATCTTCGTATAACTTTGTATCTGACAAAGACACTGAACTAAACTAACATAGAAGAGAAAAATAACTAGCACAGAATAAAAATAATACTGATGGGTGAAAACTTCTTTATATGTGATAATGTGATGGTTATCCCTTCATTTCTGGTTTTATTTATTTAAGAGGTGCTTTTCTTCAAACAGGTTGGTAGTGCTATTAGCTTCGGGGAAATGGCAGTTAAGTGTGGTCGTTGCCGTGTTTTATGTCAACAAAAAAAATGCTATGCTTTTCCTCCTTTAGAAATGAGGTATTTGCAACTAGTCAGTTAGAATGCAAAGGGGACTGTGCAAAAGTGACCGAAGTTTATTTTGCAACATTTTGTCAACAGTCTTATAAAGCTTCACAGCTCTTAAAGTTTTTGTATGGTGTTTTCTTCCTCACTTGGGAAGTGTGCGTTCAGGCGTGCCTCTGTGTGTGTGCACGTGTGTGGATGTGTGCCGGCTCTCCTAAGGGAGTTTTACAAGACTTCTACATGTGACTCTCAGTTCAGTGATGCCAGCCTGCAGGAACGCAGGTTTGGAGATGTGAAGTGTGATGATGCTGGCCGCATGCATGCCTACTGCCTGAGGTGAGAGATTCCAGTAATCTTCCCTGCTGTTATGGGAAACGTCGTATATAATTCCAGTTTTGACAGGTTTTTCTGTAATTGGTGTTCAGCTCTTGGACGCACCTTTAACTGGAACAAAGCACCGGCGCTCAGGCTGGGAGCTGCTGCCTGAGCCGCTGTGCTAACGACAAGCTCTGCACAGCTCCACTTGGGAACCGTGTGGGGAACTGACCTGGGGTAAAAAAAAATCTCACCCCAGCATCAAAGGCCTGTTTTTCAGTTTGATCCAGCACAGAGTCCTAGATCAATGAATGCTGTAGAAATACTTGTGGCAGTAGGAGAGCCAGGGATTTGGGAGAAAATGCCTAGGGAGGAAGAGGTGGCAGCTTCTTGGGGTGACTCCTCTGATGCAAACTTGTCCACTGCCCGGCTCTGGTGTGGGTGTGTGCACTTGTACCACCCTGCTCTGAATCAGGGTGGTGCTCAATCGGGCAGGCTTGCCTGGCACGAGACAAAGGAGTATTTAACCTTTCCTTGTGATTGTAAACTGCTAAGTATGCCATTGCTGCTGGAATGCTGGAGCTGCCTTAGCACTGCCTCCAAGCCCAGGCAAAGTCATGATGTGCTAAATGCAAAGGCAAAGACTTCTCATTGGTCCTGACTTACCAGACAATCTAGTTACTGCATACACAGCACCATTTTTTAAGCAGCTCTTCCACCATTCAGCATGGGCAGCATGTTCTGGCACACATTTCAAAACGGCTGTATCACCACTGTGTTAGCAGACAGGCCGTTTGAATTAATGTTTGAAAGCCCTGTAAGCAGACAAACTCTAACATTTGAAATTAATTTGCCTGGAGTAGATTTGGCCTGAAGATGGGTAAAATTCTGAGCTGTACCAGTTAACTGCAGTTTGGCTTTACCTGCACTGGTACTTGCAGTCAGGCTCATTCTGGCATTAAGCACCCACCATTCCTGCACCTGTGACACAGGGGCAAGATATGTGTAGGGAGTTCTTTAGGGTCATAGGACTCTTTTAAAAAGGAAGATTATAACTAGGAAAGGATTTTCACTAGGTACATGGTGTTGAAATTTTGATTCTTAAAATCACCTCTTCTGAAAAATTCTGACATCAGAATAAGATTAACTGTGCTATTCTTGTTGTATCTTGTTTCGAGCAGTCCATGTTAGTGCCATGGAAGTGGGAGAGTATTATTTTACATAACATGCAGATTTAATTTCTAGATGTATGGTGACAGCCTATGTTACTCCATCTGTCATAATAAAACAAAGTAATTAAGTTTGAAAGACCTCAAATACTCTCTTTACTTGAGCTTTAGAGCTGCTGAAAATACTTTTAACAGTCAGAAATCCACCTTCATTGCTTGTGCTGAGATAGTAGAGAGCTACTGGCCTTCCAGCTGTGTCCTAGTGTACCAATGGCTACATGGTGGATATATGAAGTCCACACATGCCTTTTATTCTGGCACAGTTTTTCCTGAAGTTAAAAGATTTATTCTGAATAGGACTAATTAAACATGTCAGGAATTAGATCAATATTTGTTCAGTGCCAACAATGTGTTCAGTACTGTCAAGTACGTAGTTGTTTCTATTTCAGGCATTTAAAAAGCTTTATATACCCCAATGTCTCAGGCTGACACAAGGAACACCACACTTTTTGATGAAAGACTCTCAGATTTTCCATAGGGCCATAACAATTACCATGATTCCTGGACGGAATGTCAAAACCTTTGTGAATTAGTGATTTTCCTCTCCTCTCCTCTCCTCTCTTTTTCCTACAATGCAACCCTGTCTAGGATTTCCTCCCTCTAATTGTGAAATTAAATTATTGCAAAGGCAAGGAAAAACAAGCTGAAATTTGGACCTGAATTCTGAGTTGGCCCTGTTTTGAGCAGAACATTGGACAAGATGCTCTCTACAGGCCCCGTTCACCTTAGGTTGTTAGTGGTTTTGGATTTTTTATGAAAAAAACTACTTTGCAGTGTGATGCATTTGAAAAGCACAAGCAGTTTTTCATGTAGCATCTATTTACAGTTACTGGATATTTTTAACATTTAAAAGACATTTCAGAGCATTTCTAGGACTCAGTTTTTCAGTCTTGGATTAATGGCAAATATTTCTCTTTTGGCTTTGCTTCTGAAAATCTTATTGTATTGATATATGGAAATCAGCTCCTGATGTCTGAATAAAATGGAGTATGCACATACTTAAGCAAGATCACAGTGCTCCTAAGTTACCTGTGTGATTTTAGAGCAATTTTTTCTGTTGGACTATCAGCAGAATATATGTGACCAATAAAGGTGTATTGAAATTCTGCAATTTAGGAATTAATTGTTCCAAGCAACTACTAAGATTAACATTAAGGAGGTGATTCCTGTATACCATAAATACAGCAAGTACCCATTAACAGATATATTGTGGTTAAAAGTGTATGGCAAATAATAAAAAAATGAAATTGTTTGCAAAGTCATAGTGTATTTAATAAGCCAAATCCAGTCCAGAAACAAAAAGAATTGTTTCAGTTTGTCCTTTGAATTGTAGTTTAATAATAGAGACAAAAATAGATGAGTGTGGAAATAAACTTATCAGTCAAATTGTGATAAAAAAAGCATTTTATTCCACAAATAGTTCACACAATTTGGTAAAACAGATAGAGGAGTATCACAGTTAAGCGATACAGCCTTGAAATTGTAAGTGGAGACTTGAGGCAAGATTAGCTTTAGTATCAATATTTTTTTCAATTGTTAAGTTGGGAGTAAACCCTGTCTGCTCTCAACAGAATGACTGAGAAGAGCAGGATGTTAAGTTTTGTTGTGTATCCTCTTTTTAAGTCAGCTCAGTATTACCTTTAAAAACTTTCAGAGTCTTCTGCAGGCTTTGTGTGAACAGAAAATAGTCACAGACAGCTGTTCTTTTGCTTGCTGAAAACTAGTATCAAGCACTGCTACAATACAGTCTAGACAGGAAATTGCCTTGTCTTTCAGCAGAAAATTGATTAGGTAATTCATTACATCAGTCATCTAAGACACTCCATCCTTTGAAAAATTGTTTTATGTGGCTCTGATAAAGGTAAGATCTATAGGTCTTCTCATCTAAGTAGGTGAGTCCTCTTAGGCTGGACATTTCACACATGTTTTCTCAGGACGGCAATTCTTCCCTGTGGCTAAGCCAATTGAAGAAAGCCATTAAACTTACCTGATGCTTATCTGTAGGTTGCTCAGAATACAGGACAGAATGAGCCTCCCATAAAACAACTTTTAGTACTTGTGCTCCTCTTCAGCTCTCAATCAACGGCTCTTCCTGTCTGAAGTGTCTGCACTCCCCCCCAAGAGATTGCTCCCAGTAGAACCTGAATCTCCCCGAGGTATTTTCTTTTCATTGCCATTGAAAAATGCTTGCTTACATGATGGATTCTTCTTCTGAGGCATTAGCGTTCGCCTGGTAATCACAATTATCTGACATTTAGCAGTTACAGTCAACATGTGGTATAGGTGAACCTAAACATGTGCCCCATGGATTCCAGGCACCACAAAAAAATAAGTCAGAGAATGAAGAAATGCAGCAATTTATAACAAATTGTGACCAGGAAAAATTCAGAGGGCAGGAAAGCACAAAGAGAACAAGAAATGAATTGAATGTGAGTATATGGCATGGCAAAAAGAAAAGCAATTAATAAACCAATCTTTAAAAAGTAGTGAAGAAAAGAAATACAATAAAGGAAAGGGAGGAGTTGGGTTTTTTGTGGGGTTTTGTTTGTTTATTTGTTTGAAAATATGTTTTAACCATGATTCACAAAAGGGTTTTGTCGTTTCCCTCCCCCTCCCCCCACCCCCCTCCACCCCCCCTACCCCCCTCAGCCCCCCCCCCGGTAGATTTGTAATTTTACACTCTTGATTTGGACAGAAAGAGATTTTTTAAAATGCTGAAAAACATAAGAAAGTATCTTTTGAAAAACTGAAGCCATGTCCAAACAAGTAAAAGAGAATGTGAAAAGTAGGAAATCAAGCATATCGACACAAATCACAAGCCAAAAATAAAGGTTTTAGGGACTATTTGCTAAACGCATAAAAATGAACAACAAACTCTTCCTCAAAGCCTTTGGGACTGGAAGGCCTGCCTAGGAGTAGATAAGGCCAATTGACATATCAATGAGAGGATAAATTACAGTGGAAATAAACAAAAGGATTCTTGCATGATTCCTCAGCCTGAAAGATCTTAGCTATTCGCTCTCCACAGGTCCTCTTTACGAGGACGTATCAGAAGATCTGCTTTAAACTGAAATGTGTGTGAAGGAGGTTATAGAACAAATTTACGAAATGAACAGTAGCAAACTGCCAGGATCATATGGTATATACCCAGGAGAGAGAAAAGAAATTGAGGATGAAAGAGCTGAAAACTCTTCCTGAAAACTACCTCTATACTAAATGTGTGGATGGTGAAGACCCTGACACTAACATTTTACAAGTGCCTCAATTAGGAATTCTGATTTTGATTTCTGGGAGGTAACACACAGCATGGAAAAAGTAACCTTAACTTAAGTACAGGGTGATAAACTCTGTACTAGCTGCTGCCACTCGGAAAAAAAAAAGGTCTTGGAAATGTATCACGTTATTCTATGAAAAAGTCAGTTTCATGTTCAGTAAACATCAGAGGCAACTGTAAAATACAGTAGAATTTTGAGGTATCACATTTTTTTCTTCAGCAAATGAGCCCCTTTGCAAAATGCTTGCCAGAAGTCTGGCTTTTAAAAATTATTGTGGTTTGTTCTGATAAATATATTATCTCTATTTCCAAGATGCTTACTCTGATATGTTCTAGGGTCACCACAGCAGGAAGAATGCTTCCAGTAGAGGTGCAGAGAGTTATTACTGTAGCAATAGAGAACAAAACAGCATGTCAAGCCATGTCCACCTCTAAATATTATGTTACATTTCTAGTCTTCTCTCCTGTCTCTCAATCCCAGAAGGGACGGGATAGAACTAGAAAAGATTCAAAGAAGGACAATAACAGTGATCAAAGAGATGAAATGGCTTCCATAAGAGGAATAACTAAATTGTTTTGGGCTGTTCAGCTGGGGACAGACAACTTAATTTTGTACAGTTATCATGGCCTGGAGAGGATGAATAACGACTTTTTTTCCTACAAAAGCTAATGAGAGCTCAAATGGTGCTTTTGAAGGGTTGGTTGAAAATGAACACAAATTTTTATGCTGTGGAACTCTTTCCCACAGGATATTTTGATATTAGAAGTGTACAGCTGTTCAGAAAGTTAATTAATATCCACCAGATACTATAAGCATATATATAATACCTCTGTCGTGGTTTAACCCCAGCCAGCAACCAAGTCCCACACAGTCGCTCGCTCACTCCCCCTCCACCTGCTGGCATGGGGGAGAGAATCAGCAGGGTAGAAGTGAGAAAACTCATGGATTGAGATAAAGACAGTTTAACAAATAAAGCAAAAGCCACACAAGCAAACAAAGCAAAAGAAGGAATTAATTCACTGCTTCCTGTGGACAAGCAGGTGTCCAGCCTGGTGTTACATTTCTGGGTGAACTTTTGGTCTTACACAGTAAGCTATACTTGTAGTCCCTCATTTCCACATAGGGATACTTCATACAAGGTTGTAAGGGATATCAAGGTTAATTTCTGAAGTCCCTTATGCCCTGGTGCATGGCCAGTCTCAGTCAGAACCCACCTTCCGCTTCTGTTAGGCATAAATGTGGCTAGACATTAGATATGAAGGGAATGGTAAGGCTTCTACTAGTATTTGACCTCTCAAGGATGCAAACTACCTAAGCAGACCTTGAGTAAATGGGAAAAAATAAATGTCTTGGTCTGAAATAATAAATTACTGATTTGTATTAATTGCACACAATTGTACCTCTGAGGAAATGTGTAAAATTCTATATAATCATGTTTAAGAAAAGATAGAGCAAAAATAAAAATTCCAAAATGTTCATAAGGAAAATCTGTGCCCAGATAGTTCTTTCCTGTAGTTGAATTTTTTTCAACGTAGAACAAAACTAGATCTCCCTTAAGGCTTACTGTCTCTAGACATTACACAGCTAAGGGATTTATCAGTGCAATTCTGTTACCAAATTAGGGTTTACATTTTCAATTACCATGAGGTCCTTGTGTCTTAAGTGTGGTCATTTTCCACACAGCATTTTTGATGAAGGTGGTGGGAATAAAATGTTCCTTCACAGTTTGCACTTGGCTGATGAGTATTTGACTTTTGTACCAGTCCTTGCTTTTTGAGGGTAGAAATTAAAGAAAACTATTACCTTCTGCTTGTTGCTTGAGACCTTACAGGAATTAATTACATACTTTTTGGTTGCTAGAATCAACATTCAAATGAACAAACAAACAAAAAAGCAAACAAACAAAGCCTGAAAGGAAACTTCAGTAGCAGCCCCTGATTGCTGTTATTCAAATGACTGGAGTCACTTTTTTTCCTTGGAGAAAATCCATATAAAAAAAGTTGCAGGGACCAGCAGGTAGGGGTCTATAAATGCAATATAAAAGGATGCCATTATAGGAAGAATTAATAGGATACTTGGGCAAGAAATAGAAAGAAAATAATTCTTTTTCTAACCTTGGGCAAATCACTTTTCTGATGCTTTCATTTTCTCTTAGTTTTCTGCAAACTTAATATTTATGCCAGCAGATGTATCTTGCCAGCAGTGTAACTCCTTTTATGCTGTTTAAAAACTCCTGACAACTCTCAGGATGCAGTGGCTCTAAATACAATAACCAAGATCAGTCTGGCTGGACCACAGTGGTTCAGAGGGATTTTACCCAGCCATGTGACACTAGCCAGTTACCATTTTGTAGCCCCTTGTAACATCAAAATTGGATACTTTTGGATCTTTCACTGTGGTTTGGGTGCAACTGACAGCAATAAATAAATATCAGTATGGCAATGGGGAGAAAATTTTCATTTCTGTTTTCTGGACATAGAATCATAGACTCATAGAATGTGTGGTATTGGAAGTGACCTTTGAAGGTCATCTAGTCCAGCCCCCCCTGCAGTGCACAGGGAACTTTTTAACTAGATCAGGTTGCTCAGAGCCTCATCAAGCCTGACCTTGAATGTCTCCAGGAACCAGGCCTCCACCAGAGAGCTCTGGGCAACCTGTTCCAGTGCTTCACCACCCTCATTGTAAAATAACTTCTTCCTAATGTCTAATCTAAATCTACCCTGCTCTGGTTTAAGACCACTGCCCCTCGCTCAGTCACTACACACCCTTGTCAACAGTCCCTACCCATCTTCCTGTAGGCCCCTTCATGTACTGGAAGGCCGCTATAAGGTCATGTTTTCCAAGTTTCAAAGGTGGTCTTTGCTTCTGAGACTGAGCTGGGTCTCTCCAGGCAGTTGGCAGATTTTCTGGATTCAACCAATTTTCTGAAGAGTCTCCTCACTCAAACTTATTATTTTGTCTCTAACCACAGCCCTCATCCAGCAGACTTACTAAAGAGAAGTTAAACAAGAGCCACATAATCTCCTCTTTGCTGGAAAAATAAGCATCTCTCTGAAGCAAGAGGTGAAGCCAGAAAAGAGAAATTCAGTTTACTTTTTTATGCCAGCTAATGTCTCTGAAACCCAAGACGGCTTAATTTAACAGTGATGTTAGTTCGAATCATTTAATGACAACTGGTTTCTCAGGTTGCTTTTAAAAGATGAAAAGTTCTATGAAAGGTGCACAGCTCTGGTAATAAGCTAAGGTGGAGCAGCCTGCTACAACCTAAAGTGTGTGAGGCCTCGCTTGCCAATCTAGCAGTTGTTCCCTGTTGGTATGATTGGATTATTTCATTGGATTATTTCCCAGATGGACATTAATGTGTTTGTAGGGCACATTCAGTTAAAGGGTCAATGTTTATTAAAGCTGCAGATATTGCATTTGCTGTGAGCATGTAATTAAAACAACAGATTGCTCCCTGTTTTGCCTTTCATACAGTAGGCTGAATCATAAAACAGCTCTGGATGATTTTGCCACCTGTTTTTGTCAAGAGCTTTAAAGTAGAATATATTATAGGCTTCTCATGTGAAATGAAATAGTATTTTTCCATAAGGGTAAGGTTTTCAAAGATTATGATTTACACTGCAGGCAGGGAAATTTCATATTCTCTCTAAGACCTCTGCCTTGGTTTATTAATTTGTCGCACCTTTCTCACTCTAGGTCTTCCTGCTTCTGCTATGGGGTGTAGAAATCTTCAATGAAATAAACGTGACTTAGGTCTATAATGTCCAAATCAACAATACTGTACATATGCTTTATTACATAAAAGCAAGATTCTGATCATATTGTGATTCAGTTGGACTTTTTCCTGCGACCAGTGTTAGTACTATTCTTGTCTCACAATTTCTCCTCCCTAAAATATCAATGATGGCTATTTTCAGGAAGATACAAAATTGTTTTTTCTTGCATATCCTGTCTTATCCAATTTCATTCTGCACTTTATGTTATATATTCTAAGGTTGTTTCAGTTCAATGGTGAACTAAATTATGGTTCTTATACATAACATTTATCAGAAATTAACTATTGAGATCAAGCAATCTTTTATCAGTAGTTTTAACAATATTAAGCAATAAAATACAGTAGTCCCAGGCACTAAAATCCTATGTTCGTTGCTCCAATACACCATTTCTAGCACACGAAGTCTGTCCCCAAAGGCTTTCTTCCCCTTCTTATATCCTAAGAAGAAAGTCTCAGAGCCACATCCTCAGGTTCAGCTAAGAAGAAATCTGCAGACCTGAAAAATGAAGGCAGAACGACTTCATGGTTTTCAAAGTAACATTTTGACCATATGTCATTAAGAGACTAGATCTTCTCTAAGACCCTCTTCCAATTGTCCTGGCTTAGTGCTATTCCAGGAGCTTACCATATCCAATCACCCTAAAAGAATCCTAATCAGGCCTTAGGCTAAAATGCTGTGTTGACAGAAAAGCTGGACAGTAAATAAGATGTTGCATTTTCTTCAGCTGATGGCCTTATCAAATAACCATTGTCAAATAGCCAGTTTTCCAGCTTCTGGAGGTAAAATAGATGATGTGTCATTGAATATCAAGGTCAGTCTTTTGTTTCCAGGTAGGCAGACAAGTTAGGCCTGCAAGTAAGTCTTAAATTGTAGCCTTGGCTCATATTAATGGGTTTGGATCTGCAAGATAAGCCTGGACAGACAACAGTCAGGGGTGACACTTTGCATCAGTCGTTTATTTAAGAATTTTCCTTCAGAGCTGCTCATATTGTCCATCCTGGGAGTACTGGACTTCTTCAGAACATATGATCTAGCCCTGCCCTTTCTGAGATCTGTGGCCTGAACAGCTCTAACAGTTTGCCTCCTCTTGTGCTGTTTGGTGCTGCTTCAGGGCTCTAAAGATAGATGTGCTGTACTACAGACACAATTGATGCACTAGACACTGGCCTGGAACAATCTTTGTGGGCACATTATAGCAAAATTGATAACAAGACTTCCAGGATTTAATTTTTTTTTTTTTTTTCATTTGGGTGACGAAGAGTTTGAGAGCATAAGAAGGCATGATAATAAACTGATTTGAATCAGTATTTTGTGCCCTGGTCCTCTCATGTTTCATGGACACAGTCACATACAGTGTAAAGTGTAAACCACAGGCTGGGTTTTCCTTCATTAGCTCAAGAAAATATATTTTATTTGGTAGTAACTTGTCTTGTTTTGCATGACTTCTATTCCTAAAGGATAATGAATTGGTCCAAAATAGCAAAGTGTGTGACTGATACAATTAGAAAAATGATGGGAGCATTTGCTTCTATTTTTTTACTTCAAATTACCACCTCTGGTAACTAGCCTGTAAGTTTAGTTACCTCTTGGCAGATTTTCTTGTAGAAGCAGTACATTGAACCAGCTCCATTGAACTAAGAGAAGGCTGCCAGCTTACATTTCCTTTGCTTTGGTGGCTGCATCACATTAAGAGCAGCCTCTAGAGGTTTGGGGAAGTTGTTTCTCTACTGAAGGCTGCTGAAAACACACAGGGGCAAATTGCTTTTGATGCGCAAGTGGGAGAGGCAAAGACTCAACAGCATAAGCAGAGAATGAAGAGATATCCAAGAGGAACAGACACCTCACTGGGTCTTAACTGTAATGGAAAGGAGCAATGGGAGACAGTAGAATTTGTTGCAGCCCAGTAAGTCTCTGATTTGCAGGGCTGAAGGTGTGATGAAGGAAGGGATCTGCCCAGTGTGGGGCAGAGGATAAATTTGTTTGTAAATCTTCTGTTTCTGGTCTACTTCACTATGTTATTTAAGTTCCTGTGCTTCAATAAGACAGCTTTTGGAACTCAATTCTCCAGGAATTCTGTGAACACTCAGAAAAAGTTTGGCCCACCTACGATTTGGGTTGATTTAAGTTGACCTACCTTTAAAACGTGACCCAGTTCAGACTCCCATCGCAACATTCTTAATAAAACTTTCTCCTGAAGTATAATTAGCAAGTCTGTATGAATGAGATTAGTGTTGTCTAATAAAACTGATAACTTAATGCCTGCTCCGTATTCCCATCTGATGCTTCAGCTGGCAAGGCATTCCTCTCTGTAGCCATCACTTCTAGGATTAGTTACCAGCTGATTAAATCTCAGGAAAGCCCATGTATCCTGTGGATTGGGTGCTAGCCATGCTCCCTGCAAGCAGGTGTGGGAACAGATATTTTCTGCTGATGGAGGGTTATGCCTTTGCAACTGTCCAGATTGTAGTGAGTAGTAGCACCAGAGCCGAGAGCCACAGATGGCAACAAGGGGGTGCAGCTGTCTGCATGAGGCTTAGTATCCCTGAAGCAGCTGCACTGGGAATTTGGTAGATGTCGCATGGCTTATGTGTGCTGAGTGCCCTCTTTTAATCCTTCTGCCTTCACCTTATCTTTGCTCATTACATTATTATTACAAATTATGATAATTGCTAAAGCACTAACAATATGGAGACCTGCTGACATAGCCCCTAGACCCTGTGCTCTCTGGGTTCCCGGCCTAAGGTAGACTACACTCTAGATTCATTGCTAATTATTACTTTCCTTGTCTTTTTTGCTTTGTTTTTGGTTTTCTTTCTACTTTGAGTAAGAGCAATGCTATAAGTGTCAAGAGCCTTATGTAGGAAGGGTAAATAGGATTTTAAATGGTACCCTGTGACATTAGAACATGATACAAGACTTAATTATTGAAATCAGTCCCTTTTGAATTTCTCATTGAAGCCAGTAGATGAGGGTGAAAGAGAAGCTTGATGATTTACTTAAATTTCAGCTATTATTTAAATGATGTTCAATTTTGCAGAGAGTGAAATTAAGGTTAACCTTAGACCTTGCCATTTCTTTTCCACTGCACTCTTAGTGTTTCTGTTTTCTTCCTTTGTTTCTCCAGTTGTTTCCAAATTTGTTCCTCATGAGCCTTATCCCATCCTCTTTCTCATTGCATTAATTTATTTGATTAGTTATTAATAAATCCTTTATCTCTTCCCATTTTCTGTCTCCTCAGTGCTCTAGCATTAGCAGAAAGTGTACAGTAAAAGTCCACTTGATGTTGGAGCAAATCTTTTTTTCTGAAGCATCCATGCAGAATTTGGATTAGTACTCACATTACAACCAAAAGCAGGTCTATTTTACATACTCTCTGGAGAGAGCTGGATCCTGCTCCTGCATGTTCTTGATTTGGGGAGATGTGATGGGCTAATTAGGTTTCTATTACCGTATGAAGGAGCTCACAGGGATTCTTCAATTTGTATCCTGGTAGGAGTTGCCACTTCACATGTTGTGTACTTCAGGAGCAGCAGAGGTACAGTGCAGTGTCATTTCAGTGTAATCTTTTCCCAATTCCTGCTGGAGTTCCCTAGCAGGCACCTAAGTGGATCTAAACTATTTCCAGAATAGGAGTTCGGCAGGGATATTAGATTTGGTTCTGGCCTGAGGTGCAAAAGACCCTCTGTGGACTTCACTGCTCTTACAATTTATTTATTTTTCCCACCATTTCAAGATCTTTTTGCACTGGCTTTGGAGCCGTAAGGCAGTAACTGCTTAGAAGCAGTGCATATTTCTGAATCAATGCTGTAGGAGAGGTCAGGAAGCAGAACAGAGGGGACTCAGAGAGAATTCAAATTTGCTTATAATGTTATTTATTTAGCATGTTTTCAGTTTCCATTGGGAAACAGAAAAGAACATATAGGTAATTCCAGAGAAATGAGAAGGATTTTATTTCAAATGTTTCAAATTCATGAGAGGTTTGGGGAAGTGAAAGAAATGAAAACTGCTCACACATAGAATATATCGACTTGTATCAACTAGAGAAGCCTGAACTACTGATTCTGCAAAACTGTAGAAAATGTTTACAGGTAATGTTATTTTACATCAAATGACTTCCCTCACTTTGCCTTCCCCATTTCTCCTGAGATTTTTCCTTTTTGTGATCTTTTTTCTCCTTTTTACAGGCTCCCCTCACTTCCTGTCCCTCATTACACCTTTTCTCCTCCTCTCTCCTTTTTCCTCCTCTCTCCTTTTTCCGCCTTTGTTTTTGCATTTGCTCAGTCTTGGATTTCTCTCCCATATGCCTTTTTTCTTTCTTATCACGTGCTGCTTCCCTCTGTGTATAATTATTTAGCTACTTAATTTCCCAGAATTTCTTTATATTCCTACCTTAAAAGAAAAAGTTTAAATGAGAAAGGCAGTTCTCAGTTAAATATTTATGCAGCATAAAGAGCTGCTTTCTGTGTTATATACCTTCATTCTATCCTGGTACAAACAGGCAGAAGACATAAAATGAAAGATGAAACAGAGAAAAAAAAGAAGTGTTGACATTCAGGATCATCAGGATGGCACAGTACAGTGAAAACTATTAATCTAGAGCTTCCTTGGGATTGCCTTTGAGGTTAACCTATGCTCTGAGTATTGGCTTTGCAGCAGTAAAATGAAGATTCTGGAATTTCCCTCCCTCAAAGATGCAGTGTGAAGACAAATATATTAGAAGTTTGCGAGGTGACCACATATAAAAGGATGAATGAAAACCAGTTGACTTCAAAGTGTCAACATCCTGACAAATACTTAAGTGGTAGACAAAAATACTTAAGTGGTTTTCAAACTGTGTATTTTCAAATGAATTGCCAGCTACTACAGAAAACAATACATTTTCCAACATTTTACTTCATATATGAGCTCTTGGGACAACTAAATCTCAGCATACTATCACAAAATTTTTTGAGAGACATTTCCATTTCTACAGAAGTTTGGAAGATAATTTTTTTCTAAGAGCAATATATCATCCAGATAATTAATAATAATCCAGAAAAACTGGATAAATGCTTTCTAGAAATCAGCTATTCATTTTTAAAATACTGTAGTTCTGAGAACCAATACTGAAAATTGAAACTTGATTTAATGAAGCATTTGCAGGTCATATTATTTGTTCTGTTTTTGGTACAACCACATTTGCAGAGTAACCACTTAATGCAAAGTTAATTTTGTACATGTAGTTCAGAATTCATTTCACAAAATAAAAATTAAGTGAATAATCAAGGATGAAGAGTTAATGGAATAGTGTTAGCTTCAAGAACTTATTTCAATAGCTCTTCTGACATCTCTGACGTTTCAGTAGCATTGACAGGGAAAACATTTCTCTCACTACTGGAAAACAAGAAAAGGTGTGATAATGTAGGAAAGAACCTCCAGTTATGAAGTAAAGTGACAACCAAGCTCTGGTGTAAAAGTAAACTAAGCATTGTTAAGGGATTATGAACATCAGAGCCTTGGTCCACCGAAGTACATGATTATATATTCCCACTGAGTCAGTGGGAGTGAGTTTTTCACTCTAACTTCAGCTTTCAGCTTTTGAAAGCCTTCATAACCACTTGAAGTTCCCCAGTTTATCTGCAAGACATAACTTAATTAAGACTATATTTTAATTTTATAATAATCTGATTCACTTAAATCTGCATAACTACTGCCAGAACTAGGAGTGCAGGGTTTGGTGTTAACTCTGCAATTCCTATAAAGCAGGAGAAGCGTTGTGGGCAATGCCTGTGATATTCCTGCTGAAAGGAAACACATTCCTTTATTCATAGCTTTGCTGGCACAACAAATGAAGCAAGACTGTTTGAAAATGTTTTATTTCAGCACATAATTTTTTCCTTAGCATTTTCTTCATGTTCACTACCCTTGGTTGTTTGCTTTCAGAATTAATTTTGATAAATCACCACTATATCACAATGAATAATACAGGAGTGGCCAAAATAATAGATTAATATTTAGTCAGTCTTACTCTTTTAGCTTCAGTGATTCTAAAGATTGGTCAGATAAATTTAGTGACAAAATTTTTCAATAGTCATTATACAGACAAATACAGGGCCTCCTGGGTCGTAATACTATTAAATTCCCTGAATATGTTCTATAGATGGTATTTTGACATCTAATGCAGACAATTGCAAATATTTTATGTACATTATTAATAGAATTTTCGTACTGGAAAGTATTCATGAGTAAGTCTGTATCTAAAAATATGCTATTGTGTGTTTTACGAAATTAAATCCAGTGAGTCAGCCTCACATAATGAATATTTATTTTTGTCTTTATCGTGTGCTAAGCACCACATTCAGGCTTGAACTGCAGGGTGTGTATGTGTATCTTTGCCTTTCTGAGTTGGAAGGTTAATTTAATCTTGACCCCAGAAGATAGTTTCTTGGGAAGATGTCTGACCATGGCTTTAAAAGGAAGCTCATGCAGCTTTTGTGTCCCAGAACAACACATTTGAAAATTGCTGAGTGCTGGCCATAAAAAGGGAATTTCAAACTGTTTTCTCTCTTTTTCTCTTCTGCTAAGTGACTTCTGGAGGCCTTGCGCTTGGATGACTTTCCTTTCACTTTTGTGCATTTACAGTCGCATTAACTAGTTAATCATAGTCCTTGCTTCTCCCTGGTGTTAATTGAAATTATGCAAATTATTAACAATTACAGTACTAGTACATGTCTAATAAAACATGAATCATCTTTCCTTGTAGGAAAGAGCTTGGGTAAGTGAGAGAGCATGAGTGTTGAGGGTGATGACCATCTTTGGCTTGAAAGGAATAGGCATTGGCAACTAAAGCCAGTTTTGAATCACTCTGATGGGAATTCCTAAAACTGCCATACAAATTAACTGTGTAGTTAATTGAGGTTTCCTCAACAGCAAATGCACTGAGGTGACTCCAAGAATTTCTGAAGAGTTATTAAAAAGTATGGTAAATGAAAGCAGAAGATGGAAAAAAATGGTGCATTATTTGCATAGGGTTCTTCAGTGAAGCAGCTGAAAGAATTTTTGCAAAACTCTTTGTACAATGTCCCTCTGTCAGCAGAGATTTATATAAGATAATCAGAACAAATACTGTTCCTGCATGTTTATTTATCTGCAAAGCTTCTCCACACAATAAGTAATGATACCTTTTCATTGACATCATCCAAGTAATAATAGCTTTCTGACTGTGTCATGGGGGTAATAGCAAGCTTTCAAGTACTTCAATGAGTAATGTATTTTTGACATCTTACGTAAAAATAAAGAATCCTTAAAAATACACACCTCCCATTTGTTCCAGCACATATCTCAATATCAATAAATTAAACTGTTGAAGATTCAAGTGTAAAATGTGACCACTGTTCCCAAGAAATCATACAAGTTCTAAGACAGTAGTTATTTCTTCAGCTTTCTTAATAATTCTGTAATTATGCGATCAATTTGTTTCAAAAAACTTTTGAATACTATTCCACCCATGACAAGCGTATATTGGAAGACAATGTAAGGAACAGGGACAGGGTGACATACAAGAACTCCTCTCTTAAGTTTAATTGCATGTTATTTATCATTCATCAATTTTACTTGAGAGGTCACTGTTGTTCATGCAGGATGGAAGCATTAATACCAAGATACTGCTGAGAAAAATAGTTTAGTTAAGCAGTTACTAGTAGACTTTTTACTCTATAATCCAGTCTTATGTTGACATGTAAAGACTTTTTCATATGATACCATAGAAGGTTGTGTGAAATAGTTCACAATAAAAATTTAAACTTTATTCTTTCAGATCACTACTTTAAATACCTAATATAACATAGATTTGGTACAATAAGATGATATGTATTAATTAGAATACTCTGATTAGATTGCTTCTTGTCATAATGGTTTATCACTAATGTGAAATACATTGCAGTGTTGTTCCTTTTATTAAGCCAATATCTTATAGAGCTATAGATCTAGCAAGTCATACTGGAAAGTGAACTGTGTCTTTTGATTTACTTCTTGAATGAGATTTACTTATTTGAGCTTTTATTAACAGGCAATAAAAGGCCAAAAAAATTTCCTACCTAAGAGAGCATATTAACATTCTTCATGCTACCAGTGAGACTTCTTGTAACCCAACCAGTAGAATAACTGCATTGCAGAGGCATGAATCTTCAGAATTAGGTTTTCAGAAAAGCTGCAGTCATTGGCTACAGTTTCTTTCAGAACAATTTCCCTTTTCCATAAGTGTGAGATATTAAAATGGCCTTTTGAATCTGACTGCATTCTCATTTGAACTCATCATAAAAGTAGGCTTTCAAAGCTGTTGTAGACTTTCTCTTTTTGCTTACTTATTTAAAAAACAAGTAGTAGAGCTTGTCCTACATCAAAAACCAAATTCACTGAATTGTTCCGTTCACTTGTTGAATTACATTCTGCCAATAATGTGAAATACATGTTTCATCTGTTTGTGATGATAGCTCCCTCAAAGTTTTTCATATCCTGTAAGCTAGATTTGAAAGTATCCAGCCTGTGAGAATTTCTGGTTAAATTTGTGGAATCACTTGCAGTAACCATATTAGGATGTGCACGTCATGTTTGAACAAAACCATATAGAATTAGTTTGAAATTATTTTCATGTTAAACCATCTCCAATACCTTCTTTCCTCTCAACAAGTAATTTTGTACTTTCAGCTATAAAGAAGATTTTCTGATTTGCTTAGAGCCACAGTTAAAGCCCTAATCCTGCATACATTTAGGCATGCATCTAATTTTCCTTAGTGACAAAATCTCTTACATATTCACTAACAGGGTAAAAGCATATGATTTGGACTTTATGTGGCTTTCAGGAAATCTTTTTACATGTCTCCAAATACTTTAAGCAGCCCTTTTATTGAGCAAGCTATGCCTGCAAGGCTACAAAGCAAACCCAAAATAAAAATAGAGATATCTGCACATTTCTCCAAGAAGCACAGGTTTTTCCATTGAAGTTTTAAATGGAAGAGAGAAGGAAGGAGAAAAGACATAGCAGCACCTGTTACACTGCCTGTTAAACCCATCAGCAGGGCAAAATGTGGTATGAACACAGCCATCAGCAGAGTTAACAGGAGAAATGAGCCTTTTACACCCAGAGCAAATAGCGAAGATCTGTAATTGGAGTGGTTGCCTCTAGAAAGACAAGCATAAACAATTTCTGTGGCTGCAAAAAAGGGCAAAGGGTAAGAAAGAAGAGCCTTGGTTAAGAGGCACAAATTCACTAGGGTTTGAAGAAATGATGGCAGGTTGTCAGTAATAACTTCCTTTGTCTCTTCACCCCAGGTCAAGAATGCAGTCAATGCAAAAGTTGTTTTCAAGACACAAGCAAAAAAGTGAGTCCAATTCAGCATACATCTAAATTCCCCTGGGTTTTTCATGTTACTTTCAAGTGTGGGAAGAAATATTTGTGAAGTGTAACTGAAAATGATCACCCCTACAGAGACCAAAAAGTCCTCAAAGTCAATGGAGAGTCTGAATTTTGCCCAGGACCACTGATGTATTTGTGTAAGACAGTAAGTCATCACTACAAGGATGATAATGACATGGACCAAGGAGCAAAGCTGGCTGAATTTGGAAACAATTTTGAGTGTCTTGATAAATACACAAGGCAGCAGTGTAACAAACACAATTACGGACCAAGTTTTCTCAAGCCCTGAGACATACGGGAAACTATGTGACAGCAAGCTCCCACTAACCACCAGATACAAAATACATGTCATGATCAGTTCCATCACTTGGGTCACATTGACAACTATGCCACCTAGTTTGGGAGACAGCTTTTTGAAGCAGGCATTCGCAATATCTTCATACGTGTGTCTCACTCTTATGAGCTGCCCGTCTTCATTTTCTTCATACAGGCAAGCAATCAGAATTTTGCCTGTGTAACAGCATAATGCTGCAGCCAAGATAATAAGAAACAGACCACTGTATCCACTGTGCAGAAGAGTGTATGGCAATCCGAGGACAAATATTCCCTGAAAAAGGAAAAATGAAGAAAAGATAACACAAAATTCCTTAGGTGAAATGTTTGCTAGAAGCCACACTCCCGAATTTGTCCTCTGTTGAACATTCCTTTCACCTAACTGCACAATGGAAGTAGTGCTCCATTCAGCTAAGTAAGTAACAATCATGAGAAATGTGTTTATTTATGGTAAATGAAATAATCAGCAAAAATAACTGCTCCTATTGACACAATTGTAATGATAAGCTAGGAAAAAGAAAATGTGGCTGAATGATAGAATCACATTCCTAGTTGATATTCAGTGGTGATGTGATTAGAACATTTTAAAAGGTTCATAGGCAGTTATTCAGTCAACATGCATATTAATGAAACAGGTTCAAGATCAGTAAAATTAGGCAACTGTAGCATCACCTGTACACGTTTCATTTAAATAAAAAATAGTACTCTAGATAGATCCAGTAATGATAATTCTCTTGAGTCTGAAAACTGTTAAGAGACCTCTGGAAAGAAAATGGCATTAGAGTGACATCAGATTTTGCTTATGTTTCTCTGCAGCTTCTGTATGCTTTGCGTAGCCTTTGCTCTTGTTAAGTGTGCTGAGAAAGTGATTCTTCACACAGTTAAGATTCTAGACTGTGAAAACTTATTTAGGTGTTTAAAAATACATGTAAAACATATAGAGATACTTTTCTCTAAACACTTTCTGAAAGGAACAGAATTATACTTGTTTTATCCAGTTTAAAAAAAATAGTGGCATTCTAGTTTCACAGAACACTGTGCATTTTTTTGTCTTTGTCCTTATTCCTTCACTACATTTAAGGGCAAGAAACACTTTAGGTGGTTTAATTTCCATCAGCACAAAACAAATAAAACCCTTGAACAACAGTTATTCATAAAAAGATCTAATTTAGAAAAGATGCTTCAATGACATTTTTTATGCTACAAAGCTGAAATTGAGCAACGCACATTTGTCATACTGGTCAGGCATTTTTGTTCTTGATAGCTGAAGAAAGATAGCAAGGAAACAAGATATAGTGAACCAGTTCTACAGAAATTTTCACTTCATTACATCTTACAGCACCAGTGACGTGAGGAAACATGACCATTTCTGCTTGTCTTTGTTATTCTGGCCTGATAGAAGCACTTGATGCTGATCAAACCCATACAAACTCTATTTCTGACCAACCCCATCTGCTCTGCAAAACCCATGAATCCTCAACAGAAGCTGCTGTCTCACAGAAGGGGTGACCCACTCTTTTTTTCTCACTTCCTCAGTGGATGGTAATGCTGATTGCCTTCAGGAGTCCAAGCAGAAGAGGTGAGTTTAACAGTTTAAAACTTAATTTCAGACTTTCCTATTCACAAATGTGGACAGGAGACCATGCACAGGGCACGTGTTTCAGGCATGCTTTTGTCTTTGGTGTTTCTATCTAGTCCCACAGGTTTTATACTCAGCAGACAGTTCCTGTGAGGGCAGCCTAGGGAGCCTGGTTCTGCCCGAGCTCTACAAGAAGGCAAGTGCTTCTCTCAGCTTTGTTTGCTTTACACCTACCACTCCACTTCTAAGTGATACAAATACTCCCAGTCCTGATCAGTAAGGAGGGCTCTGAAGACAGGCAATTTTTCAAATAGTAAATAATCATCAATGTATGAAAAGTATTCTCCTTTTCTTCCAGTCACAAAATAGCAGTCCTTTTCAGACAGACTGGGATGAGCATCAACTAGAGAAGGAAGATTAGAAGTCATTAAATTAGACCAGTATTTTTTCTCTAAGTCAATGAGAAAAATGGAGTGCCTGTCATATGAATGAGCAGCATCGGCTGTTTCACCAGACTTCACTTTAGGTGCAGACATTTTCAGCTGAATTAGAGGTGGAAGAATCATATTAAATAAATGTCCTCATACATTTTGATTAAAAAGGTCTATGCCTTTATGTACTGAAACAGAAGTAGCTCAGTTATTATTACTGATATAACAATAAATGTATTGACTAAAACCTTTTTGTTGTTTTCAATTACTTCATTTACAGCAACAGTTTTGTGTAAGTCCCCATTTCATTAGGAGCTGGGACATTCAACCACATAGCTTGTAGTACTTCAGTCACCATCTCCCCACTCCAGTCTAATACAGGTCTCATGACCCAATTATCTAGCAATGTAATTAGCATTTCTTTTGTGTATGAATTTCATAGCAGTATTCAGAATTCTATCATTTCTGCCATCTATCAGTCTACTTTCTTAAGAAGACTAGATACCTGGCTGTATCTAGACTGCAGGTAGCACACATACAACAGTAGCTTTTTGGTATCATGCCATTTTTAATGGTGGGTTTGAGTGACTAGCAAGTTCAGTAGTTGCCTAAAGAATGAAATGTGTTTCCTCTTGCATGAAAACAGTAATTGGAATACATTTACATAACATATTGAGTTTAAAAACATCACAAATAAACCAAATCTTTGTAAAAATCAGGAAGATAAAAGCCAGAGAGTCATCTTCCACATTAACATAAGAATAATGATATTTTTCAGTTCCTTGCAGTTTGTATCTAGCTTATCTCACTTGTTCCATACTCATGGCATTATTATTTTGCTCCTTAACCTGCATTTGGGAGTTCAAGTAGTATCTGCAGACCCAGAGTGTCACTGTATAATTAAACCACACCTAAGTGTCAGCACAGGCCTTACCCACAAAATGGCTTCTCCCCTGCTGAATTTAGCCTATTAATGCTTATATTACTAGTCTCAACCTAAATCAAAGTGTAAGTCTTTCAGAAACATTATCACATTAGGCAGCCATTTACAGTCCTCCCCACAGGTGTCTGCTTTGCCATGCTTAATTGTTAGTTTAATCAGAGCATAACATATTTCTAACCTCTAACATCTCCTTGCCATTGTTTATATAAAATAATTTTATTTGGCACCTAACACAGACCACAAGATGAAAGGTGGGTTTTTTGTTGGTTTTCTTTTCATCTTCTGAATACAGACCTTATTAAACAAACCCATTTTTGCACTCCATATATTCTTCCTTAAAATTATGTGTCAGCAGTTGCCAATTTCAAATCACATACAGTGAGTTTAGAAAATCTAAATTGAACCTTTCTACAGAAACTGTGAGTTTTCATTTCAACAGATGTCTTTGACATCTTTTTCCGAGAGTTTTAAAAAAATTGCTGGTGAGATTTGTGTAAGAAACTCAGGATTTCTGTGTCCTTCAGCTTTCAGTCAATAATAGAAAGCAAATATTCTGAACATAACTGGTTTTGCAGCTTTTTGAATACAGACCATGGTTAGTAGGGAGAAATAGAACTCTGAACATGCCAATATACTAAGTATGTATGTGGTGAAATGACTTTGCTTTTCCTGCATTGACAGCAGTGGTTTTTCCATTAAAAAGAAAAAAAAAAAGAACTCCACAAAACTCCCAAGTCCCCAGCGCCCTCCCCTCCTCCCCAAAAAAAACTTAACAAAAAACCCACACCAAAACCCCAAACAACAACCCAAAAAAACCCAAACAACCTGAAAGTTTAATGTGCCAGCATGTTGTCAAATTTCTACAAAATTTCCAAAAATGTTAATGAAGGCCATTTGCCAGACTTCAAAACTCATTTTGGTTTTGATCTTCTGTTCTTACCTTTGTAAAAATGATACTTTCTGTCAGGACCATTTCCTGAATGTCATCAAGTTTAAATAGTTCAGTTTCAAATAAAAAGGTATCTTAAATAACCACTTATTTTGCTATCAATGTAACACAACAGTACAGGCTGTGTTAACACACAACAGTGTTCTCCAGCTGAAAGCTGCTCAGCAGTGTTACATCATTGCTTCAAGTGACTTATCTGTGGAAAATTCCTTTTCCATAATGAAATAATGTAATGGATGTTGTTGAAGGTGGCTTTTGTGCCCCTTTCTTGAGGAGAGAGTGTATGGAGAATATAGATAAGGCGTGTCAACTTTTCACTGATTCTTTGCAAGTGGAAGAGGGACACAGGTAATTCTCACAGCCTTTGTCAATGCACATTCAGTCCAGCCTGGCTCCAGCACTTGCTCCTACTGAGTTTTTGAATCCTGTGTTTTCATGTCCAAATTAGGGCACAGGTAGCCTTAGCTGTGAGATATCAATTAAAATGAGCAGCAAAGGGAACTATTTCTTAAATTAACTCCTAGTTCTTAGTTTAGAGTTCTGTCTAGGAATTGTTCCTGTTTGAGTGGTCTTATTTCCGACTCTTCTAATGCAAAATCAAATATGTTAGCTCTAAATATGCTGGTTTAAGGGAAGATGTTTATGATTTAAGGGGAGCTGTTTACAAAGCAGAATTGCACAGGGAAAGAGCACTCACACAGGTGGGTAATGAGGAGATGTTTTTGGAACAGTGCTCTATCATAGCTCAGCTTGAGTAGTTGTGTTATTTGCCATCAGTCCATCTACCCTGTATAGGGAGAGACCCTGCATCTTGCCTTGCCTCCCAAGATGTTTGCAAGTTTGAGTATTTTTTCCCTAGTCTAAGGATGAAAGTGGATTGTGCCTGGGTGGAGATCCTTGTCAAACATCCAAAGTGGACTTAGGCGTAGGCAGCTGAAGAAAAAAGGACTGTCAGCTAAACTGGTGATCAGCTTTTGAATAAATGGCAAGGACAAGAGTGGAAAGAGCATGTGAGGAAAGGTCATTCTCAGCTAAAAGCCATTCATTAGTCTTACTAGAACAGTTTGAAGCAAGCGGATCAGTATTTCCAAATTACACCTGCACATTACAATATTTTTGCGCTTATCGATTTGACTGCAATATTTGAACTGCATTGGGAGTGTTTCCCACACCAGTAAGGCTGGCTGCTTAAAAATACTAGATATCTGGATTAGTGTAGAATGCAAAACGTGGACCTTCTGCTTTCATATCACTGTTTGGCACTTCTTCACCTCAGGGCAAGTACCTCCCCAAGGATAAAATGTGTTTAGAAAAATGCATCAGCAGGTGCAGTCAAGCACTCTGAGAAAACATCAAAATTCCTTAATGTTCAGTTTGAAGACCTTTTTGGTCCCAGGTAAAATGCTTAATTTCATAGGCTGTTTTAACTTGAAATACGACACTTTGAAAAACAAAGCAGATTGAAAGGTAATTAATAAAGAATATCTAATCATAGTCAGAGTTGAGACATGCCAAAAGACAATGAAATAAAATGGAGTAAAAAATAATGATAAAAGAGAGAAAAAGATTTCACCTTAAGACTTAATCAGATTGAAAAAGACATTAAGAAATTAAGAAGGATTTAGTTATAAATTATTTAGTTAATACAGCTCTTCTGTATGCAGAATACATGCTAATGTACTAACATGACTCTGAATTAGCTGACTCCCTTTCTTACCATCGGTAGCTACTCCATTGGAACAGTTAATTTAAGACTATTTTCTCAAATGTGTATTTTATTCCCTGCATGAACTTAGGTTAGGCATAGAAATTCAAGAACCCTGATTTTCAGTACATTTTCACAAGATATTTAATTATGCTGTCCAGAATTTGTTGTAATTTAAAATAAACTTTGTTGCAAACCAATGTAAGCCGGTGTTATGAATCATAGAATTATAGGATAGTTTGGGTTGGAAGGGACCTTAAAGATCATATAATTTGAACCCCCCTGCATAGGCAGGGACAACTCCTACTAGACCAGGTTGCTCAAAATCCTATCCAGCTTGTCCTTCAACACTTTCAAAGATGGGCATCCATTTGCACCAAATTAAGGAATATAGCAAATCCTTTAATCTCATGCCACGATAACAAAGCTACTTATTTATCTTCATGGTCTTTTTCCTTTCTCAGCCACACAGTGATCAATGGTTATTTTGTATCTTCTTCCAGAACACTGTTGACTTCATTGCTTAATACTGGACCTGATGACAATTATTCTACTAGATAACCTCCTAACTGTACTAGAAACTTATTCGTTTGATAAAAGATCCACATTGATAGTTACTTTTTTGGGATTTGTCACTTATGCAATTGTTAATCCATCTAAGATGTATTCCATTGTTGCACTAATTTTTAAATCAGAATGTTGTGTATTAATGTGTCAAAATTCCTTTAAAAAGTCTAAATATATTATTTATCTTTCACTGCCTACATTACAATCTAATCAAATATTTATATCAAGTGTGTTTAATAAGGACTGTAAGGACTCTTTCACCAAAAGAGTAATGATTGACAAGAACTATATTCCTAGTTTTTTATTCACTATCAATTAAAACCTGTATTAACAATGACATTCTTTTTCTCAGAATTATTGCCAGGTTTCACTAGTCAGGATTAAATGGCTTTTTAAACACTGGAATGATATCCTCAGTATTCTGAAAATTCCCTATATAACAGTGATTGCATAAAAATATCATGTCAGATGTATCTTTTGCTATGTTTCCCAAGAGCAATCTTGCTGGGCACTCTGATTTTAAAATGTTAATGAGATACATTTTAACATCCATTTAAAATAGTAACTATAGTTAATTGTCCAAGTGTAAGCTTGGACAAAAAGGGCACCTCAATGTATAACTGACACCTATTTTAAGGTAAGTCATTAGCAGCGTCGAGACAGATTTGAGGACAGGTGACTATTCCCAGAGCAGCTCATGACTCTGTGGGAAGCCCATGCTGGAGCAGCTTGCTCTTGAGGGACTGCACCTCATGGGAGGAACTAAAGTTGAAGAGGTTCGTGAAGAACTGTCTCCCATGGGAGGGACCCCGTAGGGAAACAGGGGAGGACTGTGAGGAATCCTTCTCCCTGAGGAGGAAGGAGCGGCAGGAACCACCACATTCTGAACAGACTCTAAAACCCATCCCCTGTTCCCCTGTGCTGCTGGGGGTAAGCAGGTACAGAAATTTGGAACAAAGTAATTTGGGCCTGGGCAGAAGGGAGGAGTGGGGGTAACATATCCAAGCCCTCCTCTTTGTGTTGTCTGTGTCTTGTATGCATCTGATTAGTGTGAAATTAAATTATTGTTTTTCCCCAAGTTGAGTCTGGTTTGCCTGTGACCTTAATCAGTGAGTGAAAACCTCCCTGCCCTTTGTCTCAACCCGTGAGTTTCTGGTTGGCCTTTGTCCTCCCCATCTCACAGTGTGCATGTGTGTGTGTGTGTGTGTCTGGGGAGGGGGTGACTGAGCAGCCACGTGGCTGGTTTTTTGTTGTCATTTCAGTCCAAATCATGACATGAGCGTATCTTTCTGACTGTCTACAGAGACTATTTATGAAGAGCTGCATCTTTTCTCAGAGTTAGAACAAATTTAGAACCTCCTTCTGCTGCTAATGTAGAAAATCAGAGTTGCAATATTCAGTGAGAGTTCTCAGAGAAGAGAAAGGTGATAATACATTAGAAAATCTCTTAAGCTGATTTTACCCACTCTCACCTCCACAAACCCAGAATCACTGATATGTGTGTCCTCATGGCTTTGTCAAAATCACTTTTGTGCACCAAGGAGGACAATGGATGCTGGCAGCTACGTACTCACTGTGTCTCTGGGGTTCATGTTCACTAGTGATAACAAACAGATTTTGGATTTACCTCAGGGGTTGGTACTGGGACTGGTTCAACATCTTTGTTGGTGACAGGGCTGGTGGGATCAAGTGCACCCTTAGCAAGTTTGCCGATGACACCAAGCTGTGTGGTGCAATTGACAAGCTGCAGGGAAAGGAAGCCATCCAGAGGGAGCTTGGCAGCCTTGAGAGGTGGGCCAGTGCAAACCTCATGAAGTTCAACAAGGAGAACTGCCAGGTCCTGCACATGGGACATGGCAATGCTGAAAACTGATTGACAACAGAACAGAGGAAAAGGACTTGGGGGTGTTGGGTGATGAGAACCTCAACATGATCTAGCAATGTGTGCTTGCAGCCCTGAAAGCCAACCACATTCTGGGCTGCATCAAAATAAGCATGGCCAGCAGGTCAAGGGAGGGGATTCTGCCTCTCCACGCTTGTGAGATCCCACCTGGAGTCTGTGTCCAGTTTTAGAGCCCCCAATACAGGAAGGTCATGGAGCTGTTTGAGTGAGTCCAGAGGAGGGCCATGAAGAGGATCAGAGGGCTGGAGCAAGGCATGTAGTCATAGAACAAGGGGGAATAGTTTCAAACTGAAAGAGGGCAGATTTAGGTTGGACATAAATTCTTTAGTGTGAGGGTGATGAGAACAGGTTGTCCAGTGAAGCTGTTGATGCCACAACCCTGGAAATGTTCAAGAAGAGCCTGGATAGGACTTTGAGCAAGATGGTCTAGTGGGAGGTGCCCCTGCTCTTGGCAAGAGAATCGGAACTAGGTGGTTTTTAAAGTCCCTTCCAACCCAAACCATTCATTCTATGATTCTATACTCTTTTGGAGTGAATGCAGTTTTGTATCTTTTTCATTATTATTTTGTCTCATCCTTCATAAATATTAGCCAAAATTCCTGAATTTCACAGTACGGTTGTTCTCCGTATCTGCATGTTTCATAGATACTGTCCTCTGCTTCATTCCCTGAACACTTATTTATAGGTCAGATTTTCTACTTCTCAGTTTGAATGAAATCACATACATGGTGCTCTGCAGCTGTAAATATGTACCTTCCCTTTCAAGTTCTCCTGCTGTTTTTCTCAGTGCTTTTAGATGAACTTACAGGGTCTCATATAAAGACACATTTCCATTCATACTTAATTTATGCTACTAGTATTTCTGATTAAGATTTTTACACTAAACCTACCCTTTTCCCCCTTAATTCCTACAAATTGTTTAGTTACTGTCCTAATCTTTGGGAGATGCATTTTTTCCTAGTGTCTTTGGGTTACTATATCTCTTTGCTTTGCTTCATAAGTTATAACTTACAATTATTACTCTCATCCTCCCTTTCTCGTTTTTGTTTATTTATTTTATTTTATTTTATTTTATTTTATTTTATTTTATTTTATTTTATTATTTTATTTTATTATTTTATTTTATTTTATACATTCACTTCACACCTGAAGTAGGAGGGCTTTTAACAACACATGGGCATACTATTTATAAATTATGAATTGTGACTTCCAGACATCTCATAAATTCTTGTTAAACAACTTTAAAATTGCTTTCACAATTTGCTGTCTGTATTTATTCTTCCTAATCAATTATTTCTCCTATTTTTTTTTCCGGGTTTGTAAAATTCACTCCTTTGAAGTACCAAGTATATATATTACTGTCCTCTGTTTTCCTATAATGAATGTAATTAGATCCACTGATCTGTTCATCTTTATTCAAAGTAATGAGGCTCAAAATAGAATTACCTTATGCTAGGTTCAATAACTTTTGTTAGATAATGATCATCTATCATTTTTAGAAACTTTAATGATGTTTTACCACAGACTGCAGACAAGATCCAGCATAAGCCTTTAAAACTGAAGTTGCCAAGAACAATACAACTTTTCTTTTCAAACAATAGCTTTAACACAGATAATCATCTACCACAGAGTGCTACCCTCTCTTCTTTTACCTACTCTTTTTTTTTTTTTTTGTTAACATGTATTGTCTAATTAGTTTTAAAATTCAGTCACATAAGCATCTCACTATGTATTTGCAGTATCAGTTATATCCTATTTATTCTCAGCAGTAAGAATTTCCAGTTCCCTAGCTGGCTACCCAGACTCGTAGCACTGCTCTACAGACACAGGAAAAATAATTCATCTGCATTCCCACTCTCTTCACAGTTTGTTCACATCTCAGCTGAGTTTGAATTAAGAAATACTACAAGCTGTTCTGTAGAGAATTTCAAATATTGTCCATGGCCTGTATGACCTTAGCAGCAGATCCATCTCCTTTAATGTCAGTGAAAAATCTTCCTTTAACTTCAGGGATGGTTGAATTAGACCCCAGCAATCTTGTTTTTCCTGATTTGCCAGCCTGTTTGAGCTGCAGGGAGGAAAGTGACTAAGGTATTTGTGCTGTAATTAATGCCTGCAATCACCTTATATACTGAGAGAAACTTCAGAAATGTTGTTCTGTCAATCCTTCAGATCCCTTAAGCAGATCATAAGGCAGATAGACTGCCCAGGAGATGTTGTGGTAAGACAAGCAAGTCAGGAAGTCACATGGCCTTCATTGGAAAATGTGTATGTCCACTTGACTGACAAAAGCACTGATTGTGTTCTCCATTTAGTGGCCAGATTAGCTTTAAGAATCTCCTAAAGATTAGAAAAGGGAACAGAGGAAAGAAAATGGCTCAACAAAAAAAGAATTGCTTCTATTAAGTGTGACAGCTGATCCCATTGGCTTTGCTATCAGTTTAAATATTTGTTCTAAAATGGAAATAATATGCATGGTACATAATTCTGCATGGTTTGATGGAAAATGTTACTTTGCATAAAATCAGAGCTGTCTCCAGGAATGCACTAAATCATACAAATCTCCCAAGCAAATTACCTTTTAAAAGAATGTATTGTTTTACTTGGTCCCAAAGGAGAAAGTAAGCTTTGATAGAAGAATGGGGGCTTGTATTATGTATTATGTAGTAGAGAGGAAAAAGAGAAGAAAAAAGTAAGGCAATCAAAACTAAAACACACATTATTTTTAAAGTTAGTTGAGGTGACCAAGTCCATGACCAGGACTCACTGGCTGCTTAACTATTTCTCACATCATAGCCTATCACAGATTCTCAGATTGTCACCTGAAGGCACACAAGTACTCAAGGCATCCAGTACAGCAACATGTGACTGATTTTCCATGAAAATGTGGTGAAGAGAGCTTGAAAGGAGGCAGAGAGGAGACTTTGAGAGTCCAGAAGCAAGGCAAAGCTGTGGAGAGCCAGATAACTTAATCTAAGTGTGCACTGACATAATAAAAAGAACAACTGATGTGCAGAGAAAGTTCAAACTCAGGCTGGGAGCAAGCATTTGGCTTGCTAGGAGTTTTTCTTGGATTTTGTCTGTCTGGGGCAAGCCACAGTTCTTGTTACTTCAGCAAGTAAGGCTGAAGAGCAAATGAAAAAAAACCCAAACTCTTACTACAAAGAACTGTGCACTGGAACAAAACTTATGCACCTCTGAATGGTGAAAAGGAAGCCAAGTTACATCTTCTGGAAGCTGGGTTATGTTTTCTGAAAGCAGGCATAGGATTTTTCATGGCTGCATGCAGAATAAAAGGTGACTGAATCCTCCCCTGGCTACTATTATCCTGTTCTTCCCTCAGCACAGACCCAATAACCAATTTTAGGTGGACTCTTACTCAAACTATGATGACTCCCAGAGCTTGGTGTAAAAAGGGGAAATTTGTCTTACAGCACTGCCTGGAGAGAATACAGTTAAAAGTCTGGATGAAGGATATAAATACTACTATTTTTCATCTGTGGGAATCAGCAAACTTATACAGAGTATCATAGTATATTCCTCTGGAATATCTGAGAAAAGATGCTGTCTTGAGTCAGGCTGGGAACAGACAACAAAACTCCGCTGCTTTTCTTCTCTTACCCTTAGTTAAACTTTAGTGGCATCCCTGGAGTCTTCTACCCTTCAGATAAGAGAAGTAGCAAGTTATTTCACTGCTGGTATTTCATCATGATACAGATGAAGTTGTGGTTGTAAATGAATTCCCACAATGGAGGTGTCTCTCTTTTACAATGACATAAAAGATCACATCATTCTTAGAATTTAACAAAGTAGAATAATTCCCTGAATTCCAAGTAGAATAGACAAACGTTCCCAAATGTGAATAATTAATAATAAAGAGAAAAATTAGAGACTAGAAAAGAAATGTAACTGAGTTTCCTCGCCTGCCCTGAGTACTCAGCATAAAAGCAAAGTTATTTAAGCTCTCTATTTATATATTAAATTTTTAATATAGTTATGCATTGTGACACTTGGCATATGGCATATAAAATGCATGCTGAAGAAGTCTTTTTTAGGTCTTTAGATGTAAAACACTTGAAGTATTACTACTTCAGAAGTGACTTCTGATTCTGTTTGTACAGACTGTGACAGTGTTTCTTGATGACTTGTTCATGAGCCTCTACTGGTCCGTGAACAGAAGTACTGGAGTTATAAACTAAGTTATATTCTTTTCCATGCTATTTTTTGGTGTTTGTGGGTTGTGGTGGTGTTGTTTGTTTGTTTTCTTTATATTTTCCTCTTAAAAAAGAATATTATCTTTTTCTGCAGGGGCACTGGAAATGTGTGGAGACAGGATGCTGTCTGGAAACAACAGCTCTGGATGAACAAACTGGGGACCTTGATTATTTTTGACCTTTAACAAAGACCTCAGGTTTGGTTTTAGCTTTTAGATACAAATACTGTCTGTATGGATAGAGATAAAAATGCTTCTTTCATTCTTAAAACAAAATTGTTTAAGTGATTGCTTCAGAAGTTTTAAAAAAGTTTAATTTCTTCTTAACCTGAGCCATTCTGACAGTGCAGAGCAAACTCAGCTCTATTGGATCTCTCTTTTGTCCTTGTTTCAGTGTTGAGAGCTGTAGTGATTTCATATCTGAGAATTTTAAGACTGCATTTATTTTCTGTTACTTTTCCTAAATAACTTTCATTTTTCGGACTCAAATTTTTAGGCAGAATCCCAATTTATTCATGAAGTGAAATTAATGGATTTTAGCTGAAAACTCAGTGACTAAAGTTACTAAAATGACTACTTTTTAATTTTTTTGGTACCCAAAGAAGGGATCACTTCTTAGGATCTATGAGTTGAATTAATCTCACTCAACTTTTTCTGCCTAAAACAGACATTTAATGAACAAGAACACATAGTAATAGAGAAAACATACTTAACAAATCTACCTTGCACACTTACTAAGAATGAGATTCCTAACCTCACCTATCTAAATACAGCAAAAAGTAAAGCAAATCTGCTAGCTCTGGAAAGCATAGATAGAAAAAAGGGTCACCAGAGGACTATGCATTCCAACAGTGTAGGGGACTTTTTTTTAGGATTTGTGAATCTCCATCAGAGATGCCTGTTTTTCTATGTTGTCTATAGAATGAGATTAATTCCTTTACTAAGGCCATGAGACTGTGAGGTGCCCAGGAAGAGCAAAGGAGGAGCCAGAAACCGGATAACTTGGCCACCAGGGAAGGCAGGGACAAAAGGAAAAAGGTGTTATCAGGTAAACTGAAGAACACTAGAACATAAGTTTGTGAACCATATGAGAAAGCAACAAGGAGTAGGAAAATATGATGGACAAGAGGCTGTGAGAAAAACTCATTGATATGAAAAATACCTAAGAATATGTATAGGACAGGAATAAGTAGAAAGATAGAAGGAAAGCATTAATTATGCAGCTGATTCTCCTTTCTGATTAGGAAAGGAAATCTTCAGGGGTCGAATGTCAGCTCCTCACAATTTAGGAGACAGCAAAGAGTCTCTGAAATCCCATCCAAGCAACGGAGTGAAGCCTACAGTTTTGTGCACGTATTTTATTTTTTGTTTGAGATGACAACAATAAAAAGTACAAAAAGAAGACCACAGAGCAGCTGGCTTCCCAGGAAAAGTGAAAAAAGTCAGCAGCCAAGTAAAAGTAACAAGTGCAGGGATGGAGAACTCATTTTAAACTCTAGATCCCAATTAAAGTTTAGAAGAAAATTTTCAGGTCCCTTAAGGGAAGATGTCATTTGTAGTTGCAGAAATCATGCAGAAAATGAGATGAAAATGGTTTTAAAATGAAGTGAGATAGAATAGATCTCAGTGCCAACTTTTACATGTGATACAAACAGTAAAATGACAGAATTAAAAGTCATTATAAAAGAAAAAAATAACATTATAAATATAAATAACTTACTTATGAAAGAAAAATAAAATATCTTGCATCATATAACTCTTACACCCATATTCGCATTAACTTGGGCTTCAGGAGGACTACTCATCATTTCTGAAATACCCAGATTTAGCTTGAAGTAGTCAAACTAGAATGGATTTCCTCTGCTTGTCAGGAAGGAACTAACCTGAATCACAAATGTGTCCAGAGGGAAAAACTGAGCCATAAAAAAAACCTATCCTGAATGGAAATATCCATGTACAGTAAAGGCAAAAGCTGAGGCTACTGTTGCTACTGATAACATAAAACAACCAAAAAATGTTTGCTCTAGGGACACACAAAACATAATCTGCTGGTGCCATTATTTGTGTCAATACAAGAAATGGAATAAGATAAATTGAAATGTATATCAGATTATGTGTGTTTATGGATTGAAGTGAATGTTTCCTTACTTTGACTCATATGTTTACATTTTTGAGAAGTAAATATTAAATTTGGTATTTTTTGTTAGCTATTTAGTGAACACTGTACTGTGCATATGGCAAAACTAGTGCCACTGGCCAAGAATACAGAGAAACATTGCCTTCCAAGAAACGTGTGTGGGGAGATGAGGGAGAATAGATGCAAATTGCAGTACATTTCTTGCATTTAGCTTTAGGTGCAAAACATTTTATACAGATTACTGTGCTACAACTAAATTACAAACGCAATCTTCGGTACTGTGTGTAATCAATGTTTGGGGCTTTTTATTTTCTCAAATAGCTCCATTTGCTCATTCGGACAAAGCTTGTGCCATTTCTGTCAATCTCCTGCTGTCATGAATTATACACATTGAAGTAAACTGTAGATTAACCATCTACAAATTGTGTGGAAGAAAATTTACCATTTGGAAAGTCTAACACAGAAACATTACTGCTTCTGTTTCTATCAGTATATTATAATAATTCAGATACCCTTCACTTTATGCATTACATTCTCAAACACACCTGCAGATGTTGAGCTTGTCAGCCTTTATTCCTTGTTGAACCCTAAGGAGCACCCTTTCTTTTCCTAAGAAAAATGATCTCCCTCTGGAAAATTTGCAAATGGAAGTGAAGGTAGTTTATAAAAACTAGGAAAATAATGCTTTCTGATAAAATATTTCACTTTCTGCTGCTTATCACTATGTTATTGTTTTCTTGGGAGGAATGTTACCTGTGCAGAAGTTACAAGTCTAAGTAGGGTTTATTAATGCAAATTCACTGAAGTTACACACCTCATAAGTTTAAGAATAGGGACAGAAAGAGTATTTTTAAGAAGAATATTTTTGATTAGTGATAGCTGGTCAGTGGCATGTACTATAGAGAGGCACAAGTGTACTACTGATCTCAGCCACAAGAGGCTGGTAAATAATTATAACAGGTATTTTGGGCTTTGCTTTGAAAAGTCAAATTTACTATCACAGCAAAAAAAGTAATCAGATATAACAGATATAAGAATTCAAAGTTGCCTGATCATAGTGTTTTTAAATACCATGTGACCTGCCATGAATTAAAAAAGGGTAAATTATGCCATCTGTTTCTATTCAGCTTGTTAAACAGTTCTCAGGGACTGATGAGACTAAAAAGCATGGTAGATTATTTTGATTCTAGTGTAGCAGGAAAGTACATCAGCTATTCCCTTCACCTGAGGGAGCCAGAGATCCTTGTTCTGCAACAAGTCATGGTGCTTTGGTTTCTCCCATGGAATCAAGTGAACATTGCTTTCAAGGAGCTGACAGTTACTTGATCCCATTTGGTAATGTCTACTATTTCAAAGGGTATAATTTTCCTAATGCTACCATCCATTTATCTTTAATATCCTGATTCTGTCAGTGTTTCTTGACCATCTGGATTTTTTTAAAGATGGAATGCCTGTTTTAATGGCAGAATATTCAAAAGATACTTTTACCATATTTGTCTGCTGTTTTATCTCAACCCCTACAACAGATCTCAATAGCAGGGAGAATCCATTCTATATTGAAAAAAAAAGCAGGAAATTACACCAAATATCAGACTGACTTACCACAGGCCATATTGAAACAATCATTATTTTAAAAAGAGTTTCAGTAAAATAGAAAGCATTTTGAGTCTTACTTTCAAAATTTTTTTTCATTATTGGAATTATTGGAAGTCCTTGATAGTAATTCCATCATGCATTACACTGTGCAAAATACAAAAGATGGTCTCTTCCCTGAGGAATTTAAAATCCAGGAGTAATACAACAGGAAGCAAATAGAGGCAGACAGGGGAATCAAGGAAACCATGAGTCTATATGGAACTGTGAGTCAAGAGATGATGGTTTCAACATAGTTTATAACTGACATAAGAGGAATGTAAATCAATATCTTCATATAAGTTCATAAGAGTGTTTGTTTAAATATTTAATAAACTGACAACAGTAATTGTAACTGGAAGAACAGAGATTGGAGTCAATAGATGCAGAAAGATAAAAGGTAGATTGTTAAAGAAAAGATGAGTAGTTTGCATTTGATTTGATGGTTGAAGAGAGGCTTGCAAGACCTGTTGGACTCATGGGGTATGGAACTGCATCAGCTTTCCAGGTGAGTATGCATGGAGCAAACTTGGCAATATCAGAGAAGAATGTGATACTGTGATGCAGATAGGAAATTATTAGTGCTCAGATAAGAGTTTAACCTTGTGGATGAGTAAATCAGACTATGTATTAAGGGTGTTCCTCAAGGGTCAGTACTAGGACCAGTGCTGCTTAATATCTTTCTTGGTGGAATGGACAGTGGAACTGAGTGTACCTTTGACAAGTTTGCTGATGACACCAAGCGGTGTGGTGTGGTTGACACAATGGAAGGAAAGGAGGCCTTCCAGAGGAACCTTGACAGGCTTAATACGTGGGCCCAAGCCAACCTCATGAAATTCAATAAAGCCAAATGCAAGGTCCTGCACATGGGTCAGGACAATCCCAAGCATAATTACAGGCTGGGCAGATAATGGATTGAGAGCAGCCCAGAGAAAAAGGACTTGGGGTTGTTGGTTGATCAGAAACTCAACATGAGCTGGCAACGTACACTTGCAGCCCAGAAAGCCAGCCATGCTCTAGGCTGCATCAAAAGAAGCATGGCCAGTAGGTCAACAAAGGTGATTCTCCCTCTACTCTGCTCTCAGGAGACCCCGCCTGGAGTGCTATGTGCAGTTTTAGAGCCCCCAACACAGAAAGGACACAGAACTGTCGGAGTGAATCCATAGGAGGGCCACAAAGATGATCAGAGTGCTGGAGCACCTGTCCTATGAAGACAGGCTGAGAAAGTTGAGGTTATTGAGCCTGGAGAAAAAAAGGCTCAGAAAGACCTTGTAGTTGCCTTCCAGTATCTGAAGGGGCCTACAGGAAAGCTGGGGAGGAACCTTTCACAAGGGCTTGTAGTGAGAGGACAAGGGGTAATGGCTTTAAACTAGAGGAGGGTAGATTTACATTAGAAATTAGGAAGAAATTCTTTAGTGTGAGGGTGGTGAGACACTGGAACAGGTTGCCCAGGGAAGTTGTGGATGCCCCATCTCAGGAAGTGTTCAAGGCCAAGCTGGATGGGACTTTGAGCAACCCGATGTAGTGGGAGGTGTTCCTGCACATGGCAGGGGGGTTGGATCTAGATCATCTTTAAGATCCCTTCCAACCCAAATCATTCTATGATTCTATAATTTTATGTTTTACAGTACAAAAAAGCAGAAGCTAGACATAGTCTGAGTGTGAGGATTTAGAAAGAAGTCTGACTGAACGATGACACCAGATGATAGGCTTGCATGGCAACAAGGCAAAAATTCACAGGTGGTAAAGAACAGGAGCTCTGTTTAGCTGCTTCTACTGACTGCTGAACAGACAGACCAATATTCCATGTAGGCAGCAGAGGGATCTAAATAAATATGAACTTGAACTGGTGCAGGAAAACACACACTGCCATCATCACACACTCCACAGGTGATGAAGGATGTGGTGTCTAACAGCAGTGTCTCTAGCAGCCCTGAGAGTCCAAGTCTGCTGCTGGTGATGACCTCAGCAAGGCAGGTAGGAGGCAGGCGTTGAGGAGAGATGACCAGCATTTGCTGTGTGGCTGGTTATGGACAACAATGTAGAGCAGGGGAAGTTGCTTGTAACTCTTGTATTAATTCACTGAAGACTTCTTATCAAAAATTTGTCAATGAAAAACACAAATAGAGTGTTTTAGAGTGTATGTGCCTGTGACTATCTACCTACCAATTAATACAATTTTTTTTAGGCATTAACAGCCCCAAAATGGGCCATCTCCTGGGTGGCTTGAGAGTTTCTTAATGACGAAATGAAAGAAAAGGTGGTCTGGGAGGCAGAGGCACAATGTTCAGGTTTCTGAAGTGTTACTCACATGTACTATCTATTTCATATATGCCATGGGAGAAATGCAAACCAACACACTCATTTTGCAAATATATGTAAATGTGCACGTAAATCAAACCTCTGTCACTCAACAGGCTGTCTATTACGTTCTAGCAACACCACTGATAGTAGCTGGCCTTTGAAGAATGGCGGAATTTAAAGCTCTTGGGGGGACATGTGCTTTCATTAATTGCTTTTGAGCAATTTTTTGTGTAAATTGTGCAAAACTTGTGCTTTTATTAATTTATGTACTTAAATTGACTGAGATTTAAAATAGCAGAAATACTGATTTTTCCACTAAGATTGACTGGCAGTAAGCTCAATTTGGCAACATGCCAAAGCAATTAGTGAATTCCAATTAATGCAAAGTTTCATATTATTACTGGCTAGAAAGCAGCTCTGTAAGGAGAAAAGTTGAGCTCGTCTCTCCCAGCTCCTCCACTGAACCACACACCAGGACTCAACACATGAGCAGGCATGTGTGCTTGCAGCCTGAAGAGCCAAACATGTCCTGGTCCATCAAAAGAAGTGTGGCCAGCAGGTCAAGGGAGGGGATTCTCCCCTTCTAATGTGCCCTTGTGAGACCCCACCTGGAATACTCTGTCCAGTTCTGGAGCCCCCAACACAGGAAGGACATGGATCAGTTGGAGTGAGCCAACAGGAAGGCCACAAAGGTGATAAGAAGGCTAGAGCACCTCTCCTATTAAGACATGCTGAGGGAACTGGGGCTGTTCAGCCTGGAGAAAAGAAGGTTCACAGAGACCTTATAGTGGCCTTCCAGTATGTGAAGGCGGCCTACAGGCCAGGGTGTGTAGTGATAGGACAAGGGGTAAATGGTTTTAAGCAGAAAGAGGGGAGATTTAGGTTAGACATTAGGAGGGAATTCTTTAGTGTGAGGGTAGTGAGACACTGGAACAGGTTGCCCAGAGAAGCTGTGGATGCTGCATGCCTGGAATTGTTAAAGGCCAGGTTGGATGGGGCCCTGCCCATGCAGGGGGGTTGGAACTAGATGATCTCTAGGGTACCTTCCAAACAAAACCATTCTGTGACTGTTCACTTGTCATGTAAGTTTGAAAATATTTTCACCTGGAAAATCTACTACTATTAACCTTTTAGAACAGTTAGTTTATAAGTGTGAGGCTACAGTCTTCCTACACAAAGTAGCTGGTATTTGAGATTTCATGCATGCAGAAGGACAAATTAACTAGCAAGTAAACATAAAACAGAGGGGCAGGTTTAGATCCTCACAGCACCGTATGGAGTTAGATTCTGAAGGGCAAGTGGCAAACTAAAGAATCCTAAGCAGCAACAGCAAGGAAGGAGGTGCAGGAGGGAAAAAGGGCTGAGCTTCAAGTTCTCCTGGCTTTTATAGAGTATGGCAGAAAGTAGGGGGAATACTGACCCCTCTCTATTCCAACCCTCCCAGGTCTTTCAGGGTCTTAAGGACCCTCTCTCTTGTTCCTCTTATATGTGCCCAACACTGTGCCAGGGTCACTCCAACTATAACACTCAACAAGAAGTCTTCACTTAAAAGAAACAGGCAGTTGCAAATTCCACAAGACTTTACTGACCAGACTGCGATAAACTGGACATCGGACCCAGGATAAGTATACTCTGCATTGCCGTGGCTTAGCTACTGCTTTTAAGAGCAACCTGCAAGATAAAATGGTGGCTTTGAAATTTAGAGACTGAAAAATACAGATTTGAAAAGTACTAGCCTGGAAGTTTCAGCTGAAGTTGTTGGAAATCATACATAGTTGACATTGCTAAAAGACAAATGTCAAATAAATACTTGCTAGAAATGTAAGGTTATAATTTGAGGTTCTGAATAGAATTATTCAGATTTCTTTAAGTACAGCAGTGCTTTTGGCTACTCTTATCAAAAGGCTGTAATATTAGACAACTATGTTAGTAAAACTCAGGTAAAAACTGATTCAAGATATAAAATAAAGGTATTGGCTAAGAATAAATACTTTAAAATGTATCTGTCTTACATAGAGTGCAATCAAGATCCTCAGATTTAAGGCTGAAGTTGCTTGTTAAACTCTGTTTGAGTATCCAAAGTATACTTTAGAATGTTTCCCTGTAATCTCATATTAGATAATTATATCATAATTAGCTTAAAATATCAACATAATAAATTATAGACCATTTTATGTCAGTCTTAGCCAAACTATTGAGGCTATTAGAGTAATTTATGAAGGCAACAGAGAGAAACACCTCCTTGTCTTGCGACTCACCTATTAAGAAATGGAATTTTGGGCTCATGGTGTAGGCATGCATAATCTAAGGACTCCTTTAACTTCTAAAGATTTTTAATATGTCATTTTAACATCCAGAAGGCTGCAAGAATTGCAATACTTGGATCCTTTCCTTGTACTCATGTACTTATTTTGGGATGCTTCAACGACTAGTGTGGTGCTTTCTGAACCCATTGTCCATATGTTGGGGACTGTCTGTATGTTCAGAGAATAATTTGTAGAGTACTTAAATTATATCACAGCTTCTACTTGCTGGCAAATCAGACACAGAGGGGCTATGGAAAACTGATTTTCCACCCCTAACATTTCCATAATAGTTACAGTAGAATATGCTGATGTAAATCCATTCAGTGTTCCCTCCATCTGTTTATTGCCCAGATGATGTGACAACCGAAAATGCAAAACCTACAAAGCAGAAACTTAAATCCCTTGAGAACAATACAAACCCTTCCTGGAACAAGGAACATTTTTAGATGAGCCACCTCCCCATGTTTAGGAGTTCTGGTTTCATAACATTTGCAGTATTTGCAGCTCTCCAAGGGAAAAGTAGAAGGATATAACTCATCCTCCAATGAGATTTACAGGAATAGCAGTTAGTTAAATCAAAATCAGTCCATTGCATGCTGCTTGCATGTCAGATAAAGAGATTTTTATGAAGAAGATGTAATTTCATTGTTGCAGGACAGGACACTTTTTATAAAAACATTTAGTGATAAAAAGTAGGGTTGAGAATAGAGAATGTGTATCCTGCATGAAGCCTTCACTTTGTTATATGAATATATGCACAAAAACTAAAGAAATCTACTGCAGAGGCAGAGCTTAAGTAAGAGGTTATATGATGTAGTGATGGTTGTCCAGAACAATTTTTTTCCCTCAAGAGAAAATCCAAAGAGAAAACGAGGGCACAAACATTAGTTACAGAGTCTTCTTCCCTAAAATACATCTTTTCTGAATCGCCTCGCGTTGTGGTGACATCCTATTAAAGAAAAAACAAATCTGAGTTTAGGTGGCTCTTGCCAAACTCCAGACTTTTTTGGGGTCTTCAGTTGTGGCTATATGGGTTTGTGGTTGCAAACCTAAGAAAAATAAATTTGGCCAGTTCTGCAGGTGCATTTCAGCTAAAATCATATTAACTAGCATTTTTATGTGCACCACAATTGTCCTACAGTTGTGGAATTTTGCACTGTGCTGTCATATTTTGACTAGCTCAAAAAATTTGTAATTACTTGCTGTAAACTTGAATTTCTTGCTGGTCCTAGATTAGATATCAGCACTCAGTATCTGCCTTTAATTCTCATTACCCCCTTTTGATATGACATGCAGCAGTTAATTTCCCTCAGACATCTATAATTTATTTCAGAGTATGACTTTAGCTTCAATGTATAATTCAAGGAAGTTAATGCTCTGGGCACCAGAAAGGATTGTCCCTTGTTCTCAAGCCTGGAAAATAAATACTTAAGATCAAGTACTGCAGTTAAGAACTAAGTGATTATTTAGTTAAATGTTGCTAAATTATTATTATTTAAGGTTAAGGGTGAAAAGATTTTTATTATGGACCATCTGACGACCTGATGGTGAAAACATTTAGCTTTCTAAGCATAGAAGCATTTACATATGTATATTTAGAAAATGCTTAAATAGGGTATCAGTAAATCTTAATGGCAAAAATGTTTTTAGACACCTCAAAAAGATGTTTGCATTTATATCTTTAAGGGCATGTCTGATAATTCTGTTTTTTAAGGTAACTGTTTTCTGCGTAAGTTTTTGGAAGTTGTTGATACTCAGTTATTACTCTAAAGATTCAGACTGTATTAGGGAGATGAAGGCAGGTAATTCAAAAGAAATATAATAGAAAAAGAAATATGAACTATGAGATAGTCTTACATTAATCTTTTAGAGTTTCATAAATAAAAATGAGCCAAATTAAAACCCAATATGGAAATGTATCTACAATGGCACGGTGTGAAGGATATACAGATATAGACTTTCATTTTTTAGAACAGTGATTATTGAAGTGGTCAGTCTTTTCTAAACTAATGTACAACACACAAAATAGGAATGTATATACAAAATATAATAATAATATTTATGATAATTACAGAAATAATTATTAATTTATAATTTTATCTATTTTAAATAATTATTACAAATACCAATTGCATTATTGTTATTCCTAGAAGCACTCAAAATAGACAAGCACACTGTTGCCTCTACCATAGAAATTTCTAATGTTGATACAAACTCATCTCTGGAGAAGACAGAGACAAAAGATGGCTTTATTAGATATCAGATACATTGAATCAAACCCCCCCCCCAAAAAAAAAAAAAAAAAGTATTATTTGATACATCATGTTTTACTAAATGTCCAGGGCAGAACTCTGTGCTTAGATTACATAGCATTTTAAAAATTGTACAAGCATCAAAATACTGAAAGCTCTTTGGAGCTGCCTGGTAAATTGGCTGACTTTTTTTTGCACTGTTAAACTTGTCTGTGCTCTTGAGACGTAAGTGGAGAAAGACTAAAAATAGTGTAAATTTACAGTTGTGCTGAGATGAACATAATTTCACTTCTTGCCATTATTTCACTTCTTCCCTTTCTCTTGTTTTTTCTCCATTCTTTATTGTCTTGTACCCCTCCATGTTAGTGTAGACCGAGTGTCTTTTTCTTTTACTTTGGCTTTTTGTTTCTTAGACAAACATTCTCCATAGTGTTTACAACAATCCTCCTACATGTGGCTGGCAAATAAATAGACTTTATTGTCTTTTGGTTCTGCTGTGAAGTGCTGTATCTTTAGAATTCAACTATCTTCTTTGTGACTATTGCTTTGTTTATCTATCCGCCATTACTGTACAAGTCTTTACAAAATTTTTTTGCCTTTTACTGCTATATATAAACAAATTCAACTTGTATCATTCTGACAGATGCTTCTGCTCATTTTCCCTTTTGAATTAACTCAGCTTTATGGTTTCTGTCCCTAGATTAACTGGATACAGGTTTTCATTTGCCTGTGCAGTGTTGGAATACAAAGCATGTTTCCCTGGAAACTTTAAATGTTTGAAGCAATCATTTACACATACAATATAATAACCAAAAGTGCATATTTTTTCAGTTGAATTTAAAAACAAAATACAAATCTCTACCTGTTTGTTTGAAAATATTTGCATTTAAAATACTGTAAGAAAGCCCTTATATTTCATTTCAGAGACCAAATAATTCCTATAATAAATCTGAATTGTAAAATAATTTCACTTTTAGACTAACCATATTCACTAGAATGACTGTTTATAACACTTTGGAATTGTGCTGAAATATTTACCTATAATTGCCATACAAATGTCTTCTGTCCTTTCCTTTGGGTAGGGCAAAAAACAACTGCTATTTTAGTACAGATTGTCTGCACCACTCAGAAATGTTTGGATTGTTTTAATCACAGAATGGTTTAGGTTGGGAGGGACCTTAGAGATCATCTAGTTCCAACTCCGCTGCATGGGCAGGGACACCTCCAGCCGGGGACGGGGCATCCACAACTTCCCTGGGCAACCTGTTCCAACATCTCACCACCCTCACACTAAAGAATTTCTTCCTAATGTCTAACCTAAATCTCCCATCTTGCTGCTTAAAACCATTTACCCCTTGTCCTATCACTACACACTCTGGTAAAAAGTCCAGCTTTCCTGTACGCCTTTTCAGGTACTGGAAGGCTGCTGTAAGGTCTCCATGAGCCTTCTCTTCTTCAGGCTGAACAACCTCAACTCTCTCAGCCTGTCTTCATCAGAGAGGTGCTCCAGCCCTCTGATCACCTCTGTGGCCCTCCTCTGGACTCACTCCAACAGTTCCATGTCTTTCCTGTGTTGAGGGCTCCAGAACTGGACACAGTACTCCAGGTGGGGTCTCACAAGAGAGGAGTGAAGGTGGAGAATCACCTCTCTCAACCTACTGGCCACACTTCTTTTGATTCAGCTCAGGACATGGCTGGCTTTCTGGGCTGCAAGCACGTTTTCAGCTCTGCCACAACTTCTCAAATATGATGGATAGTGGCTTAGCAACTTCATCTGCCAGTTCCTTTAGCTCCCATGGATGCATCTCATCAGGTCCCATGGGCCTGTTCAGGTTCCTTAGATGATCTCAAACCTAATCATTCTGTTATCAACTGACTTTCTCTATAAAGCTGTTCATAAAATTTTCTTAAAACTGTTATTTGTATAGTGACGGATGTTCCTTTAATGTTCTCTCCTGTCTCTTCCTCTCCTGTCCTTCCTCTTCCCTTCCTCTGTTCTCTCCTCTTGTTCTTAAACCAAATGACAAGGTACTGGAAGTATATATACTCTCCTGTGTCAATTCACATATGTGCTCACATATGCACAGTTTCACCATGTGACATGAGGACACTTCAGTTTTACTGTTAATGAAACTACAGCTCCCAGGCTTTACCATGTTCAGGATGCCTTAGGAGAAAATCTCGGTATAGCTGTAGCCAATTGCTCTTTTAATGCTGATTTCTAAGACATTTGACTGAATAAGATCCAACAGCAGTATGGAACACTCAGTGTGCTGAGAGTTTTAGCTACAGCCATGGCTACTGTTCTGACTGGATAATTTGGTATAAATTTGTCCTGTTTTTAAATAGGTTGTTGTATGTTTGACAATGTTTTTATACTGTGTTATAGCTCTAATTTTTTTACTGGAATTTAAAATCTTAATAATGAATAGTAATTGTGTACATAGTGACACTCATTCTTTTTAGGCACTTCGATGTGTTTATACTTTTGATTTTCAGAAAGGAAAACAATGAGAGAGAACATGACTTGCCAAGAGATCATACAGCAAATATTGACTGACTTGACTTCCAAAATTAAATTGGCTTCAGTGAAATCAAAGGCAAAGTTCACAGAGACGACAATGGGCTCTTACCCCAGACTTCTGTCCTAACTAGATGCTGCTGAAGGAGACTGCAGTTAAATTGTGTTATTAGAATGTAGCTGAGGTATTTTAGGACTTCATACTTTTCTGAGTTAACGACCCCTGGATGTTATTGCATTGACTCTCATGGGGTGGTGCTCATGTCTGAAAATACAGCAGGGTCAGCACTATGTCCTTTTCCTCCTCCTTTGCAGAGCTGAGGGATGAATTGGATACACAAACAAATGTTCATCAGCGTAATCACAAACTTGTGTGAAACTCAAAGGACTATTTTTCTATAATTAAAGTGCCATAGAAAGTGTTTAAGTAACAGTTACCAGGGCTAGATGTCTCTGGATACTGCTTTCCTCTTACTATGTCAGACAGAAAGTTAGTGGTAATGATAAAATTATGTAAGGAAATGAATCATAAAAAGTGAGAAAAAATATGAAACATTTAATGCTAAATTTAAGGACTCAGAAAGACACTCAAATTCCACACAGAATGCTGGGACCAAAGGCTTTCAGTCTTTTCAACCTGACTACTTTCTTTAACATTGACAACTATTATTACACTTCTTGTGCTTCATGCTCCAATTTATATGTATTCTAATTTACATGTCAGTAAATTCATGTCTGACATCAGTCTGGCTCTTACTATCTTCCTTTTATTAGAAGTTTACCTCACTTTTCTATTGAACATTTCTGTCACTGAATTCAAATATACTTATTAAAGATGATGCCCATAATTCCAAAACAGGTGCAATCACCAACTTTTCATTTTCACTTAGTTTAAATATTTTTTTAAACTTTAGCTAACATTTTTTTTTTTTCCCCTTTGGAAATCTATGTTTTTTTCAGAGTTCTAATAGTATGTAGAAAGATGGAAATATGTTAGTGATAAATCACTAGAAATCTTTTAGAATATTGCAAAACAATGGCATGGTTAAGTAGAATAAAACAGGCTATGCGATGACTAGGTTTTTCAAATGACATTTGTAATGATTGGGAAAGTAAAAGATTACCTGAATGGCATTTGTTACATTCCATCCTGCTTCCCAGCTGGTGATCAGTCTGACCTGGGTACTTGGCAGGGGACCTGGGGTCTTATATTCTGGATCCTGCTGGCAAATATCAAGCTCAAAGTTCAGGGATCCATCTAGTTCCTCTTTCTCCTCACTGTGCGCTCTGCTCAGTTCATCTCTTCTAGCGAAATTCAAGTGCTCTTCATCCATGTCTAGGCAGCTGTCCCATCTTACCATTCCCAAAAACAGAGATGGTGTTTCCCTAAAGCAGTTGAAAAGAGATGATAAAGTCTGCTTCAGGTGAGCCATCCTGAATACTGAATATTAAGGTAAAAGCTTTCCTTCCAAGTCTTTATTCAGTAGTTGTACATTGTTAATCCTTTTGTTAGGTTAGCCTTGATACTGTAGCTATGATGATTAATGAAGTTTGTTGTCCTTAGTCCATTTATTTGTGCTGGTTTCAAATGCCTACTAAAGAAATACCTAGAGGGTCTTCAACAGACTGCCCAGAGTACTCTGCAGCAAGATTTAGCAGTCTGCAAGCTGAAATTTAAAATTCAAATCCTTTTTCTGTTTACCTATGGTATCTACATAGATCAGTCATTCATGAAGCATCTACAGGTGGCTGCAAGAATATTTTCCTGGAAATTATGCGTGTTTCTAATACAAATAAATAGTTCTGCCAAAAGGAAAAAAAACAACAACAACAACAAAACACACTTCATTAAATACTGGAATTGATGGACTGACTGCTAACTAAATGCATGTAAACAAGTACACTTTTCCAGATGTGAGAATTTTCTGCTGTATTTTAGTGTCTACAGAGGTCAGTAGAACTTTAAAAATGTTCTTAAAAAAGCTCAAAGTTGCAAGGAAAAAAACAACTTGTTCATAACTATTACTAATTCACAGTTGCCAATGACAGGGGACCAACATAGAGCTGTGATTATGTATTTACTGTAGGGATGTAAATGGTGATGCATTATGATTATTCACACTGCAAAATCTTAAAAATAATATTTACTGAAGTATCCTCTTCTTTCCTTGCATGATGCATAGCATTTGTGAAGAAAAGTAAAGACAGAGACATGGGTTGTTCAGTTGTAGGATTATTTATGACTATTTTCTTTTGTTGTTTCCCATGCCTGCCCTACATTCTTCTTCCCTCTTTGTTCCTTTATTCAGAGTACTGGGCTTTCACAGAATCACAGAATCACAGAATCTTAGGAGTTGGAAGGGACCTTGAAAGATCATCTAGTCTAACCCCCCTGCCAGAGCAGGATCACCTAGAGTACATCACACAGGAACTTGTCCAGACAGGTTTTGAATGTCTCTAGAGAAGGAGACTCCACAACCTCTCTGGGCAGCCTGTTCCAATGCTCTGTCACTCTCACAGTAAAGAAGTTTTTTCTGATATTTACATGGAAACTCCTATGTTCCAGTTTGCACCCATTGCCCCTTGTCCTATCACTGGACATCACTGAAAAAAGCCTGGATCCATCGTCATGACACTCACCCTTAACATATTTGTAAACATTGATGAGGTCACCCCTCAGTCTCCTCCAAGCTCAAGAGACCCAGCTCCCTCAGCCTTTCCTCATAAGAGAGATGTTCCACTCCCTTAATCATCTCTGTGGCTCTGCACTGGACTCTTTCAAGCAGTTCCCTGTCCTTCCTGAACTGAGGGGCCCAGAACTGGACACAATGTTCCAGACACGGCCTCACCAAGGCAGAACAGAGGAGGAGAACCTCCCTTGACCTACTAACTACACCCTTAACATCTATATTTCTACATTAATGACTGAATAAGTAGTACAACACTGCTGATTATGCTGAAAAAAAAACCAACTAAAATTTCCTTCTAAAGGGTCTGAATTAGACCATGTGAGATCAATTGCACTCCTTTCTTAGGTGAACTTTCAGGAATTCACAAAATAAATTTAGACCTTCATATTTCTAAACTTGAATTCTGAACTGGTGACTTTTCTGCCAGATATATGTGAACTGCAGTCTCACTGGTAACTCCCAGAGGTCTTGCCTGTTTCCAAAATGAACTATCCTTCACGGAGACCTTGTTGTTTGTTTTTTTCTTATGTGCTCAGGATTACACATGGAGACAGCCTTCACTATTCTGTATTTTATGATCAGACACTGACATTTCTCTTGTTCTTATTATATAACTAAAATTCTGAAGGTCTCCACAGTTTCCATCTATTCTAAAAAAACAGAAATATTTCAGAAATACTACCAGTACAGAATTATGTTCCTGTGCCTACCTTGTTCAAGCCTCATCACTGACACCTACATGTGCCATGCCCATGGGTTTATTGCTGGATGCTCAAAAGTATTTCTTCTACACATTGTGAAATCTGCAAATGTTGACGTGAGCTGAACAAAAGGTGGAACTTGCTTGCCAAAATATCCCTTTATTGGTATTTTTGAAGACTGAAGTGAATGTCACTAGCCATCTCACAAATGTTATCATGATCTCCCTGATTGACCAGGAAGGTGCTTGAAAATACAGCTGTGGTGTTTACAGCAAATTTTGACCTCGATTTACTCCTTCTCTCATCAAAGCAATTCCAACAGAAAGCTTCAGGCAGAGTTCTGAGGGGAACTACTCTGTGATAGGTGTGTATATTGCTCACATTAAGTAAACCTGGTAACAACAGCTATTGAGTGAAAATAATAAACATTACGAGGTTGATTTTCCTAATATATACAGAACAGTCTGAGGTACACAAATGAAACCAAGGGAAGTGGTAAATATTGGCACGCATTTTCAGTTTATTCTTAAGCATTACTTCTGTAGATGTTTACATTTCTGGACAGAAACATTTTGTTATCATTTACTTTATCTCACGTGAAAGGTATCTCATGAGACACAAAATTAGCATTTATAAAGCCATTTTATATTAATTAATACAAATAGAAACCTGTAGGCAAGTTTAGGAACAGAGAGATACCTCTGAATAGAGAACCATTTAATTTTCCTCTACATTTGCTCTAATGAGAGGACTTGTCCAGTTTTATCCAGCATCCTCTGCTAGCAGTGGAAAGAATCCTCTTTTCAGATGTCTTATATGACAGATACATCTGGAAGTCAGAAAAATTATAGAACAGTTTAAATATTCTTTCATAATTATACAAAATAATTTTTTAAATAATGTAAAATATTTTTTAAAAAACAAATTTTACTTAGTTTAGATTCACTGCTTCCCTACTGACTACCAAATACAAATGCAAGTAAATTTATAAGTTTCCAGAAATATCTGAATTTTAATAAAATATTTATATTATATGTCCCAGGCTTGGTATACAGTTGGGACTATTTGTTTCAATTAAACACAATTTTTAATCTCTAATATACAGCACAGGACAATGCATTATCATTGTACAATATTTATTATTATGTATTTAGAATACTGCATAGAGATCCTAACAGCCACCTTTGAAATTAGTTTCTTAAAATCAAATGGTAGAATATAGCTTTTTTATGAAAAGGTTACAGTTTAGCAAGTGAAGACAGAGAGAGACTTGGTAATATGGGAATCTATCCTTCCTCTTTATCTACCAGGCATGGATTTTTCAGTCTATAATACTACCCACAACTTTGATTTTTGGAGTGAGTAGGACAAATTTTGTTCTTGGTTACATCACTGCATATCTACTGGCAGTTTCACTAATATAAATAATGAACAAAGAAAGATATATCAAGTTTGGTTTTATTATTGCATTAAAAACTGCTGTCTAGATGACTGCAGCAAATTTCATATTTATAGTGCTACTTCCAGGCCATCAGAAGTAAACAGTAAAGGCAAGAAATGAGAACTTGACTCAGTCAAAGGGTAACCCAGTTCTTCCCTTTTCCCATGCACTGCTTCTGCTAGACATCTTGCAGATGTTATTAATCCACACAAGATATTATTATAAGTTTAATTAAACCTTATGTCTTGTCTTAGGAAAAACTTCCTGATTTATGGTAGGCCTGTAAGTATGGTTATAATTGTCCTTGTCATCTATCCACTTATTTCTATTTTAGTACCCAAATCAAGATTAAAATTTTCTCCTTGTGAAGTAGCAGACTGTCACTGTGACTCATAAGCTTGACAAGGCTGAATTTCAGAAACAGGAATTTCAGGAAAAGTGGGTGGATAGGCTTGGAAAGACATCTTTCTTTGTCAGTAGGATTTTGTAGTGCAGCTGCTTATGCCTGAGGAAATTAGATCTTCAGAGGTACCACTTGCTTTGTCCATGTTTTCTTCAAAATCTATTTGACTGTAAGATCCTTCAGTTACATCCTTTAAGGACAGAACAGCAATGAAAAGCAGGCCAAAGAAATCATTTCTCAAGCCCATGTGCTTTTATTTTACATAGAAGTATATTTACAGATATTTTTATATAGTGGTCAATTCTGTTTCTTCCTTATAGTCTCATTTTAGCTGTGGAACATGGGTTTGGTTTAAGTACTGGGGTAGTAGCATGTCATGGCTAGCCTGCTCTTTCACTAGGGAGAAGATCTCTTGCCACAAAACAAGACATCTTAAGTACCCATTCTTAGTCATGAGGCTAGCTGGGGCAAATACAGCTCTTAGAATGATAGAATCACAGAACGGTTTGGGTTGGAAGGGACCTTAAATATCACCTAGTTCCAACTCCTCTGCCATGGATAGGGACACCTTTCACTAAACCAGTTGCTTAAAGCCCCATCCAACCTGCCCTAAACACATATTTCTGGGTATGTAAGGCATTTGCTCTAGAATAAATGTCTTCTAAGGGTTTAAGCCATGCTATTGTTTCCCATAATGGGATCAGTTTACAACTAAAAGGCTTTTTCAGTCTTTTCCATGTCGTTACAGTAGGCCTATGTGTAAACCTGGGTCAAAGAGCATGAAAATTTGAGAGTTAGGCAAAGATAGATCTGTGATGTATTCCCACAGAAACCTGAAGCTGTATGATGGAGCAACCAGGAATGCAGTTGCACTGCTGAGTGCCCATGTTGCACAATGTAGGTACATCCTGGTTATCCCACTCTCCAGCACAAGCTCAAAAGTGTACTTTTTTTTGTAGAGGAGCTCTTTTTTTTGGTATTAGTCTAGCTTTCAGTACTGCCTGAATGAGTTTAAACTACAATAGACATGACAGTGCAAAATTAAAAAAACCCTGAAACAAAACAGTGTTCAGTTTGACAGAGACATCCAGAAAAAATATCACTGGCTATTCATCCAACCTTTGTCTTGTATTGACTGAGATGGGTAATATTTTTGTAGTGAAATAACAATTTCATTTTTGGTACTGTAGATTTCTAACACAAATGTCTGCAACACTTTTCACATGTGTGCCATTATAAATGATGCTTCTTATGAATGCTCAGGTTTCTTATCAAAATTAATCCTCTCCAGTGTTTCTGCCAATAACAAAGATTCAGAAAGCAGGCACAGAGAAAGCGTAGAACACAATGAAAGATAGTAGTAGTTGATTTTATGCTTGTGGAGTGTTTTACTTTTGTGCACTTACATATATTTTTATGCTTTTGTAAGCTTTTCTCTATTGTTTCTTCTTCTGCACATAGTACCCTGACAAGTCTTTAACTAGTTATTAAAAAATTATGTTAATACATGCAAATATATATATGACTGTAAATGGTACTTTAGGAGTGTGTGAAAGATAAGGTCTCTCCCCTAAGAAGATAAGGTCCAATCCAAACAGAAAAGAATTAATGTGTTACCAATTTAAAACAAAAGGAAAAAATTAGAGTGGTTAACACTGAACAGACCAGTAGTGGAAGCTTTCTTGAAAGAGCTTGATCACTGGCCATACTTTGCAGAGGACAGTTCTTGTCAGAGAAGGAGCTATTCAAAGCCTGAGCAGCATGAAAGGAATGAAGCCAATTAAACTAATAGTGGGGGAATAAAGAAAACAGCAGCATAGAGGATTGTAAGAAACATATATCTTCCTGGTATATGTGAGAGAAAATAGGAACAAGCATAGAGACAGAAAGAAATCTGGAAAGTGTTCAAGGGCAGGATGTCTTAGTATGAACTCTGTTATTTATTTACATAGAATATTGCTTACGACATGCCACAAAAATCTCCATATGTAACCAAAATTGTGAATCCTTTTCCGAGCTTCTCCAAGTTGTTATATACTAAGATTGTTTCTATTTCTTGCAATAGAAGGAATCAATTTTGGCAACTTTCACAGTCAACGAGACTCTGCTGGCAAAAGAAGTTTAATTTTTGAAGATCAGAAAGAATGCCAAGAAAAAAGACAGAAGGATACTTCATCAGGAGTGGCTATTTAAACACATCCCAGAGATGATCAACAAGGAACATATGGTTTCCAAATCAAACTCACAAGAGCTGCAAATGCCAGAAGTAAGCATTGACCTTAAATCAGGTCATTTGTACACATGCCTTATGATGTAGTTCTGAACTGTATAGAGGTTTATTTCTTCCCATTGGCTAGTTCATTGAAGAGAAATCACTATTGCTTATGAATGAATTAGCATTATGAAGCTAAGATGGCTGAGGAACTCAAGAAGAGACAAGGTAGTCTTGTACCTAATGGAGAAATGTGTTTTCTCTATGACTGAAACACATCACAGCTTGGTGCGTTGCACCATGGTTTTCACATGGGTTAATATGAATGGGATTCCTCTGAGCAGCAGAGAAATTTTCTGAGCTACTTATTTAGGCCTTTTTCATATACAAGTTGAATAAAACAGGTGCTCCTAGAGAATCGTTTGTCTCAGCCTAAAACTGGCATCTGAAACAGATCTGTTACCACAGGTCAGTGCCATAAAATTGACAATTTTCTCCCTCTGTATATAAAGAAAATATACCTATATAACCCTATCTGCACTGCAGAAATATGAAGGCAAGTGAGGTGAATTCCATACTAAGCATTTCCTGAATGCTCATGTCAATTTGTTAATAACTGGTACCGCAATGTAGTCCATCTTGGTACACTCACCAGATACTGATTAAATTTGGCATTCAAATCCATTTTTGACATTTTGCTGATAATATGTCCTTTTGTTCAGACATGTAAATAGAGAAGACTGAAAATAATTAACACTATTTCTAAATGTTTTAGTAGAAAAAAACTCACTCCTTTTTAAAATAAATAAGGGAAAATTTTAAACCTAATTTATTTGAAAGTCATTTGCTCTCATTGATTTAGAAATTTAGATGCTTAAATTTCTTAAATTATAGCCTTAAGAATAGTAGAAATTTGATGAGTCTGTGTTGGAAGTGTGATTTAGATCTTGCACTCTGTTTTGTATGAGGTTCCACAGAGATAATGAGGATTAAAAAGAGATTCTGAATAACTGCCTCCTATGTGGAGTACGGGATAAAATAGGGGTAAAACAACGTGTTTAAGTGGCACATTACTATCATAATGATGCATAAAGGAGCTGAACTAAGATTACAATAGGAAATCATCAATAGCATCTTCAGCATTGCCTTTTCAAGGTTACTTTTTAAACAGTTCTTGGGATACACCATTCTGCAGAGGTGCACCCATTTTATAGATCTAGGAAAAGGTCTCAGGTTGTGGCAGTATGCCAAGTGTCTGTCACACAGCTCATGCAGAAAGTGTACCTATAGTGATTAAATGGCATAATTCTTTTACTGGGTTGATAAAATAACACAAATTCACCTTAAACTTTAGTCACAATGGTTAACAAAACCTTAATTCAGTTCTGTTCTTGTTCTGCTGAACTTAAACAATAGTTTTACAAAAATAGATATGTATTTGTATTCTAATTGTAGATGGTTTGCTAAAAGAACTATCAAGCCAGATATACTGCCTTTTAATCTAGCAACCCATATTTTAATAGCACACACAAAGACTAATAAGTCTGTCATGTCTGAAAAATTCAGTGATGTAGGTGTGTAGACAGTAGGTAGATATATTCTCCTCCACTTCCTTATGAAATGAACAGTGGAGAGGAAAAGATCAAGAGTTTACTAATTGGAAATATAAGAGCCAGATGAAGTAATCTGCCACTTAGTGTGAGGGACAGGAAAATAATTAAATATATCTATTAGTAAAAGTTGAAGTTGATGGCTACGATTCAAGTTGAGACAGTTGTTGAGTAAAATACTGTCATGATAATGAAGACCAGCAGACATAAGCAATTCCTTATGTAGAGCATAAAATTATTATTTCCACTTCTTTAGAAATAACAGAGATGTACAACACAAAACCCATGCTAAATATTTTTGTACATATGTTCCACAGCATAGTAGATTATTTACTTTGCCTTCAGGACAGAGAATGTGTCTCCAGCAGTGCTGCAATTTTCCATGTTTATTTATAGTCCCACAGGCCCAACTGTATTGCTTCATCAGCAAGTTCTGCTCCCTCTGTTCTCATCTCATCTCTGTTCTAGAATTCATTCTTCAGGGAAAGAATTTCTTCACTTACTGAATCCTACACAGGAAGATACAGATGTAGTATATATGCATGGTATTACTGTCATCTGTCTGTGCATTTCATTTAGTGTTATGCATGGAAATTCTTAATTCTAGGAGTAGTTGCAGTTAACAAAGATGACTTGTGATACTTACAGTCATTTTGAAACAAAAGTTTTTACTCTCATTCTTGGTGAGATACACTTTAGACCTTGAAGAATAATAAGGTGAAACATTAATCTAGTTCTGTGACTTTCCTTACAGTCCCTTACTCTTCCTTTTTTGATACAAAGTAGTTAAGCAGTGAAATCACATAGTCTCACAACACGGACATTTATCATTGTAATTATATATGAAAAAAGAAAGAACTGCAAAACGTGTAATTGTCCTTTGCTTTCACACGTAAAAAAGTGCTCTGAGGTGCTAAGCTTGGTTGTATTTTCCAACAGAGATTAAATATCAGCACTTCTCCAGATTAGAATAAAGACTACACAGTAACTGAAACAAAATAACAGAGAACTTTATAGGTGGTGAAATCAGAATAAGCAGAGAAAACAAAAAGTGCAGAAAACAGCTGAATATACCTCTGTTGTTCCTTAACATAGAACTGCAGTGCTCTGCTCTCTGGATTAGGAGTATATCAGACTTCATAGGAGGTTAATCTCTTCTGTTTTTCCCCTATAGCAATGATATTTCTTCAATAACTCAGTTAAAAACAGTTTATTTTTATTTGTTTTTATCTCATAGTTTAATCTTTTAATGCTTTTTTAAAAAAACCACACACCTCTCCTTTGGGAATTGACAGTGTCCAATGCCAAGAAGCATTTCTAATTAAATATAAATATCAAACGTGGGACCATTCAAGTCTTAGTGCTTGAAGAGATTCCATATGAAATCTTCCCAGTATTTTCACGTTTTGTACAAGTACTAGTCAGAGCATGTAACAAATGAAATATTTTATTCATAATAGGATCATAATATAATTTAGGTCAGAAGGGACTTCAAGAGGTATCTAGTCCCGACTCCTGCTCAAAATCAGGTCAGCCGTGAGGTCAGACTAGGTTGCTCAGGGCTCTTTCCAGTTGAGGCTAAAAAAACTAAAATAATTAAGACTACACGACTTCTAGGGGCAACCTGCTCCTCTGCTAGACTGTCTTCATGGGAAGAAACTTTCTCTTTATAGCTGGTCTGAACCTTTCTTGTATCATTTTATGCCTGTTGTCTCTTCCCGTCATGCACCACAGCAAAGAGCCTGGCTTAATCTTCTTGATAATCTATCTCCCTGTTGGCATAGGAAGACTGCTGTTGGGCTGCTCCTCACCCAGAACTTCTAGACTCTTCCCTTTTCCAGACTGAACAAGCTCTGCTCCCTCAGCCACTGGCTCATGTTCCATTTTCTGCCCTTCAGGACCCCTCAGCCCTTCTCACAGAGATGCTCCCCTCCCAGTCCCAACTCTCTGGCTGGTTCTTCTCTTGTGCAGTCTGATGATTTGAGCCTTTGTCTCTGCAGGATCTCTGTGAAGATCCCATCAATCTTTTTAAGATTCTCTGGCACTGCACAGTCTGTTTCTCTTCTCCTGTTGGCAACACCGGTCCTCAGCCGGAGAACACCCCGTGCAGGCAAGGACATCTGTCTCAGCCCAGGGAGAGTTACCAAGCCCTTTCTGTAGCCCCAGACCTCAATGGCCACATCTGCCCTTCAGAACACTGAGTCAAGGCCTGTGATGTACCACTAGTTGCTCCAACTGAAGGGACTGTGCCTTCTGGCACATGCCCATGTTTGTTGAGCAGACCCATGCTGTTTTAAGCAGTCTTCCACCTTCCTTCCATACACTCTTCTGCTTGAAGTACTGTGTCTATTAGCTACTGCTTTCTGCACCGTAGGTGTGGCATTTCTACTGATCTTTTGCTAGCACCAGCTCAGTGGATGTTTGGCAGTCCATAGTTAGGAGTCAGTGGCAGACAAATGGTTTATGTTCCTATTAAGCAGGAATAATTACCAGACATTTTTTTCAAACTGAGTTTGGTAGGAGCAAAAGGTCTCTAGTACCCCCACTTTTACAGCAGCAACAGGCACCCCAGAATTCTTAAATGAATTCCAGGAAGTTGTCCAAACATCCAAGCAATAAAAGAAGCCCAGAAACTGCTGTGCAAAGTCTCATGTCTGTTAGATGCTTCTATTCACTGCACCCTGAGCAAAGAAGGTGATGTGTAAATAAATTAATATTGCTTGTATAGGCCTATATTGCCTATATTTTGAGTAACAGTGAGTCTTCTGCTTTATCCTTTACTGGAGTATATATAATATAAGGTATCTAGATAGGTGAATAACCTTACTTGTCAAGAGGTTTATGTAAGCTAATTATCACAAAGGGGTTTGCATCTTCTGCATTAGGAGACTGCCTGAACATTCTTTATGCTGGTACAAAAGCTGTGCAGAAAGCAATATTGAGAAACTCCTCTCCCACACTGAACAACGAAGGTGGTTTCTCTTAAGCAGACCGTTATTAATTGTTTTCAGAACTATTTCAGAAGATTGATTCATGCATAAAAATACGTTTACTCAAGGATTTTAAATTTCAGCAACTCTGCTGAAAAAAGCTTCATAATTTTCTTCTTGAAAAAAGATCTTTAATTACATTGGAGCAATAGAGTGGGATTTATGCATATATTCTAATTATGTACTAGTAAAACTGAAAAGCTCTTCGTTAAAATCATGTGGAGAAAAATCAGACGTGCCAGCACTTCATTACTGAGAACTTAAGAGGAATTGTGTGGTGGCTTATTATCAACATTACATAAATAGAAGGACACTCCACATATTGCATAAGTTGACAGGCTTTTAGACTCAAAAATAGGCTGATTTTGTGAAAACAGAAGAAGATAGAAATTAACTTGGTTAATTAAACCAAAGCAATTAATTCTTCATAGTGATGTTAGCACCTTACTACCTATTTAGTAGAGAAAGCATAATAATGAAAATATTATTTTGAAGTTACATCTATATACACATCCATGTGTAGATATATAAGGGGAATATAAGATGAAAGGCCAAGTTTCATTCAGCCACAACTTAATTAGGACTAAGTGATCATCAGATAGTATGGTTATCTTATATAATCATTCATAAGAATTGCATGCTTATAGCATGAGCAGAATATATGACATGCTTTCTGTTTAAAAGTAAGCCTTTGTGGTGAAGGGTTTTCTCATGTTGTAAACAAGAACAGCTGGTACACAGGCTGTGTTACAACACACTGTAATCACAGGACAATAGACTTATTGTTACTTCTAAGATTGTGCATAAAGAAGTTATTTATATTTTAAACACAGAACTTTTTTCCAAATTGCATGAAAAATTCCCTTTGAGTCATGAACACATGACTTTTCAATTCTTATGGTCAGTATATAAGATGATTAAATAATTAGGACTCGTGAAGGGGTTGGGCATGTAGAACATACAGATGCTGATTCCAAATTCATAGGAGGGAACTGAAAAAATCCTGAATCTGAGTAGAGTGGAGGGGATAGCAACAGAAGTTAGAAATGAGAAAGGAAATAACAGTGTGTCCCTAAAGTGAGCCTGTTGAAACTCACATTTGGCTGAGTCCTGCAGCTCTTTCTTTTTTATCAAGATCCTTCATGTTATATGTCTACCCATAAAAAAGGAAATTGCTGTATATTCTAAGTGAACCACCTCATTAAATGTGACATAGTGGTTTAATTATGAGGAAGATTTCTTGTGGCTGTGAGTGTAAAATACCTAGCTCATTGTTTGTTACGTAAAAAAGCATCCTAAATTATGCATAGTACACATATCACTGCATGATTAAACAACATAAATAATTTCCTAATATTTGCCATATCTAATTTCTACCTTTTCAGTAAGTATTTTCAATGAGAGGTATTACTAATTTTTTTTTAGGGTCATTTCCATGTAGGACACACATGAATTAGAGACTTCTACCGTCATCAATTCTAGTCTTCTCTTTTGATGGACAAATTTCTCATGTGATATATTTCTTAAACTGATCAAATTTTATTTTAAACTTCTAAGATTTCTTGTCTATATTACTCCTATGAGAAAAAACACAGAATTGTAGTCTAATAATGCAATTTGGAGAAAGGGGGAGCAAGCCAAGATGAGCAGTGGTGCTTCACTGTCTCTTGGAGGACCACTGATGGAAAGAGAGTATTTGCCTGCTTGAAAGCCCAGTTTCAGGCTGGCAACATTTGTCCTTAATAGGTATAGCCCTGAAATTGCTCTGTTACTTCTGTCTTACATGTATGCTTAGTTAACTTCTTAAGTGTACTTTTGCCATAACACAAATGTTTTCTTAGACATAGCTGTACACCTTTTAAACTTATTTTCCTGAAAGAAAACTGTGCGTCGTAGTCTTTCCCCATAAATTCACCTAATAGTCTTTTGTATAATTTAAATTTGAATTCATTTTTCTTGAATGTCCATAATCAGAATTGTACCCTGTACTTCACATGAGATCTCTCAAAGCTTGAACAATGCTGTCTATGTTGCCTTCTTTTGTCGAAATGTTTGATAAATGGCATGCATTTGTCTTTTTCCTGATATCATCACATTTGTGAATCATAGACATATTGTGATTGACTAACAAGCACAAATCTCTCACCTTTTCAGTTGCATTCTGCAACTGACCCTTTCCCTGCAGACAATTTTGTTAGTCCTATGTGCATAACACTGCACTTCATACTCCTCAAGTTCCATCCCAGTTTTATTGCTCCTGTATTCAAGGTCATGCATTTCTTCCTGTGACATACATAAAGCCTTCCTTTGTATATTTTTGTTACCATGATTATTTTAATTTTAAATTTTTCAATGTCTTTGGTTTATGGATCAATAACAATTTCAATAGATATATAGATATACAGGTACAAGATATGCATAATTTATATTACCAGGTTTTATCTTTTTTTCTTTTTTTTTCTTTTGAAGACACTGCTTACTTTTAAAACAGCTTTAGATCAAGGAACCGATGGCTTTGTGAAAAATCACAGCCAGAACCTTTTAGCTTCTTCCTTGTGTGGAAACAACAACAACAAAAAAGTTCAAACATATAGTCTAGCAAGAACTCCAACTGTAAATTGCCATAGTTATATTAGGACTGAATTTGTGTGTGGTGTGTCTCCCACAAAGTGTTTGCTGATAGAGATAGGCAAGGTTAAACAAGAAACACTACATACTAAGAAAGAAGGGAATGGAAGAAGGAATAAAAAAGAAAATAAGATAGAATGAGAGGAAAATAAAAGAAGAGAAAAGAAATCATAATAATGACATAATTTAGGATTTCTGAGCACCAACTGCTCCACAAGACTTTTAAATGTTATCACAGTCACTTTTCCCAACAAGACATTGTCAGTTGCAACCAAGAGGAAAAAAGGGTTGAAAAGCAATATTGGGCATCACACAATGTTCCATGTAAACCAGAGGAATAGGAAAAAAATACCTATTGATATGGTCAGGACATATGGTGGTTTTGTCTGGCAGATATTCTCAGTTTCTCAGATTTTTAATAAGAAGAGACTTCTCACTATTAATTTGTAGTAAACAAAAGGTTTCCTTGGCATGTGCAGAAAATCTATAATTAAAGGCTGTTAAATTGTTGTTGTTTTAAGGTAACACAGGCCCAGCATAGTGTAAGTATCCCTATTATCTGTACCATGGATTTTCACAACAAGCTATTGAGTGGAGTAAGTAATGAATGCTGAAAATACAATGTGAATAACCCAACTTTATTTTCCTAGAGAGAGACCAGGAAAATATTTACTTTTACTTAAAACTGTTGAGTTGGTATAGGTTGTACAAGGTCTATTTGCTCCAGAGTAAAATTCAGCCTTTTGAGGTGGATTTTTAAAGCAAATATTTTTCCCTCTCTAACAATTTCTGTGTGTCCTGCTCTCACTATTTATCTCTCAGCATGTCCTGTTCACCTATAATGCTCATTATGAACAGACTTGGCTAAAAGTCTTTTTCTGAAGAGGGCTAGAGGTTAGAAAGAAGATGTGTCCAGAGATATTTCTAACTTGACACAAAGGTAAAAGTCATTGTATATATACACTGAGGTAAAGTTCAGTTGCTCATCTCCTTAAATCTAGTGACACAGTTGCAAGCAAAAGTGCTATAAAAACTTATTTTAAAGGAAAGCTGAGTGTTACCTCTACAGTACTGCTTCTTAAGCAAGGTAGTGCTGGATCATGGTAACCAAATCCTAGAATTACTTTTTCCATTCACCACATGAAAAAAATATGGAAGTTAGTGACAAGTTAATATTCTTATATATCACTGGTTTGTGATTGTTCATTCTTGTTGCATTGAGATTTTCTTATTACTTCTCAAAACAAGATGGTTTTATGTTTCCTGAAGAAATGAGTATGAGCTGTCTCTACACAGGCCAGCAAGGGGCTACTTCTCTGTCCAGAGAAGAAACAGCTCACTGCTGATTCTTGCATAAAATACCAGGCCACAAACATAGTCTGGGCTAGCAGACACCTATTGTCCTGCATAGAAAGATGAACTCACTGTTTAAACACACAGGATGCTTCTGATTTTTTTCACAGTCCTCAGTGGAGCTGTCTTCTGCCTAGGAAACCTGTCTTCCTTCAACTCTTCCTTTTCTCTGTCAAGCAGATGAGAAGGAGATCATCTTTCCCCTCACTCCAGTAATCCAGTTTACTTCTTGGCACACTGTGCAAGACTGTTAGGCCATCTCAGAAAGCACCCAAAATAAAATGTAGACGAGCAAGGAACTGAGGTCTTTCTGTGCCTTCAGCCACTAGAGCTAATTCACTACCAAAGTCAGGCTATCATTTGACAGCATTGCTGCTCTGCCAGTACCCATTAAGGACAAATGCCACCAGCCTGAAACTGGGCTTTCAAGCAGGTAATTGTTGCCATTCCACTGGAGGACCTCCAAAAGACAGTGAGGCACCACTGCTGCATCTTGGGCTGCTATCTTTTCTTCCAAATTGCATGATTAGACTGACATGTTCTTGTTCTTCTCAGGAGGCAGGTTTTAGTAGAGGAAGGGATTCTAAAGCTGGTCTGTACTCATGGAGCGAGCTGCTATGAAATTAAACAGATTACTTGGAAAAAGGAAGGAGACATAACCTCTTTCTTAATGCACTGATGCCTCAAAGCCCACTTCTCCATCTGTCCCTTCTCCTGGTAGTCCCTGCAACAGAAGGCAAGTCTTCCATGGCTTTCTGCTGAGTGATGGAAACCTCTGCACATTCTAGCAGTTTTTAGTCTAGAAGGAGAGAATTCAGAGAAGGTGATACAAGAATAAAAGGTGGAATAATATATTGTGACTCTAGGCTCCAGGTTCAGAGTGGTAGCAGAAGAGCAAGGGAAGATTGGGAAATGCGTGGGAAGCATCCTGCAGACAGATTTTGGCACTCACTGCATGTGTGGGCAGCCACCCACTATGCCTTATGTTAGGCACTGAATAGAATGACGTTTTTGATTCAACTCTCACAGGACCTGGGCTTCTTTAAAAAAACTGGGCATGCACAACAGCAGGATGCCACATACTGATGTGAGAGGGACTTTGGACTTGGCAGTGTGAAACTTATTTTACAAGTGAGAGTAAAGTAAAAAGTTATTATGTAGGATTCAACAAGTGTTCTTTCCTTAGTCTAGCCAGCCCAGTAAAGCTGCTGCCTGTTGTAAGGAGAAAAAAGACACAGTGTCTTTAGGAAAAGGATATCTCTCCTAAGGATATATATGGTATATATTGGCATGAAATTCAATAAGATCAAGTGCTGGGTCCTGCACTTTGGCCACAATAACCCCAGGCAGTGTTACAGACTTGGGGAAGAGTGGCTGGAGAGCAGCCCGGCAGAGAGAGACCAGGGAGTAGTGGTTGACAACCGGTCAAACATGACCCAGCAGTGTGCCCAGGTGGCCTGGAAGGCCAATGGCATCCTGGCTTGTATCAGGAATAGTGTGGCCAGCAGGAGTAGGGATGTGATTCTCCCACTGTATACAGCACTGGTGAGGCCTCACCTGGAGTACTGTGTACATTCTGTGCCCCTCATTTCAAGAAGGATATTGAGGTGCTGGAGCAGGTCCAGAGGAGAGCAACAAGGCTGGTGAAAGGACTAGAAGGAAAGTCTTATAGGGATAGGCTGAAGGAGCTGGGGTTGTTTAGCCTGGAGAAGAGGAGACTCAGGGGGGACCTTATCACTCCCTTCAACTACCTGAAGGGAGGTTGTAGTCAGGCCTCTTTTTCCAGGCAATGAGCAGCAAGACAAGTGGGCATGGCCTCAAGCTACTCCAGAGGAAGTTTAGGTTGGATATTAGGAAGTACTTCCTCATGGAGAGGGTGATTAGATATTGGAATGGACTTCCCAGGGAAGTGGTGGAAGCACCATCCCTGGATGTGTTCAAGGAAAGGCTGGATGTGTCACTCAGTGCCACGGTCAAGCCAATGTGTTGGTGTTAGGTCATAGGCTGGACTTGATGATCTCAAAGGTTTTTCCAGCTTTGGTGATTCTGTGATACGGAAAAGTTGGAAAGAGGACTCTAGAGTAAGTTAGGGCAAATTGAATCAGTGTAAGTGCATATGATATTATAGATAATATTTTCTTCATGGAATCAGATCCACAAGGCTATTAATACAGCATCAGGTGGGCAAAGGTCTGGGAAATATTCGTTCTTACTGGAACTATGCCAGTAAGAAAGATTCTTAGTTTTCTTTCTGGTGGCTGTAAAGGGCACCCATCATTAAATCATATCACATGCAGTCTTGGTGGACCTTAACACTTTAAACATTCAGCAATGGCAAATAAGTATCAATGCCAAGCATGAAGGTAAGAACTGTCATACAATGAGTATCAACACAGCAGAGTGTCTGTTTGGCATTATCAGAAATCTCGGGCATCATCAACATGGCTTGTGTGTCTAACATGGGTGGGATGTGACTGAGAGACCCTAAAGTATAGTGAGCAGTCTTCTCTTCTTTCAGTTACTTTTACTAGTCAGGAATTCTTTTCCATGGATGCTGGAAGGAATGTGTCTTTACCTAAAGCCGAGAACAGCTGGGCATGTTTCCCCATTGGAACATGATAATGTCATCTTAGGTTTCAAATGGGGGACCAGAAATAACCAGACCTAGTGTTAAGTCCTGGAAGAGGGACTTGGATATATTGGAACTAGTAGCTCACTGCTGATCACCCCAGAATTTGGAAGATGAGATGGTGCTATCACTAAACATTAATGCTTGAGTTCCTCTCAACCAGGACTGTGAAGTCACATCAGGTATGATATTCAGAGATGCCCAGAAATTTAAAGTATGGATATGAATGAAGCTCTCAGTTCCCAAAAATATTCTTGTTCGGACAGCCATTGGAACAGATCCAGGAGAACACTGTATGTGTAGATATGGATCTCTGTTGCAGTTGTTCAAGTGCCACAATCTAGTTATAAAATACAGCAGCTTCCTGATTAGAACTGTCAGGGACCACCAATAGTAGGCTGTGCCCCAATGGAAGGTGAGCTAGGAGCTTGCTATGACAGAAACTGAGATGAAATGCATAAAAAAAATGAAGGGACTCCTATTGCTTGAAAATACAGCTGAGGCTAAAAGGACTAACATCTGGTAGAAGAGAAGATGAAGCAGGTTTTGCTCAGAACAGGACTGTAACATATCTCCTAAATAAACCACTATAGCTGAAATGACATCATGAAAAGTATATAATTCCATGCTTAACATGCTAACTATAATTAAGAGCACTTAAAAGTTCAGAACTGCTAGGCTGGAACAAAAATGATCACTTATTAATCATAGTAATTTTTCTTCATGAGCAATGAATCTTGAAAACCACAGTGGTTTGTCAAAATAATTAAATTCCATTTGCTTTTCAGATATAAATGCCTACACATCTTTCCAAAGTAATTCTTGCTTGCTACTCAGAGGCCTAAACTTTCATAGGTGCACTTTCTGAAACTTTTTTTTTTTTTAATTTATGTAGTAAGGCAAAAAAAAAGAATTTGTTTTACTCATACTGAGTATAGCTTTCTACACTGTTCACACTCATCCTAGTAAGACAGCTTTTTCAGAATCAGGATCACAAGGATCAGGATAAAACAAAGCTGAATTTCCTTTATCGTTGACACGGCTAATTTAACTCCAATTTTCCTTCCTCTGTTTTATCAACGACTCAGGCTACTGGACCCCATGATGATAAAATAAAAAAGGCCTGCTGATTTCAGGTGACACAACATTATCAGTATGATTTTGTAATTCCATCATACCTGTGGGTAGATATCTACATATACTTTTAATAGATTTCTTACTTCCTTTATTGATAGTAACAGTGGCAGTTTATAAAAAGGCTTTTTTGCTATCCTTTGCAAAACCTCTGTGATTTCTGCCATCACACTTCAGTACAGATCAAGAGCCTTTATTCAATACTTTAACTGCCCTACAGACAAAGATCCGGAAAAATCTCAATGTCAAACCACAGTAAAGAAAACCCTGAAACTAGATAATTCTACTGGCACACAGCAAGACTACAACTCCCCCACAGAAAAAGGGAGTATCTTCTCTCAGTCCTTGTCAAGGGTCTGAGTGCATCCTGCCTCATGCCGTTCTAGCCAGTGGGCTGCCTGTGCTCCAGGCTAGTTCTGCCACGCTGCAGGCATCTAACCTTGGGCCAGAGAGTGGTGATGGTGCTGTGTGAGCTGGGAGAAGCTCTCCTGGTTACTGCACGAAGGAGAAAGAATTAAGTTGAATGTCTTCCCAGTAAATATCTGATCCTATTCAATTTTTTTGAAGCACTGGTAAGAACAAACTTTTTCAACAGGAACATTGGCCTGCTTGAAGAATGCTTTTTCTTGCTCCTTCAAATCCAATCCCAGTCCCCAAATCCTAATTGTTATACATTTTGATTGAACAAAGGCTCAGCTTGGTATTGACAATTATAAGTACGCAGCATTCACAATGATATTAAAAAATGTATAAGAATCCAGTATTTTTTTTTTTTACCATGTGTTATTCACTGTTTCAAAAATTCTTTTTGATCAAGCAGCTACATCAAGTTTTCCTCTGCAGCCAGTATGCCTATAAACTAACATTTTGTTGTAAAATAAAGTTGACAGTCACAAGAAATCACTTATCTCCAGGATGTGGACCTTCAAAGACAAAAAAAATTATATTTTGAGACTTCCAATAATATTTAGGCTTCCTGAACAGCTCTTGCTGAGGGTTAAAGCTAGCACAGACTGCACTAGTTTAATGCAGAACTGGCTACTGCTAGTATTTGGCAAATGCATGCAACATATTCTGTAATAAATTACTATGGTGGCTTATGCATATATTTAAAAATCCTTCAAGATCTTAGCTGTTAAAAATCTGCTTTGCCAAAATTCAAAAGATTTTTTTATTTTTTTCCCATCTCTTGCTTATCTTACTCCTCTGAATTTATTAGGTCTATAAGGTAAACATTTTATCTCATTAAAGCTGTATTTTGTATTGCCTTCAGTCATCATGCTGGAAAACCCTTGCCACGCTGAGTAATGTAAAAGGATTTATATTTATATTGTTTATGATTCCAATCCTTTGGGCAAAGGATCCATTTCCATTCCAGCAGGATGTAATGGCAGTAGAGCTCTGTGATTTGACCTCCTCAGTGTCCCCTGCACCTCAACAATAGAGGTCTTCCATGTATGGAAGGGGGTTATGACCTTCTTCTAATTCCTACTCCTAAACTCTATTTGTATCTCTAATTTAGGGATACAGAGCTTCCTGGGACATTGTTGTAAAACTGCAGTGGGCTGAGCCTACTCAGGTCACTTTCCTACTGAGTTTGAATCCTTATGCACGATATCGTGTTAGTGCTAGGGAACAGCATCAAAGGGGTTGCTCCTCAAGGAGAGGCAAACCTGAAGCTGAGGACAAAACAGCAGGGAAGGGAGGGCAGCAACTCTACTGATGAGAATCAAATACTTGAACAAGGAAAGCTGATCAGGTCTGGTTGTAGCCATGGCTGATCAGGGATCCAGTGATTAACAAACAAGCCTGTAGTGCCATAAAAGGTCTGGGACCAGGCCAGACAACCAAGTCTGTGTGTCAGGATCAGAATCAGGGAGCTATGAGCAACCACACCTGCAGCATTACTCAGGCACAGAAGCAGGATGACAACCTGAGCATAAATCCTGCTCCCAGAAGAAACAGGCAAGGACTCCCCAGAGAAGCATCTCATAGCTTTCCTCAAGGCCTTCATCATCTCAGAGCTGGCCCTTAGTCCAGACAGCCAGAATCTCAGGATGGGGCAGGATGCATGTTGGTAGTTCCCAGCTGTCTCAGTAATTAACTGATTTAGTCAGTTTTGGAGTGTGAACCCATTTTATGGTAACCTGGAGATGAGGAAACTGAATGGACTTGACAGAGTTGATGCATGGTGTGTTATGTACCCTGCAGAATATGACATCCTTAATATTACTTCAGTACCCTCTATCATAGCAGTAAGGAACCAGTAATCTCTTCTTGGAGATTTTATATAGAATTTAATTTTAATTAAATTAATTAAAATTAAATTTAATTTAATTAATTTTAACATATTAAATGATATTTTGTTTATTTATATTTAATAGTCTGAACTGGGAGGCTTTAAGTGATGTCAGAAACAGTAGATTAATCTTGACACGTCCCTAATGATTTTTTTTTTTAAGTTTATAGAAGAAAATAAAAATATGGAGCTAGGAGGCAGTTGCCTGTACTAGTTTATCAGCTTCCTGAAGTTCGGAGTTACAGGTCATTTTAAAACAGCTTTAAGATTTTTTTCCAATTCCACTCAGGTAAACTTTAATGCTGTTACTAAAACTTTTAATGGATAGTGTTTATCAGAGATGTATAACATTAATTTACATACATGTATGTGACTTTCATTAAAAAGTAGTAGTTAATGTGCAGCAAGTGGGTGTGTATATATATAGATATGTATCTGTATATCAGCAGAAAATTAAAACCATATATAGCAACTGTTAAAAAGCATATTTATATGTACACATTTAATATTGTTATTTTAGCATTATATATAATGTTATTAAAGCATAATGCATGGTTTTAATATTAATTTCATATGAATTTTAAGATTTTATTGAGTCTAATATTCCAAACAGAGAAAATAGTGTGTGACAAATACCTCATTAGCCACTTGTGAAAACAAGTCTCTTATAAATGCAGTAATTGGATAAGATGTAAAACACAGGTTTGAAAACCAGCTATGCAGGGAATGGTTTGCAATAAGTTAGTGATCATTTGCCAAGGAAAAGTATTTTTTCTACCTCTTTAAATTAATGAATGTCTCCTTATTTTAATTTACAATTTATAGATCAAAGAATCATATTCTTTGAGTAACCACAAGTATTCCATACAAACGTCCTAGAGATCACAGAGAGAAATGTTGGTTGGATGACATGTTTGGAGGTCTGTTATTCCAGTCTCCTGCCTGATGTAGCCAACATTTTATCAGGTCAGCCATAGTTCTGTTTGGCTTTTGTTAGTCCTTGAGTTTCTCCAACCGACTCTGAGCTGGAGCTCTACCAGCTGCTGTGTCAGACACTTCAACTCACCTAGTGTCATCTGCAAACCTGTTTTGATGAATGAATTAAGCATTATGTGTCCTGGTTACAATCTCTCTGTTATTTTGCTACTGGATGCCATTTGGATGACAAGCCATTGATTACATTGACTACAACATTTTGAGCCTGGTGGTCCAGCCAGTTCTCAGCCTATCTAACAGTCAATTCGTTGAGCTCAAATGTCTTCAGGTTCCCAAAGAGGACCCTGTAAGAGATGATGTCAAAAGTCTTACCAAAGAAAAGTATATTACATCCAACAAATGTCAAGACATGCCAGCAGACAGAAGTAAAAAGTACCTCCATTAGCTCAGTGTCTATAGTAGGATTTTATTTTGTTGCTTTGATAGGTGTCAAGCCATTCCTTACTATTTATAAACAAAAGAGATAGTGCCTAAAATTGAAAGAAATGCATGAGCAAATAAAGTCTTCACAAGACATTTGTACAAGGCAAAGAAATAAAATAATACTATCTCAACATCTTTGGGATAATAACCTGAAAAGACAAGAAAAAAACATTTAATATAAAATACGTGGAACTCTCTTGTGTAGATTAAGCTCAAAACACTTTTTTTTTTTTTTTTTTAATTCTCTCATGAAGAAGTGCATTTTGAAGCAGGTTCTAGAAGTCTACAACACTAGACTGAGAAAGAGAAACAGAAGGAAGAGCCTTCTATTCTTCTGAACATCCAGTCACCGGCCTCATATAAAACAAACCTAGGAATGTATCTTGTTTATCTTAGTCAAGCTGTCAAGCTAAAACTTGATGAGTTGATTTGTAAGACATTCAATTTCTTGCCTATAAAGATAGAACAAGATCAGCTCTTTCATAAATAGTATTCCTTTCCTGTTTCTTCCTATGTTCTATTGGTTCTGCACAGAAGTGGTATTATTTTGGATGTCTAGAACAGGTAAGATACACTTTTGTACTGTGTGCAGAGTTCTGCAGGATAATAATTGGTAATTTGACAAAAATGTGACCTTTGCTATTTTAAAAATAATCTCCAGGTTTTCCTTATGAGCAAGGCTTCCCTTCCTTGCCCTTCACTGTATCACATATCGCTTTAGCCATGTAACTGATCTCACTGTTTCTAACACATCATACTCATTTCAGTTGTCTCCATGAATACCCAGGTGATGGGAGACATTTCTCTAAATACTTTGCTAGACCAACACCCATTTTGAACTTTTAAGTCAGTGGGAGGAGTCTGGACTGTGTTTTGGATAGTCTGCATGGCTATCTTCCTCAGGGCCATGATACTTCCTAGTTAATGAATTCTGGTTTATATAAAATGTACCAATATTCATAATACATTTGTATTTCACAAATGAAGTCACTGAGAGTCTCAGAGTGGAAAAATAAACTTTGTTTAGAAATGTATCAGGGAGTGAAGAAAACATAATAAAACTTAATCAGAGGAGCTAAAAATTTAGATTTTACCAGATAAAGTGATATGGCCATCAAATCTATGGGAGATCATCAGGAACTCCTCAAAGCTTAACTGACAATGACATAATGTCTCCAATGTACTTCAAAGTACATCTCACTCACTGTCTTTGTGAAGTGATGCTATCTGTACATTTTTTTTTTTTCTCTAGTTTAGCTGGTCTTACTATTGCTGGAAAACAATTTCAAAAGCAAACCAAAGACTTTATCGAACAATTTCTTCAAGATAAAAACTTTCCATTAAAAAAAAAAAAAAGGGGAAATCTAATGCCTGCATTTTTGAGGATATAAATTGGTAATAATCTACTGAACTGATCCTTGCTCTCAAATTACTGCATCAACCTGCTTTTGCTAGTCTTTGGGTGTAACATCATTGCAAAGAGGAATATCACCTAAGCAACCTTGTAATGCTAAAAAGCTTATAGCTGAAACGTGTAGAAAGAAACAGATGGGGCAGTATCTGGAAATTTTATTTGTCAGATATCGTCCATCTGTTTCTCTCCCTGTCTGCATGTTTTGCAGTAATATCCATTTTTAGGAAGGCAAATCAATATCATTGTGCAGAACTGGTTTAATCTTCTGTTTTATTATTATTATTCTTTAATTTTTATTTTCGACAATTCATTAAAAGCTGGCAGGGAAGCATAAAACCCACACTGATGATTCAGCCAAACAAGCCTCATCTCCATTCCATGAGAGGCAAAGTTATACTTCAGAGTAAAATTAGTAGATGTTAACTCTTCTTATTAATCAGTTCTAACAATTTTGGCAGTTTCTCACATGCAACAGACCTCCTAAATAAATGAATGATAGAGGCTATTTTTAAATGCATTCTAAAACTGAAAGGATTATGTGTCATTCCAGAGTATGTTCTAGGGGTTTTTTGCAAAGAGTAGCTATTAAAATCAGTAAGTCTTCTTTTGGCAGCTATCTGAATCTCTGAAAATAGAGATGCTGCACAAAATGCTTCACAACAGGTATATTATTAATGGAGTGTATATAAAGACTTTGCTTGTAAAAATTAATTATGGGCTGAACAACTCTATTTGCTTTTTACTTCATCTTCTTAACTAAACAGAAGCTAACATAATATCTCTGCCAATGCTCTCCAGTTGCTTGTTTCTCACAGGACCAAAATTAAAACAAAAGCCACTTAAAATAGCAGCATAATCAGAGAGGACAATGGCTTAAAAGGAAGTTATTAGAAATCAAGACAAAAAATGAGTGGCTCTTACACATGACACAATATCAGGCAAGACCACAACTCCTGTCTGATCCTTATGCACAAGTACCAATAGCGAGGTATTAATAGATGAGCATTTAGCTTTATAAGAGTTCCTAAAAAACAATGGCAGTGGGTGAGCTGGCTGCATGAGATTCATGTTGACTGCCAGTTCATGACAGGGGTGGTAAGCAAGGCAAAATGGAGGGTTTGAAACAAAATGTGTTTAATTCTGAAATGGGTGTCATCCTGATAGCATTTGTAGTTCATCAAGGGGTTAACAACTCTGCTTTTGAGCCTCGCCTCTTCAGGATGCAGTGACTGCTATTGTTGTGTCCTTCTCTTCACAACCTTTCCTGTCAAATTATTATATTTTCTGTTTCATCATTACCTAGGCGAGGTCTACCCTAATGTCTCCCTCTTCTTTTGATTGTTTTTCCTTTCTTTCCCCTATTAGTTTTACAGGATTGCTTCCTGACTTGCAGTTATCCACATCTGCTAGCATATCAGCCTTAAAAACTGACAATCCTCGGTGCCCCTGGCAACAGATGGTCTCACAAAAATGGCTTTCTATCAGTGTTGGATTCTTCCTCTTCCTCATGTCTCCTTTGTCTATGATCTTGAGTTCTGTTCCCTACTTTGATATTGATTCCTAGTCATATATCTCATTTCTTTTTCTCTTGTTTTTCTTTATCTGGTCTTTTGTCAGCCCCTTCCTTAATACCTGCTTTGGATGAACACAACCCTGGCAGAAGGACATCTCTGGTTCATTCTGACTTGGGTCCAAATCACAGACCATGTCTCACTTTGCCCCTACAATGGGTTAATTCTTTGGTTGTTGTGATTCACACCAACTCATCCTAAGTGCTGCATCTGATTCTTCTTTCTATCCCTTAAACCTCTTTTTCCATGTTTATTTGTTTTATCCTTTGATTATAGTCCTCTTAAGAACATAGGTCAGGGTTGCACAGGTCATTAAATCCATTCCTCCTACCTTCCGCAGGCATGTTTGTAATGGAACTACTTTTACAAGTCTGCCAAGCTCTATTTTTACATTTTCTCCCTCTGCTCTCATAAGAGAAGGCTGTTTCCACACCTAATGATTAGAAAACAGCATCCAGTTTTCCAGCTTACACTGATTTGTATCTTGCTTATCCTCATTTCCTTTTGTGGCAATTCCATCTGTTAATATCCCTGTTATACTTAGGACTGTCTCACATCTTATTTTCCCAGGTTAAATGAATCAGACCCTTCTAATCTATGCATCTCAGATAAGCTCTCCATTCTCCAGAGTCCTCTGCTCTGTTTAAGTCTGAATTAATTCTTCTAGAACATGGGTGATGGTAATTCCTTATGATATCCTAGGTGGGATGCTACACTAAAACAGTATTAATTGTCATGTCTTCACTGGAAAAATTTTATCTGATCCTAGGCCTTAACTTATCCTAGGCACCACTTGCTTATTTCGTAGCTGCATCACTCTGGTGACTCAAAAATGCCTTGTGACTCACTGACTTCCACCCTGGAGTTTTGCATTATATTATCTATTGTTAATTCTCCTAAGAAACTGCTACTGTTAGTCCTTATGTGCATGACCCTGGATCTTGTAGTATTTAGTAGCTTCTAATTTTCTATACTTCAATGCTAATAAAAAAAAATCACATAAATTCACAATGTATATATATATATATTTAAATATACATAAATGTATACATTTATAACATACTTATTGTTCTTCCCCAACCTTATTTTATCAGAAAATATAATTTTTAAGACCCTCTTATTTTTATGCAAAGGTTATGAAAACATTAAGTGACATTTGTTCCCAGACGAGTCCTTACCTGATTCTGTTCACATTGTTCTTTCACCCCAGCAGTTCTCACCCCAGCACACACTATCATTACTGCCCCCTTAGCTGGTGCTATAGTTAAAAAGTTTCCTATCTCCATTTTGCCCAGCTTGACATGTCCCTGAGTGCACCTGCAGGCTCTGCAGCCTCTTCCCTTTACTCCTTTGGATTTGGCTGCCTGTGCTCAAGACCACCTCTGTCCTAGGACAGCCGCATAACCTTGTGTCAGGCAGTTGCAACATACTTGATACTTGAGGAAGGGCTAGGGGAAACCCTGTTGGTGCCTCCCTGCATTTAAGAAGTAGGTGCTGCAGTTAAATTCAAGCCCGTGCCCTCAGTCTCTGTTTGCACTTGGCACATCTGTTCCTCACTTTGCACCTCACTGATCCTGACCCTGATTTACAGACTTGACTTCCTGGCTTGACCTCAGATCCATCTCTTCACTATGAACCTGTATGGAGATCTGGACTGTTGGCTGATGCTGGTATCATCAAGCTGTTGGTGAGGCCACTGCCCTGACTACTTCAGCGTTGTCTTCATCTTCCAACTTGTCTCCCCTTTCAGAAGAGCACCTTTTTGCTTCTTCTTCCCACAGCTAGGCATTTTATAGCAAGACATTATTTCCTGTGGTTCAGATGTAGAAAATGGTGTTGATTTAATAAGCCAGTATGTGATCTTGTTTCTCTGTGTCCCCAGACTATTAAGGTTTATAGGTCTGGTGTAGTGTTACAGAGATGTCAGTGTTGGCTCTGACTGCTGATTAGGTACCTGTGTATGGCAACAGTGCAGCTGAACTGAATCTAGGCTGAGTTCCTACCATGCCATCTCACATTTAAGACCATTCACGCTCAGCAGCAGGAAAAGCTGATTCAAATAAAAGGTCAGGTAAATAACATATGTTGTTTTTAATAGGGGTTGGGTTTAATATTGGTATAATATTGATACTGGGGGGAGTAGGGACCCCTACGACCAATCTGCTGTTGATCCTGATAATTCGTGAGTCATGGTGATATTTTGCAGATACCTAAAAAGAGGAAAACATTCTCGGACAGGCACTAAAAAAGTGCTAGTTTTTGTTCAGCCCTGGTACACAATTAAGCCATATCTGAGGCTACCACCTAAGATTTGATGAAACCTTCTCCACATGAAGAGGATCCCGCCTTTGGATCTCACTTTCAGTTTCTACAGTCTGCTTCTAGAGTATTACCTGCAAGTCATCTGCAGCACTTGCAGCTCTCAGAGCCCTGGAAAGAATTTCTCCAGCTGGGGAAGTATGCAATGCATGCTAGTATGGCTTTTCTGCAGCAGCTGCAGCTATGCTTGGCCTAACTCAACCAATACATGTGTTCTACAATAAATTTAGATGTAGCCCAATACCTATAAAACTGGCACTGAATTATCCAAGTTATGGGTGTATACTCAGGGTGAAGTTGTTTTATTTTTTTTTTAATTTATTTTTAACAATTCACTAACTTATTCCTCTTTTATATATGCACAATTCCTTGTGGTCAAAAGTTTTACATGGAGGCAATTGCAGAAAAAGAAACATCTGGAAGAAATTAGCAACTACACTGCTTGTAAGGCAACACTTTATGGACTAAATAATGGCAGTGAAAAAAAAAAAAAAAAAAAAAAAAAAAAAAAAAGGATTGTGTCATAAACACTGTCTCCCTATCAGCTCACTGACCATAACCCCCTCAGCTCTGCCCTGGTGAGGCCTCACCTGGAGTACTGTGTGCAGTTCTGGGCTCCCCAGTTCAAGAAGGACAAGGAACTACTGGAGAGAGTCCAGCACAGGACCATTAAGATGATTAAGGGACTGGAGCATCTACCACATGATGAAAGGCTGAGAGAGCTGGGGCTGTTCAGCTTGGAGCAATGGAGGCTGTGGGGGATCTCACTGATGCTTAGAAATATCTACAGGGTGGGTGTCAGAAGGATGGGCCCAGACTCTTCTCAGTGGTGTCCAGTGAGAGAACCAGGGGCAATGGTCACAAACTAGCACACAGGAGTTTCAACTTGAATATGAGAAAATAATTCTTACTCTGAGGGTAACAAAGCACTGGAACAAGCTGCCCAGGGAGGTTGTAGAGTCTCCATCCCTGCAGACATTCCAAACCCACCTGGATGTGTTCCCCTGTAATCTGCTCTAGGAGATCCTGCTCTACCTAGGGGTTGGACTAGATGATCTCCAGAGGTCTCTTCCAGCCCCAACCATTCTGTCATTCTGTGGTATTTCCACCACAAAGCAAATAGATGACAATGTGAAAACTTTGAACTTGGGTTTCCCAGTAAAAAATGCAGAAGGCCACAACATCATGTGTTGGCAAAAGGATGGCAGTGTTTTCCGTTGAGTTATGAGTGACAAACGGCCGAGCTGTATAAGAGGGGTATTGTTGCCACCCTGCACTGGGGGAACAGTCTCTAAAAGGCCATGGAAGCAATGGGAGTGTGGTAACAGGAATCCCAGCAGCAGAGCCCAGGCCACTCTGGGTGAAACCTCCAACATGAGCAGTCGCTGTGAAGATAAAGTGTGTGTCTGTTCAGGGTGGGATGACAGCGAGAGGAACAAGCAGGCTGTGCTGGTGGATGTAACAGTCCATTATACACAAAATGCCACCTTCCCTCAATTTGGGTTTGGAGTAACAGAGAAATCTACCAAACAGAAGAGCCTGTGGTTTGAGAGCTGAAATAGACAAGTAGCAAATTCAGGCCTGTGCATACTCATCCCTAGCCTTGCTCAACGTTGACTTCAGTGAGCAAAGATGTGTTTGTGCACATACACACCGAAGTACTGATGTCGGAAAAAGGCGCGTAACTGCTGAAACTCCAGGTGAAATGCAAAGAAGGTTCAGTTTGAAGCACTGTGTTATGAGAGCTGTGGTGATGCAAGGGTGACCAGACAAGTTAGGAACGGGCTGCCAGAGCGATTTTATTGTTGGGCCTCTGTGCAGATACCCTCCAAGTTCAGCCCAGCTTTCTTTTTCTATCCACCTATTAGGCACTTTTTCAGCAAGCTCATAAGCCTCGCTCTTCACTTCCATTATTAAAATCGGTTTTTATTGACATTTTTAAAGTAACTTTTTCTTTGGGAAAGCTAAACAATAGATTTTAATCAGCGTTTTATTTTAATGCAACGTTAATTTTTCCTTTATGCAGCAATATGGATTTTTTTTTCCTGTCCTGTCTGGCTAGCGCTGACATACTACTCCCAGACACAGCGGGAAAAATGCGTTTGGCCGAATCGCGATTCTAGTTTTCTGAATCCCTTCCCGGAAAGCTTGATCTATCCCCCCCTCCCCGCCCTGCTCCCCAGGACAGGTGTTTCTCTCTCTCTCTCGGTGACCTGATCAGCGTTTCGGTTCCCAGGTGCCGGTGACTCCCCCGGGGGGCTGCGGGCAGGGCGGGCTGGCACCTCGCGGGGGGCACTCGGTCCGCTCCTCGGGCGGGGGCCCCGGGGCCGCCCGGCCGCGGCCAGCGTGGCGGGGAGCCGGCGGCAGGCTCCGGCCCCGCTTTCGGCCGTCGCTCCCGGCTTTTCTCCTCCTGGGTGGGGGGGTGCACCGGCCCCTCTCCCTCTCGCTCCTCGCCGGCCCTCGGAAGATGCAGCCCGGCCCGGCGGGGCGGAGAGCGACAGGGCGGCGGAGGGGGTGGGGGGGAGCCAGGGGTGTGTCCTGCTCCCCGCCCGGGCCACCGGGGTCTGGTCTCCTCTCTCTGGCGGCTGCGGCTCACTCGCCTCGGTGGCCCGGGGCGGAACGAGCCAGCAGCTCGTCTGCCCAGGAGCCATGTCACGGAAAAGTTTGCCGCTTCTCCTGCTCCTGGCGGCGCTCGGCAGCCGGGGCCAGCCGCCGCCGCCGCTGCAAAGAGGTACAGGGGAGCGGGGAGCCTGTGCCTCACTCGCCCCGGCCGGGGACGCCGAGGACGTAGAGGGGGAGGCGACCTTGACACTAGCTCGGGAGTCCTTGTGGTGATGGGAGGGTCTGGGGGACAGGGGCCGAGCGTGACATGGAACCCCCAGCCTGGAGAAGAGACTCGGCGTTGGAGTGCTGCCCGGGGCACCACGGCCGGTGCCGCGGCTGGGCCGGGACCTTCCGTGGCTCCGGAACCAGCCCGCACTGCTCTGAGCGCAGTCCCTGCTCCGGGCCGCCGGCTCCCATCCCGCCGAGCAGCAGCAGCAGCCGCCCCGCCCCGGGGCAGGGCCGCCCGGCTCCGCGGGCGCTGCAGCTCCGGTCCTGGCGGGGGACCTGAGCGGGGAGCTCATCCGAGCACCCCGGGACGCGCTGTCTCCGCTCGCTCCTTCCCGTTAACTCACACGCTTTTATTAAGAGACAGTCACGGGTCGGGGCATGGCAGTGAGCTGTGTCTGCGTGTGACTGAGCACTGAGGGGCAAATCGTACTTACTGTTGTAGTTTAGGGACGACTGGACGACATGTCCTGGTCCCTGAAGCGTCACATATTCTTTACAGGCTAATCTTTTGGTAGCCCTCTCCCCCTGTTGTGCCCGTCTGGTGGCATCTCTGTGGCTAAGGGAAGCTTGATAAGCTGTGCTGAAACAAGTGCCGGCTGCTTTTACTTAAGGTGACGATTTGATAAACTTAACCAGTACCTAAGCTTTTTTCGGTGTTAAAAAGTAACAGCTACTGGAATGGTAACAGTAACAAATTGTATCCTGCACGAGGAGTCAATGTCTTACCCAGTCCTCTTCCGTTATACAGTGCTCGGGTGTGTTGACAATGAGGGGTTTTTGTTTGTTTGCTTTTTCAACTAGTGTTAAAGATCCAAAAGGATGTTGTGCAGATATGGGAGAAACAAACTGTCAGCTCTCATAGGAAATCCTTAAACCCGTTCTTCAGCTCACCGTGTTCCATCTGGTGCCTGCATTGGTTCTCTTTACATTTTTAGCCTTGGCTAAAAGAATTCAGTAAGGAGATACCGTGTGTTAAAATAAAACTAATTAAAGCCACTCGAATAACAGCTATGTTCTGTTTGACCTTGATGTCACACTGTAGGCTGAACACTTTGGATTAAGAATTTTCAGGGCTTAGGGTTTACTTTGAAAAACACAATATACTGTCATTTAATGAAAAAAGTGTCTTAAGTAGCTAACTCAATACTAATTTTACTGTGTGAGGATAAATGACAGTTGATCAAGTGTAGATAAAAACTCATCCAGAATTAGACTATGTTTAGATGGTGACTTACTGGTAAACACTTAAGACTGAGATTTTAAAAGCAGAGTATTTATGACGCAACACATCATGCATTTTCCTCTTGACTTTTTTTTTTTTTTTTCCTTTCTTTTTCCCTCCCAGCCAGTTCATTTTTCAGCCAGAAAAATACCGATTTTGTGTTTCTTTTAATGTCTTTCTCACTCACACACATAGACGTTTTTGGAGAATATCCTTTTCTTTATGCAGTATATTAGCTTTTTTAACCTCTGCAGTGAAGGAATAAGATAATTGGTTCCCTTTTAAATTAATATTTTGGGTGTTCATCTGCTGCATTGTTGGCACTATGTTGTAATAGTTCTGGTAATTCAGTGAAGAGCACCAGGACTTTCTAATTACTTGTTAATAATGTGATGATGGGACCTTCTAGACCTCAGAGTTTAATTCAAGTGCTGGCCTGCCAAACTTTTAAGCCATATACTGTCTTCTAAATTTCTTTCCAAGATCTTTTACAGCTGCTAGGAGGTGCTAGCACTATACAGATATCACTGTCTTCTTGCCCAAGCAAAGAAATAATGAACTCCTCTCTAATGTAAAAAGTTTGAAAAGCCTGATTTAACTGAAATCCTGGGGGATTTTAAACCTGTACAAACATGTTACTAGACCCATGGTTTATACCTTTAGACTGACAACTCTTGTTTTTCCACTTAATAGTTACTTAACTATAGCCATAGCGCTAGATGGTAAGAGTGACTCTGGGGTTGTTAGCACCAGTCGGATGTCTGCGGAGAAGATTATGTAACAGAGCTGCAATGCTTTGAAAAACAGTGTTGGAGACATCACAGTGAATTCCCATGTTGTTTTTTAGAACGGAACAGTTAAAGAACATTTTGCACCTCAAAGATGAGAACACTCTGTAGTTATGTGGGTTTTTTGTTTTGGTTTGGTTTTGTTTTGGGTTGCTTTTTTCTTTTAAAGTCAGTAGAAGATTTACTGTGCTCAAAAACCTGGAGTTAATTTTATTTATTTATTTATGTATTTATTTGTTCAGCTACACATGTTATTATTCTGTTGCTTTAACACTAAGTAGTCATATAGAATGTCTTATAAAATGGAAGAATTCTTAAAGGTATGCATAACTTGTGGTTAAGGCAAACTTACTGAAATCCTGAATAAGTTCTTTTTGAATCTTGAACCTTGGTTCATCCTCTTTCCTGTGGAACAGGAGAGAAACTTCTGGTACTCTAGAAAGAAATAAAACCCTTTATTTTGATCTTGAAGTATTCATGCTTTTATTAAAAGGTCTAAATATCTGTCATGGGCAAGAACTGAAGCTGTGTAGCTGTGAAAGGTATGAATATTAGGGACAGAGCTAAGGAGCATACACTGCACAGGAATTTGATCTGTGGTGTCAGCTGCTGGCATAAGTGGAGATAACTGATGGAGTGCAGGTGTTTCTTAGCATCTCACAAATCAGAAGTGTAAGCTGACTCCAAGAGCTGATGTATATGGGTAGCCTATAAAGTCAAAATGGAATTTCTCACTTGAAAGAGAAATCAGTAGTGAATGTCAACCTAGTGTTAGCGGAATATGACTGGGCCAGTCTGTTAGGCAATGGATGCTGGCAGGCTCGTCAATATTTTTTGTCTGTAGGTGTGTAGGGTTTTTAAATGAGTTTTGAGAGTTTAGTTCAAAACTATTGTGTCTTTTTTACCTCATGGATTACAGGATTCTTTCCTACATATGTACATGTGTGCATATTGTTAATACTTCACATGTTAAGACCGAAGGATGTTGTGTGGACTTAGATTCTGTTTCTGGAGACAAAAAACCAAAACCAAACAAAAACAAAACAAAAACAAAAAACCCCACAAAACTTCTGTGTTACACTATTACACTAACAAAGCACCACTTTAAGTCTCCTGCTTCATAGAGATGTCTTTGGAGTAAGGCAAGTTTTCAAAAATGACCAACCCTCCCAGCTGTAATCTTGTTACAGAGAGCTTTCCCATCATGGTTGATAGCATTTAACCATTCAAAACATTCAACTGACTTAATTTGGAGAACAGTGTTTTTCAGTTATTCAGTTGGTATTGGAAAGAACTGTGTTGGTAAATTTGCATTTTACTTTCCTGAGAGAACAAAGTTTAGGTGATAGGTCAGTTTCTTCTCACCTAAATAAATATTGAAATAAATATTACCCAGTATCAACCAAATTTAAAAGAAATGTAGAAATCTTTAAAATAATCACTGAAAATCAGTGGCTATTTGGGAGAAAGAGCCCCAAAGTATTTTCTCTTCTGTGAGAGGGAAGGTAGAATTTTGTTATTATCTAATCTATTCAGTCTCATTATTCAACATACGTGGTGCTCTGACTTCAAGAATATGAAGGAGAATATGACCATTGTGGAGGGTGGGGGTCTTAGAATATGTAAAATACTGTGTATGTTTTTTGAAAAAAAAGGAGTTCTTTAATCCAATTTCAGGTGTTTATAATGGATAACAAGGCCTTGTTCACTGGACATGTACTGCAGTGAAGTGCGTTCTATGTATACACTTTTTACAGTCATTCTGTGTGCTACTGAATATTTTTGCAGATTAGCTTTCGATAATCTGGAAATTAGGATTTTTGTTTCTTTCTTGCTTTTAGGACATCTCATAGAGGGGGACCTACAAGAAAGCTGGGGGGGGGGGGTGTCTTTTTACAAGAGCTTGTAGCAAGAGGACATGGAGGAGAGATTTAGGTTAGACATTAGAAATACTTTACTGTGAGGGTTGGAACAGGTTGCCCAGGGAAGTTGTGGATGCCCCCTCCCTGGAAGTGTTCAAGGCCAGATTGGATGGGGCTCTGAGCAACCTGGTCTACTGGGAGGTGACCCTGCCTATGCAGGGGGTTTGGAACTGGATGATCTTTATTAAGGTCCCTTCCAACCCAAACCATTCTGTGATTCTATGATTTTTTTTAAATGGATGTATGCAAGACAGAAACTGATCTGTTAACCAGCCTCAAAATTTTGGGAGATGCTGCTCTCAAGAATGTGTTCCTCATAACTTTTTACTTTAATGTTATTGTCCATATTATTTTCTTATAACTTAATAACTGGTTGAGAAAGTGAAAGCAGAGGTTATTAATATGTTTCAGGCTTAGAATTTGAGAAAAGAAAACATTAAAGGCCAAACTAAATTATTAAAAATAGGTAGAATTGTCCAGACTGGAGACATGAATGTGTGGTTTTTTTGTGTACATGCTTTAACTTGAAATAACTGCAGCCAAACTATATGAGGTAGGTCTTGTACAAGAATGTATGAATTTCTCCAAGCAACAAATAAAAACATAAAATGCACTTTATGTTTAAACCCTTTATTATTAATTTTTCTTCCTACAAGATTTTACAGGAGGCTTTCTTATTAGGTTTGAAATGCTAAAGTCAGAACAGTGGTTCTTTAACCTGTTCCAAAAATCCGCTTTAAAATAATACAGCAAACAATCATTTTTAATTAATTCAGGCTGGAGGAAGGAATCCACCCACACATGTTCTAATTTCTTATCCAGCTACTTGGACTGACAGTTTTTGGATATTACAGCATTTTGGAATAAAAGACAGCATGAATTCCTGGTACAGGGTTGCTTTTTTTTTTCTTTTTTTGTTCCCCTCTCCCCCCCATTTTTTTTCCTCTGAAGTCCAGACTCCTTTTATTTGTAGGTCAGGAATGGTAACAGGACACAAATACAAGCAAACATGAACCAGTGTGTATACGTGATTATCTCCTTTTATTTCCCAACATTTTTCTTAGATAATAAGCCCTTAATTACTGGATATTTTTTTTCCTGAATGAGTTCTGTATCTGAGAACTTGAATGTCACACACTAACAGCTCAGGCCTCACTAACAATACAGACCAAATCTTGCTTACAGAAGTAAAATGTTATGTTTGTTAGATTCTATATTGACTCCATCCATGTCTTTGATCAGGAAAGGAAATTCCTTTATGTTTGCCAATAAGGCTAGTTCATGAACTGGCTCCTGCTGATGACTACCTGTCATTCTCAGATACCAGCTACTTTAGTTCATAGCCAATTCATAGTTCCTGCTTTTCCACACTTTTGATCTTCTTCTTAGTCCAAAAATATATCTAAGAGATGTACTGAAGAAAATGGCAATAATTTTTGGACCACTTCTGTGGTCTCTACCCACCATGGGTAAGGTAGACATGATAACTTTTTTTTCCTCTTTAGAATTGATTTTTATTAGAACATTGATAAGATTTCCAGGAAAAAATAAGTGATTTGGTGTGATTTTTGTTCTGAGAAATAAAGATCTCCAGAATTCTTGCAAAACTCAAAACTGATAGCTGTTACTGCTCTGAATCTTTTCAGCAATTCAGTCTCCATTAGTTACACCTTACCATCACAAGGATTTTCCTAGGACTGTTCTCTGCCAGATTCCTCTAGCAGACATTATCTTTGAATCAGACCTTGTAATAACATTAGACTGTAAAGCAGCTGTAGCTGTATTATGCCAGGGAACTCTTGTGAAACCTCAGGAAGAATAGTGAACATTCCTGCAGCATGGATTATCCAAATACCATAACCGTGCCTTGTTTTGTCCCATCTGACACGCATATCTACTGCTGTCATAATTAATGGACTTAAGATGTAATAAAAAATAAAATTACTTAAAAGTGAACAAAATAGGATTTTAAAAATTACTTTTGTAGCTGTATCAATTTTTTTGGTGGCAAATGATTGTATCTTGTAATTCTTTCCCTGTTCCAGTGTGTGGAAGCAGTCTTTGAGGACAGCAAGAAAGAATTAGAAGAACTCTTCATTGGAAAAGTTGGGAAAAGGGGTCTATGCATTCTGTCCGTTTCCCACTACTGTGAGAAAATGAAGCAAAGCTTGGGGTTGGCATTCAGGAACTTAAAGGTGCAAAAAAGATTTAAAAAAAAAAAAAAATTAGAAGCACTTTTTCTGCACAATTCCAGTGAGAGTGAGTTTATTTAGGATTTAATTTGGTTTCATATGTATACACTGGCTCCTCATCTGAACCCTGACATATTTAGATACCATTTTCACTTGATCTCCCTTTAGGTTTTCATGGAAGATGCTCAACATGGCAGTGTATTCCTCTGCCTTAGCTGTTCAGCAGCCTGTAAACCTGTTCCACAGAAATACCAAGATAATCTCTGTTATAGGGAAATGCATTATATATTAACTTTCCTGGAGTGTATTCTGCACTGAGAATGCAGAACTACTGCTATACATTTGTTACACAGTAACTATTGGGCTGGGAAAAGCCCACACATTTAATTAAAAAAATATACTTGTGATAGTCACACTGAATTTTTCTCTTTAAGCACAGTGTCTTTCTGCAGCTGAGCACAGCCTTCTAAATTAGTTCCATTGTATTAAGGTTGTGTGTTGAGTAGGTTTAGGGTCTGTGTTAAGTGTTCTCCCTCCCAGTTGCTTTTGGTATGCTTATATAGTAAATATGGCAAATATTTTCTAAATTCAGAGTAGGTGGGAAGCTTTAGCTTTTACATACATAGCCTGCAATAATTGATTATGCATGCAGCTTCAGTTTCCTCCCCCAGCTGCAGCTTTGACATGGAGAAGAAGGCAGTCATTTAACAATGAAATTAATAGTAAAATGCTTGTAAAAACTTCATAGTTTGTTAACTAGAGGGAAATGCAGTGAGCTTGCCATATTGGTAGGAGTTATTTAAAAGTGACTTTGAAGTTCATAGCTGAAATATGTGAAATAACTTTTGTGGCATAGAAAAGTAATGCAAAACCCAACAATAACAAAAACAATAATAATGATAATAATAATAAATAATCATGATAACCATCAAGAGCTTAAGTCAGTTCTTGGGGAAGTTAGACACTGTACCAGAAGAATGCTGTGGAACTTGGGTTGTTACAATGAGATGTTTGTCTTTTCTTTGAAGATACATCTTATCCTTTGGTCATTATTGTTGACCTCATGATTTCTCTTCTGTCTGTCCTTCTTAAATGATAAAACCTAAAGTGATCAATGGGTGCAGCTGTGTTCTACTGTATTGGTTCTTCATGATATTAACACATCTGTGGCTGTTTGTACAGTACTTCGCTACTACTTATAATATCTTTTTGTCCCAAAAGATCAGTTTAAAATTTCTGTGATTCACAGGTGGTGCTAAGTCCTCATGAAGTTACTTGATTTTCCGGTCTGCTTTTTGCCTCCGTCTGTTGTCTTTCATCTTGATTAAGTCCCATAATATAACTAAAAATACTAAAATTACATGTGTGAGACTAGTAGGAAAGAGATCAGTGCTTGGTTTAGTATATTACTTTGGATAGAGAGTAAAACTGTAGGTAGGTATTTCCACAATGTTTCTATATTTTTCATGATCTATGCAAAATCTGTTTTTGTTTTTTTTTTCTTATTTTTTTTATTTGTGACTTTTAATTTGAACACGGCATGCTGATCCATGTACAGTGTGACAGTGCTCATCTAGAAAATATTACTTGAGGAGCATAAGGTATTTTTTAAGGGGAAGAGTTTGGGAGGGAAAGGTGTCTGTCTGTAGGAATGAAAATAAAAATAGATATTCTGTGAGATGACTGCTCATAAACCAAGGTCTTTGCTTCAGGAATTAACCTTTAGTGATTTTAAACCTTGTCTCTGTATTCCAGGCTCTTTAGGATTAGCATAGGAGTGCCATGTATATGGAAGATGACATGTTGCTGGATCAAATGTATAAAGTAGTTCAAGAGAAAAATTGTGGTGATGAGTAAACTAATGAAGGATATACAGAAATTTCTGATTGTGTTTATTGTTATAGAGGATTAGGACAAATATTGCCTTAAGGTTTTTAATCTGAACAGCAGATATAGGAAGATAGAAACACTGATTTATTAAGCTATCAGGGCTGGGTAGGGGATTTGCTGTTGGTATGAAAATGTTAGTGGCATCAGTCTAGATATAGATTGGTTAAGGTTGATGAGTGGTATCAACTCAGTAACTTTAGAGGAAATAGGTATTTGAATTTGAGATTTGTGGAAGGATGTAAAGAACTTGGTGTGAAAGTGTTCACAGAGTAACGACATCATATAACAGATTGTTCAGTAGGTTATATGAGCAGAATCATTACAGGGGAAATGTAAGCTGGCAAATATGATGGTAATATTTAAGGCCTCACATGATAGCTATAGTTTTAGAACTGAACACATTTGTAGACAAGATAAAGAGTATAATTAGTAAATGCAGGGATAAATATGTTGTACTGAAATGAGACAAAGTTACTTTTGTTTATATGGGTAAGCCTTTAAAGAATTTGTGTTAGACAATAAGGGCTATTGTAGGAGACTTGGGATTTCAGAAAAACATCTAAGAATATGCCTGAGTATCTTGAACTATGGTATCATAGAAAAAAAGGCAAACTCTGTTTATGAAAGAATTCACAGATGTTTTGACAAGGTATGCCTGGCTGGGATGGAATTATTCTTCAATCGAATTAATATATATATAAACATTATTTGTACTGGAAGCTCTTCAGTAATTTGTTGTAGTGCTAATAGCGGTCTGCAGATCCTCTTCCCTTCAATTAACATGAGAACATGCAATATTCAGTTAAACAGGGTGCAGGCAGCTTCCTATGGCTCAGTTATTAATGATCCAGTAAGTATGAAGTGTTCTGCCTTATCTAACTGTAAGCTGCTATGAGTCCTCAGGAATTCTAGTTCTAGAGACAATCATTTGTAGACTATCACTTTTCATGTGATCTCTCCATCTCTATGGAAGACAAGATAATTTGTAGGAATTCTACCTCAAAAACAGTGAAATCTGTTGTAGCACAAATGTGGACACTGCTTTTAATCTTCTGCAAGAAATTCTCGTATCACTTTTCTTGCATTTTAGCTGTAATTATTTTCATAGGAAGACTTATGCCTGGAAACATGAAGAATCACAGCACAGAAAATTCTGCTGCACAGACAGTTTGAATAAACTAGGAAAAATAAGGCTGAAACAGTTTTGATATTAATTGTTACCCTAGCTTGTTGATAAATACAAAGTGAAAACAGCCCCTACTGTGACATGCATAATGTGCACTTTAACTGCTACCTCTCTTTTTCTGTTATTACCAGTCTTTATATGTCTCTGTTGCTGTAATGACAACAAAGAGTTTTCTTCCCAGAAACTGTTACATGGGCTATTGGTTTTGTGCAAAATAAGCTGAATGGCTGAGCATTGTGTGCCTAAGATTACTTGACAGACTCCCAGGGACAAAAGTGACTGTAGGAGCACTTATACTGCTCAGGTGCATGACTCCAACCCCTACTATTCCATGATCCTGTGATTCTGTGTCTTTGAACATGGTGTGTGAAAGGCAGTGTTTTAGACTCTTGTCCCATAGATTAGACTTGTTTCCAGGAATTAGAAGGAATTTTATCTGCATGGCATGAAAATAAATATTTCCAATTAATTGAAAATCCATTGTTTAATTAATTCATTGATTGATCCAAGTAACTCTGTAATATATCACTTGATTTCAAAGTGAGTCAACATTGTTAAGGCAATATAGAATGAGATTAAATTACTCTGCTCAATCTGATTCATAAACTCGAGTAATAACTATAATGTTAAAAAGCCATTATATTTTGCACAGCAGGCCTTTAAATATCTTCCAGAATTAGTTTAAAAATGTAGCATCTGTCTACAGTATGACAGTTCCTGTACAATTTTTTTCTAGAAGTGAAACTGAACTTTTGTGTTCCCTGCTAAACCAAATCCACAGGGAGTTCAAGGAAATAATTTCCTCTCATTCACTACCTGGTTGTCCTTTATGGCTGTTAGTTGAAATATCTGAGTGAAATACCTAGCATGTGAAGTGTACTCATTTTAGTGTGAAAGTTAAGTTTGTTTGAAGTTAAAGTGAAATTCTTACTGACTTCCTCAAGGCAACAATTTCATTTCCAGTCCTTTTAAAGGGAGCATACAACTCAGAACATAATGTTTTGTTCCGTCTTAATGTTCTACTGAACACATGTGTGTGTAAACAGTTTATTTCTAGAATGCCTGAAAGAACAAGAGGAGCCAGAGGGTCCCAGAGCTGTCAGAATGAACAGTTAAACCGAAGCATTAGCTGTAGTTGAAAACTAGAAAGTGATGAGCTGCAGAGAGCTATTAAGAAGCATTTAGTGTTTCCTGTTTAAATGAGGCTTTGTTTCCATCTTTGTGTCAACTCCCTTGACTTTATAGCAGAACCAAAGAAGTGAACAAAAACAATGGGCTTTTAAGATGAACTGATTGTGGAAATGGCATGCAAGGGGAAGTTCTTTAAATTGGCATATACAGATCCATAATAATTTATGTCAGAAATCAAACTTTTCTGTGTCCAAGCTGAGATGTTTTAACTGTGTTAGCTGGGCTGAAGCAACATCTACTCTAAATCTATGAGGATCAAAATATTGATTGGCATGTCATTAGGTGGTACTTCCACTATCCCAATCTTCTGTTTCACTAACACTAATCACTCCTACATGTGCACTTAAGAGTGTATGCGTGTTTTATGAAAAACTTGACCAGTGGTAATTTCAGATAAGTATATAATACTTTATATACAAATAATTCTTGTAATTTTTACCAGTGCAAGGAATACTCAGCAGGGGATTCAGCCTTTAAGTGTCTTAAGAAATAATCTCAATTTTAGAAGTGTATTCTGAAAGAGTTTAGATTCATTTCTCTTAGCAAAACTAATTGTATCTGGTATCTTATCTTAGAATTTAAGGTGGATTTAATGTGTAAGAGTGTATTTATGGTGTACTATACCTAAAGAGGTTTTCAGATACGAAAATATATGGGAAATATAATTAACATGAAATGAAAGGAGTGCATTTGTTTTAAATTATATACTTTAAAAAAATAAATTAGCACACAGAAGCTGTTTTCTTCCGAAATATTTTTACAGTTTTGTTCTAAAACAAACCCTGAAATGTTAACTTTGGTAATTGTTAGTCGATGTTATATCTTACTAAAATCTTACATATTCTTAACTAATTTTTTTTGTCCACAGTTTCCTGTACTATACAGTGGAGGACTTTAGTTTCATCACAGTGTATCTTGTTCTCCCTAAGATGCAAGATATATGTTTAGAATTACTGCACATTGCTAAGCTGCATTAAAATTCCAACAAAATCAATTATATAGGACTTTCAGGTTTTGGGAACAGTTTGGAGTGAATCCTAATTTTTAATATTTGACTAGGGGTATAGCCCTGGGGATACAGACCATATACTTTAAAGCGTGCAGATTGACTGCTAGACATGGCCAAGCAGTGTGACATAGACTGAGTTACTGTAAGAAGAAACAATAATTAGATTGTAGCTCTTCTGATGCACTTTGCTTTCTTAAAAACAGCATTTTTGAAGACATACTAGACTACAGACAGGTCATATTTCCCATCTGTGTAAGAACCTTTTGTGTTCCACTATTATTATTTTTCTTCCATCCTCTTTCTCTATGGAATGTCTCCGCATAACTTCCATTAAATGGAAGTTGTTGTCTGAGAACATCCATTTATGTACCAACCTTTGTCTTCCCCAGAAGAAGTGACAGTTTTAATGTTTTTGTTTTGTTGTTGTTGTTGTTGTTCTGGGGGGATTTTTTGGGTTTGTTTTTTTGTTTGTTTGTTTGTTTGTTTTTGTTTTCAATGGAAGAGACACTCTTGTCCAGAATGTACTTTTGAAGAATAGCAACATTTCTGAAGACAGGTGCTTTTTGTTACTTGATGGTCTGAATTGTTGTGTTCAGTTATGTGAAATGTGTAGTTTTTACCTTTAAAGTCTGTAATTGTTCTGCTCAAATCATACTTACCCAGAGAGACTCCTGGGTCAGGTTTCTTTCCCAGATATGAGTATTCCAGCACAATATTCCAGGAGGTTCTTCTGACTGATGCTTTTTAAGCAATGCATGCCATAAAGTACAGGTATGTATATTTCAAATATTTCCTGTTATTGCAGACTTTGTGTATAGGGATGATTAGTCCCCCATAAGTGTCAGTTGACTAGAAAAATAACAACATGACAAGTATGTCTTTTTAAAATGTGGTACTTTTATTAAGACAGTCCTCAGTGGTGTGGAGCGGATGGTGAATCTGGCTGTAGAAAATGCTGTGTAAATAAGTAGAGGCACTCTCCTTTACTTGAGACTGCTACACTGTCAATGTTCTTATTCTACAAATACTTACATGTTCAGTATGGGATTTTGAAAAATACTCATTTATTGTTATCTGCAGAATGCTTTGTGTTTGCAGTTAAAACCGTAGAAGGACTAGTAATTAATGAAGAATGTAGAAGTTTAATGGCCTTCTAAATCAGGTCACAGTGTATTTTTTTTGTCTTGGCTTATAAACTATTGTAAA